>NC_047658.1:103347468-104022468 GCF_011762505.2 Arvicanthis niloticus | reverse complement strand
GAGGGAGTGGATCTTTGAAGTTTATAGTGTTCAGTAGTGAGGTAGGTGTTTTTGGGGCTCAGAGAGGGCATGTAGGCACCTTGTAGTTCTCAGGCTGTGATATCCCAGGGAAGAGATGCTCATTTCTTCTGCAGGGGGCCAGTTCTTTAATTCTGAGTCTGCTGTCTTCTGCCTGTCCTAGGGCTTAGGGCTACAGGTCTAAGGACAAGATGTAGCCACTTAGAAGCATCCTTTGACAATCTTCCTAAGGATTTTGTCATAGTCTGGGCCATGTAATCCTTGCTTGCCCCACCAAGAGGATGGGCCCATAGTGCATGGGATGTTGCCATCGTAAACTGGCCTTGTATGATATCATAAGCTATTCCTATTGCTGTAGGAGATCATCCTGAAGAGAGCCGCTGACATTGCTGAGGCGTTGTACAGCGTTCCCCGCAATCACAACCAGATCCCCACCTTGGGCAACACTCCAGCACATACTGGCATGATGGGTGTGAACTCCTTCAGCAGCCAGCTAGCCGTTAATGTGTCAGAGACCTCACAAGCCAATGACCAAGGTAGGCTACTGTGCCAGGTGGACCTTTCCCTGGCCCCCTCCCCAGGGTGGGTTGAGGCCATAGTTACAGGTGGAGGTGCTGGGGCCCAGCTGGGGAGTGCTGGTCATATTCCATGCCCTTAGGCATGGCTGGTTCCTTCTTGCAGGGAAGACCTTGCCGCACATCTTCCAGCTGTACTGGGCAGAGAACACTCAGAGAACCCAGTCCTAGTGACAGTAGCTCCATCGGCTGCCACTCAGCTCCCTGGTATTGCTAGAAGTGTCCCTTAGCTTATTTGTAAGTGACTGTGTTCTTTGACAAGAATGGGCAGAGCCAAAGGGCAGCTATAACACAGGAAGCCAGGAGGAGCCTTCTTGGATGTGTCATGGGTGGTATTTGGGTTCCCTTCCTGGTCTGAATCCATGGAGAAAGCCATCCATTCCCCCACGGTGTACCTTATCCCACGGAACAGTGACCAGAGCTGTTAAAGTCACAATTTGGTGTTCTTTGAGCAGTTTCTTTGAGCCCAGTTTAGTCATATAAAAATGACTCAGGGAGCCATCTCAGAGCCCCCCCACTATTCTGCTGACTCCCAGTTACCCACACTGCAGCAGGCAAGAAGCTATGGCGCCCACCCCACCCCTGCTCACAGAGACAGCAGCTGTGAAAATAAAGACCCCCCCAAAACAGTCTTTCCAGGGAAGTTATGGCCACAAGCAAGCTCTCTTTGTCAGCCATGGCATTTGAAGGTCTGTTGAGGCTGAAAGTTCAGAGAGTGGGGTAGCAGGTCAGGAATCCAAGCTGTTGATAATTGCTTCTAAAGCAGTGTGTAGAAACAGCTGAAGGTTAGATCGAAGCATGCTTTGGCTGGCCGTCGAAGCCAACAGAGATGGAACAGGTCTTACTAGTGGTAGGGTTGGCGTGATAAGATTATCCAAGCTGGCTAGGAATCACCAGGGCGAGAGGAAGCATAAAGTCGATTTAAAATGTTGAATATATGATATAGATTCTCGGGGAAACCCCCCCCAAGTGTCTGTCACTGATAATAATGTTATTTTTGGCCGGGGGGGGGGGGCATTTTAACAGTCGGCTACAGTCGCAATACAAGCAGCGTGTCCCCGCGAGGCTACGTCCCCAGCAGTACTCCCCAGCAGTCCAATTACAACACAGTCAGCACTAGCATGAATGGATATGGAAGTGGCGCCATGGCCAATCTAGGGGTCCCTGGCTCGCCTGGATTTCTTAATGGCTCCTCCGCTAACTCTCCCTACGGCAGTAAGTGTCTGTTTTTGTCACACGTCATCACGCAGATTCATATTCACTACAAAGTCGAGTGTGTGTATTGCTTGGATGTTCTGTGATGTGAGCTACTGGATAAAAGGAAGGGTGGCCCCAGAGGCTGGGCGTCCAAACGACAACTACAAATTGACCCAATTCAGCCCTCCCCCACGACGCCATCTCATTGGCCACCAAAATAAAATCTGAACCACACGGGGCTGCTCAATTGGAAGAGAAAGCCCGGCCCCCCAAAGCGTTTGCCTGTTATCCAGAGTGGCCGAGCCGAAGCATGTCGTGTCTTGTTTTGTGGCCCCTCCCTGTGCGAGGCTAGGCCCTCAGAGCTCTCGCCGTGGCGCTGCACCACGGCCCGCGCGTGCTGACCATGTTTGCTTTGTTGCAGTAGTGCCGTCCAGCCCCACCATGGCAGCCTCTTCGGTCACCCTCCCTTCAAACTGTAGCAGCACACACGGCATTTTCTCATTCTCACCTGCCAATGTCATCTCCGCAGTGAAACAGAAGAGCGCTTTTGCGCCCGTGGTCCGGCCCCAAGCCTCACCTCCTCCTTCCTGCACCAGCGCCAACGGGAACGGACTGCAAGGTGAGGGCGGTGTGGGTGGGTGCTCAGGCCCATGGCCCCTTCCGGAACCCCTTGCATGCCTGTGGCATTGCATGTGCTTCACTGGTCTGCATCTTCCTTCCTGCCCCACAGCCTGGTCCTTGAGCTGAACGCTTATGATTCTGCCTCTAGGTTTTGTCCAGCCCATTCTTTCTATGCATTGACCTTGAATCAGTACTTCTACACCCCAAGGGCTGGAACCTCACTTGAGGGGAAAGGAGATTACAACAGGAGCAGAGCCCCCACTCAGCAGAGTCCCCAGGCCTGGCCCTTCTCCATGCAGGGCATGACCCTGCACTTAGTGCCAAGCTTTCAGCCTCCTTATTAAAGGGACAGCAGAAACAGTCTCAGAAACGGATGGCAGGTCATTGTGCCATCTTGGGAGCCCATCCCAGACTGTGCCTGCTCCTCTTTGTCATGAGGCAGAGGCATTATTTACAACCTTACCTTCAGGACAGTAAGTCTACATGGCTTTGTTCTCTCTTGGAAAGGGCTGAACATCCCAACCAGGGCATTTTGTATACTATTAGTGGGTGGCAAAGCTGTCTGTATTTGGGAATATGTGTTCTCTCTCAGTTCAGACAGGGAAGGGTTGACCCAGGGGCATGAGAGCTACCACTTAGACACAGCTGTCCACAGCTGGACCATATGGAGCAGGCACCAAGTACCCTTCCCAGCACTGAGGGCAGCTCATGCTGCATGTGACTTACAATGAATGTGGTGGTGAAGCCATATGGGTGCCCCCATATGGGCTCACACGTGACTCCCTGTGATGCACGGGGCCACACTTACCTGAAGTAAGTGGCCATCACCTGGCCTCTTTCAGACACCACTTTGGGTATGTGCTCCACTGGGTGAAAGTCAAACCCATTCTCCTTTAAACACATGAACCCATTCAACCAGTATTTACTGAGTGCCTACTATGTGCCAGGCTCTCTGCTGGGTGCCGAGGACGCAACCGTGGAGAAGACAAACTGGCCCTTTTGTGAAGTCGGTGGTATATTCCACTTTGATGAACTAATGCTCAAAAAAGGAACTGGAAAGGTATCAATGATTTGAACTCATTGTCTTCGCAAACACCTGTCAGTTCTGACGGGAAGCCCAGGCCCCAGGTGCCGCCAGCCGGCCTCAGAGCTGGCCCTGGGCACCAGGCCAGCGCTGCTTAGCAGGCAGGCAGTGAGGGGAGGTGTCTGTGGACATGCCCCGGCATCGAGGCCGACTAGGTGGTACCACACAAGCAGTGTGTACACAGGGGCCTGCCAAACCATAAAGTTGTAACGGTGAGTCGGAGATAAATTAATATCGTTGAAATTAATGGACTGAGAAATTGAAGCTCACATCACTACATGAACAAATGTATTAATATGTTATACATAAATTAATGAGAACAGTCATTCTGACAAAAATTAAACAACACCAGAGTTAAAAGATTTTAAATTACATTCGGACCAGGAGTTCACTCCAGAGCTGGCTGCATTTGGCGCTTCAGTGCTAAGCTTCTCTCTTTCTCTGAAGAGAAAACAAGCACCCTGAGGTGGCCTGCTGCCTCCACCATTCCACGGCCTCGAGATTCCAGAGCAACCGGGCCCTGTGTGGCTTTGATCTGACTCACCCTTACGCTACAGAGCTGCTAGTAGGAGGTCAGAGCCTGGGCCCAAAGGCAGAGGGGGAAACTGAGGCAAGTCTCCATTTCACTTAGGAAAAGCAAGCCTTCAAGCCACGGCCAGGCTGGTTCCTGCCTTTCCAGAGAGTAGGCCTCCCTTTGCTTTGACCAAATGTGGAGACATTTATGTGAAGCAGAGAAGGCCTTTACAGAGGGCTGCAGCGCCAGACAGGCCTGCAGGACTCCTGCCACCACTGTGCCCTCACTGTAAGAAGTAGACTTACCAACACACCACTGCCACCAGCAGGGCTGACTATAGCAGAGAGTTGAGCAAGTCTGGCCTCCCTGTGAATCCCAGCACAGGAGGAGCGAACTGGGCCCACTTGAGGGTGCGCGTGGGTGGTCGCATTAACTGCTGTCTCTTCTCTTTTGCAGCTATGTCTGGGCTGGTAGTCCCGCCCATGTGAGGGACTCTGTTTACCTTCACAGCACCCAGCATCCAAGGACGGACTTCAGGGGACATGTGTAGTGTGTTAAGACGTGCTGATGGAAACAATATCTTCAAAACTAAAAATCAGCAACAGTTGAATGCTACAAAAGACATTTAAAGATTTTATTTAAACTGTTAAGAATCAACACGCGAACAAGCCCACTCCTTCATGAACAATTCCATTTTATTGACTGAACTTTTCTCATATCTTCAACATTTCTCAGTCCTGAAGATTAAGGAAAACAAAGCGACGCCTATTTTGTATAAAGTTTCTGACTCCGTCTTGGCTGTCTAGTGCGTGCTATCTGTGTGGGGAGAAGCTTCGTGAATATGCACCGTTTGGATGCCCATACACACCGAGGAAGAAAGCCTCGGAACATTTTTCTGTACTCATATTTAGATTCACAATGGTTGTGTATCTCTATAATGTGAAATATTTTTTTGTGGTGAAAAAAAGGGGGCCAAGGAGGTATGAGCCATTAACTGGAACAGAGGAGGATATGACTAGGTGAATTTGGGGTGGCAGGGAGGGAGGGAGGGTTTATCATTGCTTAACTTCATCTTAATGAAATGAAACTTTGTAACTTATTGTAGTTAGAAATTGTAACTTTGATATCGAATCTCTTGCCTTCAACAAGCACACTGACAGAGAAAAAAAAAATATGCTACTGTCTGTTGGTTCCAATATTCTCCCACCTAGAGCTTCCTGTTAAAGCAAGTGCGATCAGCAACAGTTTTTCAACTTTCGCGCACTGTAAACCTATTGCATTCTTAGGCTACTGTGAGGTCTATGTTTCTTGTACCTGAAATTGTCCTTTTGACTTCTAGACCCTTCTTCCCTGATGTGTTTTGTATGTGGTTATAAAATTGTAGACTTTTGTGATTTTGCCAAAGTTGTAGCTAAATATTTATACACTTGTCTTGAATTTTTTTCAGATCCACTTAAAATATTTAGAAAAACGAGTTTTATTCCTTATGTGTCTTATAGGGGATAAAATGCTCTTTCATGCGACACTTCCTTTCCCATGAACACTTGCAGTTGCTAAGGGACTTTATTTTGTAACATATCAATTATAAATATTGTATTTATCTTTGAAATTTTGTACATTGCTTTCCCTGCCTCCTTTTTTCACGTCTGTATTGGTGTTTGATCCTGCCCAGTGTTGTTGCACAGGGAAAGAGCAGACACCAAGAACTGTCTCTTTGATCTGTTTTGTTGAAATGAACCAATGTCCTTACATTTCATTTGTACCTAAACTGTTTGCTATCGTTTAGACTTTCCACTCCCTCCCCTTTTTTTTATGTTGAGGAAAAGTCAAATTCATTGTTTATTTTTATATTATTTTTAAGTTATCTGAACAAATACTTTTGAAAAGGAAAGTTTGTTGTATAGTCAAAAGAAAACGGTGTCAGCGGCTGTGACAAATTCTAGTAGGTTCTGTGCATGTGGAACGGCCGTGAAGGGGCCACGCCGTCCGGGCTGTGTCCTTATTTTATTTTTAATTTTTATTTTTTTTTGTAGAATGTAAAAAACAAAAAAGTCATTTTAGCTGCCACCTATGACTTTGCCACATAGCTGAACTGTGTTTACTGGAAAAATTCAGAGGCCTAAAGTTTAAAATAAAATTTACTTCCGACGTTTTAATTACAAATGTTTGCCACATTAACTTCTCTGATGCCTTAAAAGTGGACTTCTTTGAAGAACTTCTGTGCTATTTTATCACAGGCTCATACCACAATTGTTAATATCTGGAGATGGATGATGAACACACACACACACACACACACACACACACACACACACACACACACACCAAAAGCACAAACCTCCAGTCCGCCAGTCACTGCTTCCTGGGTCTGTCTGCTGCTTTCTGGCCTCTTAAGCTCACCTTGGAGTTAGAGAGGTATTGGGGGACACTGCTGGTTAGTATGTTTTTATTTGAAACAGGACCTTTTTGTGGTCAGATCCAACAGCACTGTCTGTACTTTTTTTTAACTGGAAAGGCCTCCTTCAGACACTCTGCCTCTTAGTGCCAAACCCACCATGAGACCAAGAGTCAGGACTCTGTTCCTCCACACTCATTGCTCTTGCAGACAGCGCATGCTTCGCAGACAGCAGCAGAAGTCACATTTAAAACAAAAAGGAGGGGATTTTCAAAACTAGACACACACCTTCACAAAGAGACGACATAGAGCTTAGAAAGGGTTCATTCAAGGGACTCAATAAGAGAAACAGAATGTCCCCAAGGGTCAGTGGGCCACACTCTGGTTTTGTGGCTGCTGACAGGGCTTAGCTACATGAACAGCTTGAGAAGTCACTTTGGAACTAAATTGCCTCGATTTATTTTGTGTAAGTAAGGGTTTGACCTAAAAAGAGCTCACGTGCACATTAGCAAGTGTCCTCGTGCCCGCACCTGGTTTGTGTTTTAGATCAACTAGTCAACGCCCTCATTGCTTCATTGTGTCAAAAACCGAGAGCTTCACTAAATGGTAGATTTTGCTGTCAGAGACCCTACAATAAGATTGTTTTATCTGTACATTTTTTCAGATATTTAACTGTATAAAATGTTCATTTTACACAATATTTAATTAAAGTATTTCTTGTCTGTGAATTTCACTTTTGGTAATTTTATCTGTTTTGACTATTAAAATGACTGACAAATGAATTGGGGGTTTCATTTCCACATCCTGGGCTCCGGAGCTGGGGCTCACCGAGATCTAAATAGTTTCAAAGAACCTTCTAGGATTGCCAATCCTCAGGAAGCATAGTTCCTGAGGTAGCTGTGGTACCACAGGTTCCACCAGAAAACTTGGTGCCCACATGTTTGGGCCTGAACTGTTTCTGTCACAATCACCTGGGTCACAGCAGCACCAGGGTGCCCTGTAAATGGTCCTGAGGTTGGAGGAGGCTAGGTAATAAGCTTCTGAGTTGAATGGCTGGATAGTACTTGCTCTGGCTCTCCCAACACACACTCATCCCTACTCTGTGCATCCCCATGTGCCTTTTGGCAAGAATTAAATTGGAGGAGTCTATCGGGGCACAGAGATATGCGCAGACACAATGGCACATGGGTTGACAGGATGCTGGTACTGCTGTGTGTGACTGGCACTAAGGTATCTTGCACGGACCACTGGTGGCTACGCTTGGATGGAGGTCAAGGATGGGACTCCAGTGAAGTCAGCCATAAGCACAGGGTCTAATCTCCACAGCCCTTGCCCGTCTTCCCAACCTACCTCATTCTATTTAGCTCAGCACGTTCCATTTTCTCTTCAATGGCAGGCAAGCTTTGCATGTTTTGGCTTGCAGTCCCGTCACACGTTCAGTAAGTGTGATCTAAATTAGTACTCACAAATGTCATCTTAATTACTTGTTCTGCTGAGCAAAACAGGAAACAATTATTCAAAACAGAAAGAAACTTGTGAATACCTTTCCCTCCTCCTGTCAGTGCTGAGCCTTTGTTGGCTGGCCTTAAAGAGACAGTAAAGAAAAAGGTTCCTATGGCACAAAGCCTACTTCAGGCCTTCCTAAGTCACCAGGGCCGAGGAGTGTGTTGCTCAAAGCCTCCCTCATCCCTCAGAGCCCAGGAACCCTGCTCTAGTCTTTGGAGCTAGTGTGATAGGGTCTGTTGACCTGGACAGAAAGAAGTTCAAAAGCTTGCGTTTCAAACCAGAAGCAAGAACCAATCCTCTCAAAAAAAAAAAAAAAAAAAAAAAAAAAAAAAAAAAAAAAACGCATGCAGAGTATTGTCAGGTCTCTCTCAGGTCTTTCAGGCTTTTAAAGATTATTCAAAGCACTTGAAATGGGCTTCAATCTAATGCCTCATTTCATTGCATTAAACAGCCTAGTTAATAAAGAATCAATATATTCAAAGGGCAAGGTTATCTTTTGTCTATAAGGGGTGGTGTCGTGCTGAACCTTTTATAGTTCAAATGCTGAAAAAGACCTCATGAAATCCATACTCATCAAGTGGGTCAACGAGAGCAATAAAGAGGCCCCTGAAAGGAAAGAAAGGCCGCTCTGCTTTAAAACAACTCCAGGCCTTATCTCCCCTGCTCGGAGCACCCAAAGAAGTCCTCAGAAAATTTCTCATCAAGACAAGAGGCCACGATGATCATTTTCTCAGAGAATACATACAATTAGGAGAATTCAGAGAGGCACAGCGTTGATTCCTAGCTTATTCCGGCCCCACGAGCTTGGAGCGCCCTCCCCGCAGATAAAAGGGGCTGTTGATAACTGAAGTGTCAATATGCCGAAGAGCGAGTTTTGAATGTGAGTCCTTGTGCTTTGAGCCCGCCTGGGCCGATCCCAGGCCCTGATAACGACACAGCTGCCAGCAGACACCGAGGGCTGGCCCTCACAATTAATGCCATGAATAAATCACACAAAAGAGTTGAGATGCTTTATGCTGGGTGAGACAATCCCCTGTTTTACCCTTCAAGGATTCTTTTTATGTTGGAATAAGGTTGCTTTTAATGAAATTTAAACTCATCAGAGGAAATCAAAAACCTCCAATCAGATTACAAATTGATTTTTTGGTCATTTGTCATGTCCCAGCATAGAGCTGCAGGTTTCACAGGGAGCCAGTCACTGATGTGGGTTGGGAGTAAGGGTGGACTAGCTCCCAACCTCAGGGGCTCTAGTCCCTATCCATGCCCTGGGGACAAATGGGAGGAGGGGAGTTCCTTAGTGGAACAGACGAGATTGTGAACCAACCCCATGTACATAATTCTGCTAGTCCCCACAAATCAAATCCCAAACCAGACCTGGGACCAAGCAGTTCTGAACCATCTCTAAATAACCTAGGGGCAGGCAGGGGAGGCCATCCTTAGCAGGACCCAATGGCCTTTAAGTCTGGTTTGACAGTAAAGTTCCATGGACGGCCTACCTTTTCAAACCACCAAATGACTGGTTTGTGGGTCAGTGGCTTACACAACACCTGTGGGTCACTCAGTGCTTCTAGAGTACTCTCTCTGTGTGAGCCCTGAACACTGTGTCTGGTGTGTGAAGCTCTATGTTTGATTCCCAGCACCACAAAACAGATAAAGCAAAGTTAGGGGACTTACTGGGGAGGAAGGCTATATGCCAAATGCAGTCTCTTTGGCCTCCAAATCTTTTGCCTTTCCCACTATATTAGGTTTCTCACATCCTTAAGAATTAAAGAGAGAAAGAATTTGAATGGGAAGGAGAAGGGAACCTTTCTACGGTTTCTAAGGGATTTCTAAGAACCACAACCAATTCACCCTTCATGGAGGTTTCTATTGCATCCAGGCCATCTGATCAAACTCTAAGAGGAAACTAGTTGCTCTGTCCAGCACACATCAGAAGGCTTAAGGGAGTTACTACAGGGCACAATCAGAGTTGCACATCCTCACTCCCATACTTGGGCTGAAGGCTCTTCTTTCCTGGAGTCTTGGTAGCATCATCAGTGTATGGGGTTGGGGGGAAAAAGTTGGCCACATGATGCAGGTACGGCAGGGTGATGATGTCCAGGTCCACTGACACTGCACCGGAGGGACTGGACAGCCAGAGTTTAGCCTGGGAGCCACAACCAGAAAAGGATCAGTACAAATTGGCTTCTGGTAGTGCTACGAGGTGATGGAATGAAAAAGGAAAGTGGGAGCCATTGTGGTTGGTTGTCGAGTTAGAATGAGTTTCAACAGAGCTGACTGTGTTGAAAGCACAAGAAATAAAGGATATCAAGGGGCCTTGTTGTCTCTCTGACCTATCAGACCTTTTTTCTTACAAGGCTGAACTGATGGTGGATCTTGAACCATGAGTCATGACTGCAGCTCACTCATCACTAGGCAAGACACCTTGCCTTTCTGATGTGTGCTGGACAGAGCAGCTAGACAAGGCTGAGCACCAGAAAAGGCTGGGCTCAAACATTGGGCCTCGCCAGGCGGTGGTGGCACACGCCTTTAATCCCAGCACTTGGGAGGCAGAGGCAGGTGGATTTCTGAGTTTGAGGCCAGTCTGGTCTACAGAGTGAGTTCCAGGACAGCCAGGGCTATACAGAGAAACCCTGTCTCGAAAAAACAAAAAACAAAAAAACAAAAACAAACAAACAAAAAAAACCATGGGCCTTCTTCTGTGAAGAACAAGTTCTTTTCTGACACATGGCCACTGGCAGAGCACAGGACCTGAATGGAGATGCAGCTTCCTGTAGAGACAGAAAAGACATAACCAAAGGTTTTATCTTTAATCCACAGTGAGCATTTGTGAGTCAATGGGACTCATGGACCACCTTTGTAAAAGGCAACTTCCCCATCAATTCATAAGGGAAGGACAGGTGATCAGAAGCCAACCCCAAACCCAGTGTGTATGAAGATGCCACCAGGAAACCTGTTACTTTAGAAGCTATTGAAAACTTAAAGAAAAGGAGCCCTCACCCAACTTCCTGAGAAGAAGCAGAAAGGGCTTAAAGTGGACAAAAACACAAAACTAGGGAAGAGTTATTGTAGAAACAATTCAAAGCCTGATTGAGCAAAGAGGAAACCTTGTTCATTATTAGTCACCAAATGGATACAAACTTTACTGAGGGTCTGGGGCAGACATCTAGTCTTCAGACACCCACATGTCTACACAATATTAAATGGGCAGATTTATACATTCTGAGTGCACCTGTCAATAAGAGTTCTTGTAAGGCAAAAAGAAAAAAATGCTTAGGAAACTATGTTCAACCTCACTTAAAAGATATTACATGCACCCCATGTAATACAGCTGAAAACAGGATCAGTAATTAATGTCTTATACAGTCACGTAATAGAATATTATAGGTTCTATTAAGTTACAAAGGTCGTGTTCTGAAGTATGTTTCATGAAACAATAAATACCAATGGCGTAAAATTATGTATGTGGATAATACTTTGAACATAACATAATTTCAGTCTGTAAATTTCTAGAGAGACATCTAGAAGAAATCATCAACACATTAAAATGATGAGCTGAGTTTTTTCAGTATTAAATCAGGAAAATCTCTTCCCTTCAAAATGCGTGTTCACTGCTCCTGGTGGAGGAATGGGTGTTTTCTCCATAGGTCTCAGAATAGAACCCTTACAACATCTCTGAAAATCAACTGGATGTTGTCCGGGGACCCAAGTGCTCATAGCCTTTTGACTAATTCCATTCCTAGGAATCAATTCCAAGGAAATAATCAGAGACTGGAGAAGACTCTAAGTGCATGAACCTTTCCTAACGCCATATTTATTAAAAATTGGAAAGCACCCAAATGGCTGAAAACAGGATGAGTAATGTCAAGTCAGATAGTGGGACATTATGGGTTCTATTAAGCTATTAAGATCATCTTTTGAAGTATATTTCACGAAATGATAAACACCAATGGCATGTTATGTAAGTATATAGTACCATGACCCAGTCTATACATTTCTAGAGAAGGCCAGAAGAAACACACTAAAAATTACTTCTCAGAATTACACTAAAATTCCCTTTTGTTATATATGAGAGGCAAAATGCTTACATACTATAACCTCATATTTCATTTTATCTTAGCCCTAAGCCCCAAAAGTTATAATGTCTATATTTTCCAAATTTTCTACAAAATGGACGAGCAAGTTGTATCCTAGAGAACACTTCTCTTCATGTCAAAAGTGAAAGTGCTCTTCTTAGGTAGTCAATGGAGACCCCATCCCCTCCCGATGGCTCCTCAGTCTGTGCATCCTGGCTGCAATGCCTCAGAAAAAGCGAGACCCTGACTGTGCAGCCGCTCTCACGACCTGCTGGCAAGAATAAGAAATCCTTAGAGGGGACTGCTCTAAGCATTTGAGACATTTTTTTCAATGTGTTGCCTTTTATTTATTGGTTGTTTGATATTATTTTGTTAGATCTATCTATCATCAATTTGTTCATTTATCTATCATCTATCTATCTATCTATCTATCTATCTATCTATCTATCTATCTATCTATCATTTACCTATTTTTTTCATGTCTATTATGTTTTGTCTATTACCAGGTGCGTGCCTGGTGCCTCTGGAGGGCACTGAATTCCCTGAGACTAAAATTACAGATGGTTTTGAGTCACCATGCAGGTGCTTGGAACCCGACTCAGGTCCTCTGCAACAGCAGACAAATTGCCAAGCCATCTCTCCAGCCTTGTTTTAGCCTTGAATACAGTTAAAGGACACCTAAATGAATTCAAAGTGTCCTGTAATCACAGGTGGGTCTTTAGCAATGTTGCCATGGCAACCCTCACATTCACTTGCAGACGCCATGTGACCCCTCTACAATCACAGATGGTTTCTTTGAAGAAGTGGATGAGCAGGTCCTAAGAGTCACCATATCAATCTCCCACCAGACAGGGAACAGTTGAGACAATCTTGGACAAGGAAAAGTGAAGCTCCCTTTCCTACTTTCTCATTTCAAAGCATCCTACAAAGCAAAATCAGTCAAGACAGCAAGCTGCTGGCGGGAGATGCCTGTTGCCCAATAGAATTGAACTGGGAGAAGATGTACAAAGTCTCAAGAAGCATATGAAAGATGCTCACATTATCACCAGCAGAGAAATACCAGTCAAACTAGAAAGAGTAACCACTTATAGACAACAAAACCTACAGCCAGGTAGTCATCAGGCAGCGGCAGTACTGGAGAGGGTATAGGGATGTGAGTGAGAACTCACTGTGAACAGTGCAGCCACACTGGAAGACGCTCCAGCAGCTTCTTGCACAGCAAAGCACAGTACTAACCATTTGACCCAGTATTTCTAGCTCCAGCCCAGACCCAAGAGACGTGAAGTGCGTGCTTGCCTGAAAGCTCTCCCACAACAGCAAAGCGCACACCAGCCAATAAACAGCTATATTGATGCAATAGGGTAGTATTCAGCCATGAAAAGAAACACATGCTAAACCATGCCATAACACAGAGGAACCATTAGAACATGTTAAGAGAAAGAAGCCAGTGATCATATTTGCCAATTTCTCTATTGCTATGTCATGTCCAGAGTAGACAAGTCTACACGGTAAAGGTTCGATACAGTTATTTTGCCTGGGAGTGCAAGGAACAGAGAATTTTAGCAAAAGGCTCCTGAGTTTTTTTTTAATTGATGGAGATATTTCAAAATTGTCTATGTATTATATAGCATTCGATCATATTCCTGAAATGTGTGAGTCACCCCATGTGAATTATTTCAATAAAGCTGTTATAAAAATAATAAAAAGTTCCTGACCCAGTGGCACAGGCCTGTCATCCCAACTAATTGGGAGGATGGAGCAGGAGAATTAGAGCAAATTCAAGGCCAGCTGGACAGCTTAACAAGACCCTGTATCCAACTAGACAGAATGATTTAAAAAAAAAAAAAAAAAAAAAAAAAAAAGGGCCAGACTGGAGATGTGGCTCAGTGGCAGGGCCTTTGCCTAACACAAGCCAAACTCTAGGCTCAATTCCCAGTATCAGGGTGCGAGCTAGGGGAAGGGGAAATCTGACGTTTTGTCAAAATATAAAAGAGTGAACATTACTTTCATGACGACATACTCTGCTTCTCAGAGCACACAGTGTATTGGATTTCATTGTGACATGTATGTATATATTTGCTGTCCTGCTGTGCTCCCCTCTGCTCTCCACCCGCTGTCCCTCTGGCTGGCCCTCTTCCTCCCTCCACATAGTCCCTTCTGTTTCTGTCTGTTCCAGTACTCTTTTGCCACCCACTTCCTTTTGATGTCTGGATCCTTCCACTTTCATGTCACACTTGCAGAATGCTTAGGTGTATATTAGCCCAAATATAAGTTCTGCACACAGGGTGCTTTTCTGCTTATTTTGTGCCATTAACATAATGGCTTCTGGTTCCATTCATTTCCCTGCAAATGTCTTAATTTCATTCTCCACATCGGAATAGAAATTCATTGTGTCTACTAACCATCATCTGTAGAGATTTGTCTGTGCATGGATCTGTAGGCTGCTTCCACGTCTCGGCGACTCTGAAGGGTGGAGCAAGCGTGGGTGTAAGAATGTCTGTGGAGTGTTCACTTACAGTCCTTCAGGTATGTACCAATGAGTGGGGCAGTAGGTCATGTGGCAGTCCTTCTTTTAACTGTGTAAGCGCCGATTTCCATAGTGATTGCAGCATAAGATGACTTATATTCTTATTTATTTATTTATTTATTTATTTTTCTTTAAAAACTTTTTTTTGCACCTTCTCAGCCTCTTCCTCTTTTCTTTATTAATCATTTTATTTGTTTACATTTCAAATGATATCCCCCTTCCTGGTTTCCCCTCCACAAACCCCAGTCCCATCTGCTCTCTCCTCCTTCCCCTTTGCCTCTATGAGGGTGTTCCTTCACTCACTCACCCACTCCTGCCTCACTGCTGTAGCACAACCAGATATGCTGAATCTTGTGGAAGAGAGTGGGGAAGAGCCTCAAACACATCGGTATAGGGGAAATTTTCTTGAACAGAACACCAATGTCTCAGTCTCTAAGATCAACAATTGATAGACAAGTGGGACCTCATAAAATTGAAAAGCTTCTGTAAGTCAAAGGACACTGTCAATAGGACAAAATGGCAATCTAAAGATTAGGAAAATATTTTTACCAACCCTACATCCGATGGAGGGCTAACATCCCACATATACAAAGAACTCAAGAAGTTAGACTCCAGAGAACCAAATAATCTATTAAAAATGGGGCACAGAACTAAACAAAGAATTCCCAACCAAGGAGTCTCGAATGGCCAAGAAGCACCTAAAGAAATGTTCAATATCCTCAGTCATCAGGGAAATGCAAATCAAAACAACCCACAGCAACTCTTATAAAGATGAGCATTTGATTGGGACCTTGCATTTGGTTCAGAGATTTAGTCCATTATCAGCATGGTGGGAAACATGACAGATGTAGACAGGCATGGTGCTAGAGAAGGAGCTGAGAGCTCTACATTCAGATACACAGGCAGAAAGAAAGAGACTCTGAGCCTGGCTTGTGCTTCAGAAACCTCAAATCCCACCTCCAGCAATATACTTCTTCCAAGAAGGCCACACCCCCTAATAGTGCAACTCCCTAGTGACCAAGCATTCTAATCTATGAGCTTATGGGGCCATTCTTATGCAAACCACCACAATGGTCGGTAGTATAATTCAAAGTCAAGGGCTGTGATGCCTACAGTATTGCTCCTTCTGCTTAGCCTTGTTTCAAGGTCTTCTGTGTTTCATTTTGAATAATAAAAATGTTCTCTTCTTCTGTTATGAGTATCACTTGAAGGGTTGGAGAGATACCTCCATAGTTAAAAGCACTAATGGGTCACAACTTCCTGTAACTCCAGGTCCGAGGGGTATCCTATGCCACTTGCTTCTGCAGGCACCTGCACATATATGCACACATATGCCCCACTCCCCCACATACAAGATTAAAATTTATAGAGGTAAATTAAGTAAGTTAATGGCATTCTTGTTATCAGTGATGGCATATGACTTTAATCCCAGAGAGGGAAAAGCCGGCAGATCTCTCTGAGATCTTGCAGAGGACCTGGGTTTAATCCCTAGCACTCATATGGTGGCTCACAATTTGTGACTCTAGTTCTAGGGGATCTGATGACCTCTTCTGGTCTCTGAGGGCACATGGCACATACATGGTACACAGACACACATGCAGACTAAACACCCATACATATTAAACAAAAAATAAAATAGAATGCCATTAGTGTGCGCTCTCTCTCTCTCTCTCTCTCTCTCTCTCTCTCTCTCTCTCTCTCTCAGCTTTTTGAGACAGGGTTTCTTGGTGTCGTCCTGTCCTGGCTGTCCTGGCTGTCCTGGCTGTCCTGACTGTCCTGGCTGTCCTGGCTGTCCTGACTGTCCTGACTGTCCTGACTGTCCTGACTGTCCTGACTGTCCTGACTGTCCTGGCTGTCCTGGAACTTGCTCTATATACTAACTGGCCTCAAACTCAGAGATCCCCGGGGCATTCTGGCCAGCCAGTCTAGCAGATCAGTGAGCTCCAGGGGCAGTGAGAAATCCTGTCTCAAAAAACAAAACAAAAACAGCCTACAGCAAGCAAGTAAGGAAGATACCCACTGTCACTTCTGGCCTCTGTATGCACATGTACACACACACACAAATAAATACACATATAGATAAACATACACACATGTGGATATATACATATATACAACAATTTTTGTATATACATATATATATATATACACAAAAAGGAAACTCATATATACAACATATATTGTTCTCTGTGTGTATATATATATGCACATACACACATGTATATATGTATACATGCATACATAGACACACATATGTACAAGAAATTTTTGAAGTCAAAATCTTTTTGTCACACAAGGCTGAATATACTTTGTGAAGTCTGCAGAATTGCCAGATTTATAGGGATAAAAAGTAGAGTGGGATTTCCAAGGATGAGGATGGGATGAAGGCCAGTGCTTATTGGAGACAGAATTTGGAATAGACACAATGGTAAAGGGGCCTGAGAATGGTTGCTCAGCAACACAAATGTACCAAATGCCATCAAGCCATACACTTTACAAGGGTTAAAATGTCGAATTTTGTGACAGATATTTTAGCACAATACTATCTATATCCTTTGTCTATCTGTATGTATGTATGTATGTATCTATCTATCTATTTTTTACCATAATCTTTATATGATCTACCCTTTATGTATTTATGTATCTAAACTATCTGTGTATTTATGCATCTATCTATCATCTATCTATCTATCTATCTATCTATCTATCTATCTATCTATCTTCCTATGTATGTACACTATTGCCATCTATTATTTATCTATATTTTTTATCATCTATTATTTATCATCTACATATCTGTCAGTCTGTCAGTCTGTCAGTCTGTCAGTCTGTCAGTCTGTCAGTCTGTCTGTCTGTCTGTCTATATTTAGTGTCTACTAGTTGCCAGGCACTAACTTGGATGCTGCAAACAGGCCCTGGAGGAAATAGCCAACCCACCCCCACCCCGAAGCTCTTGTGTGGGTGTTCACTCACTCTCTATGCTATGCTAGGGCTCTTTGCTCATTCCGTTGGTGATAATCTTAACCATACTGTTTTAATTTTCACTTTCTACCTGTTAGTGAAAACATCTCTTTACACATTTGCTGCCATCTGTACTCCTCCTGTGAACTGCCTGCTCATCTCCTTGGCTTCTACCTATTCCCAGACAGTTTTCAGGAGCTCTGTCCTTGCGACCACCATTCCTCTCTCTGTCTTGTGCTGCAAACAGCCCCCAGGAGCCCACGCGTCCACTGTGCTCTCCTGGCTGTCCTCTCCATCCTGGTGATCTCGTCTCCTTCTTCTCCTCCGTGGCTTCACATTCTCAGGGTGGGATGAGCGTCTCCATCCTGTGGTTTAGAAACAGAATTACCGTACATTTCATCTTATCACTTAGATGGCTTTCATAGTTTTAACCTTTACTTCTTTCATCTCTTGGGTGTTAATTTTATGTTTGATATGAGGAGAGATTAAATTTTTTTTCCAGACAGGAAACAAATTATCCCCAGAATGTGCATTGAATAGTCAGTTCATCGCTTCCACTGATTTAAAATATCCCATTATCAGTGTCTAAATTCTTTTCCTCTGTTTTAATTCTCTTCTCCTGACCTTTTGGGGTATTCCTGCTCATCACTATCTTATTGTTAATTTCTTTACTTAAAAAAAAAATCTGTTTTTATTCCTAGAAAGAAAGAACTTTCTTAAAGTCCTTTAAAAATTTCTCAGTTCCCCTTATACATTCGTTCTTTCATTAAATTCTAGGATCAATTTGGTGCTGTACAGTCTATTTCTGGGAGCCAATGACTTGGGAATATTGAATTTTCCAAACGCAGTAACACAGTAAGTCTCTTCACTTCTTCTCAGGACTTTGAGGGCAGTCGTGACGAGTGCTAATGGGATGGTACTCAGAGCCCACTGAGCAGCAGTGGAGTTAATAAAGTGAAAGGTAAGTGCTGGGTGGGGGAAGGGTGGGGCACAAACTGCAGCAGGTGCAGACTGTGGAGCAAGGGCATAGCTGCCATGGTCTGGAGAGGCAGGTTGATGCTAGGATGCAGGGTCTGGGCATCCATTTGCCCAAGCCCATATCCTGTACCACCTCTCTTTGGTTACCCAACACTTTGGCCTTGGGTAGACATAGGGAAGAATCAGTGTCTTTAAAATACCCAGAATGCTTTGTGCAGCTTGGAAGCTGGGTTCTGCGGCTCCTAATCCTAATATTTACTGAACAGAAAGGGCACTGACTCTGAGGGACAGACATCATCTGGGCAACAAGGGTCACCAGAGGCCACCTAGCTCATAGCTCGGTGAAAAGGAGGAAAGGCCACAGTGACAGCAGAGTCTACAAGAGATCAACAAAGCCCAGAGATGGCTCTAGAAAGGTGAAGAGAACATATGAATCCCAGGGTGGGGACAGAGAACAGGAAGCCCTACTGTGGCCTCTGGAACCAGCATGGACTCAAAGGATTCAGGAAGGTGTTATACATAAGTATAATTAATTAGTTAATTAATTATAATTTAGAGATAGAGAGCCTCACTCTAGTCCAGGCTGCTCTGGAACTTGCTACATAGCCCAAGCTAGTCTTGAACTCGTTATCTTTCTGCCTATGCCCAGTAAGTAAGAGGCTTGCTTACCAGTGTGAACCACCATTCCTGGACAAATATAAATTTTTATATACAATCAATGTGCATCATTACAGTTTATAGTAAAAGTCAATCAGGCTTATTTAAACATGAACGTGGCTGCATACCACATTTGTTATAACACATTTCCCACATGAACAGGGAGAAGAATGGGTTTGCAACAGCTTTAGGCTGTCTTGGATTCTGAATGTGTTCATATGCCCGTCTCTTAAAACAAAATGCATCTGACAAAACTGATTCCAGAGCATAGAATTTCACATACTCTTTTGCTGAATGTTTTTTTCCCCTACAAAACCTGACTATGGTGGAAGAATGAAAGGAGAAGGGAGATGACGTGTAAATAATGAAAATATTTAATATACAAAAGAGGGCTAAGGCTTCCACCTCACATTCAAAACAATGATTTTTATTAAAATATTATTAGAAACGTGTTCCCATGGGCTGGGGATGTAATTCATTTGTAGAGTGTTTACCTGGTATGCACAATGCCTGGGTCAGAGCCCCAGCATGACATAAACTAGGTGTGGTAGTGCATGTCTACAATCCCAGGATTTGGGAGGCAGAGGGAAGACAATAGACAGTTCAACATCATCTTCTGCTACATACTAAGTTCAAGGCCAGCCTGGGACACATGGGACTTCTCAAAAAATATATGAGCACCTTGCTGATAAAAAAAAAAGTCTATTTGTGTGTGTGTGTGTATGTTTGGGTAGAGTGAGAGTATCTACCTGTGTGTGCATATATGTGTCGGTGAATAGGTATGCCTGCTTCGGTATGTGCAGAGGCCACAGGTTGACACTGGGATGTCTTGCTTAATTGCTCCTCACCTTACTTTATGAGACAAGGTCTCTCACTTCTTTCTCTGAACCTAGCCCCTAGTGCTGGAGTTATATACACAAACTGCTAAACCTGTGTTTTGGTTTTGTTCTAGAACTTTACACAATCATCCATGTCCTCATTCCCCTAAAACTGCAGTGAACCTCAAGGCATGATGGCTATGGTGGCAGAGCAAAGCTAACACCCACATGGTTGCCCTTCGGTGAGTAGCTGGTGGCTGGGTTCAGACTGAAGAGCATCATCACTGACAGAGCTGCAGCACGATCAGGGGGTGGGGGGTGGGGAGGGGAACCAAGTTCCCACAGCATGGTTTGCAGAGGGCAGTTTGGTGTCATCCCTTCATGCTGTGAGGTCACCACTGATTTTTTATTTTTTTTTTGATTTGGATTCATGGCATTTTTTTTTATTATTATTTATTTTTAGGTTACTCATGCTAGAGGAAGAACAGGGTCTGGAAGTAACCTTAGCATCCAGTTGCCCTTAGCTGGCAACCTGGCCCAGCCTCTCTCAGTATCTTTTAGCATATAAACACTAGGAACAAGGTGAGTTCTGCATGTATTAAAGAACGAGTTTAAGCTGAACCATGGCAGTATGTATCCTGAATAAAGGCAGCGGGAGCAGAAGAAACCTGTCTTCTCAGCTCCCCTGGTCCCTTTTTTCCAGGAACCCCCAGGTGACCAACTTCCAGTCCATCCTTTCTGAGGCATTGGGTCAGGTGCACCGTAGACTATAAATGTTGGGTACTGGGGTCCTCAGGCCCCAGTCAGAGGCCATCCCAGCAGAGAGTTATGAAATAGCAGTCCTGAGACTTCTCTCTCAGATAGGACAATAGGCTGGCTGCAGAGGCCTATTCAAAGAACAAAAGGGAGGCCATTCGCACTGTAAAGTTCTGTGGTCAGTGGAGTGTGGAGGAGCCTGGGGTGCCTTTCTAAGGTCATCATAGCTTTAGACTCCTCTACAGAGGTCTGGTTCATTCAGGAAATCCAAGAACGAGAAGGAAAAGCAAAGGCATTAATGGAATTGTTGAGATCGGCTTCGGTGGGTTTTCTTTCTACCGCAAAAGTTTCACAGGTAGCTAACACATCTCTTTGACAAAAATAAGTTTCGAACCAGGAAGTGACAGAGCATTTTGTGAAACCTAGGGGTCATCCATCAATGGTGATGGCTAGCTCCCACTGGTGTCACCTCAGGACCACAAAGATGACACAGATAAAGCCCCCAAATAGACAGCAGATCTGCAGAAGCATGGCCACCAGGAAGCTGCCAGCAGGTCTCTTCTTTGTAAATGCCAAGGGAGAGCTCCAGGCTTTTAAATGCCTGAACTAAGAGGTAAAAATAGAGGAGGAGGGAGAGGACCTAGTTCAAGAGAGCCATGTGCTTTGCTGTGGCTCCTGCTAGAGCTTGGCATATAAAAGACAGGTGCTGAGACTCTTTCAAGAATGGCTAATCAATGGTGAAGGATGGCTGGTGATGGTGGAGAGCTGTTGGTGGAGGATGGTTTATCGGGGGAGATGGCAGGTAGTTGGGATAGATGACGGGGAGCAATAAATGATGTTCATGCTGGAAAGATGCAGCAGATGGCTGGTTGTGGAGTGTGGCTGGGGATAGAAGATCGTTGTTGGTAGAGCAAGGCTGGTGGTGGGGGATGATGGGTGGTGGGACTGGAGTAAAGAAATAAGGAAGCACTAGGGAGAGGCAGATCCCTAACAGCCTGTCAGAGGGTTCACATTCTAGATCACTGAGGCCTGGAACCTGCTGTGGGGGACTCAGGCTTCAAACCAGGGAACTCTTGAATAAAAACTTAAGATGCTACACTGCCTTCCAGCCTGTCCACCCCAGGAAAGGTCTGTCAGAAGAGGAGCTCTTAGCCCTTGGGGCTTCTATAACACAATTCTTTGCATCAGGTAGTTAGTTTATAAACAACCTGAGTCCATTCCTCATGGATTTGAAGGCTAAAAGTCAGGCAGTGATCAGAGCACTGACAGATTCTACGTCTGGCAAGGCAGTCTTGAGCCACACATCTCCCTGTGCACGGTGGGAGGAACCAGATATATGCAACGTCTCATTTATTAGGGCGCCGCCTGAGATCAGCATTTCTCTGAAAGCCCCTATCTCCTAGAACTATCTGCCTTTGGAGTTAGGATGTCCACATGGGAATATGGAGAGGCCACATAGAGCCTTAAAGAGCAGCGGCTTGCTGCAGCTTGCTTGGCTCTTATTGTTTTGTGAGTGGGTATAATGTGGGCTAGTTGGTCCTGCACTCAGCTGAGGTTTGACCATGAACTCCAGGTCCAGATACCCCTAGAGGAGCTGGGATCAGGTCTACATGCTTTCTACCTTTCCATTTTATGCCATGCTGGGGAATCTGACTCAAGGCCTCTGGTACTCGAGGTTGGCTGCCACCCACTGAATGCTAATCCCTCAGGACAAGACATCTTATTTGAAATCAAGGCACCCATCCGCACCATGCCCACATGGGCCACCTATCCCTAACGTTTCCACTTCTGTACAGGCTTAACTGATCTTCATAATAACTCAGTGGACCATCTTCTAACTGATGGATCAGGCACCTCAATCCTCAGCTGTAACCTATACAAGGTGTCCCTCTTGTGAGCTAGGAGCCCACAAAGAGTTCTGCCGGAGACGGATGTTCATCAAAAGGTGAAATCACCCTGCTGCATTTTGATCCATGACTTCCAAAGATAGAAGAGATGATTGCTTTTCCCTGGAATTCAAATGATAGGGGCAACTCAAGTGACACTCAGAGAATGTCTTTTTAAACAACAAAATGAAGGCGCCCATTGATGGATCTCCCACCCTTGCTGCTACTGGCAGGTAACCAAGGTTGATTGGTTAGGTAATAGATAAAGCTTGTGGCCACAGAGGACTCAAACAATATTAATTGCATTTCGTGAAATAGTCCCACAAGCTGCCAAGCCAAGGCAATACTTCATGGTTGGTTTTCTTCTGCATTTAGTCATGGAAGCAGCAGTGTGATGCTTAGATGAGGAGAAGGAAGTGCATACTCTGTGTGGTGTTTGCTGTTTTCCTTCACCAGAGCTAAGAGGTCTCTGTGCTGGGGGGAATAAGAAGGCGTTCATTTTTAGCCCTAATGGGTTTACTCAAGACCATCATCTTCTGTCTCCTAAAACCCATGCCTCAATTTTCTCCATGCCTGGGGGACTCAGTGGCACAGCTGCAAACAGCACACCACATAACTTTGTTTTATGAAGATCATTTTCTTTCTAAGGGTAGCATTGCTCTGGCTTGTGAAGTGGGCCATGCCAGGATTTCCTGCTCCACACCTGCCTTTGGAGGGGGCTGCATGTGGGGATTCTGTCAGGCCACTGCAGATGAGCTTGATTTGGGGATTATAAGAACTGATGGACTCTCATCGCTTGGGGTCCAGCAGTACTGGGGGACACTTGGGAGTCAGTGTCGGCAGAAGTCGATTGGCTCCCTGTGATGGAGAAGCTGATCCTAAACGGCTGCTCTTTCTCCAAGAACTTTCTAATCAGAATGGATCTTGCTGTCGGGGGGTAGAGGCATCAGAAGTGAGCTACAGCCAAGGCGATTTCCTGGACATGCTGTCCAGGGGAGCTCGTGGCTCTCAGATTGCTTTTTTGGGGGGAGGTCTAACAAGAATCAATATTTAAGATTATGCAATGTCCATTCCAGCCTGCAGCAGCTGCCAACCTGAGGACGAGGGCTGGATAATTTACAATGCAAGGAATCCATTCTTTTTGAGAGGGGGAAGGGAGAAATCAAGATTTAAGCTTCTTATCCTGAGCTGAACTTTTCTCCTCCATTCTTAATGGCACTGGGCGTAAATAAACCATCCATTTTGCTTTGTAGAATGGGCTGGTCTTTGCAGAAACCCAGCCGAATCGACAGCTCAGGTTCAGAACCAAGACCACAGGTCTAGGCTGTAACCAATTTGTAAACAATACTAATTTACATTTTCCCACTGTCTGTTAGCCTTATTAGGGCCCGTCTTTCTATTCTTCTGCCCCTAACATCTGCAGAGAAAGGCTTTTTTTTTTTTTTATTGTCAGCTACTAATGGTTCTTCTGTCCCATATTTTTAATGTGAAGATTAAATATTTATAAATGCCCTGTCAATAGCATCCCATAACCAGGCCCTCTCGAAGCCACAAAGCATGGACCCAAGCTCACTCACACGAAGTCAGGGGTCGCAGGTCAAGCGAGCAACGTGCAGCGGCCATGGAGCACATCTGCTGTCACCAAGTCTGGACAATTATTTATGGGGCAGGGCTCGTCCTTAAAAGGCCCACAGCATGGCAGGGGAAGTTTCCTTTGTCTCAGTCAAGCTCCTCTGGCCAAGTAGTTACTGGAATCAGACTCCCAGCTGTGTGGCAGGCAACCAGCCTGGATACCATCTGCTTTGAGAAGAATCCAGGAAGCACCTATAAGTGAAAGACTCTGGAATGGGGAGCAGGGATGATGAAGAGGATGAGACATGTAGGTCTCGTGCCCCAGACAGGGGTTGGTTGGAAATAGTAGATTTTAAACAGGGTGTGTGAACCGCATGTGCATTTGGAAATAGGCAAGCCTGGGAATGAGACCGCAGATAGCACCCTGGGAGGGAGCGGGTGGCAGAGTCCAGCAGGACGCTGCTCATGAACAAGAACAGGTAGAATGTCCCCAAGAGATCAACGGACCCATGAGGCCAATGCCTCCACGAGTCAATAGACACATGATGATGGGAGATGGGTGTGGTCACCCCAGAAGAGTTGGAGAGGACATCCCTTCCAACTGCAGGTATACACATTTGTTCTTCCATAGAACTGGTCCTGGTCCTTGGGGGTGAATATCTATATGGCCAGAAGTTCTCAGTCCACAGAGGGTGGGGCACTGAGGAACTCTGGGTGGATAGTTCAGAGCCCAGAGAGAGAAGTAGTGGAGTAAGCTACGAGCCAGCAGGTCTGGTGGGGATTCAGGGTTCTCCTCTTGGAATGAGGCACAGACTGATTTTCTTTCTGATATGAGATGGGATGGTGGTGGTGAGAGACGTGTACCCAAACTGGGTGGGGCACTAATGGGACTGTGCCAATGACAAAGTGGCCCATGTGATGACAGCACTAAAGATACAAGGAAGCAGAAGAAAGGACATCTGTATTTGCTCTGTTAGCATGGTGAGGTCCCTTTAAAAGTGTGTGCCTTTTGTCCAGGAACTTTGAAGTAAAAGCCCGTGAAGGTAAAATAGTTGAACTCACACTCTCCTGCTTAGAAGATTCTTCCTTACTCTGGCAATACGCAGAGGGAAAAAGAAAGTGTGCCGGGCGGTGGTGGCACACACCTTTAATCCCAGCACTTGGGAGGCAGAGGCAGGTGGATTTCTGAGTTCGAGGCCAGCCTGGTCTACAGAGTGAGTTCCAGGATAGCCAGGACTACACAGAGAAACCCTGTCTCGAATAAACAAAAACAACAACAACAACAAAAGTGTATCTCCTTACCAGCGGTGACGCCCATGAGGAGATGTGACTTATTGACAGGCTGCAAGGCTGCTTTGGCGACCCTACTTCAGCCTGGGAAGAGCCAGGGCTACAGATCAGAAGACACCAGGCTCAGCCTGATACAGGAGCCTATCCTGTCCTATAGTGAGGAGGTTATACCTGTTCTGCTCCTCTGGGGAATCATCATTGAGTTCTCTAGCTAAATGATGTCTGTGTGGGAGCTTGGCACACGAAAACACTGCCCAGGAGTGGAGAGCCTGCCCTGTTTTCACACATAAAGAGATCATGAAGAGTCTTGGAACTCCTGGGGTAAAGAGTTGCTTCCCTTCCTAAAAGCACAGTGAAAACCATCCACACAGAGAATGGCATAAACCAGCCATTTGAGTGAAGACCCTTAGCATGATCCACGCAGCCCCTGCATCCCATCAGACCACAGAGACCCCACAAAGGAAGGCAATGGATGGGAACCCCTGGAATCGGAGGCTCAGGGGCTAGATGACATTTTTCTGAGATAGGAATTGCAGACAGCTAAAATGCTCCTGGTGCTGGTGATTCATTGATAAAGTGATATTGATCATTATCGAGACAGAAACGGTAGGCTCTCCACAAGGAAGCACAAAACCGGCAGCACAGCCTGGGAGCAAGTGTCCCGGGTGGGCTGGGCTCGGGGGAGGAGACGCCGAGGCATGGCCGAGATGATGATGAACACGTATTGATTTCTTTAGTGCCTCTCCTCAGCCCCTGAGCACTCCATGCACTTATTGGAAAGTGCCTGAAACCAAACTGAAGACAGGCCCGATGGGGAGCATCAATCCACCGCTGAGGGCATCGGAGGGCTTCCAGCCAAGGGGGGGAGCAGGTGCTCAGCTGCCCGGCTCCACACACTTAAGGGCGGCACTCTGCCTCACTCTGCTCGATCGCTGCAGCCGCCTCGCCAGTAAAACCAAAATTAAGAGGCCAATGTGGACATACGGATGGCGCTCGGCTCAGTTTATGGGAAAGGAAGGCAATGAAGGGGCAGGCCTGTGTGCACTAGTGCATGCTTGGCTCCCCTCTCAGGACACACGTGGTTTGGTGCTGGATCCCAGAGCGCAAGGTCTTCTGGGGACTTGAGGCAGGCTTAGAGGTACCTACCCAAGCTGAGCCTGTTATCCTCAATGGCTGGGCCGCGCCATGGTCCTGTTATCCAGTGTCCCACAGGACAGATTTTGGGACACTTGAGGACTGCCTGTGTGGCTTGAAGGAGCATCATGTGATGCCTGGATGCACAGAAACCAAAGCCACGTTCTAATGCCTTTTTACTTGGCAATCGATTTAACGGTGTAGAAAAGTTGTGAAAAATAAAAGCAGCATAGATGGGTGGGAGAGATAGCACAGTGGAAAAAGTGCTTGCCATGTAAGCCTAAGGACCTATATTTGGTGCTCAAGAACTCCCATAAAAGCTTGGTGTGAGGGTGCACCTTTGTAATTCCAGAACTGGATAAAAGGAGACATAGATCTCAATGGCTCACTAGCCAGCCAGACATATCAAATTACACACACACACACACACACACACACACACCCTCTCCAACACCACACATAAGCATGCACGTAACCACATATGTACATGTATCACCCCCCTCATATATACACAAACAAGCACACAAGTACCACACACACACATACAAACATATACACATATTCACATACAAACAACATTACTAATGGTCCCACCCATTACCCAGATTCGTGGTCTTTGCTCATTTAATCACTGACACTCTTTTCTATAAGAACACATTTTCTGGACCCTTGGGAAACTAAACATGGCTATTGTTCCTACTTTCTCTGGAGTATGTTTCCTAGGAGGAAGGGCCGTCTTCACTTAACCCTGCCACAGATCCCAGCTCCAGCAAATGTGATGTGATGTGGAAATATTTTCTGTACCATTTGCATCCCAGTTTTGTCAAAGATGCAATGGTATCCTTCCCAATGCCCAGCAGGGAGCTGCTATCACTGTCAGAATGCAGTGTGTCCTCCCAACAGACTTAGGTGTGAAATCCTAGTCCCCAGAAATTGAATCATGGGACTCTGACCTAACCAACAGTCCACTGATGGATAGCATCATTGGTAGGTAGCAGGACAGTAGGAGGTGGGGACTGGCTGAAGGAAGTAGATCATTGGTGACTTGACCCTGAAGGGTTTATTTTGTCTTAGCCTCTTCATCTATCTGGTTCCTAGTCACCATGGGAAAGCAGCTTTTTCTGTTTCCTTGGTACAGACTTACAGCATTGGGGTCAAATGATCATGGACAGAAGCCACGAGCCAAGAGAAACCTTTGATCTTTTATAATTATATCTCTCAAACATTCTGTTACACCAAACAAGAAAATGGCCAACAAGGCTGTCATGTCTCTTTAGCCCTCTTTTATCTTTTTTTTTTCTGTTTTGTCTTTTGAGTCAGGGTTTATCTGTGTAGCCCTGGCTGTCATGGAATTCTATAGACAAGGCTAGCCTCAAACTCAGAGATCTGCATGCCTCTGTCTCCTGAATCCTGGCATTAAAGACCCATCTTATCACCATCTAGTATATCTGGAACATTTTTATAGCCTTTGTCTTCTCTGACACTGAAGACTCTGATGAAAATTCTAGCTTGCCTACTGTGGCTACCAGACTGGAAGAGCCTTGGCCTCCAGCTACATCTGCATGTTATTCATAACATCTGGGAAGGCCATCTAGTGCTGACTGATGGGGTTGGTTAAATCTGTGGTTGCTTGTCTGCCTCCTGCCAGGCTCAGAGGACAGGTTGAGGCTGTCCATCTCCTGTGGGGAACTGTCTTAACTGATTGCTCTATGACTCACAGAGCCAGAATGTAGACAGTACTTCTTGAGGTGTGTACATGTTTGGGGGGCCAACTAAATCTTAGGTCAATCCTGACCTGGTTGGCAACCTCAGGATTTCAGAGAAGGTCAATAATCAACTAGATGAAGGCTGATATTAAAGGTAATGTTTGCTCCCTCCCTCCCTCTGCCTCCTATAACTATTTTATTCCCCCTTCTAAGTGAGAATGCCAGCATTCTTACTTGGGCCTTCCTCCTTGCTTATCTTCTTTGGATCTGTATATATTTGGGGTATATTTTGGGTATCCTGTAGTTTATAGTTAATATCTACTTACCATTGAGTACATACCAGCCATGTCCATTCGAGAGGGAACTGGGAAGATGGGGGGTGGGGTGGAGGTCATCTTTAGGAATTCCCAGAGACCTGGGATGGGGGAGGCTCCCAGGAGTTAAATCAGGTGACCTTAGTTGAGATGCCCAACAATGGGGACATGATACCAGGCAGGACCTCCAGTGGAGGGATAAGGATACCAACACACACAAAAATTTTTGACCCAAAATTCGTCTTGTCTAAAAGAAATGCAGGGACAAAGATGAAGCAGAGACTGAAGGAATGGCCAACCACTGACTGGTTCAACTTGAGACCCATCCCATGGGCAAGCACCAATCCCTGACACTATTAATGATACTCTGTTATGCTTGCAGACAGAAGTCTAGCATAACTGTCCTCTGAGGAGCTCTACCCACCAACTGGCTGAAACAGATGCAGATACCCACAGCCAAACATTAGACAGAGGTCAGGGAATCTTATGAGGAGTTGGCGGAAGGATTGGAGGCCCTGAAGGGGATAGGAACTCCATAGAAAAACCAATGGAGTCAACTAACCTGCACCCCAGGAGCTCTCAGAGACTGAGTCACTAACCAAAGAGCATAACACAGGCTGGAACTAGGCCCTCCACACATATGCAGCAGATGTGCAGTCTTCATGGTCAGTCTTCATGTGGGTTCCCCAACAACCGGAGTAGGAGCTGTCCCTAAAGCTGTAGCCTGACCTTGGAATCCATTTCCCAACAGGGCTGCCTTGTTTGGCTGTAGTGGGAGAGGATGTGCCTAATCCTGCAAAGATTTGATGCACCAGGGTTGGGGGATGCACAGTAGGGACTCATTCTCTCAGAGGGAAGGGAAAGGAAGATTGGAGGGACAGCTTTGTGGATGTAAATAAATAAATAAATAAACAAATAGGAATGTTTGTCTGAGGGCATTGCTCAGTTGACATAGTTCTTGGCAAGCATGCACACACTCGGGGTTCCATCCTCAATACAGCATAAACTAGGTATGGTAGTGGGTGGAGTTACAAGGATCAAAAGTTTATCTTCAAGGTCATCTTTAGCTACATAACAAGTCTAAAGCCTGTTTGGGTTACATGGGATCCTGTTGAAAAAACAGCACAGGAAAGTGTAAGAAAAGAGATGTCCGGGATGGGTATGGCCCTCATGCCTCACTGGACAATGACAGGAGGACTGGAGCCATTACAAGGTCCCCTTTAATTACTGGAGGTCAGGCCTCTATCCCTACCTTGGCAAGATTAGAATCACCATGGCCCTTCTATACTTGGAGAAGGGAGGAGATGTCAGGGCAGTCCTGCATATACACTGAAGGCCTAAAATCAGCCATAAGCCTAAAATCAGCAATAGGCCTGACATATATGCCTGCTAACACAAAGTCTTGGGTTTCTGTGGAAAAACACTGAAACAGATGGCTATAAGCTATTGTAAACAGGCAGCTTTTGTGGAAATTTACCAGCCTGAGTAGTCATAGACCTTATATATAGGCAGCCTTGGCGGATAGTACCAACTTAGATAAGGACAAGTGAATCTTAGGCAGAGTCATAGTGACCTGTCCCTGAACATTTGCCCAGCTGATATCCTATTCTGAAAGATATCTGTACTCCCCCTGAACACCTATGCTCCCGTGTCATCCCCTTCCCCACATCCTGCATTTTTGTGTTTATAACCCTTGTGTTAAAAAGTAAAAATTATGATTTGATAATTAAAAAAGAAAAGGGATGTCACAGGGTGACTGAAGAAAAAATGGAGTCAGAGTGAGAGGGATAAAAATCCAGACCCCCATGTTTATTATGTGTAGTTCCTGGGACTGCCTTCCTGATAGGCTCACATAGACATTTGGACACTGCTCAGAGCCTGGAGGGGTTCCAACCAGATAGATGAGGGAGCTGGGGGCTGGGAAGAAACCAGGAAGGAAGGGCCTTTGTGTGACTGGAGATAATCTGGAGATAAGGTGGTAATGAGCAGCTGGATGCTTAGACTCCGGTCCTGTGCTGGTAAAAGGCCCATCTCCTGAGCAGGCCAATTTACAGGGAGTATGGAGACTAGGATGATCCAGGCAAGGGCCAGGCAGTTCAGAGACAGATCTATGTGAGTCTGAGATAGGTCACCTTCCCGGCTGATTCCATGGATGCCTTTCAGGGTTCCTGTGTGCTGTACAGAGCACCAGGAAGGCCCCTCCAGACCTCTCTGGCTTGAACAACTTTTAACACCTGTGTTCATTCTATGTCATGAACTCCAAGGGAGCCACATACTGGATGAGGATATGGTTAGGTCCCACTGGGCCCTGGCAATAAATATCTAGTAACAGTGCTACAAAAGCCCACCCACCCTTTCCAGTTGACTTACTTGTGCCTTCCAGGGGGACCACATGCCTGCTCTTGAATCTGGCCATCCTATGACTTGTTTTGATCTACAATGACAGGCGTTAATCTGGGAGGCTGAAGGTATGATCTTTATTGTGAAGCCTATCTTTCCCCTCTTGTTACACCCTTCCAAGGAGCCTTCTGGAGACTGGGGTGTAGAAGAACCAAGGGTACCTGGTCTACAGTAACTGGCAGCTAGACAGGAAAGTCAGATGGATTTAGTCTTCTGGTAAAATGGGCTGGGTGGGAACAACCCAGACAGCCAGGTCTATAGCACTCTGTCACTGTTGCTGAACTGTGCCTATGACACAGGGCTGCTGTTTCAAGGGCTGGGTGACTTGTGTGGTACTAAACAATGGAGACAGAAACTGGGGTCTGGAGGTGGGATACTTGGGGGCATAATGCTAAAACCTGCAGGGTAAGATCAGAATCATACATCAGATTCAGGCTGAAGAGATGGTGAGAAGATACAAAGTAGATACAGAAGGGCTGAGAGATTTAGGGATAAGCCAAGAAGGGCTATCATTATGAAGTGCTAGAAGAGCCCATGTGAACCAGGACAATATGAATATAGAAAATCAAGAGTGTATCAAGGTGGCTGGAGAGATGGCTCAGCAGGTAAGAGTGCTTGCGGCTATTGCAATGTTCAATCCCGAGCACTCACGTTGGGCTGCTCCCAACTGTCCTTAACCCCAGCTCCCGGTATCCAACACTTGCTTCTGGCTTTGACAGGCACCTGTACACATGTGGTAAACACACACACACACACACACACACACACACACACACACACACACACCACATGAATGAAAATTAAAAAAAATCTTTAAATGAAAGAGGAAGGAAATGTACCCAAGGTGCTTGTGGAATGGATGGAGAAAGTTTTATTCTGTAAGGGTTAATTAGCTTCAGGTAGCTGAAGGCAATGGGGGTGCGGCTAGTGGGAATCAGAGAGGGATGTAGGGATGGAGATGAGATAAACAAACTGAAAACTATTCTTTGTGTGAGTTGAATTTTGAGGAAACGGGAGAGCTGGCGAGAGCTGGCCAATGAGCAGGAGCTTTACATATTATTAGTGTATTCCTAAAAGAAGATACAACCCCAGAATAATGATGGAGTCAAAAGAATGACCCTGAGACTCCATCCTAGCAACTTAGAAGGATAGAAGGGAGTGCTTTACCTTCACATCAAGAGGAAAAAAGCCTCTAGGAATGGGAGGGGCCACATCTCACAGGAGCCTGGCATACCCCAAACAGTGTGGGCTGTCTGGGAAAGAAGCATATTTTTTGACTTTTGGGGCCACAGAGGAACCTGATAAGATTCATAAGAGACCTGTGAACATTTTAAGAGAAATGTTTTTGTAATATCACCACCAGTCTTGACTTAAAAAGTGCTGATGACATTCAAAGTGGAAAAGCACTTCACAGGCAAGAGCCACAGAAAGCTGCTGGAAGCACAAGTAACTCGAGATGGGAGGGAAACGTCCCTCCAAGAGAATGGGACAGAATGGAGCCTTCAATAAGTATCTCCCATCCCTAGGGTAGAGGTTGTGTCACTAAAGTCCTTTCAAAACTCAGAATTCTAAGAGCTGGTAAGGTCCTTGTGTCTTTCTCATGAGCCCATTTGATTGCCGTGACTGTAGTCATGCCGGCCCTGTATGTGGGGTGACTTGTTTTGTTAATTCATACACCCTTGGGTCAAGAACTGCCACAGGAGGGAGCTGCGTATATATGTCCAGAGGGACCTGATGATGGGCATGGGATCGTGACCTGGAACTTGATAGCCTAATTGGACATCTCCTAGGAGGGGAGAATTAATATAGTACATTACAGAGAAAATAAGTGACTTGTGGCCAGATTGTGGGATGTGACTGGTTGCTTCACTGCTGTAAATTGTCCTTAAGGAAAAGTTTTCTTTTGAAAGAAAACTTGGCCAGATCTTCTTACGAGTTTCTCAGCTAAGTTAAGACTGGGCTGACCTTGTAACAACTGATCTTGGTCCAAAGAATTCGGAAGAAGATGCTGTGTGTGTTTGAAACCTGCCCCAACTGGCCTTGGGACTTCTGTCTTTTAAAAACTTCTTGGCATATTATTCTAAGGTCCTTATGTAAGGGAGGGTGTCCAACCTACAGGAGGTCAAGAAGCCATATAATTGTCCACTAAGGTACCTGGCTATCTCATCTGTCTATACAGGACGTATCCTAGTTAAGATTACTTTCCTGTGATGAAACACTGTGACCAAAAACAGGTTGGAGAGGTTTCCATTGCTATAATGAGACACCATGACCAAAATGTAAGCTGGGTAGGAAAGGGTTTATTTGGCTTACACTTCCATATCACTGTTCATCACTGAAGGAAGTCAGGACAGGAACTTAAACAGGACTGGAACCTGGAGACAGGAACTGATGCACAGGCCATGCAGAGTTGCTGCTTACTGGCTTGCTCCACAAGGTTTGCTCAGCCTCCTTTCTTATAGAATCCAGGACCACCAGCCCAGGGATGGTCCTACCCACTGTGGGTTGGGGCCTCCTCCACCAATCATCAATAAGGAAAATTCCATATAGGCTTGCCTACAGAGCAATCTTATGGAGGCATTTTCTAATTTAGGGTCCTTTCTTTCAGGTAGCACTAGCTTGTGTCAGGTTGACATAAAACTAGCCAAACGAGGGCTTCATACAATAGAGAGGCAACTTGGAAAGTCTAGTTTGTCAACCTCCCAGAGAGAAAGACAAGATGAGGCCAACTGGACTCCCGGAGAACTCCTTTACTTACAGGAAAATGAGATGTCCTAAGCAAACTGTTGTTGATCGAAGTCATGTGTCCTGGGATGACTTGCACTGCAATAATAGCTGGAGAATCTAATGTGTTTTATCCCAGACAAAGCTAGATGACCAGGGAAGATGGGGTACTGACACCAGAGATGGAAAGGAAAAATGCTTACAGATCCAATGACTTACTGGACACTACAAGTCTCATTGTGCCTAAATACAGTAACACAGTGGACATTGATAAATTTTTAAATATAAGACTCTGTAGCTAGTACAAAATAAATAAAAAACACAAACAATCCTGCATTAGTTTTAAAATTGTATCTGTAGTCAAAAACCATCCCTGAAGACAGCTCTAGGCTCAGGAGACCTCGAAGTAAATTCCATTGCATATCTAAGGAGTGAATGAAACCAATTTCATATGCTCTTTCAGAGAAGACAGCAAGCAGCAGCGCTTCCTAATGCATCTGGAGAGTCCTGCATGAAGCCTTCCATCAACACTTGAAGATCAAAAAGGGAAAGAAAGCTTGGCCAGTGCCAAAGTCTTTCAATGTCATACCACGCCAAATCAAGTGCTATGTGAGCACACGGCAATATGACCAAGCAAATCTCTTCCAGAGACTTAGGGCTTTCGTGGTGCCTATAAGTAGATTGGGAGTTCACATTATCAGAGTAACAAGAGTCCTGGATGATGGCCTCCAAACCTGAAGACAAACTAATCAAGAAAATCCAACTCATTCCTTTTGTATCCTCCCAGCAAGTAAGGAATGAGAGAGAGACTTCAGTGAGATCAAGCAGTGTCTACAGCATGAAAAACTCATGACTGACCTCATACAAGGACCTATAAGTCTTAAGATGAGCAATGTGGTAAGAATGCCCATTCTTCCCAGTTATAATCAACGCTGACTGCAGATTAAAGCCAGTGAGATAAGGCAAGGAAAAGAAACATGAAGCATAAAATTGGAAGAGGGAGAAGAAAAGCTCTACTTGTTGACATATTTATGTCTGGAGGAAGATCATATTGCCCAAAGTAGCAAAACTATTAGCCTGGTAGGTAAAATAACAAACAAACAACCGGAAATATCACCTACCCTTCAGTTAGTGGTCCACTCTGTTGCTGGTTTCTTAGTGTCAATGTTTGAATGGTGGGGGTGCAGGTGCTAATGTCATCAGATCAGGATGGGCAAAAGCATGGCAAAAGTCTTCATGCCCATCCTTCCAGTTCTTCTTTGGGTCTAAAGCAACACCAGAATAAAATGCTTAAACTCGCAGGTGACAGGAAGTGAGCTTTTGCATAGTCAGAAGTCAGGAGCCGGAGTAGCCACACAGCTTGGCTCTTTCCAGATTGCTGGGTTGTTCATGTCCAGACGTCCTTCCCGGGAGCTTGGCCTCCCGCAGTTCCTCCAAGCATCTCTCAGCCACCTGTTACCTAGCATCCAATTTGCTGCCAACAAGAGAAATAATAGAGACAGATAGAGGGAAGAAAACTTTCCACACATAAGTAAATGCAAGTAGAATCATTTATTGGACATACAGGGAACTTCTACAACTCAAATATGGGTGATAAGTGCAAGAGTAAGCAAGGAATATGCTAGAAGAAAGATGTACTGATAGACAGGAAGGTCATAAAAAGTACTGAATAAGACCAGCCACCCAGAGATTTCAAAAACAAATTGCTGCGAGGCCTCACATCAAACCCACTGGGGCTAAAATGAAGGGTCATGGTGGCTCTACAGATTGTATGTAAAGACATAGCTTGTCTGGACCATGTGAAACAGACCAACAACTACGGACATATACAACACCTATACAGGGAATCTTACTGCTCCCAGCAAGCACACACTTGGGCGTGTGTGACACCTGGGAGAATTGGCATATTACTTTTCTGTTATTTTAAGAAAACACCACGATTAACGCAACTTTTGAAAGAAAGTATTCATTTTGGGTTTACAGTTCCAAAGGGATAAAATTTTGTCAGAGTGGAAAGTGTGGCATCAGGCAGCAAGGATGGCAGCAGGAAGCCGAGGGTGCCCATCTTCAAATGCGAGTACAAAGCAGAGAGAGAAAACTAGGAGAAGGGCGTGGTCAAGAGTTCTCACATCCCAACCCTTGTGACACACTTATGTCAGCATAGCCATACCTCCAAAGCATCCCCAAACAGCATCACTATCTGGGGACCAAGTGTTCAGAGTCCCAAGCTTATGGGAGGACTTCTCATTCAAACAACTACATTCCATTCCATGGCCACTACTGGCCTATGGCCGTGTCCTAAGGTGAACTACATTTAATCAGACTTCAAGAGCCTTTCAATCTCAACCCTCTTCAAAGGTCTAATGCCTTTTTTCTTTTCTTTTTTCTTCTTCTTCTTTTTTTTGAAATTCAAAGCAATCTCTTAAATGCAACCTCTTCTAAAATTAAAAAACAATGCACATATTTCCAACATGCAATGACACAGAATATACTCTCCCACTCCCAAAGGGAGGAATAGGGCACAGGGAGGAAATGATGGAGCAATCCAAACCCTAGCAGGACAAACACCAAATCCTGTAGCTCCAGGTCTGAGGTGCTGCCTACAACACACATCTCTTTCTGTTGGGCTGGTTCCACCTCTTGTGTGAAGCTCTTCTTGGTAGATATCTTACAACTCCGGCAACCTAAGCATCCCAGAGTCTCCAATGTTACCCAGCCTTCACTTTCATGGCTTCCTGCAAAGGCCACTCACAGCCTCCTTGCAGGGACTCCCCAGTCACACACTGCTTGGCTTCAGTGGCTCTGTGACATTGTGGAGGGAGATTCCACAGCTATTTTATATCTTTTATGTCTCTAAAGTCAGTACCATGTGGATGGCTGCCAAATCTGATGGGCATTTTTGATGGAACCCCACCTCCTTGAACCACATTTGTGTCAGCTTTTGTTTGGGGTTGCTTCCTGGGAGCATAAAGTCCCTTCATAAGGTAGAAGTTTAGCTGGGTGGGGCTTTCCCTGAGGACACAGTTCCGTTTATTCTAGTGTTATCTGGGTTTCTCCTTGATGGCATTAATCTTAACAATTATAGCCTCTCTTTCAGCACAGACCTAGGCTGTAACATTAAGCTTCCCAGTGTTCTCTCTTCCTTCTATACAAATTATACATTTGGTATTTCTTTCTGCCCCACTGCCTCTGTTAAATAGCAGATCTACATAAAAGTTATCAATAATAACCATGCCACAAATTCAAGGTTCCACACCCTTGAAATTCCTATCGCTAAAGAAATAAGTCCATCATTTCTAAATTTATTTCTATGTAGGTTCTTAGGGCATGAGCAGGAGGTAGGCAGGTTTCCCCGGCTGACAAAACATCACACGAATGGTCGCTAGCACAATTGCTAATCCCATTTCATGCAGAAACCTCTTGAGCTGGACCCATACAGTTCCCATTTGTCCTCAGCACTGCAGCCCTTCAGGACCCTACTCCGATGGAGCACACTAAGGTCTGTTTGCAGTATTAAACCACTTTTCAAGCCCAAACTTCAGCATTCCTTCAAAACCAACATGGTCAACATCTTCACACAAACAGCCCACTCTTTGGTACCGACTTCTGTATTCATTGTTTTTCTGTTGCTATGGTGAAACAGGGTGATGAAAGCAACTTATGGAAGAGAGGGTTTATGTTGGTTGACGTTCTAGAGGGCTAAGAGTCCATATGGCAGAGAAGGCATGACAGGCTGTGAGCAGCATGGAGAGGGGGGAGAATGTCATGCATGTGAGGCAGAGATAGAGGAAAACACCCAACACTGACCTCTGCCTTCTAGACATGCGCACATCTACCTTACACCCGCACATACAGGAACAGAAGCGTATGTGTGCTTTGGACATGTTGGGGTTTCACAATGCCCTTCTGAGAGAGGGAATCCCCAATGCAGGAAAACATTTCCTGTGGTTTCTTTACCCGAAGTTCAACCTCAATTTGTCTATGGCAGTATAGGGAAGGACAGGGTAATGACTCACCAAAAACTTTTTTCTGTATCTCTAATAAGTTTTAAAAACATTGGGGAGATGTAAATTTCTATTAAGCAGTGTTCAGTTGGCCATTTCTATGATGTTAAAGGCACTCACATTGTGCCCCATTGCCAATATCCAGCTTCAGAACTTTCCTGCCTTCCCCAGTGGAAGCTGGTCCCACTAAACACTGACTCCCCAGCCCCATGCTGATTTTGTACATACAGCTGGCTACTCAAGGGACCTCACTTAAGTGTAGCCTGAATGTTATTCCCTTTGAAGGCTAAATAATATTTAAGAAGATATATCATGTTGTTTCTTCATCTATGAACACCAAGGACATATTGATTGATTTTTTTTCTTTTTGGTATGGCAAACAAGAGTGCTTGAAAAAAAAGGCCTGTATCTGGCCCAGGGTGCTGGTTTCACAGATGTGCAGTGCATATTTTTAAAACGCACTGGAATCTATGCACCAGCCACAGCCCAGCCTCAGTGCAGCCTCGTCCTCCTGCTCCTCCCCCCCTTTCCCTTTTGGGCACCTGGAGAAAGACTCTTTCTGATTATTTCCATCCACAGGTCAGGCATTGCCAAGGAGCTCTTCAGTAGCCTGAGCTGACATGTAAACCAGTTCCATAGGCCTGGTCCAGGATGTGTTCAATGTACAGAGATGATGGAGTCAAGAGGAAACTATGGAGGCTGGCCTGTGTTTCTGCCCATCATCCTGATCCTGGATCTCTGAAGCTAGAAGCATCCTGCCTCTCAAGTGTTCATGCTGTCCCTTCTGGGGTGAGCAGATCAGGCTAGCCCAGCTGTGGAGGTGATGGCCTCTGCTACTCCTGGGTCATCTGAGATCCACAGGTGGAGAGTATCCAGCTCTTCATCCACACTGTGGATGACATTTTACTTCTGGATTGAACTCATAGCATGAAATACTAGGCATCCTCATAAATCCAAAGAAGCGTCTCATTGAAAAGAAGGCACCAAAGCCAGTAGCTTTCTGGGATCTGCAGCTACCCCATTCTCTTCAGAAGTAAGTTTGATCTGTCTTTAAAAAAACAAACAAAACTAATTATAACAGCTTACATTTGCATGGAGATATCCTGAAGGTTATATATTGCTTTGCTGCCCAGATGTTAGCTTTAGAAGTGCCTGACCACCAGGTGAGTTAGGTCCACATTTTTTCTGCATCAATTATTGCACATTCTGGTGAGGTGGGGATGGCATAGTCAACAACCCAAGTCTGAAGTGTGGAGCATGGGCTGAGGGAACACCCCATGTGAGCATCTGAGTTGGACCACCATAGTCTCTCCAACTGGCTGGTGTATTCTTGACACAGTGGAATGAGAGAGACTCCCTGGGTGATGCTGGCTGTCCATTCTGTTGCCAGTGCTACCTCAAGGTCCCCTGAGAAACCAGCTTTCAGAACACACCCATTCAAGACATCTGTGGGTGGTTCTGATCAGGACCAGCTCATGCACAGGGCCTTAGGCAACTGCTCCTGGTGCCTCAGGGTCTTTATAGGGACAGTGTGCTACACAGTAGTCAGGGACCACCTACCTCCCAACAACTTCCAGCTGCCATCTGGGTTTCTCTTCATACTGCTAAGGGGCAGGGCCACTTTCTGCCCTAGTGTCTTCCAAGTAATTGCTAATTCCACAGGGTTGTTCTATTTTTATAAATAGACTGTTCAGGATGATTATTTGATACACAAAAAGCACAGAGCTTGTTACCGTTTAGTTCATTTGCATAATGGATATAACAGTCAATGGATATAATGTTAAAACTTAAATACTGTTTTAAAAAAATATCTTAAGGTATATCAAGATATTCTTATGGTCATTAATGCCAGCACTGGCAGGGCACCCTGAACTGCAGCAGCGTCAGGATTCAATTGGAGGAACTTGTACTGTGTATAAACATAATCCAAACACACCCTGCACTTAACAGCGAAAGTGCAAGTGAGCCAGCCTGACAGCGGGCTGGGCAATTGTTCTAAATCCTGAGAACCTTACTTGCAGGTTGCAGGAAAAAAATGTTTCCCATTTAAAATTCACTGATTACTGAAGTCGGAAACCTGGAGGCCAGAGGCTGGCACAGAAGGTCAGAGCACTGGTGGAGGCTCCACAGCTCGGCTCCCCTACATCTTTTCTCTGAGCTGTAACACCCGCTGTGGATGAGCAACACACTCATTAGTGGCAGATGCACATGCTCACTGGGCAGTGGGCACAGACAGAATATGCATAACATTGATGGCTGAGGAGAGAAACCATTCTCAAACTCCCAAGTCTACGGTGGCAGTGGGCTATGACGTCACAAGAATGCAGTGATACACAGCCTGGAATTCCCTGTTTTTGTTTTTTCCCTCTTGCCTGATTATTTATTTTTAGTGGAATTGAAAGACACACTGCTAAACTTTTTCTCCCTCAGGATCCTCACCTACCCCAGACGGCTTAAAATGACCCTGAAGACCCTGGATGCTGTCTGCTGTTCAGATAGCTCACTTCTGATGTGCCTCTAACCAAATGCTGGGACAACAGCCATTGAGAGAGAGAGAGAGAAGAGAGAGAGAGAGAGAGAGAGAGAGAGAGAGAGAGAGAGAGAGAGAGAGATGTCAAGTGACAGTGGAGGCTAAGGAAGTAAGGAAGCAGTTCAATTATCCCCAGTCACTCCCAGATAGCATCTCCACTCAGATTCCTCTAGAAGGCAGTGGGCAGCTAGGCCATTCACCAGCTGAGGGACAGCCCCGAGGGACCAAAGCCCAAGGCAGAGACACTCAGCGCAACCCATCAGATAACGGGGTTTGGGGGAGCACATTCTTTTCAGGTTTGTACTCATTGAGACCGGATCAAGGTGTATTACATATTATTTCTTTTGGATGTGCTAAACTTAAGAAGATCTCTTCTTCCATGGATTTCCAAACATGTAAACAGGATGATGGGAGGAACATGACACACCTGTAAGTCAGCTCCAAAACATCAGAGTCTTGTCACCGTGTGTGTGTGTGTGTGTGTGTGTGTGTGTGTGTGTGTGTGTGTGCGCGTGCGCGCGTGTGTGTTGCATTGTGGGGGTGCATGTGTACACTTAGGTGCACATGTGTAAGTGCTCATGTGGAGGCCAAATGACAATCTCTGAAATTCATCAGGTGTAATTCATGTCTGTTTTTGAGACATAGTCTCTCACTAGTCTGAGCTTGTTAAGTAAGCTTAGGCTCACTGACTAGCAAGCACCAGGAATCTAGTTCTGCCTTCCACTTACAGTTCCCCCACCTCCTCTGACCCCATCCCCCAACACTGCCATGGGTCCTGGACACTGAACTAAGGTCTTTAGGCTTGCAAATCAAGAGCTTTCTCAGCTGAACGATCTCTCCACCACCACCACCCCCACCCCAGCCCCTCAAGTTCCTATCCTCGCTTTCATCTGTGCTTCCTGGTCTACCACTTGTTACCACCTCCTCTGAGGTAGAAACCATAGGCTTTGAAATGCATAAATATTAACTGAACATGTTTGACAAATACTAGGTGCAGTCCCTCAACCTGTATACCTGCCAAGAACAGATCTTTCTGTCCCCCACAGGAAGTTCCCTCATGTTCCTTCCTAGTTTACTGCTCCTTGCCACCTGGGCAACCATCCTTTGGCATTTGTCTTTCCTCATGTAAATAAGGTGAGTGGAAGGAGCCTCCCTGCCTTTGGCTGCCTGCGCTCAGCACCACTCCCACGAGAGAGGCCTGTGGTGCATCTGTAGCTCATTTCTCTGTGGCAGTGTAACATGTTATTGTACGAACATGCTGCAGGCTGTGTGTCCGTTTCCCTGCCAGGTGCCAAGCGAGTTCTTCCAGTCTTTGGTCATTATGGGTACAGCCATCGATGTCATCCAGGCTTGTCATTTCCCAATGTGGACTCCTCCACGTTCTCCGCATTCACGCATAAAATTAAAACTATTTTTTTTTTTTTTTTTTTTTGCCATTTTCTGCAAGATATCTGCCAGGATGGTGATGATAATTGCTATGAAATTTCTAATCAATTTGTGGATAGTTGACATTTTGACAATATTCATTTTTGAAGCCGTTGAATATAGACACTTAAAAGCAAGAGGAACCAGTGTGCTTACGAAGAGATATAATGAGGGACCCACACAGTCTCTAAGCCAAGATGGATAAAACATTTCCTAGGTGCTGAGGACATAGCATAGTAGGTAGACTGCTTGTCCGGTATACACATAGCTGTGGATTTGATCCCCGGCACTCATAGAGTCAGGTAGGATAGGAAACTCCTGGCATTCCAGCCCTTGGAATGTGAAGGCATGTGACATTAGAAGTTCAAGGCTAGTCTGAGGCCAGCCTGTTTGCTAGTAGCATATACACATGCAGTGATTTGGGGCCAGAGAGATATCTCAGCAGTTAAGAGAACTTGCTTCTGAAAGAGACAACATGGGTTTGATTGCCAGCACCCATATCACAATCATCCAATTCCAGAAAATCTGATGTCCTCTTCTGGTCTTGGCAGGTACTGCATACATATGATACACAGACAGACATACAGGCAGGCAAACAGACACATAAAAGTAAATACCATATTTTAAAATCCAATGGAATTTTGGAGAGGTGTATATTGGATTTTGTATGGGCAGTGGAAATTGGGGGATGTCCTCTTCTGTCCTTTAATCAGAGGAAATTCTTCTTGCTGCAGAGGTTTGTTATGGTGAGCGACGACTGGATTTTACCACGTGCCCTTGCTAAGCCTACTAAGACAATCATACGGACCCTACCCTTTATTGTTTTAAATATATGGCACATTTTATGTGATTTCTAAACATGAAACCAACCTTGTATTCCTGGGATAAGTCCACTTGGCAAAGGCTCAATTTGACTTTCTTTGCTAGTGTTTTGTTAAGTAGTTTTGTGTCTATATTCATTGGTGGGTATCATTTTTCCACCATTTCCATTCTTATACTTTCTGTTGTTTTGAGCAGCAAGGTGGTTAAAAGAATGCCTCAAGTCTCCTTTATCTCAATGTCGCCATACAGGATTTAAACACAGACAGGGGAGAGTAGGGAAGCAACGACTAGTGAGACAGAATGGTGAAGGGCCAGTGCCATTGGGAACCTTGCTCTGGTTTGGCAGAGAAGAGAGGGGTCAGCAAGATCAGAGGGGAAGTGGGGAGCAGAGGCTTAGAGCTTCCAGAAGTCCTGGGGGTGTGCATCAATCCAACTATGTTGCCTGACCTTTGGCCAAACTTCACTCAAAAAAAAAAAAACGTTCTCACTACATTTCAGGTAGTAATAGTTTTTCAATAACAATGAGAATCAGTGGGAAAACAGATTAAATGTAGAAAAATGTCAAATGGAGCATACTGTCTTAGGGTTTCCACTGATGTGGAGAGACACTATGACCAAGGCAGCTCTTATAAAGGAAATCATTTAATTGGGGCTGGCTTACAGTTTCAGAGGTTCACTCCTCCTGACACTCCGCATGGTGGAAACATGGCAACCTGCAGGCAGACGTGGTTCTGGAAGAAGTGTGAGTTCCACATCTTGATCTGGAGGCAGCCAGAAGGGAACTGTCTTCTGCAGGCAGCTAGCAGGAGGCTCCCTTCCTCACTGGGCAGAGCTTGAGCATAGGACCTCAAAGCCCACTCCCACAGCGACACACTTCCTCCACAAGGCTACACCTATTCCAACAAGACTCACTCCTCCTAATAGAGCCATTTCCTGTAAGCCACGCATATTCAAACCACCACACATATCAAAATGCTATATGTAAAATGGGTCTTAAAGGTTGAGAGAAAATGTCACCATATTTGATGGGTTGCTTCAGCAGACACCTGTCAGGGACCTGCTTGTATGTGAAACACTTGCTGCTGGCTACAGACTGGGCAGATGTTGGACCTGATTCTTAGAAGCTGGAATCTAATGAGGTGTGGACTATCATTATTGATCCCAAGACTGGACTATTAGACTGTTAGAAGACAGAAGTGCTCTGGGGGTGGGCAGGAGATGTGGATTCTAGACATAAAGAAGAATTGGTGTAGGAATATGGTGGCATGAGTGAACTGGGGACCTTATGTGCTAGAGAAGGGCTTAGGGATCTTGCCTAGCCCCTGGATAAAGTCTACTGGTCTCCTGACACTCCAGCAGCTGAGCCGTAGAGCCAATGAATATAGATGTCATAAAACAGACTCATCAGTTACCAAGGAAACCACACTTGACTATAAACAGCAGAACAAAATGGCCTCACTCAGGTAACTTCCTCACACCTGCAACGGGGCCCTTCTGTGCTTACAGCATTGGCAAATTTCATGTACTTATCTAGTTTTGGGGAAGAAATCTTGCAAAGCCAATTTTATTAAGGACCCCAGGTCTCTGGTCTGAATTAAGGTTACTTACTCCTCAGGAGCAGGTCAAGCCGAAGATGGGAGGTAGGGATTGAAGGACTTTGTGAGGAACCAGATCTTGTGTTGCCTAGGGTTGAGTGTTCTGTTTCTAGATTCTGGATCCCATCTTTTTAGACTTGCAAAGTGACAGACTCTAAGAAACTTCTAGATCAGGCCAACATCCAGCCTCCACAATCACTCAGCCTCCGTTCCATTCCATTCTGCTTCTCTGCTGTTTTCTGTACTTGCAGGGACTCTGCTAAATGCTGTCTTGAGAGCACAGCCGAGAGCTGGCCTGGATACCTTTCAGCAATATACTGGTGTCCAAGACAGTTGGGTTTCAAAATTTAAGGTCCCTTTGAAAAGATCCAGTTCAGTCCCTAAGATGCTGCTGACAGACTGCTAGACTTGCAGTCCAAAACCTGAGTCAAGCTTCCATTTCTACAGTCCCTGTGAGCTTGAAAACCCAGTCTGTCTCTGCAGTAGAGCAGTTCCCACCAGAGGCCCTGGGACGTGGCGTGTGTGTGTGTGTGTGTGTGTGTGTGTGTGTATGTGTGTACAGTGGGGAGCTGTGTAGTAGGGCCTGAGATGATGCAGTCCACTAAGGGAATGGTTTGATGGGGGGGTCAGAGGCAGTGTTTATTTTTGGGGGATTTGGTTCTTTTTTTTTTTTTTTCAGTTTTAAAACAGGAAAAAATGAAATGGAACTGCATATTTAAAACACTGCAGACAGTTTCAATACCAGCTGGATAGAAGAGGGAAGGAACCTTTCTCCCATGTGGAGTGCCTTTAACTTCTAGTCGTCACTTAACCTTGGAAGGAGACAGCTCATTCCTTCAGAATGAAAGTCGGAGGGTCAACATACACTTGCATCTTATTTTCCTTCTGAAACATAGTTCCTGATGAATTTATCTTCAAGTGTTGGATTTTCTTCCCTCGGTCTTCACTTGGCTTTGTCTCGAGGGCAGTTTCCTGGGCTCGGCAGACGATCAGCCAGCATCACAGTACAGCATAAATATTTAGTACCAGAGGTTGGCGGCTTTGAGGTTTGCACCATGCTCTAAATGTATCTGCTGACTTCCCATCTGCTAATATTTCCCCATCTGCTAAATACTTGCCTCCTGAGGAAGAGGACACCTTTGTCATCCAGACCCTGCTTGACCTCCATATCCCCTCCACTTGAACTTGGATTCAGCGTCACTGTGTTGTCAGGCATATATGGACAGTCAGACAGACCTACTGATGATACACACGCAACTGAGACAAGCTGAGAACTTGGCTAACCATGGACCTGCCTTCCCCTAAATACAATTCTGAGTATTCTGCCTTTCCAGAACTAGAAATGCTGGGCACAGCATTTGTCCTGGGGCTGACGGCCATCATTAGAAAATAGCATCTATTTGTCTGTTTAACAAACATTTGCAACAACAAAACCCAGGGTACTGTAGGACCTAAGAGTGCAGGTTTCGAGCAGTTGGGAGACATGCTCATCAGGATGGAAAGAAACCACCAGAAAGCTGGTCCCAGTTTGAACAATGGTGTCTCTACAAGGTGCCTGCTGAATACCTTCCCCCTCAGGGACAGATCTCAGGGACTGGGCATCACAGATCTAAAGCCTCCTTTTCTAGTACCCCCAGGACTATGTATTTACATCTACAGTGTGGGAACTGGAAGATAGAGAAAGCAACATATTATTACTGGCCCCAAGTATGAGTCTCTCCTTGGATTCTCCCTTTAAATGGCACAACATGTGACAAAGGAGTTTGCACCTACCACACCTACCATGATGAGCTGCCAAGTCTTCACTTTGTTCTTCAGAGGTATATGTGTGGTTCACATGCATGTATAAGGATGTTCACATGTGGGAGAATATGTGTGGTCTGTGTGGAGGCCCAGGGTGATGCAGAGTGTCTGCCCCAATATTTCCCCACTTTATTATTGAGGCAGGAGCTCCCTGGAGCTCCCTGATTCCACTGTCCTAGCTATCTGGTTTGCCATGGGGGTTCTGCTGTGTCCATCTCCCATACAGGCTACCATACACACCTGGTCTTACATGCATGGCGGGATCTCACACTCCAGGCCTGACGCTTGCTCACACGGCAAGGGGTCCATTAGCTAAACCATTTCTCCAGCCCCTGTGTCCTTACTATTAAGCTCAGGAGGGTTCTGGGCTCCAGCCGGCTTCCTTGTCAGGGCGCATGCTCCAGCGATGCCTGCTGCCTCCTGTGGGAATGGTCCTCTCCAAAGCCAATGTTCAGCTGGAAGAGCCCATCAACAGACTCCAGAACAAAGAATGAAATGGCCCCAAAGAGCAAATGTTACATGTCCCGGTAAGGATCCAGGCTGTCCCACGGGGCACCAACCACACAGACACTTGATTGATAGTGGCAAATAATTATTCACAGTGTTGCCGCGAGCTCGCCTTCCTAGAAAGCCAGAGATGAATAAAATATACGAGGGTTCATCAAAATATACTGCAAGGACAACATATACAAACAGTACATTAAGCATTATGGAAGACAATAAAGAGAACTGGAAAAGCAGATCCGAGTTAGCAGCTGGGCTCGGAGTCCACAAGCATCCCAGCAAACGGGAAGCGGCCCGCAGACTTCTCCATGGCCCCGTGGTCCTGGGCATATTCCATTAGTTGGAAAACGGGAGTGGGTTCATTTAAACTGCCTCCTCCCTTCTAAAGAACATGGTCCCGGTCCCCAGCTCAGCTCTGCAGGATTCCTACCACCAGGCCAGGGCTCTCTCCTTGCAGAGTGCAGTGTCAACAGAAATGCTACAGTGACATTTCTCTCTCTCAATTACTTGTAGGCTTCTCACCACCCGTATAACATACATATCTTGCTCCGGTGAGATCCATTGTACCAGGGTCAGCGGGAGCTCATTGTCCTTTTGCTGCAGAACAAGACAATAGTGACATCTGTTAGATTTGCTGTAAATAATCCAAGTGGTTCAGGTACAGAACGAGGGGCAGGGGAGGCAGGGAGAGACCAGGATAGGAAGGAAGGATGGAAGAAGGGCGGGACACAGCAGAGGAGGGAGCTGGGAAGAAATCTAGTGGCGTGTACCCACTTTATCCACTGCCTACCCAGTCCTGAGTCTGCCTGGGGAAGACCTCATGGAGTGGAGACCACTGTTTAAGGGGACACTGCACATTTTACAAACACACTCAAAACATCCTGACCTTGACGTCTGAAACACATGCCTTCATCCCTGGTGTGGAGGAGTGAGAAGAGCCAGGCCAGAGCGAGTCAGGTGGCACTCCTGGTGCCCCTCTCTCAGCAGAGTCACAGAATTCAGGGGCATGGTCAGGAATTCTAATTGGGATGACAGAAGTCTATGATTCTGATTAAGTGCAATGGAGTCATTTACTTGACAGCTCCAATCAATAAGTTAAAATGGGGTGGGGGTGGGCCGTCACCCTGCACAAAGATTCCAGGAGCAGAGAGGCCAGTGGGCGTCTGAGGTGTTGCCCGGCCGCTGGCCTTTTAAGTCAGCATGTGAGAAAATCAAAAGCATGTTTGACAACCAGTCAGGGGGAAGCTCTTCTCCGAAGGAGAGATTTTTCATGGAAAAGAAAATTTGGCGACAGGCAAGGGACTGTGCCTGGGATGACAAATGAGGGCAAGACATCCTAGTGGAGCCTCTCAGAAGTCCCACTGGCTGTTTCCTTTTTTACCTGTGTAGGAGGCAGTCTGCATGCGCTGGTGTGCATGTCTGTGCTTAAGAGGTGGACAGCATGTCTATATATGTGTGACTGTACACGCGTATGCTTATCAGGAGGCAAAGTCATATTGGTACACATGCACATGTGTGTAGGAGGAAAGACAGTTTGCCTCTGTGTGTGTGTGTTTGTGTGTGTGTGCAGGACTGTGCATGCATATGCAAGGGGGGCTGGCTTAGTGTATCTACACACACATGTGCATGTGCCCCAATACATTTTTCCCAGCCTATAGTTTGGGACACTGTCGGAGAACGGATGTCAAATGCTAGGCCTTACATTTAGCGTCAGCCTCACCTAGGGCCCAGCCACTAATCATCTCCACTCAGGACACTGTGCCCTTAAAGACAAAGATCTCTCCAGCCTGCGCCTTTTATCCCGTCTGTCATATCCAGAAAAGTGAGCATGTGATTTCAATTTGAAATTAAAAGTCAGTTCTGAATAACAGAACTGCGTTCTCATTTCCTAATGCCCTGCTTTTTACTACTTAGCATTCAACTGTGAAAAGTCTTTTAAAACTCGGAACAGCAGTAAAACTTGAATGAATTTTTGACCCATTATTGCATAGCGGGTGCGCCTTCCAAGTTGGCGAGACTGCCAAGTTCTCGCCACCTAATATTTCCACTTTAATTGTGCCACTTGAGAAATTTACGTGCCTCAAAATATGGCATGAATCTTAGGCTTATTGCAGTATCATTAGCAGCAGCGTTTAAGCAACATCTGTGTGCTATAGAACTAATTGAAGCAGCAGAAGTGGCAGCTGTAAATCCACAGGAAGATGGCAGTTTGTACCCGGCACTGCTGAGCTAGCGCCTAACTGTCAGCCTGTTCCCGCAATCTGCTGTCGAGCACCGCGGTACAGGCACACAGTGTCCAAAAAAATACAGCGAGGAGGCTAATGACCCTATTAACCACTTTGCTGCACCAATTTGGCTGTTTTTCCAGTTTCCTTGTTGAATTTCATTATAAATTTCGCCATTTCTGTTAAAAAAAAAAAAAAAAAAAAAAAAAGTCCAGCATGATGTTCGTCTGACTTTCTGTGACTTACCTGAGAAATGCTCGTCTGGCCAGACCAACCATTGATTGTGTGTGTGTGTGTGTGTGTGTGTCTGTGTGTGAGTGTGTGTGATTTAATAATTCTTCACACTGCAACCCCTCCTCTCTCCCGTTGTTTAACAATTTGATCCCAAACATTTCCATGAAAATACATGAAAATAAAACCACCCAAATGTTAAATTCCTTATAATGTTGATATTTAAAAGCAATGGTATTTTCTTCCCATGGACACAGCATTTTCAATAATCAATACAATATGGCTGCAGTAGTTTATTATTGATTGGGAGTTAAGGAAGAGGTATGGGGGGTCAGATTACCTGAGGGCCTGGGGCACCTCTCCATTGACTGGCTAGGTCATTTCTGGCAGCTGAGTGAATCCAGTTACATACTGGTTTGGTCTGTAAGGGCTTTGGTCCTTTCTCTTCCTTCAATAGAGAGAGAAATGGGATTAAGCCGAGGTGGTGGTGAGGAATGACCCTAGCCTCCTCTCTCTGATGGAGCTTCGAGGGCCTTGGAGCCTTCGTATCTATTTGGAGTAATTCCTGCAGAGTGCAACTGGAAAAAATCTCTCTAACATCTGTGAAGCTCGGCTCCATTTTGCTTTAAACTCTGCTCCTGATAGCTTTTGTCTTGACAGTGGATGGATGCTCCTCCCTTGGTGCCTGGCCCATGCACAAAGAAGGAATAGGCTATCTTTCAGAGCACTTGAGAGTATTGGAAATACACAAAAGAAGTCCTTCTTCGATATATGATGACTGGTGTGTTTGCCAACAACCTGACTTCATTAGAAATTTGGCACGTCCACCCGGCTGCCATGTGACACGCCGTTAACTGTGGACATTTGTCGTCTTAATGCTCAAGTACTCAGGGACTCAACTGATAAGGGAGAAACTGCTTGGAATCCACTGAACCCCACGTCTAGGGTGGCACAACACCTCACGGTATTGAAAATCAATAGCCACGTGACCACTGGAAGGTCAGAGGGCTCGAGAATTAACTTTCTGGTACTAAATTACAATCCCTTGCTTCTTGGTTTATTTTCCAACAATAACACACTTTCAGCGGGTCTGGTTAAAAACCACTTATAGAACACACAAGGAGGAAAGAAAATAGGGAATTGCTGGTGAACAGTTGCCAGCGTCTCCCACCAGCTCAGACATCACTAGGCTGAAAGGATGCTGAGAGCCCAACAGTTTGCAGCTAAGCATTATTTTCTTAATCTATTGGAGGTTTTTTTTTTTTTTTTTGGTGGTGATGTTTCTATCTATTTATGTATGTATGTATCTATCATTTATATGTATGTATGTATGTATGTATGTATGTATGTATGTATCTATCTATCTATCTATCTATCTATCTATCTACTTTACTACCTACCTATTTATGTTGTTTTGGAACAACAATCTCTGATATATCAAAATAATGCTGTTTAATAACAATTTGGATACAAGTACTATCCTGGGATGCCTCTATCTATCTATCTATCTATCTATCTATCTATCTATCTATCTATCTATCATCTATATCTATGTCTCTATCTATGTGTCTATCTACCATCTATCTGTCTACCTACCTATTTATGTTGTTTGGGAACTCTCAATCTCTGATATATCAAAATAATGCTGTTTAATAACAATTTGGACACATCTACTGTCCTGGGATGCCATAGCCGAAGTACAGAGCACAGACAAGGAGATTGGGCTTCTGGTACTTCTCTTCTGTTGCAAGCAGATTTCCGTGCCTTTCTTTGGCTGTAACTCAGAATAAGATCTGGTGAGTCTATCTTCATGTTTACACCCAAGCATTACTGAAGTGCCCAGTCATAGATATTTAACTACATTTATTAATGCTACATATTTTTAAAACAAGGGAACTGGGGGTTGGTGAGATGCTTACTGTGGAAAATCACTTACCACACAAACCTGATGACCTGAGTTCGATCCCCAGAATATACCAGACACAGTCAGATGCGGTGGTGCATGGCTGTTATAACAGCATTCCTATGGCAAGATGAGAAACAGAGGCAGGAGAGTCACTTGTAAGTTCAAAGGCCAATTAGCCTGAAGCACACAGTGTGGCAGAAACAAGAGAGACTCTGCCTTGACAAAGTGGAAGGTAAGAAGAGACTCTCAAAAGTTGCCCTCTAACCTCCACATAAATATCATAATGTGTGTGTGTGTGTGTGTGTGTGTGTGTGTGTGTGTGTGTGTGTTATTTAATTTAAAATAAAACAATTGGAGCAGGGGAATCAGAACTACTTAATCCATGTAAAAATATCAAAGGTCTTAATAAACAGGTAGTAAAAGTAGCTATTTCCTGAAGAGAAAACATTGAAGCATTGCTTTCTACTCACAGGAGTAGGGATGCTGGTGCCCAACTTCCACACTCACTGCGATCTGGTTTTGCTGGGTGCTGCTGAGAATGGTCTGCCCTCACAGACACATATCTGGAAAAGCAATGACCTATACAGCTTTTCGGAAAACGTTGGGTTTCTCTGATCTGATGCTCAAAGTGGACAACTGGGCTTTATTTCAGGTCAGCTGCTGTATGATCTTAGCCCCAGCAGGAAAGTATCACAACAGTCCACGCCGCCATGCTGTATTCAAAAGATCTTTACCTATGACGTATGATTTCATATATCATGACTGGTCACTTGGAATTTCTGGTTCAAAGATTTTTCCAAATGTGGACACATTTCACTGCAGGACAGACATTTAACACACATACACACACACGCACGCACGCACGCACGCACGCACCACATATTAGTATAGACTTCTGTAACTATCAGGAAGCTTTAAAGATCATAGAGAAAGACACAGATTTTTTTCTTGTTAAAAAATGTAAACTTTTACTACTGGTAACAAATCCTCCTTGAAGGGACCAATTTGCTTCATATTTAAACAAATGCCTACTGAATACAAATCTTAATAACCATGGCCAGCTGTTCATCTAACATTGAGGCTGTGGAAGACCTTGGCCACATGGAAGGGTGCCAAGACCATCCCCAGGCAGCAGCCCCTCACTTATCCCACCCACCCACTTCAGGATAATTCTATTTTTGACTTGCAGGCCTCCAGGTCCTTGAGAAAGTGACACCCATACCTTTGCTCTGTGTGTAACGTTCAGGAGTCATGCAGGAGTCTTGGGCAGATCTGGTCCTGAGACAGCAACAGCATGAGGATTACATAGCACTGAAGCAAACCATCAGAAGAGGCCCTGAGATGCTCCATGAAACCCAGGGGATTCTCAGTATGACTACCTTGAAGGAATGCCCAGGAGGCTGGGGATCTGGCAGTTTCCACAATTTTTAGAAGGCCACAATTTAAAAAAAAAAAAAGAAAGCAAAACTGAAGGTGTGCTAATGTGGGCCTGTAATTCCAGAAGTTGGGAGGCTAAGGCTGGACTGTTACAAGTTGGAGGCTAGTCTGGCTTCCATACCAGAGTTCCAGACCAACTCTGGCTCTGTCAGAAAGCTCAGTCTCAAAAGCAAAAGCAAGCAGATAACAGTAGCAACATATTTTAGACACATATTTTACCTTCCGTCTCTGTGAGCCTTGCTCCCTTGGGGCTGGGACTGAGGACTCAGCCACTGCAGTCCTTGGCCATGTCTCTGTAGAGGAAGGTGCCTGCTATTAGCGGCACTGCAGGAGCGCCATGCCAGCCTCAGCCTCACTGTAGAACTTTTGCACATCGGTGCCATTTTCCCTGGCCTTCTGGTTGGCCCTTCTGACTGGCTGTAGCAGTTTACAGGGGTGAAAGAAGCTTCTGGGAAGACCTTTATCCAACCATTATCCTGCTCTGAAAGGTACATATTACCAGGGGCTGGTGGCTTAGTATTTAAGAGTGAGTCTTGCTTTTCTAGAAAGCCCAGGTTCAATTTCCAGCCCCCATATTAGGCAGCTCATAGCTGCCTGTCATTCCAGTTGCTGGAGATTTGACGCCCTCTTCTGGTTTTCACAGGTACCTACACTCATACACAAGCACACACACACACACACACACACACACACGAGATCTATATATATCTATATAGATCTCGTGTGTGTATACATATATATGTATATTATACACATATATTATTATATATCATATATATATATTTAAAAATGTACATATTGACATCATGGGTTAGAGAGATTAATGATTTGCTATCAGCTCTGCATATTCCAAGGAGGCTGATGTCCTGAAGAGCAGCAGAGAAACTCCAAACCCACATGTGGCTCTCGTGGCCCTGGATCTAGAGGTGATCAAAGTCTGAGGCTCAGCCAGCTTCCTAAAGAGCTTACCACCCAAGGTGAAGAGCTCCTCTTTTTCTTTAAGGAGAAATTAATTGCCACTGGCTGGGACCAGTGCCAGGTGTCTCATGACCTATACCCTCCAGGGAAAAGGATTCTGACCAGCCCATTTCAGAGATGAGAACACTGAAAATAACATACACCAGCAGACTGGCCCAGGGCTGGCCACTTCTACCATAGCTCCATCAGTCCAAAAGCCCATGGATCTCCCCTCTGCTGTGGAGTCCAGGCACTCCAATCTCCAGGTCCTGGGGTCACAAGGAGTGCACTTCTTCTTGTCTTCCATCACCAGCCCTAGGGCTCAGACCTTCCACAGTGCTTCAGGCCACCCATACCCCCAGATGCAGCCAGGCCCGCAGCTCTGCTGTGACTTCTTGCACGTGTCAGTACCAGGAGGACCGAGCAATTACATTCCACATCTGAATTTCTTCTATTTTCAAAGTGTTCTACACTAATTAGTGCTGTTAGCTCTAAGGATTAGTAGCCTCTCTAACAAGACACACGACATTAAGTGACTTACCTAATTATGTAAAACACAGGGATGGGAGAAGAAAAGTCAGGCTTCCCTCGGGCAGGGCTCTGGCCTGCGCTGCCCACTGCTGTACCTACCAGGCTTCTATTCTCCTGGCTTCCCAGAGATGGAGACAGATGATGTGGTCTGTCTACCTCTGGATAGGGGTGAGTGTGCCCACCTCAGGGTCCTCTTCAGTGCACCCCCCTGGCAAGGATCAATATCTGGATAAAAGATCTTCTCAGAAAGGGAACCTGCCCTGAAGCAGTGAGCTTGGGGAGGGTGAAGATGGTGCAGGCTGAAAGGATCCCCTCAGGTGTCCTGTGTGGGTTGGTCTTGTGCTTTATCTTTTGTTCTAGGGGTGTAGAGCTGCCGACAGTCATGTGTTGCTGTCCTCTGATTGGTCACCATCTGAGACAAAAAAAAAAAAAAAAAAAAAAATCCACAAGTCCAGCACACATTTGTTAAGGAGTCTGCCTTCTGCCAGGCTCACCATTATCTCCTGGTTCCCTGATGGCCTCTTGCATGCAGGGCTTACATGCTCTCCCTAACATTCGTCTGTCTGTGTATCTATCTATCTATCTATCTATCTATCTATCTATCTATCTATCTATCATCTATCGTGTGTGTGTGTGTGTGTGTGTGTGTGTGTTAGGACAACTTGTAGTGGGAGTGAGTTCTTTCTTTTCACCAAGTTCTGGGGCTCAAACCCAAGGTGCCAGGCTTGGTGGCATGCATATTTCCTGCTACCTAGCTCGCCGGCCTCCGATTTTTCTAAAGCCACCAGCTCCTTTCACTTGTAACACTGTCTTTCTCTGCTCCCAAGGCACAGCTCAGTTCTCACCCCCTCCAGAAGGCCTTCCTTGATTTTCTAGTTGATCTCTTCCCTACCACACCCCCTTCATGAACAAGACCGTGCCTACCAGGAGTCTCATGACCCCGAGTTAATTTTTATTGCTACCGAAGAGTGTTTCTAATCTGAGCCCGTGGCTTTTGTACACTGTGACCTTGTCCTCATGGGGTGCTTCTATCATCTGCCAAACACAGAGGGGGAAGGCCTGACAAAGTGAGGGACCTCCATCCCCAATCAGGGAGTTCTCGAGCACACTGGTCATTGTGCTATTGTTTTTATGATTGTAAATATTCCTGTTGCAGGATCTTAGCTTATAAAGTTAAGCAGAATGAAGAAAGTATAATTCACAATCTCCTTATGCTAAGACAGTCCTTAGAGCAGCGTGCTTCAAACATGGATGTCTTAAATATACTCTCTCGTACACGTACACACACACACACACACACACACATCTTTAAAAATAATCATGGATTATATTTTTAAGGTGAATATAGCTATTTTCTTTTTGTACATAGCACATGTCTCTGTGTGTGGCATGCTTGGGTGACAGAGTGTCACAGAGCAAACGCGCAACTCAGAGGACAGGCGTTAATTCTTGTCTTCTATTGTGAGGTAGGGTTGTTGATTGCCATTTTGACTGACAGGCTAGTGGGCTTGTGAGTTTCTCAAGAGACTATCTTGTCCCTGTTTCCTATTTTACCATAGAAGCTCTGGATTACAGACAGGAGTTACCCCATCAAGATATCTGTGGCATTTGAACTCAGATCCCCCTGCTTGCATAGCAGGTGATTTATCCACTGAGCCATCTCTCTTGCTTTCTTTTTTTTCTTACAAATACAACTATAAGTGACTCACAACACACCGGGAAATAATATGGGGCACACATACACTCTTACAATGCTGGACATTCACGAAGGAGGCACTTGGCCAGTCCACTGCCACAGTGCACTTACTGGTTCTCATGACCTGCTATCACATGACCTGCTGTTACACGTGATGAGGCCACAGATAGCAGTATTGTAATGTGTCATGATGGCAGCGTTGCATGCTCGGACAAGTATTTCTGTAGGATGGTTCCTTTGAACTTTGTGTGTTGTGTGTCTGTGGTGTGTGATGCATGTGTGTAATGTGTGCATGAACTGAGGGCTTATGACCCTTGTGCACTCAAAATGGTGGCTAAAGCGGGATGTTGGGCATTTTCCTGCCGTATTCTCTGCCTTGCTTTCGACAGGATTTCTCACTGAACGAGAAGCTTGCTCTCTGGGTGAGGCTGGCCGGCCAGTGATCTCTCAGGACCCGCCTGTCTCTGCCTCCCGGTACAGGGGCTACAGCCATGCATAAGCATGAGCTTGCATGTGGATGCAGGGGTCCAAACTCAAGTCCTTGTCCTCGCAGGGCAGGTGTCCTTACTGCCTCAACTCTCCAGTCCCAGGAAGGGCCCTAAAAGTGAAAGTACTGAAGGGCAGCTGATTCATGAATTCTGCCAGTATCTCCACGGATTCTGCAGGTAAAAAAATCAGGCACAATTTATATCTGAGCCTACATTGCAACAAAATATCACTTACTGTATTAACCCAATATGACTACAAGTCAGGAAGGTCTCTCTCCCAGGACCACACAGGTATTCGCCTTCTATCCAGTTCCCCTGCTCTTCCCAGAGGCTCGTGAGGACCGCTTTACATCTTTGCTGATGAATGCCCTGTTCTTCACTGATGCTTTAGATACTAAACCTTTCAAAAGAAAAGTAAATGGGTTAGAGTGACGTGTGTGTGTATGTATGTATGTACACACATGCACATACATGCATGTATGTGTGAACCTTTTCCTAGGAAAGCCGCCTAGGAGTCTGTTTTCTCCTTACATTCTGTGAAATCTGACTATGGAATGTGGGTCGTCAGGCCTTTTTGTAAATAAGCACCTCTACTCACTGAGAGTCTCACTGGCCTTTTTATTAGTTATAGAACTCTTTACATATTATGGATACATTCTGTTAGAGGGGTTGTCCACATTTCCTTCCCAGAGAATTGCTTGCCCTCGGCCTCCATCTTCTCATGGGTCAACTGATTGAGGCCTTTCCTCTAGTGCTCCTGAACTTCTGCCCCAGGGACCTCCTGCATACACAAGCAGAGGCACAGGTATATTTTCACCTGCCATAATAACAGGTAACACATGTTAAGCTGTCTGAAGTCAGCAAACTGTCTTATTTCCTGAATAGCTTGCCCAATTGTCCTGACTCCCTGCAGCCAGGAACTGAAGCGCTATATTGGTCACATCTTTAGAACCACACACTGCCAGAAGCATCTGGGCCTACCTAACATGGCTCCCCCACTGGTTATTTGCCTCTTTTGAATCAGCCCCACATGCCTTCATTAATGGTGATTTTAGGATTGGCTTGGTATCATTAATATTTTACCTAGCTGATTTTGAGCAAATATGTGTTCCCTATGAGAACTGCAGGGCCAGGCCAGGAGTAATGTGGCCCTTTTGGAATCCCTGTTTCAAAAACATGGCTCACTGTCTTGCCAAAACCTCCTGTGTGCCCTGGTATGAACACATATCTCAGGTGGCCTCTGTGAGCTGTAACTCCAGCTACAGGTTTGTCAGACCCAGTTGTGGCCTGACACCCCAGTCCCAGGGAAGGCTACAGGTCTATGGACCTCTGTTATTGATGACTTTCAAGCCAGCAAAGGAGAAACGGATTCCTTTTCATCCAGTGGTTATCCAACCAGCAGCTCCTCCCTAGGCTCCTCTGGTCAGCAGGTTGCCAGGGAGGAGAAGGCATCTTGACACTTGTCCTTCTGGACAGGATGTATAGATCACAGAGGGTCCCTGGGCTTTTTGAATACATTTGAACCTGGGCTTCTCCAACTCTAAAATCTGACTTCTCTGCTCGCAGCTCTTGCACCGTGACCCAGCAGTGGCCTGACAAGAGCACACAGCTCACAGCTTCACCACTGTCACTCAGAGGCAGTAGCAAGAGTATCCCGGGGTTGCTGCACCCAGTGGCATAAACAGGCTTCAAACAACAGAAGTATGCACTCTCTTCCATCTCTGGAGCCCAGTGTCTGAAGTAGAGGTGTTGACAGGGCTCTGCTCCCCATGTGCTCCAGTGGGGCCAGTGGCTTTCTGGTCTTTTGAGTTCCTGTGCTCCACATGGGGCTGGCTTGAGGCTGTGTGGCTCTCATCTTTCCTCTGTCCTCCTGACAGCCTCTTCTGTGTCTGGGTCTTCTCTCTGTGTATTATGGGAATATTTGGCACTGGGTCTAGGGTCTATGAGGGTGCTATAGGCTAATTTTACTTGGAACCTGTGTTTACAGCAGCAGAGTTTAGAGGTGGGTGGCCTCTTTTCAATGCATCATACAGGCAAGGCAGGGAGATTATGAAGCCTGCTCAGGATGCCACAGTTAGCAACATGGATGAGTTGGCCTCTGCTTTGACCACCTACCACCAGCTACTGTTGTTTCTTTCCCTAGAACAAGGAAGGCACAGGCCCCTCAACAGGAGAAAGCTCCGAAGACTCCGTCTCTCTGAACACCAAGATTCAGAGGAAACAGTGCGTCCTGTGGTTCGAACATTTAAAGCCTGCATAGTGGATACAGCTGGTGTTCTGGGGTCCCACCCTGGCAAGCACAGAAGGAAGAACAGGACCCAGAGCCAGAACTGTGTGGACTCATAGTCCTGACAGCCTCAGGCTCAACAGACATTTCCATCTTTGGCTGATGAAAATCTGCTCATCTACATCTGAGACCAATTTACTGGAAACTACAGAATGCCTGTCACATTGCCTCCTTGCACAGAAGTGGAATGTTTGCATGGAAGAGTACAGACAGCTACATACCTCTCGGTGCTGTAATAGTTAGATGTGTCAATCTGCATCTTAAGGAAGCAGCACCTTTAAATAAATGAGTCTTCTCAGCTAGTCCCCAGCCTGGAAACATGAGAACGCAGCCTTCCTCCTGCAGTGAGCAGATCTGCCCACATGGCTTCCTCAATGACACGATCAAGTTCAACATCTAGGCTGCTGCCAGACATGGGTCTCATGCCTTTGTTTTCAGTTACACTGTGCTCCACATGTTTGTACACTCAGGAACTTGGCTATGCCTGGCCTTTGGTTAGAGAACCCAAACCTTGAACCAGACACACACACACACACACACACACACGCACGCACGCACGCACGCACGCATGCACGCACGCACGCACGCAGCACACACACACACACACAGACACACACACAGACACACACACAGACACACACACACACACACAGACACACACACACACACACACACAGACACACACACACACACACACACACACTCCTTGAACTCTGTAAACAGCTCACATATCTACTCTGGAAAGTGGCAGGGGCTGTGCTCCTCTGCGGATCACCGTCCAGGGAAGGGCTACACCTCCCACCTGCCTGATTGTTCAGGTCCAACATTTGGTGTGAAGTCTTATGGGTAAGGGCACTGGAGTTTTGCCTTCAGGAGAGAGGGTGTGGCTTAGCAATGGCTGCAATACCTACAGTTTCTCAATATTATCAATAGACTCAACATCACTTTGTGCCAAGTACAACTTGATATCCTCATAAAATGATGCAGTTTATTTCAAAGAGATGACAAACTTTTGAGCTGGTCTCATCATTATTCTTAAGCCGAGGAACATAGTTGATGCTGTCATCTTCCCCTGCCATGCACCAGCACCTGGTTAGCCTTGAACTTGTGATGCCCCTGCCTGTGAACCTGTGATATACTCCTTTTCCAGAGTATGCAGAGTAAGAGTCTTGCATTACTACAGCCCACCAATTTTTTCTATTACTATTACTTTCACCAATCTCTTTCTTTAAAAAAAGTACTTGTTTAATGTGTGTACATGGTTTATGTGAGTGTACATAGGTGGACAAATGTCATGATGCCAATGTGGAGGTCAGAGGACAACTATTGAGGGTCAGCAGGTGTTTTACTCTCTGAGACCTTCGGCTGGCCCTTTCCCAGTGTTCCTTGCACAACTGAAGACTCTGCCTACTTTCCCTGTCCACATAATATGCATACAGAATGATAGACTATGTGCACAGTTGTGTTTGTAGGCATAGCCGGTTAGGTATGAAGAAGGCAAAACTGCCCGTGGAGACAGCCATTAGCAACAGATGCAACCACTGCAACTTCATGGCCTTTCTGAGCACACAATCAGAAGCCCACTTGGCACCATCCTGTACTACCTTCTCCCGCTTACCAGTATGTAGGACAGGCTTCTTCCTGTGAGGATGGAGAGAGGCAGGTAGTCATACAACATGCCTCTTACTATTCCAGGTACTCACCCCTACTCTCACTGATTGATAACTAGGCTGGTTCCATTTCCTTATCTGATAACGAGAATTTAGGTGTATTTATGACTGCCTTTATCCCTTGTTCCTTGGAGTCTGATCTTCAGGGATCTCTTGATAGTTCTGGCAATACCCAAGGCCTGCTCTTTATACCCTGGTGTCTCCTAGACAGGGACAACAAGGACCTTGGTGAGCTATTCCCAATCTTATCACCTAACTATTCTCCGGGAGTCAGAAAGATGCCTCCCCCTCACATCTCAGAAGCAGGATAGAACAGCTTGAGCTTTTGTTGACAGCCATTACAGCAAGGCAAGACTGAGAGGAGAGTGCTCAGTTCACAGAGGCCATCATCAAAAGGTGTGAAAATAACCAGGCTCTCTGCAGGCCAACCAGCTTTAACCCCAATCTCAGGATACCTTCCACCTTCTTCAGAATCACTAACAGCCACCAATACCCATGATTCCTCTTTCCACCTACTAAACCATTCTAGATTTAATCCCTGACAAATTTTCAGTGGCTCTGTCCCATCAGACTGAAGAGCATCCTGTTGGAGGTGGGACAGAGATGCCCAGGGTCCTGGTCTTCTGGGGAAGCTCTGGGACACAGATAACTGGCTTTTGTTAGCTTTTTGAGCTGGCTATGGAGGTGCTGGCCAGACCTGACATAGTGAAGTTGGAAGGTTTGGTACTGGCTGTACCTGTTGGGTTGCACCTGTTTCTATCGTGGGTCACAATCCTGCCTAAGACCCAGTTACAAAAGGCATGAGCAGAGTTGGGTTGAATGCACTGGCTTGTGTACAGAGGTAGTCTGAGGTCTGTGCTCATGCCCAGGACTTTCCTAAAGGCAGAGGAACTGCCCCCTGATTGCGGGGTACACACAGAAGTCACAAGGGGAAAAGTCGCATGGCTGACATCGCTGTATGCCAACTGTTGCCTTCTAGGTAAGACTTGAAGTGCAGCATTCCCCATAGACCTGGTATGTCTGGGACCTGCAGCCTTCCCTAGTTGGAGAAGTCCTGTGGACTTGGAAAGGATTGGCTGCTTCTGGCTCCAGGGATAAGTGAAGCCTGCTGAGGACACAGTGAGTGGCTCTTCCTAAGATCTATCCAAAATGGCACAGGAATCCCCAAAGGACTGACCCACCTGATGCAGTGAATGGTGTTTGGTACATGTCATGCAGAGCCTGTGGGGAATGCTCTGATCCAGGACCCAAGAGCCAGAAAGATGGCTTCCAAATGTGGTCAGCGGTGGGACTCTTAGTCCATAGCCTTTCTCTAAGAATTGACTCCAGAATGTTCCAGGGATGGCTTGAGGCTAGTCTTCCACCAATTCCTCTAATATGGGGCTCCTTCAAGAAGCCTTGGTGCACTGGGTAGAACAATCAGCCAGGAAGGAGTCCACAGTGAGGTACTTCCCAGGAGCCAGCTGAAGGAAAGGACTGTAGTCAAAGCTCCATGCCTGCCATCCAGGTTCACCACACAGAACCTGTGGTGCACAGTAGCTGCCTGTATTCCAGAAAGTCTTTTTTTCCGAGTGGTCTAACATGGCGACAGAGAAGAGACTTACTTCAGTGAGAATTCTCATACCCTGGCAACTGGGAAAGGTCCATCTTCAGGACACCTGGTTAGGCCAGGCTTGTTGGTGTTTACAGTGATGGACTGGCTGCTCAGCCTCAGGTACTCACATGGGCTGATCCTGAACAATGGAGGGTCTTTAGAGCCATCTCTGCCTGGTGGGATAGCCTGGATGCAGAAATGCTCCTTGACTCCTAGATATTGGAAGGCAAGGCCCTGGCAATTGTCTCATGTTCTACGGGGACCCTCTCTCAGCCAGGCTAGAACCCAGCTTCCCACAGAGGACCAAGAATGGGAGGTTCTTGAGCCAAGTGCCACAAGGAAGGCCTCCTGATAGACTCCACTGTAAGTCACCCCCTAAGTGCCCCCCACCCCATCCCTGGCTTTCAAAAATCTCACAGGCGCACCACCTTCTTGTAGCCATGCCAACCAAAACATGTGGAAATAGTAGTTCTGCAGAGTGTCAGACACCACAGGCCATTTGGACACTGGCATCCTCTCCAGCTGGGTTCCAACTCATTCAACAAATGGACCTGAAGGCACACATAGTTCAGGCTGCATAGCACAGAGACTTGGGTTGCCATGTCCTATGTGCATAAGTAGAGAGATACTAACCATTCCTAACCCTGTTGCTTCTTCCTCTGGCTTCCATCTCACTCTAGTGTCTGAGTCTCTTGGAGTGTCACACATACCTTGCTGTGCCAGCTCTGACACTCCATGGGACTGGGTGGGAGCTGCTGTCACTCAGCACCCCTGGGTGCATTATTCCTTTCCTGGGCCACTAAGTCAGAGATCATGGCAAGGAAAATGTGGAGGCTCCACTCTGCATCCTCAGTGAAAATGGGTTCCCGGTGAGGCCCACCACTTTAGTCCACAAAATGTGCCTCACTCGAATTCCCCACCTGGCACAGGGCTTCAATAACCTAGAAGTTGGCAGGCTGAAAATGAGTGTTTAATAGGAGGGTTTGCTTTCTTCTAAAGGCTCCCAACAGCGCCAGCACCGTACTGTACAGGATCGATCTTAATTACCGTCCATGTGGAATTTTCTTCTTGTGGCTCTTTTCAGTGGAAAAAAAAAACATTAATGAGAAACTTTAAAGGCTTGTTAACAGTGTCCTCTCATCAATCAGAGGTGCTGTCAGGCTGGGCCCTGCTGTCAATTTGCACCTCATGGCCCAGCATCTACTTCCTACTTCCTCATCCACTCTGGCCCCCAACCCCACCACAGATCCTTGTTGGAGAGGCCCTGTGTGATGGAGGCCAGGCATTTACCATCTGTCAGCAGCTGGAGCCATGGGGTCCTGGGATTCCGAGGCCCCCAGACGCCCGCCCTTGGTCACCTGGAGCCATGTCTGGACTTACGGATTCTTGCCTTGACTTTTGATAGACATTTCCTCTTTGCTTTAGACAGGCAGGCAGGCAGGCAGACAGACAAGACAGACAGACATACAATAGGACTAGGAAGGAGCCTTTTGCAGACTCTCACTTTTTTCAGACTGTTCAAGTGATACTGCCAGGAACTTGATTCTTCAAAAAATAATTTTTTTCCTTTTGGTTTTTTTTTTTTTTTTGGTTGCTGTTTTGGAACATCTTCCTATGTAGTTCTTCCTAGCCTCGAACTTGCTAGGTAGACCAGGCTGGCCTCCCATTCTGCCTCTGCCTCACAAGTGTTGTTCTTTTAAATTTTGTATGTAAGACACAGGTCTTCTATATAATTCAGTCCTCTAAGTCACCATCCTCCCGCTTCTACCTCACCAACAGCTGCAACTTCATCCTGTGTGGCCTTCTGTGCTCTGCATGCTCCAGATTCTTAAATGCAAATGTTTAACAACAACGTTTGTGAAAAGAAAGAACAGACAAAGATGGCATGGGGAAGTCCAAAGAAATTTAGTTTCCTACCCGAGGGCCTCTACCCATCCTCTGATATATTTATGAGACTCACACAAACAAGACACACAGGGGCCCAGACTTCTGCCAAGAGGAGGAAGCTGCAAAAAGTTTAGCTTCCTGAATGGACTTTCAGAGAAATCTTCAGAGTGAAATAAACTTCTCCTTGGGTCCCACATTAAGTGTGCCTATCACCCCAGAGTCCTATCATGCATTGTCTGAAACCAAAGCACCACTGAGCTGTCTGGAATACTCTTGAGGAAAAGGAACGGTTTCACACAGATTCAGTGCGGAATTCTCTTGTCACTCTGATAGCATTGAGGTCTGAGCTTGGGCCAAGCCCCATAGAGCCATTTTGTTCTTGAAGACTAGATTCAGGGTTACAGTGAAATCCGTGTAGTATTTTACCTAGTTGTGGATGACTGCAAGAAGCTATTCTAGAGATAGTTCAAAACCCGTCCATGGCTCCAGACCACACCTAGTGTGAGTTTTGTATGAGAAGGCTGTCCTGATGTCAAGGTCTCAGTATGACTGTATCAATGATAGGCACACTAGGCCCCTTTTAAAAAGGGGGACTTGGGGCAAGAGGGAAGTAGTAGCCTACAAAACCTATATAAAGGAGAGAAAGGTCTACTGGAAGATATCAAGAAGTATGGATCTCCAGCACATGGCAGAGCCCCAGACAACATCCCAGAAACTCTCTGGTAGGGAGTTAAACATCCAGTTACCTTCTAAGCAATTCTTTCATCTCCCCTGAAATACCCACTGTCTGTACCTCTAGAACCGCAAAGAATGACCCCTTCATTCTATAATGCCTTGGACAGGAATGTGGCTTCCAGATCCAGGACTGACCTTTCTCCAGATTAGAGCCTCTCTACTTTGGGAAGAAAGTAAGTCAGACTCATATTCTTGTCTATTCATCCTTTGGTAAGGTCACAGGGCATGGGTTAGTGGGTGGCATGTGTGCCCTTAATAGGGACGAGACTGGGAGAAAAACACCCCCTTCCAAATTTCAGCTTCCTTCACGGCCAAATCCATTTATCTATTCTGCTGCCTGTGATGTCTGAGCCTTTGGTCACCATGGTTTACTGAGGTGGCAAGGTGACAGGGTAGCCGGCAGAAAGTCTCGTTGCAGCAGCAGCTGACAGGCTGCACAGGCCTCTGTGTGAGCATTCAAAGCATAGAAGCTCAGGGCATGAAGGCTTCATAGGTGAGGGGGACCGGGGGCCAAGGCCAAAGAACACAGCTTTCTTGTTTCAACATTTCTTTTTATTTGGAAAATATTTTTGTAATTCTTTATGCCTTTCCTCTTCCTCTCATTTTCACAAGCTGCGCTGCAACCCGGAGCCAGAGCGGCTCCAGGCGACCGTGCTGGCGTTTCATGTCAGCCTCTGCAGAGTTTATCCTTGGAGCAGTACACGGTCACTGCAGTGAGTCCTGCTGCTGTCAACGGCTACCTCGGGGCATCTATGAACCTGTTATGACAGCGCAGAGGAAACCCTCGGAGAGGGGAGCAGACACGGCTTTCGTATCGCTCCAAGGGCAGGCCCAAGCACACCCGCTCATCATTCCAGGCTACCTGGAACTGCCAGGTTGCCCTTGTGGCTTTGATGGGGTTGGCGTCCCGGCCGCATGTGGCTGTCCCATGCTGGGGGTTCGGCCGTGGATGTCTGTACAGCCCCAGGCTCCTCTTAGAGCCTGGATCTATTTGGAACTGTAGAGATCATAAGGAAAACTCCCATTACATAGGCCACCTAGGCACTGGAGGTCTATATACAAGGCACTGGCCTGATGGCCCACACTGCAGGGTGGAGGACCTGCGCAGAAACAGTTGACTTCGACCCTGATGCCCACCTTCCAACTCCTCTGAAAGCAGAGTGCAGGCTGGGGTCTCCACAGCACACTGCAGCCACAGCGCCCTCTGTTGGAACACCTACATACAAGGCTCTTTGAGAACAGGCAGAGGACACAAACATACAGTGACTTCCTAGTGCTGGAGAGTCACCAGTGTGGCATTACTCTGATACAATTACCCCAGCCCTTTCTGTGAGTCTTGCTGGCCCTGTCAGACAGAGATGGCCCTTCTAGGAAATGAGCACAAAACACCCTGGTGAGACCAGATGGAAGGAAGCCAGAGTGCATGCCCAGCCCTGTCCTGAAAACTTGAGTTATGGGGCTCACCACATAAAGAAGACCCACCTTGCTCTGTGATGATAGGTGACGACCAAATTCACAAAGTGCGGTATTGGTGATGGCCCTGTACAAAAGTACCACAGTGTGGCTGAGGTAAGATGAGGACATGATAAATTAACTGGGGAGAAAGGCCTGAGGTTTGTTAGTGTGGGTGTCAAGGTAGCAGGCAGTACCAAATGCACCGAGGAGGGTTCCGTAGAGGCTGTGATTCCATGTCACATGACATGAGTGGCCCCTGCTGTCAGAGAGGAACCATAAAACCAAGCTCTCCACGACACAGTTGGTGGTTTGTTCCTCCAATCACATGTTGCTTTACTTACCCATACACCTTGCTGGGTTTCCTCTCACTTTTTGGGACTAGCAGACTTTAAAGCTGGGAGGATGACATAATTGTAAAGCACCACGAGGTGCCTCACAGCAGATCCAGAGACAGTCTCGGGCACTGGTGGCAGCATGAGCTGAGGAACTGTATAACCTTGAATGCATGAGATCAACACAGACTGCTGGGACCTTTACAGGTTCCTGGTCCTTGTGGCTCCCAGGAGGGACTGTGTGTGTCTCTTCCACCTACTACTAGGAACATTCAAAAACAAGGAAAGAAAGGGCAGCTGGAATTTGGGGGTGATCAAATGCTGCTATTCAACACTCCAAACCAGTGTTTGAAAGATGGCAACTTTTTTTTTTTCTGCTTAATCATCTTGCATCCACTGTGGATACAAGGCACTTTTCTGGCAGATGGGGAAGCAACACTGAGGCCCTCAACAAAGCATTCACTTGCTAGCCTGTCCCTCCCTGCAGCCAGCAAGGGAGAAACTGAATGGGGGTTGCCACCTCCACAGGGTAAGTGGCTTGAAGGATGAGTTGGGGGCCCTACCAGGGTGAGGTCAGCTGTTCAGTGTGGACAGTCTGGGTGTCCAGCTGTTGCCTGCAGGTGTCAGATGTGTCTCCCCTCACACAAAGGGACCCTAAGGCTCAGCAGGCCTTTCTCACTCACCCCCATTTTAATGGGCATTAAAAATAGAACAATAACCATGTCAGAGGAGGGAACTGATGACATACTCGAGGTGGGTCGTCTGAACTCATTCTGCTGTAAAATGTAGAAACAAGAAAGGGCAGTCACACCACGTCCCCCAGGACACATGCAGCTCTTTTAATATAGTGGTACCACCACACATCCGCTTCCAACACTGCGGTACATCTATGTGTCATTCAAACGGTTACTCAATTTCGGCCACAAGGCTTGGAGCTGGTAGACTCGAAGGATGACTTGAGCCAGGTCTCAGTCAGACCCAAGTCCTTGGAGGCTGGCTGTCCAGTCGGGATGCCCTCGTGGGCCAGAAGCCACTCTTTCACAGCCTGCCCTCCTCCAGAGTAATTGCCGATGGTACCGTCACTGCGAACCACCCTGTGGCAGGGGATGAGGATGGGGACCTGAAAAACAGATGTGTCACTGTCAGTATGGGTCTAGGCTAGGTTTCTGTGCTATGGACAATGTCCTGCCTGTGACTGTCCAACACCATCAGGTAGCTCTCCAGTTAGCAGGCTGCTGGCATGGTAGTGATGCTGGTTGCTTCAGTATCCCTACTTTGTACTCCACAGAGGCCTGGGGGGTATCCTTTGGGGTATGGAGGAAGAACACCTGCTCTGAGGTGTGTGTGGGATATGGGATTCTTTATGTCAGGCTTAGGAGGAGGATGCCTGACTACATTTGGGAAATGATTTATCAAGTTTACCTCCGGAAGTTAAAACCACGTTTCTGAGTTCTACACAGGAAGTAACATTCTCTGTCATTGCCAAGCTGTAACCAGAATCTTCAAGGACAATGGCAGGCCCAGTTCACCTAAGAAGTTAGCAAATCATAGCTGAGGGGTTGCTGCTGTCCACCTTCTGATTTTTTTAAATAAAGTTTTATTTGAAAACAACTATGCCTTTGGCTATTATATGTGGTTGGTTTGTGAAGGCTCAAAATACTCCCTGGTTGTCCTTTACAGGCAAAGCTGGCCAAGGTTGCTTATGCCGTGTCTGTGTATTGGGCGTTTGTCTTTCCCTTCCCTTCTGCAAACATGGAGTCTCACAAGTACCAGTGTCTGTCTTCCCCTGGACACACTGCCATTGGCAGCATACCCAAGGGTGGGTATGGTCAGTGGGTTGCTCTATCCCAACAAGGCCTGTAGACTAGAAAGTCCTTATTAGGGCTGCTGCACCCTCCCAACTCAGATGGCCTGAGGTACCAAAGGCAGCTCGCCAATCCTTAATGGTGTGAGTCAAGCTAAGTATGGATTCTTTTCTACTGTAACATATGGATTTACTCCAAGGGAGGCCCCTTCTTAGTGGAAACAAGCATCTAAGGAGACGGTGAGGCAGAGAGTACCAAGGATGATGATGGCCAGGCACGTGTATGCTTGGACTGTGGTGTTGCTTATGTGTTCTGAGCCATTCGCCCAGTCACCTGCTATGCAAAATGTCGCACCAAACAAAGAATTGGGGGAATATATTCAGTGTTTCTTCTTACTGACTCTGGCAAGCTCAAAAACAGGGGCTTGTAACTCATGAGCCCCCTAGTAGCAACTGTCTCACCATTTCCCTGACCTGGCACTATGCAAACCTGTAGACATCTTGGTATCCAAAAGATCTGGATGCCAGGTGCTCATGGGGACTGGGCTCCAGGGCAATGTTCATACCAAAGGGACTCTGATGCTCAACCTGTAGCCACAAAGTTGAGCCACCTTGTCCAGGCTTCATTCTTTGACATCCAGTCACTAGGATGAGGGGATTCCTATTTCTGCATAGGAAATGTGCTTACTTCAGCAGTGGTCCACAGGGGACTGATAACTGTCTGCCTAGCTCACTAAGCAGGTGGCTGGGCTATATGGACTGAGGCTCCATGGTCCACCATCTGCGGAGGCTGACAGCTACTGGGGCCCTTCTGCTTTGTGGATAGAGACACTTCTGGCCTCACCCACTCCCACCCTGCAGAGGAGGAAGAGATGAAAACAGATAGCATGTCTGCAGAAGATGTATCTGTACTCCGATTTCCTTCAAAGAAGGCCAATGTGTGCATTAGCCAGGGTAGTCAGAGGTGGCAGGGCTGGTGAGGGGACCTCATCCTGGTGGCAATCACTGGGAAAATGTCAGGGCTGTGCCATCTCCTCCTATCTAGTGTTCATCCTCATAGCTTTATTCCTCACTGGTTCACTGGTTACACTGGGCAACAATGTAAGAGTATGACTATACTTGGCTTGGCAGGAATGGCTGCACACCTGCCCTGGCAAGGAACATGTCTTATGTGCCTACTGCAGAGAATGCTGCGGATTCAATGGACATTTTGGCCCTGAGATCCTAATGGGTAGTTCCAGGAAAGCTTTAACCAGAGGGCTAAATGAGGGCTCACACAGCCACTGTGGTGCCAGCATCCCATAGAGCTTACTGTGACTGGGGCCCGGGGAACATGGGTTGTGATGTAGCAATGGCAAGTTTCAGTGAACACAACCTGAGTTCTGGGCATCTGCTTCAGTGAGCTCTGGAGGTTCAGGGTTCATTCTGGAAGGTTCTGAGCTGCCCTGACACATGCAGATAGTAGGTGTGTAAGTCTGAGGTTATCTCAGGTGTTCTGCTGTGGTGAGCCAGCTACTCCTGCAGGGCTCCAGTGGGAGGACTGCACAGGTGCTGCTGGGTACCACCTATGTCCCTCCCATCTTTCTTCTCTCCTCCTTTCCCTGTGGCTCAGAATCTACCCATGATGCACCACTGTCTTTTCTATCTACCATGACAAGTGAGTGGAACATAGTGAGTCGCTTCTGGCCAGCTGATGGTCTAAAGGAAGCTGCCCGGCACAGATATCTAAAATATTGAACTCATTATCTCAGAAGTAGTGCATCCTACGGTTGCTGCTTCCTTGCTGCTCAAAGTATTCATATGGGCAGCCATATGTGCCATGGTCACCACCATGTCTTCTCCTCACTGTTCACCCCCTGAGCCCAGGGTGCTCCTTGTTGGCGTGTAGCACACATGATCCAGCAGATGAGGTCACCCCAGCCCTCACCCCTGATAAGGTGTTTCTTGGGCTTGATGTGAGACTACCTATGTAGCCAGCCCCCTGCAGTCCTCCAACACCTCAAGTCAAGGGCACTGAACCCATGTAAAAGCCACTTGGCTGTTAGGTGGCAAAACCAGTTCTAACCAGCAGGAGTCTGAAGCTGCCTGTCTTCCTGATGACTCCCTTGTCAAGTGACTGACACGGCAGTGGGACCCCGTGGAACTGAGGATCACTGAGGTTTTATAAGCTTGGGAGATGAGGGGTGTGATTTCCAACCTCACAGATATTATTCTGCTTTGACGCCGAGTTTGGCTATCAGGATGACATGCACAGATGTGGTCTGTGAGTAATTTTAAGGACAACTGCCATGAAGACCAGAGGGGGAGAGAGCTGACTATGCAGATCGGAGCTGCATGGGATGAGAAGTGGAATTCCAGGTGTGTGTGTGTAGGACAGCATCTGACCTTGATCTTGAAAGGAGCCATGAAAGATGTTGAGAATGGAACATTTCTATGACTGATTTCTTAAAAAAAAAAATACAGTAGTGATGCAGAGTCAGAAGACTGTGGGAGATGATACCAACCTTTGTCTTTGGTTGGCGCAGGTGTGCCAGTCAACCTGGTCTCGCCGATATCTAGATGTACACTCCACCACTCCACATGATAGGTCATCCCACTTGACTTTTTCTTCCCTCTCAAAGCATTATGGGATTCTAAAAGGGAGTACCATACATACCGCTCTCTGCTTCCTTCTGTGGATTAGTGCTGTGTTGAGGACCACTGGCTCAGGATGCACTGTGGACTGGTGACTTGCTCACATGCTCACCTTTAGAGATGGGCCCTGCTTCATGTCGGGTTAATAGTAGGTATTCAGCCATAAGATTTACTGGGGCCCCATGGCCATATCTGAAGGACCTGTATCATTGCTGCCCTCTTCTTGAGAGCCCTTGTTACATGCAACGCAATTGCTATCAATACGCAAAGAGCCCATGGTATTAAAGCTTCATTGAAATCTTCATGCTGCGAAATCTAATTTGTCCAATACCTGGATCCATCACTCACACCAGCCCTTTCTCAACTGCTATAAAACTTCCAAACCCATAGATTTGTCTCCAACAAAAATAACATGAAGGAGCCTTGCAATCAATAATGGAATCCCTCTGATTCTGGTACTGGCTGAGTATTTTTTTTCCAACTTTGCCTTTGTTCTTCTGGGCAGAGCCCACAAGGGAGAAAGCTTGTTTTCACTCGCAGCCTCATCAATACCTAAATCCTGGTGAACAAGTGACACCGAGAAGTTGTAATCAATAGCTCCCGGTGCGGTTTTTTCTTCTGGTCAAATGGTTCAGCTCCGCTGACAACCCTGACACTCAGAACATGATGCTAAATCTTTATCAACAGCCATCTGGGTGAATGGCAGAACAGGACTCAGGGGTCATCGGTGCTCATGGCAATCTGCGAATAAACTAACTCCTCAGGAATGTGTTTGTTTAGAAAAAGGTGGGAAACTCCCTGAGCTTGTATTGATTGCCTCTGAACTACATTTAGCAAATTGTGTCTGAGGATGTGGCAGAAGGGGGTTCTCTGAGCGTGTGTGTCAGGATGGTGTTGAGGGGCCTCTGGCGCTGGACATCCCTGAAGCAGAGTAGTGGCTTCCAAAGACTGCCTAGTCTCCTGACAAGGCCAGTGAGTCCCACCTGAGAAACTTTAGAGAAGTTGAGTTCCAGGATGGAGGAGACTCCCACCCTACAAAATCCATCTCCTATTCTTGAAGGGGATAACCCAGCAATGGGCAGCTGTAAGAACACAGCATGAGGCCATGGTTACCGTGAGCCACCAAAGGAATGATGCAGGACAGTTTCCAGCGACGGGCATTGTACAACCTCTCGTTCTCACAGCACAAGTGGTGTCACTTAGGCAAAACACAAGCACTTTGTTTTCTATGAACTTATTCCAACTTGGCAGCACTGGGGTAGAGGAGACACATACAGCCACTCCAACTCGGCCCTGTTGTCAGTGGGGTGAAGGACACCTACCAAGATGGGCACCAGGCAGAGCTTACCACTGTCCAGAGCTTCTTTCCCTCAAGTCTCAGTATCTCCTCATACAGTTTCTGGTGGCGCATGATGGAGACTCACCACAATAGTGCATGTAGTATGGCTACCAGTGTGCACACTGGGCAGAGGGCCTTGTTCTTACAGCAGAAATGTTAGCTGTACTCAGAGCAGAAGCTGTGGTGTTGGTGCCCAATGATGGGGCCGTCTTCATCTTCATCTTCATGTGAGTATGTACAGGAAACTTTTGCCAAACAGAACAACTTGGTTTCCAACTTAACTTTACTGTGGATAAATCCCAAGTCTTGCTGCAAGAGTGGCCTGGGAAATGCAGCTCCACACCTCTTCCTTAGCCTTGGGAGGGATTCAGATGGGGGTGAGGACAGAATAGTGCAGTAAGACCTACTCTACTCAGAGGTCAGGGTGTTTAAAAAAGTAGCTACTGGGATGCAGCAGAAAAAGGTAGAAACTGTCTTGCCTTTCTCTGTCCTTCTGGGGCATTGCATGGAGTCGTAGAACACACGTATTGGAGCTGTCTCTTTATCTACTGCCAGATCCAATGCCTCATGGTCTGGTACATTGATGCATGACTTTAGGCCCAGCACTCAGGGGGTAGAGACAGATATCTCTGTGAGTTCTAGCCTAGTCTACAGAGAGAGTTCCAGAACAGCCACATTGCTATAACATAACCCCCCAAAGAGGTACAGAATGTTCGTTCCTCAATGTCCCTTCCAAGAGAAGTATGCTTCTAATCAGGTGACTTTTTCTATCATGTTGGGACCCCGCATAGCTTTATCACCATTACAGCACACACATACTGCCACTGGGGGGTGGGGGGGACTGCTCGAGACATTCAGGAACCCTGGAGGCAATGTGGATTCTCCCGGAGGATTGTGTGATGACATGACTTCTTACCCACACAAGGCCCACAGGCACGCAGGGCCTTGGTCTCATCCTTGGTTGCGTTGGCCCTTGGCTGAGCCAAGACACCCACTATATTTGTGGAATCATGGGGTGTCTCTAAAAGCATGACCTTCTTGTGGGATGGGAACCTGGTGCTCAATCAACTCTGACAGCATTGTAAGAAGAAAGATAAACCAATGCTGACGAGTTCTGGGGAAAGAGCCTTTTCCTGGTGAGCTAACACCCAAGGACAGTAGAGGAAAAGTGTCACATCTTCTAGGCTCATTGTATCCAGGGAGATAGGGTTGTACTATTTCACCAAAACCATCTCAGAAGGCTGGTGCCACATGGCTCTTGTCTTCTGGATGTGCAGCTGTATTTCCAGTGTACGGAAGAAGACTGCTACTCAACAGGCACCCAGCATGGGGACTATCTGGTGGGGAGTAAATAAATAGCCTGCTGTCTAGTCTGCTTGCCACTCTCCAGGCTTCTTCCTCTCTGGTAGGGGCTACTGTGACAAAGAGCTCACGTGGCTGGGACACAAAGGTCCCTCTCACAGCAGTTGCCAACCCCACGTCCTGATCCCAGCCACATAGTTGGTCTCTGAAATACATTTACTCAAGTGACACTTGGCTCCCCAGGTGGCTTGAAGCCCTGAGATGCAGGTATCCAGCCTGCCGCCCATCTGCAGAACTTACCGGATTGCTTCTCATCGCTCCTCCTACTGCACGAGCCGCTTTGGGGTTGCCTGCCAGGGCTGCTAATTGCTGGTAAGAAACCATTTCTCCGAATTTCACAACCTTCAGCAGCTTCCATAACACCTGTCTGGTGAATGAATCTGAAAGAAAGAAAACAGAATGACGTGATTTGGACAAACGGCTCCAGCAGCTCGGATATAAATAGCTGCCAGTCCCCTAGCAGGAAATGCAATGGCACAAATAGAACTGTTATACTCAATTAAAACACGGGCCTCCACACAGTGCTCTGTCACCGTGGCACAGGCAAGGAGACCTGAGAGTGAAGCAGGCACAAAGCAGGCAGGCCTCGGAAGGCTTCCCGCATCTTTAATTTCCTTCTAGCTTCCTCACGTTCAGTGTGGGGCTGTGTGTGATGCTCTTTCTGTGAACAGGCAGGCAAGCATTTTGCACACAGTTCAATTAGCAGGCCCGGGGAGTTTCTGCCGGCCCACCTATGTGGAAGCCTTTTGGACTGCTGGTTAATTTCCAACTTCAGTTGAGATGGAGGAGGACATATCTAGGGACTGGATGGAACCCTTCTGTAACCATCCACACTCAGCAGTGAGGGGGGACCATCTCTTGTGCTGTTGTGAATGCCAGATGCCTCCACCAGTATGCCCAGGTTGTAGAGTGACCCTGGCTGCAGGGAGCCCTATTTTCTTTGACGAGCTATATCAAGTGGGGTCCATTTTGTGTCCTGTAGCAGAAATGATTGGGGCAAGGCATGGTCAGCTCCTTTCCCTTGATGCCCCTGGGTTTGGGAATCATTCCCTGCATGTATCTTGAGTAAGGAATAAGCCCAGAATACAAGGAGGAATCTGGTACAAATGGATTCCTATTGTCTTCCAGAGGAGACACACTGGATGGGGAGCATGGAGGCCAAGCCACATCCTCCATCCCTGGGGACAACAAAGGGGAGGGTTGCATGGGCAGGAACGACCCTGGGAATGTGTACCCTCAACAGAGCTTGCCACACTTGGTGCCAAACTGGCAGAGTGTGATTTGGTCCTTAAAGGGAACACATGCATGTTAAATAATAAAAATCACTTCTTAACTGAAGGGAATGATAATCACTTCACTGGAAAAAAAAAAACCCAAACCCTGTTTAGTCTTTATTATAACATTAAGCAAATTAAACATCAGCATAATCCAGGTGATACTAGAAAAGGGTCATCGAAGAAATTAACTTTGTTGTTCATTAATTTACATGGATTAGTAGAGGGCACAGACACGGCGAATGCGCTCTAGTTTTTTATGATATAATTTCAAACTGTACAGCATTTGTGGCAGGAGGGTGACTTTGGGGTTAATCAGACTGATTTGTCCTTTTAATTGCTTTCTATTCAAAGAAAATTCATTAGATAATGTTCTCTTCAAAATTCATGAATCAATTTAACTGAAGAAACCGCATTAACGGCTCTGGGTTCATTAACAGGCGAGGTTTGAGTGGCTGGGTGCTGGGAGGGTTTCCTTAGGCAAACAAGCTCTGTTTACTGTCTTGTCCTCTGAAAGGGGCTTGAAATCACCTTGCTAATCATACTTATTGTTACTGTTGTCTGAGAAAAGGAAAGGAAGTGGGCAGAGGAGGAGAAGGAAGGCGGAGAGCTGCCTGGGGAGGGAGCAGTAGAAGCAGTCTCACACAGTAAGAAGCAGAAGCAGCCTGGGCATCCTCAGAGGGTGTAGACCTGGTGGGCTATCGCTTGTGCTGCAGCCTACGGACAGGACTTTTGCTGTTTTTTTTTTTTTTTTTTTTTTTTTTGTTTTTTTGTTTTTTTGTTTTGTTTTGTTTTTCCTAGAATAGACTAATGCTTTAGCAAACCTGATGGGATTAAAACAAATCTAACTGGGTTCAGTGTAACTGTGAGAAACACTACACAGTGGAGGCTCCCCACCATAGGGACACTGACCAAGGACTGTCAGGTCACCAAGCATCTTTTGCCACAGGTTGTAAAAGTGTCTGGAAAGTTTATATCTTCAGATATCAGTGTAAATTATCAAACATGTTCACTTTTTTTAATACTTGTTTTTATTTTATATGTATGCGTATTTACCTGCATGGATGTATATGCACCACAAGAATGGCTGGTGCTCATGGGAGCCTGAAAAGGGCATTGGACCCCCTAGAACTGAAGTTGCACTGTTGTAAGTTGCAGTGTGGGTGCTGAGAATTGAACCTGTATCCCCTGAAGAGCACCCCGTGCTCTTAACCACTGGCCCACCTTGACAGCCCCATATTCAGCTTTGCTGTCAGCTTATCATAAAAAACTGTTTCTGTTTTTATCATCTAGCCCAGACTGGCTTTGAACTCCCAACCCTTTTGTTTCTACCTTCTAAGTATAGAATTTATAGACATGAAAATCACCATGTCCTATTTCATATGGTACTGGGGATTGAACTAGGGTACTATGCATCTTAGCCAGGCGCTCTCACTTTACCAATGTAGCTGCATGCTGATGACTGGTACCCAGTTTGTAACTAGTTCACAGCCCCCACTAGGCCAATACACTAAGTCAGTGTTTCTCAACCTTCTTAATGCATAGACCCTTTAACACAGTTCTTCATATTGTAGTGATCCCTCAACCATAAATAATTTTCATTGGTACTTCATAACTGTAATTTTGCCACTGTTATGAATCTTATTGTAAATATCTGATACACAGGAAATATGATATGTCATCCCTGCAAAAGGGTCATTTGATCTCCAAAGGGGTCGTGACCTACAGGTTGAGAATCATGGCGCTGGGCAGTGTGGCTTTAAGGAAGCAGTGTTTTATATATGTCAAGCACATCATTCTCAAATGTGCCTGAACATCCTACTTTATCCTGTAAGGAGCAAATGCACTAGTTAGTGAAAGCTGCTCTCAGAGACAATGCCTGAGATGAGGTCTGAGCACAGTCAGATTTACTCTGCACTTAAGTGCAAGGAGGGGCTGGCATTTCTGCATTAAGGACCATTTTTAAATCATAAGCAAATCTGATCACTTAAGTTCAATGTTAATGTAGAAAATACAATTTCTGAAGGTTGATGTGGCCACAAAAATCCTTGGTGGCTGGCCAAGTCAGGTTGTGTAGCCTAGGAGACCCATGAACTCCATTTTCCCCCTGTGTGGCTCTCCACAGGGAGCAGGCCAGCGACTCCAGTGCTGTGGGAAATGGTCCCTACATGCTACAGTATGGTGTTCTTCAAGCTTGCCCCTCTGTCATGTCCCTTCCAAATGTTTCCTTTCCCCAGCCTGCTTCTCTGCCCCAGGACCTTGTCACGTCCATGCAGCTGGGGTTAAGGCTCTGCCGGAGGCTCTCCTATACCTCAGACTCCCTCTCTGAAGGACATGCCTCTGATGGCTTGTACATGCAATGAAGCCACCTAAGTAAATGAATTATTTATCAAATACCACCTGGTGTTGAGATCATCAGAAGAGGGAGGATGCTGCTTCCCAAACTGGTACCGTGTTGAAGACACAGGCTTTAGATGCACGCTAAGGAAGTAGGAAGTATGGCCTTAAAGGGGAATGTCATCTCAACTCCTGGACCCATGAAGCTCAGCTGCTTCTAATAAGGGAGACCCTACACTGGGGATGTGGTGGGAGGAGGCAGCAGTCTGGCTTTGTCCCTCTTACTTCTTGAGCCCACCATTTCCTGGGCTTCCACCAAACATCCCAGGTAGGTGCTGCCTTGATATTCCTTGTCTCTACCATATGCCACTTGAGTACAGAACAGTCACAGGGCTAGCCTTCAAGACTTAGCTTAGACTCTACCCCAAAATACCTTGCTCTGGGGTCTGGCTTGCATGTCCAAGGGCATGGGCAGGGTCTTTTCTCTCAGTCACAAAGCTCTGACTTCCATAGGAGATGCCATCTTTCAGAACTGAGCTTTGGGTTCATCCTGGGCCATGCTTTAAGGAGGGAACACTCAGGCAGACACATAGGTGCCTCACACAGGGTCCTGCTCAGGGACTGTTCCCTTGGCAGCAATGGGTAGCTCAGAAGGAACTTTACTGAGGCTGGTACAGACCACAGCCATTTGAACTTATGATACCTAATCTTCAGGATCCCCTAGGGTGAGTTTTAAGAAATGAAGCTAAAACATGAAAACAAAAAGAAGTGAGATCTGGCTCCAGGTCAGATGGTGGCGGTACATTGCACCCAGTTCCTCCTATTACACACCTTTCTAGAACTTGGCAGAATGTAGACAGTAGCTCTATGAGGGTTGTGACATCACTAGAAGCAGGCAGATAAGGGAAATATCACCAACATGATGAGCAGTTAGAGCTTTTACTTCATCCCAGGCTAGGATTGCTCCCTTGACTGTCAGAAGAGCAGAAGGATCTCCCAGGACCCTGTCCTTCCACTGTCCCCCCAAATACTATGCTAAGAAGATAGCATAGGGCTGGAAATCAAACTACTGGAGCTGAGGTGTGGTGGCCCCAGGAACTTGCATCCTGAGGAATAGGGAGCCCTTTTTGGTGGCAACATGTGTGCAGGTAGGGAAAGGCCCTTGCTTTCCCCTTCTCGCTATCTCTCTGCTGCTCAGCCCTATGCTGGACTCAGACATGAGCAGTCTTCAGCAGAACCTGAACAAAGCCCTGGCTGTTCCCAGAGTATTGAAAGGGAAGCCCTGAGAACTGGAAGGCACCAGCAAGACTATGGAGGAAAAGAGTTTTTTTTTTTTAAGTTATATTTTACTTGTTTATCTTGGGTGTGCCATGGCTCAGAGTCTCCTAATATTCAGGATGATCAGGCTCTAATCCACAATTATTAGGTACATGTTCATGGTTAGGAACATGTCTAATGCTTAGGGAAAGATAAGCCAGGCTGCGGCTGATGCAGAAGCTGGACTTACTGGATAAAACATGAAAGGATATGTCATACAGATGCTGCAGAGGGGGAAATGCCCTCAAAACAAATGCAAGGCACAAGGTCTCCACAAAGAAATAGAAGTTCTCAAGAATGAACAAGAAAGTTTGGCCCCAAACAGTCAATAACTTGACTTACAAATTACCCTTCATGAGACCCGCATGACAGCAGAGGTATGTGAGGGAAGGGTCAAGGATCTGTAGACAAGCCAAAAGAGTCCCCAACAAAATTCCCCGAGAAGTGTGGGGACTAACAGGACACAGTGAAACCATCTACTGTTCTGGTTGGATTACCACTAGGAGGAGAGAATGAGTGGAATGGAAAAGAATTTTAGAGAAATTCAAGGAGTAAACTGCAAACAGGACACACTCTGAGAAGCCCTGCTCAGGTAATACTCTACCCACTGCTGAAAGCGACAAATAGAGAAGGAGCCAGAGGAGAAAGAACTCATTCTACCATGGGCAGTGATATGAACAGTCATGGGGTTCTATCAGAGACACCGGGACAGAGCAGCATTTTCAACACACTAAAGGGAAGGCATAGCCAACTCAGAATTCTGTCTTTAAAATGCCCCAAGAATAAAACTAACATATGAAGAAGGTTTTGGGTAACAGAGAAAAGTTGAGATAACCCATGGCTAAGAGCCCCAACTTTCAGAGAAAGGAGGAGATACCAGAGGGAACCTGGGAATACCACGAGGCTAGCAGCATGGCCAGACATGGTGAACAGGCCTGTGATCTAGCTACTGAGAAGGCAGAAAGATCCTGGGCTATCCAGCAGGATCATGTCTGAGAATAAGGCAAGAAAGAGTTGGAGGTGTATCTAGGATAAATCACTTCCCTAGCACTCAGGAGACCCCAAGTTTCTCCCCCTACACCATAAACTAACCAGCTATACAGAGTGGGAGAGATGGGGCACACAGGGCTGGATATCAAACTACTGATTCTTAAGGAGTTCTTCCTTTCCTTTCCTTTCCTTTCCTTTCCTTTCCTTTCCTTTCCTTTCCTTTCCTTTCCTTTCCTTTCCTTTCCTTATCTTTCCTTTCCTTTCCTTTCCTTTCCTTTCCTTTCCTTTCCTTTCCTTTCCTTTCCTTTCCTTTCCTTTCCTTTCCTTTCCTTTCCTTTTGTTTCAATTCATTTAACATCTGCAAGTATTAATGGTCACAATGAGATTTCAACATACCTAGACACAAAGGGTTATAGATAGTCAGGGGAAAGGTCATATACCTGTGTTGAGAGGTGACTAGGGCAGTATGTCTCTTCCATTTGACCTTGAGCCAAACTTCATTTCTCTTCATCCCTCAGATATGAGGGTCTCTGTGGGGATAAGGTTTCTAAACCCCACTCAAAATGGCAAAAGGTCGATTTTTAATTTGATAGGCAGTGAATGTTGCAATTTCTGTAACCATCATGAGAAAAATCTACAAAAAGTGGAGATGGTTAAAAAGCAGATAAAAAAAAACCAAAACCCTTAGTGTTGATAAAATAGGTCCAAAGGAAGGAGGATGGGAAAGAGGTGCAAAGAAATGGAGAGCAAATAGAATGTTGGACCCAAGCCCAAACACAGCAATTACTGCATCAGTGACCCAAGCCCAAGCACATCAGTGACTGACTGCATCAATTAGAAATGGCTTAAGCATACCAGTAACAGGACTGGCATGGCTGGAGAGGCAGCTCATGAGTTAAGAATACCTGCTATCCTTTCAGAGGACTGGAATTTGGTTCCCGGCACCCAGGTGAGGTAGCTCACAGTGGCCTGCTTCAGAGGACACAGAACCTTCTTTTGGCCACTGTGGATACCTACACACATGTGTACATAAACATAAATAAAAATAAATCTTAAAAGAGAGACAGACACTCTTAGCACAAATAAAAACAGGAATACCTGCTGTCTAACAGAAACCTGCTTCAAACGAGAGCCACAGGACAGATAAAAGAAAACAAATGTTAGGAGAATTACTATGGGACCAAGAAGCCTTAGAAGTAAAGAATATTCTCAGGGAGAAAGCTTCAAAAAGCAACTTGTCCATCCAGAGTATTTATGAGCCTAATAGCAAAGTTCCAAGATGTATGAACCCAAACCTGGGAAAATTGAGAAGAGAATTAGAGAAATCCATAATTACCCTTCAGCACTCAAACACCTTCCCAGTCAAACCATCAAGCCAGAAGACAGAAAGTCAGCAAGAAGGAACGCCTCAGAAACAGAATCTTAATTGTAGTTCCTTTTCTACTGTTATGATAAAACATCATGACCAAAGACAGTTGAGGAGAAAAGGGGTTTGGGCTTATACTTCCACATCACTGTTCATCAATGAAGAAAGTCAGGACAGGAACTCAAACAGGGCAGGAACCTAGAGGCAGCAGTTGATGCAAAGGCCATGGAGGGATGCTTATTGGCTTGTTCTACGTGACTTGCTCAGTCTGCTTTCTTATAGAACCCAGGACCATGAGACAGGGGTGACCCACTATGGGCTGGACCTTCCCACATTAATCACTAAGAAAATGTCCTACAGTCTCACCTAGAACCTCATTTCCTCATCTGTAGAACTCTCCTTTTCAAGCTTGTATCAAGTTGACATAACACCAGCCAGCACACCCACCAACAGATCAATAGATACTTACTTGAGGCTACTGTGGGTAGCACAAGAACACATATTCTTTTCAAGTACCCATGAAGCCACTGATCCAGAGAGAGGGTTTGCTATATCATGCATCATAAAACAATCTGTAATACATGTAATAAAACCAAATAAATTATCTCTCCGACCATCACAACATTAGACTAGAAAAGAAACTCAAAAGGTAGCAAGAAACTCTACAAACATCTAGACAGTTAACTATCTACTTCTACCACAGACAAAAATAATAAGAAAAATAAAAAAGTCATTGGGCAGGATGCAAATGGACCAGTGCTAAGAAGTCTTAAAATTGAGCAGTAAGAAGAAAACAACCCAAGTATAATCAGGGCAAGTCTGAGTAGACACTTTACCAAAACATGTATGAATGTAAGTAAGAAAATGGAAAAATAAAGATATTCATAGTTGTCTTTGGATCTGCACATTAAATAAGGATAATAAGGATGTGACTACACACTTGTGAGACTGGCTAAAACCCTCCTTCTCACTGATCTGTGTGGATAATGGAGCAAGAGGCATATTCCCATATTGTAGTGAAAATACAGATTTTTGGGTGTTTTGGCAGAAGTTGGGGGTTTTCTTTCCTTTTTTTATTTCAGTTTTTCCTTTAATTTTAACTTTTCTCTTTTCTTTTTCTTCTCCTTTTTCTTTTCTTTTCATTTTTTTTTTCAGATAGGATCACACTATGTAGGACACTGGCCTTAAACTCACAACCTGTCTGCCTCAGCCTCCAGAGTGCTGAAATTACAGGTGTGCACACCACATTTGACCAGTTTGGTGATTTTAAAAACCAAGTTAAACAGAAAATTACCATGTGATCTGGCAACTGCACTCAAATTTGTTCCCTTTGGTTTGAAAACTAATGTCCTCATAAAAACTTGCCTGTGAACATTTCTAGTGGCCTGTTCATAATGCCACAACTGTAAGCAATCAAAGTGCCCCTTAACACATATACACAAAGCTGTATATGTGTAAACCATTCAAGAGATAGTCAGCTGCAAAAAGACACAAAGGGACCTTCAATGTGGAACTTAGAACAGAAGAACCCAGAGTAAGACAGTACACCTACTGTGTGACCCCGATCACATGATAATGAAGAAAAGCTCAAGCTACACAGAGGGAAAATTGAGCATTCAAGTTAGGGCACAGCGAGTGAAGGAAGAAGAGAGGGTGAACAGGCAGGGTACAGCGGAAAACTCAGGATGGGGACTTAGTTAGGTTTTCATTGCTGTGAAGAGACATCATGACTAAGATAACTCTTGTAAAGAACATTTAATTGGGGCTGGCTTACAGTTTCAGTGGTTCAGTCCATTATCGTCAGGGTGGGAAGCATGGCAGTTAGTGTTCTTGAAGAAACTGAGTATTCTACATCTTGATTCCCAATGCAGTCAGAAGGAGACTGACTCTTCCACACTGGTGAAGCTTAAGCACTAGGAGCCCTCAAAACCTGCCTATGCAGTGACATACTTTCTCCAACAAGGCCATTCCTCCTAATAGTAGCACTTTCCACAGGCCAATCATATTCAAACCATGACAGGGACATTAGTATATATGATATTATCTCAGTGAAAATGATAGTCCATAAGTATCAGGTACTATACCTACTTAACACCATGACCCCAAGCAGTGTGTTTAAATTGACAAGGATACAACAATGAGGAGGCTGGGGTCCTGTGTAAGGGTTGTCTGTGAAAGAGGCATCTGTCTAGTCATGTTACAGCATGAAGCATCCTTACTGTACTGTGCAGGGGCATGCCTAGGGACAGAGAACTGAGTTCCTCATATGTAACTCTGGAAATGAATGAAGCCTGTAAGTCCCAACAGACCAAGAATTTCTAAACAATGGTAGCATACCGGGCCTATGGAATTAATTCTCAGAGCTCCCAGATTTCAATTCCCTACAAATTGATCTAAAGATTTCTCACCATTCCAACAAAAACCCCAAAAGGCTTTATTATAGATTCAGGGTAATAAATTCTAAAATTTATACAAAAAGGAAAAGGGTCTAAAAACACCCAAATATTTCACAAAGACAATAAAAGTTGAAGATGTCATACTGACAGATTTCAAGATGTACTAAACTCTTATAGAAATTGTAATATTGACTTTTGATTGTTGGCTCAAGTGCATTTAGAATCACTTAGGAGGTACAACTCTGCATGTGCTTGTGAAAATACTTCCAGGGAGTTTTAGCTGAGGAGAGACCTACCTGAATGTGAAAGGTACCATCCCATCTGTTGGGGGCTCAAAATGAACAAGAAGGAATAAGAGAAGGCCTGGCTGAGCATTCTCGCTCTCTGCTTCCCAACTGCAGATGCAATGTGACAGCTGTGGAGATGCACAGGCCTCTACACCATCCCCATCATAATGAACTGTAACCTCAACCTATAAGCCAAAATAAACCTTTCCTACTGTAACTTCTTTTTGATATACATTGAAAAAAAAAACAATATTCCTATGCCAAACCTATGTGGTTCTTGGGTCTTTGGAATGAGTTTGTAGAAGGAATGTGGGAAAAATTTGGAATTTTGGGTTGGAAGAGCCTGAAGATACTGTAGGTAGAACTTAATGGGCCTAGGAGTTGGGGAGGCTAGAATGCCAAGGGAAATGTGGACAGTAGAGACCTGGCTCATTAAGTTTCAGAGGGAGGTCAACTGAGAACTGAGCTAGAGAGCATTTGTGATACATACATCCCAGCAAGAAACCTGGATGCACTCTGTTCCTGTCCTGAAAACTGGAGTGAGACTTAATTAAAAAGTAATTACGTTGTTTGGTGAAGTAAATTCCAAGACAGCATAATAGCTAGGCTGTAGCACGGTTACGGCTTGCTGTTCTTAGTCAGATTTACAGTGAGAAAAAGAAGAAAACTGTGCAGTTTGGTAAAGAAAGAGGCATGCATGAGGGTGGAGCTGTGGATAAGGCAGGGGCACTGTTAATTAATAGAGATCACTCCATTACAAAGAAACTTCACATTCTAGGATAGGGTAATAAAGGTTCTCTGAGGACAAGACTGCCCACTGAAGGCACCACCTTCTAACAGTACAGATTCATAGGAAAGAAGAGATCCTGCCCCCAAGGAAAAGAGCAGCCCAAGGAAGTGTTTTCCCAGGCTTGGTTCAAAGGCCAGATGACTATGGGGATTCTTATTATCAGAATGAATGCCTTTTGCAGTGAGATTCCATTGTCCTGTGGTACTCAAGGTAGACTTGTTTGTATTTTAAAGTGGTGTGTTTTGGCTTTCCTCTGGCCTCTGTGGCTAGTCCATGCACATATACATATATATAAGCAAACATTCATATATATAAAATAAAAGTAAATTAATTTAAAAAAAGATAATTTTGGTAGTGAAACTGGTCTACTGAGTAAAGTAATTGCCTTGTAAGCATGAGAACCTAATACAGCCGAGTATTCTGGAATCCTTGTAACCTCATGAATTGGAGAGGTAGAGTTAGGTGGATCCCTAGGGCTACATGGCAAGATGGTTGGACTCTCAGGCCAGCAAGACACCTTGTCTCAATAAGAAAAGGTGACAGCACCTGAGGAATAACAACTAAGGTTGTTGTCTGGTCTGTGTGCTTCCCACACTCTTCACACACACACACACACACACACACACACACACACACACACACACACACACACACAAACACGCGTGCGCATGCACGCATGCACACAAGTACTACACAAACATGCACAAATGTGTGTACAGATAGATACACAAAACCAAAGAGATGAATCAAGGATCAAGGTACATTCACATCACAGAGTACTACTCTACTTAACAGTTAAAGTGTATCCTGTAGACATGTACAAAGCTTGGATAAATCTCAAAGACATTAAGCTGAGTCAAAGGAGGTAAGTTGTAAAGGATAAACACTGTCTGACTCCAGAGCTGTGAGTTTGTAAAGGCACAAAGCCCCAGTGGTAAAGAACAGAAGAATACTAGCCAAGAGTGAGGGATTTCTGGAGACAGTGCCCCTCTGAATGTGATTACAGTGGTGGCCACAGAACCTGGCATGCATTAAAATCTATATAACTACCTCCTCAAAAGCCAACATTGTCATGTGAATAAAAAAAAAAAAAAACCAAAAAGATAACACTTCATGATAAGGGAAATTTATTTTTCAGTCACTTTTTCTCCAATCAAAAGGAGCTTTATCAATCAAAGTTCACAAGGGAATGAATGGTCCTTCCCATTCAAAATGGAATCTTGGTCACATTTTCTGTACAATCTTTACCTCTGTAAGCCTCACCCTAATGACCACCAATAACACTCTCATGCATTGCCTGTCAGATACAGTTCACAGAATGCAAGGTGTCAGCCTCATATTATCATCTCAAATGTCAGTACTTGGAACCAGAACAGGAGCTGACCGGGGGGGGGGGGGGGTGAGGGTGGAGTGGGTAGGAGGCAGAGGGCACTCAGTGGATAGCAGAGTCTTCCAAAAGAGCAGTTCTGGCCTGGCTGACCTCCTGCTTGGCCAAGAGGAAGCCTGATGAGCGGTTTGCATGCACCAAAGGATGCCCATGTCTGAGGATGTACATGGTTAAGGATGTGGCCCATCAGGACCTGTTGTCGCTTCAGATCCCTAGAGCTTCCACCCACCAAGATCATTCGCCAACTCCATAGAGACCCACTTCTTGGCCCACTGCTGTCTCCTATCACCTCTGGCAACGTGGGCTGAACAAAGTATACACTATGTAAAGGATACCTAGGCCTCTCCAAGTGACAGTATCTTATGGTGAGGTATGGTTCATGGTCATTTCAGGTCATTCCATCCACATTTCCATCTGCCCCTCTCACCAAGCATTCTTTACCTTGGCTCTGGCTGAAGACAGGCACTCTATCAGATCCTCTGGTCCTTTCCCTATCATGCTATCCACGGGGGGTGGGGGAGCCCTCTCTAGCCTATGCTCTTGTGTCTGCTACTGCTGGGACAGGAAGCCTGCACTTGTAACTGTTCTGGGCTGGACACAACTGGCAAGAGGCTCTCTCAAGTTTGGAAAGAGTAGACCCAAAGTGTCTGATGTGTGGCTGATCTCATAGGCAGTACCTTCTCTGAGACTGGGACTGAGCTTAGAACTCCATACTCACCTTCTGCAGCTGAACACACGGGGCTAATGGGAAAATACAGTGTAAAATGATAGAAGACTTCCCTTGGAAGACTGACTAAAACTGGGGCTGAGGTATGGGAGATCTGTAGGCCAACACTCTCAACCGTCATGCCCTGATGATGGTTATTTGCAGTATTTCACCTTGGGGATAGGGTTCTCAGCTGGCTGGATTTGGGGCACAGGTGAGCCAGTATGAAGAGAGGACACAGAATGACAGAAGCCACAGTTGTACACATCTCCACAAGGCTCCAGGCAGTAAGAGGGACTTCTAATGTGACTTCAAAGAGTAAAATAGGATTTAAAGGGCTATGGGGGATTTTTGATACTTAAGAATAGCAGCTCTCCACGTGCTGTGGGACCCTAGGAGGTAGGTTGTGAGGTCCAAATTGTCTTCACAGTCATCCTCGCCCAATATATAGGGTCATCTAGATGCTTAACCTGCCACCACCACAACTAAGAAGAAAGATCCAGTCTGAGGAACTGGCTGTCTTCTGCCATCAAATCAGACAATAAAGATGCTATAAAGAAATCTGCAAAGGCAGAGAATAACATAGCCTTTCTTAGAAAGCATTTGCCATGGAGGGCAGCTTCATAGAAATCTATTGGGGAGTAAATTCAGTGTTATTTTAAAATATATTAAATGATTATTGGGATTGATTTTCAATATGATAAAATGTACATATATTTTTAAAATCTCACTTTTAAAAAGCCACCACCCTCCGTTCCGTTCCTAAATAATCTTAAAAAGGCAGTGGGCTTTAGAAGACTCCATGGCCTCCAGGGTTAAGTTGGGCTAAAGCTATGCAGGGCTTAGCACTCAAGAATGGAAATGCTCTCTGGCCAGTTCTGTCTAGTCCTGCTGCCCCAGACATAATCTCTGAGCTCATTTTACAGAAGGATTACAACATTAGCCCTTGGAAATGAACCTTCGCCTCAAGGAGGAGCCAAGAACCAGCAGGGGTCTCACCTGCAAGTAGCATTCCCAGGAGGTAAGATGGCAGCCTTGAAGCTCTGCCTGGGTGGATGTGCATTTACCTTCCAGCCTCCTGAACAGACTTAACAAAAGAATTATGCTTAAGACTTTAAGCACAAACTTCAGGAAGCCTACAGAGAAATGATTAAGCTGTGACTGTCCGGGTGTGAATGTGAATAATTATACGTTAACACCCTCTACCACTCAAATAATTGCCATTCAGCTCAACAGCTGAAGGACTGACTTTTGAACGGGGGTTAATGGCGTCAGAACAATAGCAGAAATACAGAGAAATACACTGTGTAAAACAGTCCGAGAGGGCAGGAGGACAAGGGGAAGAACTGTGTTAGAAAAGGCTGACTGGGGTCGGTACTGTATTACCGAGGTTAATCATAAAATGAAGAAAAATCAAACCACATCTAAGGTTTCTTGCTGTCATGCCATTTGATGTCCTGACCTCGCACAAACCTTCCTGGAGGGTTTCCTTGGGAGCACATGGCTTCTTTCCCTTCCTAAGAATCCCACAGGCTCTGCAGCTGGAGGTTGCTTTGAGCTCTAAACTGGCTACTCTGGAGGAGATACTAACTTGCCTCATGCTCACTGGTCCATACACAGAGGCCATGTCCCTGTCACACCATAGTCAAAACAACGGTCCATAGAACATCTGGTTCAGCATAAGTAATTGACATTTCCCACCATCAAGGCTCTTAGCTTCCCCATAGACAGCAACAGCAAGGCTATCATCAAATCCCCCCCTTCCGTTTGGGAGTTTCAGTGTGCTCGGAAGACTCAGAGGTTCCTGGACATGCCAGTGACACTGAGCAAGGCTGAGGCAGGAGCACCAATACAACATCAGTCTAGGCTAGACTAATACTCTGTTTCAAAAAACAAAAAGGAAAAAAAAATAACATTAAAATAAAACCAAACAAAACCATGTCAATGACCGCCACCTCCAAATGTATATGCAGCCTCTTCCCTTCAGTCTTGTGCATTCTATATGCAACCTCTAGAAGCTTCTCTGAATTTGACTCCTGCTTCCCTGGGGAAGCAGGGGAGAAACTGCCACTGCTGTCAGCAGGAATCTCATGCTCTAACCCCAAATTTTAGAAGAAGCTTCTCTCAAAATGGGCAATGCCTGACCTGCCCTCCTGGCCCTCACACACAGACACCTCCCAGTTCATGTCACCCAACTTAATTTCCAGGACACTGACAATCCCAGAGAGGGGGGGATGAGTGTCTGGAATGGCCCTGAGGTATGCTGAATAATTTTTCATTGATAATCATGCCGCCGTCGCCATTAGCTAACTTTTGAAGACCAACCCAACGGAAAGGAGCTGGGCCCTTAATTTCTTAATGAATTATTCTTCACCGTAGGATGGGGATTACGCCACAGAGCAGGCATCTCATTACTGACAGAGCTGTCAGAAGGACAGGCGAAAGGAAAACTGGCAGCTCTAATTTCTCTGCAGAGAAATGAGGGGCTCTTTGGGGATTAATCTCAGTACCAACATTGAGCCTCTGCCTCGGGGCAGCTGAGGAATTCAAAAGAAGTTGTGACTGAATTCTGAGCAATGGGAGTGAGCTCAAATGGAGCAGCTGACTTTGGTTTCTCACCTATTCAAATGAGGAAGAGGCTATGCAGGTGAGGGAGAGGGAGCACACAGGGCAGGTAGCAGGATGGCAGGCAGATGGGAGGGGGCTGCACCTGTTCTGGAGAAAACCTGCCATGTAGAGGAGTCTGGCATGCACATGGTGACTGGGTTTGCATCCCTTCCTTTCCCTGAAGAGATGGGGTGCAAAGGCCATATGAGTGAGGTGGTACACTTAGCTTCTCCACTAGGTATCATATGTAGTCCCTGAAATTGCCTTCATCAGGAAAGAGGGAAGTTCAGAGGCTGGACTTCCTCTTGTGCCTAAGGATGAAGACTTCCATTCTATGGGGCCTTGTGGTTTTGGGGAATGGCTCACTGCTGCTGCTGAAGAGAAATGGCCTCTCCCATGCAGAGGCAAAGAGGATTTATCAACCAATTCCTCAGTATCACATATGGATAAACATTCACAAAGCAGTTCCTGTATACTGACATCTGGCACATGTCTCTGCCCTTATAGAGCTGGGAAGAGTGAGGTGTCAGTGCTTGGAGCTCCTTACGGCTCAATGTACTAAGACTAGGGTCTTAAGTGCAGGGATGCTGGGCAGAGGAATGGCCAGAGATGGTGCTTCTGAGCAGCTGGCCTTAGAGCAGGGTACTGTGGGAAGTGGTGATGGGAAGGGATTAGGGACCAGGGAGCCATGTGAGGGGAGTAGGTGGGACCCGAGGAAATAGGGGTTTTAGCTTTTTATGCTCTGGCTATTTCACAGATAGAGGCAATAAGAGACTAATGTGGGAGGGGCTAACATTATCATGCTCAGATGAGGGGCCTGGTTGAATTTACCCACAGTGACTGCTGCCACTGGGGAAATATGGTATGGGGTCCACTGTCTTGTCCCATCTCCCCTGGCAGAACCACAATAAGATCAACTGCTGGCCTGGCTCATTCCTACAGCCTTCCCAAGACCGCCTCTGAACCTCCACCTCAGCCAGCGTCCCCAGCAAGCTTTCCTTTAGCCTCTTTCCTCTCATTTCTATGAGTCTCTCCATCTTTTCCAGGCCACTCACCTCACAGTCCATCTCTGTCTTCATTCTCAGGTGACTATGGGAACTTCTGACCATTATTGTGTAGTTCTGCAGTGTGTTCCCAAAGGCCCCTGTGTTGAAGCCTCGGTCCCCAGTCTGTGGCACTACAGGGAGCTGGTGTGATCTTTAACAGGAGTGGTCTTTAGCAAATGGAGGTTAGGTCATTGGGGTATGTCCTTAGAGGTGATAATGGGGCACTGGCCTTTCTCTCTCCTCTCTCTGCTACTCCTTCCATGCTCTCTGTTTCTATAGCCCAGTTGACCATGGACTGGCTCCCAACACTAAGCCAAATGCATCCTTCCTCCTCCTAAGTCATCTCCAGCATGTGTCAGGAAGCAGACTCACACTGCAGCTCCAAGCCAGTCCTGGACAAACCCTCTCCAATGCTAAAAGTCCAAGGTGCCCCACTAACTAAGTCTGTGCCTGGGAGTGGCTGAGTGAATCAAACATGCTCTCTTCACACACTGGTTCTGTGCAGACCACTGGGTTTCAACATAAGACATGGTGGGAAGATGACGCAGAAAATATAGTAAGCCGCAGTGAATGGTGAAGTGAGTGTTCTATGTCCCTTAGTAGTGCAGGTTTGAGTGCTTACAGCCTCTCCTTAACACTATTGGAAAGCAAAGCTAGATGGATAGTCAACTAAGGGTGTAGGGGGCAGTCCAACTTGGAAATCTGTACAAAGTTAACACAGGGCTGGCTCTATGAACCCACAGGCAACAGAGAAGCATGAAGATAGCCAAATGTGACTTTCAAAAGGCTCAAAGGTTGTGCTGGAGCAAGAAGCAAAGTATACACACACACACACACACACACACACACACACACACACGCGTGCACACGCGCACACATACACACACAGGCACATGCACACATACACATACACACACATACACATACAGAGGCACACACGCACACAGGCATATGCACACATATACATACACGTACAGAGGCACGCACGTGCACACACACAGGCACATGCACACATACACACACATGCATGAATGCACACTAGAGGAAGGAGGGATAGAGATAACTGGGAAACACTGGGCAAACTGCCTCTTGAAAGCCAGGAAACCATGGATCATAGTCATAATCAGACTAACGGATCTCCATGTCCCACAACAGCTGAGAATCACTGAGAAACGTTCATGAGCAAATGTCCTGACTTGCTTAACTCAACAGCTACTGACAGTGAAGTAGAACCAGCACAGGGCATACACCTGAGGATGTCTCTGTGAATCCTTTGACAGCAGAAGTGGTCATTGGAGGGAACACCAAGGAGCAGTGCAAGGTGACATGGTGACATGGTGACATGGTGACATACCCCTTACCTAGTCGTTCCCTGGCAGTCAGAACAGGCTACAGAGAGCAAAGGCCTGACCTGGCTCCCTCTTCCTCACTCCTAAGACCAGCTCAGAGTACAGAGTGGATGCAGAGGGCCCATTGATGCTGCTGACTGTCCCAGGTACAGATCCAGCACATGCTCAGGATCTCCAGGATGTACACCAGGTGCCTTACTTATACAGTCCCACAGAACTCACTAAGTCTTCAACTTTCAACCTACACATTGGAGGCATAGATGTCCTGCTGCAGAGAAGAAGACCCACATCACACTTAGACTCCTGCCAGTGCCCTGGTGTCACTTGTTTCTGGGCTAGTGTACCGACATCTCCACCAGATGTTCCTTCTTCACAGTCCACACTATCTACATCCAGTGTCACACACAGCCACTCGCTCTTAGGGTATTGCATGTGGCATGCACTCATCAGAGCTGCTGACTGTTTCTCTCAACTGCTTGATGGTAGCTGTTCCACTTGAGTTGTTTCTAGAAGCCATTATACCTTCTTGAATATTTGTGCCTGCTTGGCCCTCTGCCTTGGACTCTTTCTGCTTGGATTTTGACATTTCATATACTCTGACTTCGTTCTGTGTTCAGCCTACATGCCATCCCATCAGGTTCTGGCCCCAAGAGCCAGCTGGCCACTCTAGCAGACACCTATTTGCTTTCTGGATGGTCTTCTGTGCTCTGTGTAGCTCTATCTGTTCACGGCCTGATTACTATCACCTCCAGAGCCAGCATGCTTGGCTACCTTCTTCTCTGTGCCTGTGACAGGGTTGGCAGCAGAGATCTCCAAGATATAGTTCTTTACCCGTGATTTTCACAAACATGGCCGTGTCACACAGGCTTTGGTTAATGTCAGCATCCTTTTCTGCCACCCTTGTCTTCCAGTGCAGCTGGAAGGGACAGAGGTGTGTCAAGCAGAGAGCTGAGCAAAGCTGCAGCTTTACTTGGGAACTCAAGGGGCCATGTTCATCATCTTTCCCCCAAATTTTATTTCTAGAAATAGAAGTCCATAACATTTACTTCTAACACAGAGAAGAACAGAGTCTTCCAATAAATATGCTCACCCCTACCACTCGACAGTATGACAGTGCCTGCTATGCTCACACCTACCACTCAACAGTATGACAGTGCCTGTACTTGCTGTTCTTCACATTGGCCAGTGTTCTATTTCACTGCCCATCTTAAAATTTTACATTTCAAAATCAACCGAAGACATCAGCTACTCTCAAGTTAGCTCATATGTCATTAATTAAGAGTTCAATGCCAATCAGGTTCTTTTTCTCCTTTGAGGTAGCATTTGTGTACAAGGAAACACACATCTTCAGTGTGCTCCTGATGAGTTTTGACAAATACATGTACCTGTGTAGCCCATGTTGTTAAGAATTATGCTGGGACATCCCTCAGGCCTCCTGCACAGGCAGTAGCTGTCTGCACATCCCAGGGGCAGTTACACTTTTTTCCTGCCCCTGATCATTTTGCTAATTGTAGAACTTCATTCAGTAAGCAAAGCCAGACATGCTATGTCTGGTTCCTGTGTAGCACACACCAAGACAAGCTTGTGTGGAATGCAGCTACAGTTCACATGTTCCTGCCACTGAGCATATAGACAGGGACTGGATTTCTGTGGACATATCTCCATTAATCCACATTCCCCCATGAGTGGAGGCTGGGTCATCCCAGGTGTTGATAATTACAAGTAATGATACACTGAACAGCTTTCATATATTTGCTAAGACTGAGAACACTGGGTAAGAAGGCATGGGAGCCTCCCTTACCCTAAAGATGCTCTACCATTCACACCCTCCAACATGCATGGTAGTATTCCACATCCTCACAGACATTTGGAATTGTGAGTGTTCTTCATCTCAGCCATCCGGGCCTAGGCAGACATCTTTCATAATTGCTTTAACTGGGATTTCACCAAAGAGACTCTCCAATTTCACGTGCCTCTGGGACAATTTGTATATACTGCTTTGTGAAGACAGTGTCCTGTGCTTGCATATTGATGGGAGTGTCCTTGAACCTTCACATATCCCACCAACAGACTCTTTGATGGATGCTTTGTAAAGATTTCTCTCCCTCTGTGTCCTGTCCATTCATTTACTTAATGGATGCTTTTACTTGCAACAATGCTGGCACGGTTTCTTTTTAACTTCATCTTTTGGGGATATGTGAAATAGCTGTCTGGCTAAATCATAGCATTATCCACAATTTAAACTTTATGTTTCAATATATTGTAGAGTTTATTTTAATTTTTGTATAAGGTGTGAGACAGGAATTAAACTAGGTATCCTTTTGAAGATGGTCATCCAGTTGCTTCACTCTGTTGAGATATCTCTATTTCCCATCTCAAAGATAAAATAACTGTAAAAGTACATGTGTCTATTTTTAAAAGAATTATATTTTAAGTGTCTGTGACTATGTATTATGAGTGCAGTTTCTGAGAAGGTGGTATCATATTTCCTGAACTACTGCTAACAGGTGTTTTGAGCTGCCTGACATGAGTTCTGGGAACCAAACTCAGAGATTCTGCCACAGCAGAATATATTCCTAACTGCTGAGCCATCCACCTTTCCAGCCTTCATGGGTCTCTGCTTTAAATTTGGATCCCTATCACCGTGGGTACCATAATTTGAAGCAAGTTTTAAAATTAGGTAATGTAAGCTCTTCAACTTTTACTATCTGTCTGTCTGTCTATCTGTCTATTCTTTTACAATTCCATATATACATATGATATTCTTTAAGGCTGCAGTATAACAAGACCCATAGACCTCATCTTTATTTTCCAAGCTTTCTTTAGGTGTCCTAGAGTCTTTCTAAATATCAGTGTCAATTGGGAATCTAAAAGCCTGGTTGAGCTGAGCAATGAGAACAGCTTATGAAGAAATGGCCTCTTTGCAGCATGGGTGGTTTCAGGGATAATGTATATCTATTTATTTTCTTAGTTTTTTTTTATATGTTTCAGGGGATAAGTGTTGCATGTATTTAATTAATACCAACACTTAACATATGACAATATTATAATTATTTAAATTTGTTATTCCATACAATACAATATAATAATAGAATTCATTCTTGTATTCTTGTAACACCTTGTTGAATTCACTTATTTAATATTTTCAAAATTCTTTAGGATATTTTATGTAAGTATCATATAGCCTAAAAGTAAAGAGAGCTACATTTAATAATTTCTGATATATACTCCTTTTATTTTAGTTTTACATAGTATTATTTCTTTCATATTTTTGGTGTGTGTATGTTTATTCATGTATAACTGTGTGCAGGTGGATACACATATATGTACATGTTTTACATGCACAGAGATCAGAGGTCAACTTAGGATATCTTCTTCAATTATGCTCCACCATAGGTTTTGAGACAGTCTTTCAATGAAGTTGGAGTTCACTGATTGGTTAGATTGGCTAGCCAGAAAGCCCCAGGGATTTTCCTGTCTCTTCCTTTCTAGTTCTGGGATTATATATATTGACACTGGCTTTTTACAGTTGAGCAAGAGCAGGCAATCATGTCCTTATACTTGTGTAGTAAAGCACTTGGGAGGCAGAGGCAGACGGATTTCTGAGTTCGAGGCCAGCCTCGTCTACAGAGTGAGTTCCAGGATAGCCAGGACTACACAGAGAAACCCTGTCTCCAAAAAAACAAAAAACAAAAAACAAACAAACAAAAAAGAATTTACCAACTGAGCTGTCTCCTTAGCCTTTCTTTTCTTTCTTTCTTTCTTTCTTTCTTTCTTTCTTTCTTTCTTTCTTTCTTTTTTTAAAGTATCTATGTCTTATAGAATATAATTAGCAGAGTCTGGCTTTTTTTTTTTTAAGACAAGTCTTTTCATCTATGCCATTTTACTTGAATCTTAAGAACATTTACATTTAATGTAATTATTGACATGATTGGATTAGAGTCTTCCAACTCAATATTTCTCCCATCTACTCTTCCTTTCTTTGGTTTTCTTTTAGATTTGTTTTAAAAATAAGCATTTCATTTTGAGCTATATGTCTTGGTTTTCAGTGGCAGTCTAGTATTGTTAATATGCATCATGATTTATCACCATCTACCCTTAAATAACGTCCCCACTTGCTCACAAGAACATAAGAAACATATCACAATGCGTTTCCAGTCCCCAGTCCTATCTTCTGTGCTACACTTGTTATGTATTTTACTTCTACATATATTATAAAACCCCAAATAGGGAGTAATACAAAATAAATTTTACTGTGAGTAGTTGATTATTTTAAAAATAAGAATGCTGAGAAAATATTCGCCACCCTTGCCCATATATTTTCTGGGTCTAGTTATGTTCAGTGCTTTGGGAATGCTCAACTCAGCTCTCCAGTCATTCTGCTTCTGCCTTCCAAACACACTCATGACAGTATTCTGCATTAGGCTCACGGGGACACCAGACTCCTGGAACTCCTTCTCTGCCCACAGATGGCAGTCAGCTGGGACACTAGACACATGACTATCACAGACGCAGCAGCAACAGCAGCAGTTTCAAAGGCAAAACCTGGGAAAAACTCCCATGTCCACTGACAGTGGACAGGGGAAAATGGATGGACGTTTATAGCATGGGATTTCCCACAGTAGCTTAAAAAATGGATGGTCTCTGTAGGATTTTAAATACCTGTTTTCATAAACACATTGATTGATAGAAGCAACTCAGGAAGACACTGATATTCTGCTCATTTAAATGATTGGCATGGTGCTGGAAAGGGGAGGGGTCATGCAGGGCTGGGGCAGGCAGGCCTTGGGCAGACCTTCATAGTGCTGGCTGGTGCATACGAGGCCGGCTCTTTATTGTTTACACTTTACATACTCATGTGACTATTCTTTAGTCTGAAGTAACATTTCACGGTAAAATAATGGAAGCACCAATCTACCCATGTGTTCTAGAAAGCTCTGATAGTTCTGTCTCATGACAGAAATAACTCAGCAAACATCCATCATGTGACCTCTTTCTTCCATGTTCAGAACAGGAGTGGGGTACGGAAGAGATACTAACATACCTGATGCCTATAGCCTGAGGGCCATAGGGACAGGATGTATGTTCAACCTCTAGGGAACGCAGGTTCCAAAACAGCATTTTGGGAGAGGGCTGGCAGCCTGTATTATTCATTGTCAGGTTACACTTCTGCCATGAACCAGACACAAACATGGATTGGGAGACCATTCTGAGTAGGCAGTAGCGACATTAGCAGTGGGAACACCCCTGGGTCACAGGGCAACTAACTGGCAGCACCATGTCTGAGCAAGGTAATATTCAGCTGAGTGTTATGTGTCCCTCATCATTGCTCCCTGAAACTCACTCTGTCCACTACACAGTGAAGAATTCCTTGATACCAAGGAATTACCCATAAGGAGTAAACGGCAGAGTGAAAGCCAGGAGCAGTGGAAACATACAGGGACAGGTATCCCATAGGTTGGATGGTTACATGGTCCCTGTAGAGTTGGGGAAGAGCAACTACAGACTGGAGAAAGAAATTAGCATGCTGACTTGGAGCACAGACCCAGGCACAGCCATACCACACCACCATCTGTAGCCTGCCTGAAGGGGCAAGTTCTGACATTTAGGGACCAGCAGTCCCTTCAAGCAGCCACTTAAATTTTATTACATTTTTAAATTGTATATGTATCTGGGCATGTGTATGTGGGCATGGGCATGCCATGGCATGTGCGTGAAAGACAGAGAACATTGAAGAAGTTGTGTCTTTCCTTCCACCATGTGTTCCCAGGTCATCAAGTGTGGCAGCAAGAACTTTTACCTGCAGACTCATCTCATAGGTCCTTGAGAAGCCATCTGTGACCTAGGACTTTACAGTCAGTGTACAAGGAGATTGGTTACAAGATACTCTTTTCCAAGCGAAAGTCATAACTGTCTTCAGCACTTATTTACAAGAGGGATACAATCCCAGATGCTCTCTGAAAAGATGCAGGATTGTGGCACCCACATTCCTTATAGCCAATAACACATACAAACAGAAGGGAAATAGGTAAGCTCAATAGAGGTGCAGAATGGAGACTGAGCCTTTTCTGGGCTTCAGACCATGCAGAGTTCAGTGCTGAGTATCACTCCATACCACAGATTCTGCAAAGGACACATCTGGGGCCTTATGGTGGTTCTTGTGCTGGGTCATGACAGCTTTCTACAGCACAACTATTTACTTCACTCAGGACGTCAGTGACTTAGGTGTTAGGCCTGGAAAGGGGCAGTAAATGAATAATCTCAAGCCCTTTCCCTAGGACCTCAGATCAGGCTGGGATCCTTAGGAAGTCAGGAGATATTAGAGATGAGAAAAGGTCACAGAAAGATGGCAGCAGGGCAGCCTTTTCTTCTAAGGCAACTCAAAAGCAGAGGCCTTGGAAGAAATCGGCACTGCTGACACCTTGCTCCTGGGCTCTTAGCCTCCAGAGCACTGAGAACTTTGTAACACTTTAATCTGGCAGTCCATAGGACTGAGAGGTTGCCTGAGGTCATGAGGAGGTCAGGGACAGTGGAGGAAAAGCCACCACACTCCATACTACATAGCCACACCAATGGGTCCAACCCCCAAGGGATTTCCTGACAGGGTGCTGGGCAGAGGTGATATGCTCAGCTCCAAGACATCTTGATAGGTACCTGCTAGCAGAGGTTAGCCAGAGCCAGAGCCAGAGCCAGAGCCAGAGCCAGAGCCAGAGCCAGAGCCAGAGCCAGAGCCAGAGCCAGAGCCAGAGCCAGAGCCAGAGCCAGAGCCAGAGCCAGAGCCAGAGCCAGAGCCAGAGCCAGAGCCAGAGCCAGAGCCAGAGCCAGAGCCAGAGCCAGAGCCAGAGCCAGAGCCAGAGCCAGAGCCAGAGCCAGAGCCAGAGCCAGAGCCAGAGCCAGAGCCAGAGCCAGAGCCAGAGCCAGAGCCAGAGCCAGAGCCAGAGCCAGAGCCAGAGCCAGAGCCAGAGCCAGAGCCAGAGCCAGAGCCAGAGCCAGAGCCAGAGCCAGAGCCAGAGCCAGAGCCAGAGCCAGAGCCAGAGCCAGAGCCAGAGCCAGAGCCAGAGCCAGAGCCAGAGCCAGAGCCAGAGCCAGAGCCAGAGCCAGAGCCAGAGCCAGAGCCAGAGCCAGAGCCAGAGCCAGAGCCAGAGCCAGAGCCAGAGCCAGAGCCAGAGCCAGAGCCAGAGCCAGAGCCAGAGCCAGAGCCAGAGCCAGAGCCAGAGCCAGAGCCAGAGCCAGAGCCAGAGCCAGAGCCAGAGCCAGAGCCAGAGCCAGAGCCAGAGCCAGAGCCAGAGCCAGAGCCAGAGCCAGAGCCAGAGCCAGAGCCAGAGCCAGAGCCAGAGCCAGAGCCAGAGCCAGAGCCAGAGCCAGAGCCAGAGCCAGAGCCAGAGCCAGAGCCAGAGCCAGAGCCAGAGCCAGAGCCAGAGCCAGAGCCAGAGCCAGAGCCAGAGCCAGAGCCAGAGCCAGAGCCAGAGCCAGAGCCAGAGCCAGAGCCAGAGCCAGAGCCAGAGCCAGAGCCAGAGCCAGAGCCAGAGCCAGAGCCAGAGCCAGAGCCAGAGCCAGAGCCAGAGCCAGAGCCAGAGCCAGAGCCAGAGCCAGAGCCAGAGCCAGAGCCAGAGCCAGAGCCAGAGCCAGAGCCAGAGCCAGAGCCAGAGCCAGAGCCAGAGCCAGAGCCAGAGCCAGAGCCAGAGCCAGAGCCAGAGCCAGAGCCAGAGCCAGAGCCAGAGCCAGAGCCAGAGCCAGAGCCAGAGCCAGAGCCAGAGCCAGAGCCAGAGCCAGAGCCAGAGCCAGAGCCAGAGCCAGAGCCAGAGCCAAGCCAGTCAACCAACCAACCAAAAATGTATGCTATTCCCTGGGTGTCTTCTCAAGAGTCAGCTAGCCAGTGTCTACTTCAAGGTAAGACAGGAAGTTAACTGCTCAGAGGTATTGGCTGTGACAAATGCATGAACTTGTCTGGGGAGGACAAACGTCTACTCACCCAGAGAGCGCACCAACAATAGGCCAAAGAAACAACCTCACAGTCTAGTTTGGTGAAGCAATGATTTTATTTGGTGCTGCTTACAGGAGCATGGGTTACTCATGGGTGACTGCATCACTAGGCAAACAGTCTCTCAGCCACCATTAACTGTTTATATAGCCGCTGGCAGGGCCAGGCTTTGTGAATGCTTCCTGGCTAGAAACCATTAACTGCCTATAAATCCTGAAGGGAGGGGTGGGGCTTCGTGGGCCACTCCCAGCTACATAGAACACAAATGGGCCCAGTCTTGTGCAGGCTTCCTACTGAGTATTAAGAATGGTGATGGCCATGTCATGTCATGCATAGAGGACAACATTCTACAACAGGGAAGCAGTTTCCCTTCACTGCTGCATGTTGCACTCAGCAAAGCCTTTTCTGAACTCCCTCAGGCCAAGTTTCAACACCATGAAGCAGAACTCTAGGGTGAGGGGGTTACACAGAGCAGGAGCTGCACACCCCTGAGAGCCTCTTACATGCCTTCTGAGCCACCTCCCAGTCAAGTTAAGAGCTCCCGAGGACTTGGTGCTGTTAGAGCAGACCGGGAGGCCGCTTTGGCCTTGTGTGTACATGCTTTGTAGAAGCTGCACATGTTGGCCTTGAGGGAAAGTGTCGTTCCAGAGGCCAACCTACAGTCAAGCGTTAAGTGTGGGGTGGTGTGTGGCCAGGCTGGTCAGTCGGCTAACAGAGTCTGTGCATCTCCCTCGTGGCCCTGGGTTTTCATGGAAGCCTCCTGAAGAACAGGGTAAGGCTGTTGTGCTGTCTTATCATGGTCAACCCCAGGCTACAGCTGGGGGCAGTGTCCACCTGTCTTGACCTTAGCAAGACCAGCTTTTGAATACAAATTGGACATTAATAATATTTAAATGGATCAGTTTTAACACAAATAAATGGCCACCCAATGAAATGTTGAAAACAAAGTCTGTTTTCTAGAGAGATGAAACAGGTATCTCGGCCTCCACTTGTCCTCAAGTGGAAAGTGGGTCCCTGGCCAGGTGTTCAGTCTGAGCCGTGACGGCTGGCCATGCAGGGATCTATGACGAAGGCTGGAGTGCACATCAAAAAGTGTTAATGGTTTCAATATTTATCTGCTGCAGGGAAGCACTCTAAAAAGAAGACTGGAAAAATATTCTGCTAATGGCTGTGTCTTTGCCATTAAAATGAAAAGCTTAATGCATCTTATAATCAGAGGACAATTTGCAAATCATTAAGAGAAATGTAAAATTCCATTAAAATACAAATCAAGAGACTCTCCCCGGACTAATAATCTTTTTGATATTATTTTGCATTTCACCATTTCTGTTCCAATACCCGGGCCCCACAAATGATCGGCTCTTGAGCACAGTATTTACCACCGCCTACTTCTTTAACGAGAGATGGAGGGAAGAGGGATCTGCTATTCAGAGCAGGTACTAATGAAGAATTCCATATATTCTGAAATTTAATTAAAACCCCAAAGATTTCAAATTAGATGCAATTTGAAATGCCTGGGGCAGAAATACATGCACTTGCGTGGCGAGGGTATCACACTGAAAGCTGATACCGTAATTGGTCTTGATGTATTTTTGTGTTGCTGGGCTGAAGCACAGAACTCATAACCATATAAAAATTCTCTGTAGATTACCTGCTCATTGAAAATGCCATCACTCAGGTAGGCCTCTACTAAATTACCATGCTACTAAAATGCACAAAGTGATTCGGAGAGTACAGTGGCACAGCTGGTCGACGCTGCCAATGAGTTATGCATGCGTCAACGCTGCCTTTTTTCTTAGTAAAATATGCTCAGTTGAATATTAAAATATAATTGGCATTCAACCTAAGTAGCTTAAACCATTTTGTTATCTTCTTTTAAACCGATTTGGCTCCTCCACGGTTATTTTCAAGAATGCTACTCACAAACTAATGATAGCATCGCATTCGGCTAGGTTTGTGCTGTGTTACATTTGTCATAAATGGGTATGACTTCCGTAGCCTGCCAGGGCTGGCCTTTAATATTCTCTGCTCTTGAACTTCAAAGGCCCAATTCTTGGGGAAGGAAAGGGGGATATGCCATTTATGTTCGTTCTTGCATATTTTATTCTGAGAGGAGGAAAGAGATGCGAATTTCTATGAAAAGTGTGTTTTGGCTGCAATAAGCCCGGCTGTCACCCTGGCTCAGTTGCTCGGGCTTCCCAAAGCCATTTACTTAAGGAAGGGCTCAAGAGAAATATCACACTGCTGGGGGGAGGGGGGGTCAGAGGAGCTCAGCCCGAGCAGGAATGTTTACTTATTTATTTAAAGGCAGACAAAACTCACATGTGAAATCATACCCAAGTTTATGAATGGGTTCCCTTTATACAATAGGCATTTGTGCCCTAATTAACAGTAGTAGTCAAAAAAAAAAAAAAAAAAAAAAAGGAAAAAGTTGTTGCCATAGTAACAGAGCAGATATGTTCACACTGGCTGAGGGGCAGGACTCACCTGCAACTTCCCAAGCACTGTTGATGCTTGCCGGAATACTCTGGTGAGACAGAACCCTCAGGTGATCTGAGCTAACAGCAGGAAGTATTTATGAGCATTTGAAAATGCCCCATCCACATTTTGTCCTTCACCTTTCTTCAGAAGTAATTTAGTATATGGCATAAAAAAAATGTGGCCCAGGGCAGGCCATGGCTGGGGAGCCCACAGGGTCCCCAGTCCTGGAGGTTTTCCCAGCTTCACAAAGCCATCAGCCATCCTGGTTCTTACTTACCCTAGAAAGGCTTTCTGAGGATCTGACTTTTCCTTCTGCCATAAGATGTGGGGCAGGCTTTAGATGAGAGACTCATAAATCTCATATTTTAAGCAAGTGAACATAGTGTGTGTGGGGGTGTCCAGGTAAGTCTCAGGAAAACATTTAAATCAAGGAATATTTTTACATTTTTGTCTCCTACCATTAATATTTTTGACACTACTCTTAGCAGTATGCCAATATTTAATATATTGATAATGTATAGTCTAATTATATATTAAAGCATTGATAATATACAATGCAATTCCATGCATGTGTTGTTAAAATATTAGTTATCTATAGTTAATAAATTCCATTATGCTTCCACTAATTTTAAATGATTAAGATTATCTATAATAGATAAATATATAATATTCTAGGACAACAGAATATAAGGATGTGAGCACTCTCCTTACAAGTACCATATTTTATCTAGTGCTTGCAGTGGAAATAAAACTTTAAAAACCACTTTTAAGTGAAAGACCTATTTTTAAAAAAAAATATTTATTTGATAGGTAATTTACATATTCAGAGCTCATCTCAAATTTAAACCTCCTGAAGTATGTAGTAAGGTGATTTGTATCTTCTCCTGTAGAAATCGGAACACACCATCACTGGAGAAGAGCCACACCCAGATCCAGCATTAGGATTCTGCAGACATCCCCTCTATGTGCTGACAGGACCAAGGGGGATTTATTTTTCATAGACACTTTCAGAGATTTACTAAGGTAAATCTAGAGGTAAATTATGGTAAATGTTTCCCCACGAAAGCAGCACTTATAATGAATTCAGATATACTTTATGCTCTTGATTATGATAGGGGTTCTCTGTGGCAGCACTTTGAATTTGGCTGGCTTTTGCCAAGACCTTCTGCTAAACATGGTTGGGTTGTACGGTGGAGCTTTGCAGCCTGGGACAGAGTCCTTCACCACCTCAAATTTCAAATCGTGGAGACCTCTGAAGACTTTGGGAATGGAAGTGTCTGGACCTGCTTCTGAAGCTCCAGACCTAGCTATCTGCTTGCTAGGTTTCCTAGTGCTTTAGCAACTGCTGATTGGTCATGGGCTCTTTGCATAGGAATATTCTCCCTTCCCCAATTTCTTAAGGCCTGGCAGGTTGTGATTCTGTCCTGAGATGGCATTGTAGTGCATTCAAGCCCTTGGTGATCCCAGCCCTGGGTTGATCTTAAATTATTCTAATGGAAATCCAGACTCTTAAGCAAAATTTCTTCCCTCTGCTTCCTTCACTCATAGCCCTTAGCACTGTGACATCACTCCTAGGCTATCTCAAAGGGGACACATATTTCAGCCAGAAGCACCCAGACAGCCCTCTGATGCTTCTGGTTGGCTGTGGTGGTTTTCTGGGTATGATCCTGTGATGCTAAGGGCAACTTCTAAATCACTGCAGTGACTTGGAAGCAATTAGCGACATGCAGAACCTTAGCTAACTCTTCTCAAGACAAAAATAAATGATCGTACCTCTTGCTTTACTTGTGCACATTCCTAGGTTAGGTAGACACACATACACACTGCCCATAGCTTCATCTGTCAATAAATGGCAGCACCTCACTCCATAGTGTGCATTGTTACAGCTTCCAAACACCATCAGCCCAACACACGGTGAATCATGCTGCACAAGGCACTTAGGAGTCAGAAGACTTGGAAGCTATTTCCTATTTGTTTGTTTGTTTTGGCACTGTTGGGGGACTGAACTCATGGCCTTGCCAGACAAGCATTTTAATATAGGTAAGCACTGTACCTCTGAGCCATCTCCCTTCCCCAGAGCTAGTTCAATAGTTTCTTTTAGAGCACTAATTCTCTTTTTTTCCAAATACTTTAACTTGTTTATTATTTTTTTAAATTTTATTTTATATTTTATTTACATTTAAGATGCTATCCCCTTTCCACATTTCCCCTCCCTAGAACACCCCTGTCCCATGCCCCCCCTTTTCCTTTTTGCTTTTATACAATTTTTTTAAAAATGTTAATCAAAGGATTTATAAGTTTGGTAATGCTCAATCAGAAGCGTAACCCAATACCCAACCTAGATATAAAAACTATCTTTGACTGGTGGAGACATGTGAACATCTGCCTCCATGCCCCCTCTCTCTTTCTCTCTCTCATCACCTAGCTTCTCCTCTTCTTCATCTTCTCTCCTTGCTCCATCTCTTCCTCTCAGTACTCCTTCCCACTTAGCTCCTCCTACATATCACTCTTCCTGTTAAAGTAAAACTTTTCTCTCAAAATACAATTAGAGCATACTTATTCCTAATTGTACCAGTGAGGTACAAGATAGTCCTAATACCCAGTCCATCATTTTGTTGACTAACCAGAACCTCTGTCATCTCTTCTAACTAAAACACTTACTTTTGATCCTGGCTTTTTTGGTTTTAGAATGAATGTCAGCTGAAAACCATCTACTCAGATCTTTTCTCTCAAAGTAAATAGCCAGGATTGGTTATGAGACTATAGGTCTTCAACCCCATCAGAAATCCAGAATGACTGAGTTAACTGAAGTTATGGGAAGCACTAAACATAACTTCTAAAACTTAGCCAATTTATAGAGACTGCTGAACACCTGAAAAGCCCCTATACTACCGAACGTTGGAGCATCAACTCTTCAGCCTTCTGGCCCAGAATCATCTGACAGACCTTCCTTAGTGATGCAGGATTATTAAGGGCTGATTACTCTGTCTAGGCAGATATAATCAGTCGACTATTCTGCATGTGTGTCCTTTTCTGGACAGTAATTTGTCTGTAGATGGAGAGAGGCAATTCTTGCCTAGTGGCTGTCACCACACAACTGGAGTAACTCCAAGGATGTAGAGCACTAATTCTCAAGTATGGTATGTGTTTGCCCACCAGGGCTCTGATGTCTCCTAGGGAGGGGCAGCTAATGCATATAGAAATTTGTAGACACTAAGGAGCTGGAGAAGACTGTGATCCACAGGACCAGCCCTACGTGGTCACAGCGAGCATGGGTCAGGAGACCCAGAGGCTCTGTAGGATGCCTCCTGTGAAATGCTGCAGGTGAGCACATGCCACAGCACACTGTATAATTGTACAGGTTTGTGCATGAGCACCCGTGAGTACATGCTATGGGACATGGGTCAACAGAGATAATGCTGGTGTCGGCTGGTCCTTGCTTCTACCTTGTTTGAGGCAGGATCCCCCGTATCCTTTCTTCAACATTTCATAGGGCACTGGGCACACAAACTGGCCTAGGAGCTTCTGAGAATTCTCCTGTCTCATCAGAAATCATAGGTACACTGGGATAACAGATGTGCTCCACTGCGTCTGCCATTTATATGGGCACTTGGGATCTGGTCTCAGATAGTCAGGCTTGGACAGCAGGCACTGTTCTCTCTGAGCCATCTCTCCAAGCCCATAATCCTCTTCTTTTAAAAATGGACAGACCATGATCAAATCTTGAAGAATATGAAAACAAACAAACAAAAAATAATCCACAACAAACACCTCCCCCCCCCAAAGATATGCAAAAACATGTCAGACAAATCCAGAAATAAAAACGCACAGAGGACATAATGGGCAAAGGAAATACTAATTCCATATCAAAGTGGATCCATTTTCTTCATGCTCTGAACAGACTGGTCTAGGATCCTCAGTTTCCTGAGCACGCTGAGATATCCCAAGATGCTCTCAGAACTATTCCGTATACAAGACACAAACTGGACAAAACCAGTGTGTGTGTGTGTGTGTGGGGTCATTTACACATGTGGAGTGGAGCCAATTAATTCCATGTAAACTAGGTACCCTAACCACCCTACCTCCCCCACCCCCTTTCTTCAAACTGTAAAATCTGCACACCTGGTCCTTGCCCAGGAGCAAATGACTATACTAAATTGAAAACACCTGGCTTGCACATGCTGTGGCGTGGGAAACCCTGTCCCCTCCCCGAAGCAGCCACTAACTATCAGAGGCAGGCCTGGTCCATGTGACCTTGGGAGCTAACAGCCTGGGTCTTAGAATTCAGCACCAGGAAGAAGAGTGTGTAAGAAGCCTAGTTCTAATTCTGCCTATCTAATATTTTTTCTGTCTGGAAGTGCTCACCTGTGCTGCAGAGCTGGGGGCGGTCCATGGCTCCACCTTATTCTGATGGTTATACATCTTCTGGTTCCAAACAACCACACAGACCTGCCGGCATAGGGTGGCCTTAGTGTGGGCCTAGTGTGGGCTCCTGAAGGGCTGGGGACATGCCCAGGGACTCTGTGGGTCTGGTACCTCAACTGGGAGCCCACTGACATGTACAGGAGCAGCAGAGAGAATGGAAGGGATCCAGTATGGATTTGCTGCTGCAGAGGAATGCCCGGCTGTTCTAATGCCACTCTTGGTTGTCACCCTACCCTGACCATGAGGTGACATACATCACATCTTCTTCAGGTCTGGCCTGGTCTATGTAAGGCCAAGCTTTTCTCTGGACCCTGGTGGCACCAGGCCAGCAGACCCCACTGTCTGGCTTGCCAAAAGTGAGTCATTTCTTTCCAATTTTGGCCTCTACAGTTTTCCTGAAGCCACACAACCAATTTCAGGCAAAGGTTAGGATTTTATGAGCTCATACCTCATCTAATACCTCATGGGACTAAACAGACATCTCTGCCTTTGTAAGACAGTTTTCTATTTGGAGGCCCTGAACCTTATTGGATATCCTTGGTAGACCTAAGAGAAGGCTGGCTTGCTGGCTCATCCTCTCTCCTCCCTCCCTCTCTCTCCTGTACAGATAGTAACCCCAGTGAAATATTGTGGTTGGGGTTGGAAGAGTCTACCTCCACTTCTCACTTCCTTGAACTCCATAGCAACACATGTCCCCTGTGCGGGGCAGCTAGAGATGTTCAACAATGACACAGTCACCCGAGCCACAACTAACAGACTCCAAGTGTGGGCAGGCACACGGCCAAATTCTCTTCCCTAGTGGGTGGATGATGAAGGTGTGGTCACTGGACACACAGGGCCCTGCAGATGTCCGCCCACCTCTCCCAGACCCCTTAACACATTCTGGCACCCCCACTGAGAGTAGCCTTCTGAGAACACAGTTCCAGATAACACAGGAATGAACAAGGTGCCCATTCATTCCAGTTGTCCTTTCAGTTTATTTGCATTACATAGATCCCCTGTTTTACCCCTCACTTTCTGGTCTGGCATCAGTCTGACCACAGAGGGCTTTTGACCTTGGTTTTTTGTTTGTTTGTTTGTTTTAAATCAACTCCATTTTTCTAGTGTGAACTGAAAACCAGGCACAATTCAAGTACCTTTAAATTATACTTAGTAAACATCACTCTGAACCCCAAGGTTGCTTTAAATTCACCTTAGTTAAAAAATCACAGTTTTTTTTTCCCTTAAGGAGATATACATACTTCCATGCATCTGTCTGAATGTGAATATCTACTAATTTATATTAAGTGATTCCTTATAAAAGTCATGATGTAGAATAAATTTCTGCTATAGGCCTAGAATGATCTCAGCTATAGTAATTAATTTCTGTGCTGAAAAGATACAAACCAGCTTTAAAGAAAATGCAGTGTTTTCTTAGTTTACTGGGAAACTATAAGTCCCCTTAGCAAACTCTACTTAAGCAATGTATTTTAAACTCATCCTTCAGATGTATCTGTGATAAGTTGGAAAATGCAGTGGTGGAGTGGCCTCTGAAGTCCCTGTTACCGAGGAACTTCACAGAAGTGGCTAACTGTCCAGATACAAGGCTCATTTTCTGTGCTGTTGGCAGGCAGAGAGTTTAAGTTAACAATAAGCTTATTGAAGAATTTACTGCCATTCAGATGTGTTCCTATTTAAACCTTTCAGCCAAGCCAGAGTCAAGAGTTGATCTGCATGCATCATTTTTACTGCTTTTGCCAAGAATTATGTGACCATGTGCCAAAACCAACATAACCACTTGGAATGGGCGGGGTCGTGAGCTCTTAGCCTACGGCCTTCAGCTTGGCTGCATGCCGCCTGTGTTTAGACGATGTGAAAATTCCAAGCCTGTGTAGTCAGTAAACGAGCTGTGATGTCAGCCATAGTTAATAAGTCAGGCTCCCCAAAGGCAGCGTGGTTACCAACCTTGCTGGAACACAGGGTGATGGAGAGCAGGCAAGGGAAGTCCCTCCGTGGCTGCAGGTTCACGGAAATAGGCTTCCAGCCAGGCTGTGCACTGCACCAGGGGCTCTGGCACTCCCTCTGGCCCACCGAGCACCTCAGAAGTAGCTGGGGCCTCTGTGGGGCTGCAAAAAAGGATGAGAAGCTTACCACATGTGTGAAAAGCATACCTACTGCAGCTAATGGGGGAAGGCTGCCAGCCACTCCCCAGTGTGTATCTCTGCCAGACAGAGAGAGAACTGCAGAGAACAGAAATGACCACTGAGGGATGTTGGGCAGGAAGGCATGGCAGTTCCCACATCTGCTTTTCTATCTCCAGGTTTATTAAGTGCAGGGAGAGCCCAAATCATGAATTCCAAGCTTCTGCATACACAGTGTCTGGGGATGGAAACCAGCAAGTTGACACACACAGGAACATCTTGTGTCCTCGGTTTGAGTCTGGAAGTCAGCATCATCAGGTAATCGCCACTAACATTTTCCCTAAACACCAGGCAATTAGACTATATTATCCATGTCCCATCTCTCACCCTGACTCCTCACAGCAGAGGGGCATCCCTTCTCACACGGCTTTGGGCTCCATCTTTGGAAGCTCCTACGAGTACACGAACCCATATTCCCTAGCGCCAATGTGAAGTGACATCCCCTTGTGTGTTTAATGCTTCGAGGCTAGCAGGCTGACCTCTCTTCTGCCTCAGGTGTCTAGTTGGAGGTGCTTTAGTAACAAACCATCCTGCTCAATCTCTGTAGCCCCTGTCCTCTGGTGGATGTCCTGGGATTTAAAACTGAAATACTTCATAGCAGCTCTGGATGGTTTCTTACTGCTCCAGCATGGGTCCGTCTTCTGTTCCTTGATTTGGAGTCCACTGTTCATGCTCAGCTGGGGTCTGCTCCAGGTTTTGCTCCACAGGTAAGAACACAGGCTATAAAGGAAGGCCATTTCTATGTTCTGGGCTCTGAGCCTGGAGTTTTACAACAGACTCGGTTTTCACTTCAACTTTCTGGGATCCACACCCAGGAGGCATAGACACTGGATCCAATTTCTCTGGTAGTTTTCTCCTCTTCATTCTCAGGCTCTAAACTAGAGCGTGCTTCCCTGTGACTTTCTGGGCCTGGAGAGTGCAGCTTCTCTGGGACTTCTCAGGCAGCTCAGTGTCACAGTGCTCATGAGAAGGTGGAAAGGCCCAGATGGTGTAGCGGGCAAAGACTCCTTGGATGGTTAATCTCGCCAGTCTCCTTTGGCTCCTACCTATGGTGAAGGTTGGCACATTCATTCACTCCATGGGTCTTTCTCCACACATGGACATCCTGACCAGGAGGAAAAGGCCTTTATGAAGCTTTGGGAATGGGGCCCTCCTTACACAGGTGTGATTGCGGGTGCAACTGAGGGCCAGGAGAGCCCAGGTCAGGCTGCCTGAGTAAAGCTGGTAGAGGGCAGGATGAGCTCCACAGACTGGAGTTATCAGAGCTACTGTGGGTCAGTTTTGGATAAAGACTAAAGCAAAACCCAGCAGGGCCAGACCTCAGAGGTAGGGCAGGAAAGTCTCAAGTCACAAGAAGAGGACGAGCCGGGCAAGCAGGGTCAGAAGTCCTATGGCAGGGTGTCCCATGAGCATGAGTCAGGGGTCTTTAAGTAAGGATCTCACATGTGGATACAGGGTACTGGTGCACAGTTCCTTCCCTGTTTGTGTACTACAGATTTGACTTTCACAGGGCAGTGACACATGTCTGGCAGAGCTTGTAAACAGGTCCATGTAGGTGCTTAACTGCCTACGACAGCATCCTGGCGAGGGATTTTGTGTCTCCGCTAAGTCTTTGTATCATTCAGCAAATATACTTCCAGGGTGGGATGCACAACAGGGTTCCTCATGCCAGTTTCAGACAGGGCAGGAAGTCACTCAGAAAAGGTCTCAGAAGCATCTAAACACTCAGGCCCCCCGGGAAGGAATGGAGGATGGACGGAGAAAGCTGTCCATGAGGATACTGGGGCAGAAGTGGGTGGCTGAGGGGAGCAGTCAGGCCTGGAGAAGTTGGGGAGATAGCTGAGATGGTAGTGCTTGCTGCATAAGCACGACCATCTAAGTTTGACTCTTGGTGACCGAGTGAAAAGGCTGGGACCCATGGCATGTGTGCACACTCAAAGCTGGGGAAGGAAGACAGCCTAGCCTGCTTGCTGAGTTCCAAGCCAGTGAAAGACCCTGTCTCAAAGAGATGGACACAATCCAAGGAATGACACCCGAGGCTGTCCTCTGCACCTCTGCCTCCACACACATACAATTAAGCTCTGACCTGGCTGGTCCTGGGGCTATCACAGGCTTTTCTGAAGCTGCTACACAGGGTCCTCACTTGGCCCTGTGCATGAACAAACTGGTACAGTGTCAGTTCAAGCTGCTGCTGCCTGTATACCCCAGGTGGGCCCCAGGGATGACAACTCGCTACATCGCTCCATATGCAGACTACAGGCCTCTCTTGGGAGTCTCCTGGGGAGATGGAACTGTCTCATTGCCCTGACTGTTTTTCCTATTAGCAATGTCTGATCATGGCAGGGAGAACTTCCGCCCGTGCCTGGCTTAGATATTGCTCAATATTAAAGATACATGCTCAGTCGTTCTATTCTGGTTCTGTAGCTCACTAAGTGAATGGAGTATCATGGAGGTCTAAAAGGAGAGATGGAGAAATATATAATGTACCGTGCCCTCTTGGTCCCTGGGGATAATCAGAGAACCGAGGGAAAAGGTGTGGTGTCTGCTGGAGGTAAGCAGGTCCCTCTAGATCGAGGCAGCCAGCAAACAGCCTGTCATCTTCAGGGTTCACTCCACCTACTCAGACTGGCAGTGAATAAAATTCATGTTCATGTGCACAGACCCTCAACCAAGGACACAGGAGGGAAAGAAAGGTTTGCCTTTTGGTCCTACACCAAGCTACCAACTCTTCACAGAACAGGAGTGTAGGTGAGATGCAGTAGGTAGAGATAAGACAGGTAGCTAAGACTAACTAGTACCTCAACATCCAGGTTGGGACGCTAGATGCTGATGGGCCCCACACATAGGGGTCCTGAGGGACATCAATGTTCACTGTGTGTGGGAACATTTTAAGCATGAATCTGGGGTTTCTGTATTTCCCAGTGACTGTTCAGAGGCCGCTGCTGCCCACAGTGGCCTTCCCTCCATCTTGTGGAGGGCAAGCCGTGTTTCCTAGCATTTCCCGTTCTTAAAAGGATACGTGAAGAATTTTTATAGTAGTAAAATTCATCTTAAATTGATTTTTTATGCTTGTGCTAAAGATCTCACCTCTGGTTCACTCTGGGGTTCCCTTTTTAACTCTTCCTCCATCGGTACTAGATAACTAGCCATGGGTGAAATGTAATTAAACAGCTTTGATTCCGAAGCAAGGATTTATGGGGCTACATTTAAAATGAATGGCTTTAAACACACACATAAAACCAGATTTTTAAAGCCATGACACAAATTTCCATTTCTACAATAAAATGAAATTTATCCTCTTGCCCTGCCCTCTTCCTCCAACCTTCCCCGCTGTTCGTCCAGAAAAGTGCTATGGCGTGACAGCAGTGCTAACAGCTGCTCTTATGACAGACGAGTTTCTCCAGACCTCCCTGCTGATGAACCCTGAAACTCTAACTATTAGGGGCTCCAGCACCTACTCTTTTAAATACCACATCCATGGTTCCTCAGCACCAGCCCTGAACAGGATGCAAACCCCTGAGAACTGCTCAGTACTGCACTTGGCATCCCTTGGAAACACTTGCGCCAACCCCAGTGGTTGACTTCAGTCCAACTCTCTAGGTCAGCATGTCATCTGTTCCCATGGAGGAATGGAGCAGTGAAGACTGGGACACAAGCTCCCCTCCTGCTCTTTAACCTGGCATTGGAAGAAGGCTGGGGGCTGAAAACAGAGACTGTGCTTCCTTAAGCTATCATGGGAAGATGGAAGATGAGGCATTTTAACATATCCACGTTCAAGTCAACTAAGGACTGTTCTGAGGGTTTTCTCAAGAAACAGAACAACTGCTGGTAATTCCAAGACAAGTGTATACTTCCTCCTGCAATTGTGGAAACAGGCCACATGCAGTTGTGTTGCCACAGATGGCTGTATGAGGGCCTCAACCCATTTCCCTTCCTTGGCTTTGAGAAAAGACGACCCATGGTGCATGGTGGTGTGGATCATGTCTTTCAAGATATCACTCAATAAAGAAAAGGGGCGCCAAAGCCCCAGTCCAGACTTCTAGTAGATGAGCAAATGAGCTTCTTCTGGGTGAAGTTTGCATGTCAAAACATGGACACCATCAGGAACAGAACACAAGATTGGTATGAGATAGTAATTCAGTCAAGACTTAGGGAGATGGTCCCAGTGCTGTGTGCTGTGTGCATCTTGTCTTCTGAATCCTGTCAAGTTAGTTAACCACTCAGTGGAGACCGGAGGTGTTGCAAAGCCATAATCTCCCATAGGAGCCTTGCCTGGGGTCTCATTCTTTACCAAGTGATGACATGTGCATGCCACGCTACAAGGGGAATATAAAGGGCACACCTGTCACCGCCTCCTCCCATCTTTCCCAGAGTACAGATTCGCCCAACAATTTGAAATACGGCCCAGCCCATGGGAGACTTCGGTATACAGATCTTGAGATGCTTCAGGAAGTCCCTTGGAAGAGAGAATCACTAAAAGCTCATTTCTCAGTGGCTTCTACCTCCCCAAGACAGTAAAATAAACATACTTGCTTAAAACACCATGTGATGGCCGGGCAGTGGTGGCGCACACCTTTAATCCCAGCACTTGGGATGCAGAGGCAGGCGGATTCCTGAGTTCGAGGCCAGCCTGGTCTACAGAGTGAGTTCCAGGACAGCCAGGGCTACACAGAGAAATCCTGTCTCAAAAAAACAAAACAAAACAAAAAAACCCACCCCCCCAAAAAAAAAACCCCCAAAAAAACAAAAAACAAAACAAAAACCTATCATGTAATGTAAAAAAATAGGCTATGACTCCTTTAGAGCCATTCACATGTGAAAGGACCATGTAATGACAGTCACCCTTAAGGTGGGTGTTGCTATGGGGCAATCAGGATGTAGAAGGACAAGATCACATGCTCATGCCATTTCCTCTGTGACCCACCCTCTCCCTCCCCCACCCTCAAAGATGACTTTTCAATCTATGCTTTGGGAATGTTCACTATGGCACTAGAGGGTCATACAAAAAAGAATGCTATAGACCAGAGTTCTTCCAGGCTCTGGCAAGGAGCCAATGTAGGCTGTGTCCTTCAACCTGGTATAGAGGAAGCCGAGTGGCAACGTGTGGAGTTCCTGGCAGGGCTCTTAATAGGAGGAGAGCTGAGGCTACACACAGCATACTGGACAGCCTCAGGTGAGGAACATTGCCAAGGCCAAGCACACCTTGCCTTTTCTGCCTTCCAGTGTGTGGTGTGGAGGGCAGGGGGAGCCTCCGGGACTCTGGGATGGAGCTCCAGACTTCACAGGCTCACTGAGGTACAACAGCAGCAAAGGTGACTTTATAAACACCGTGTGGAGACGTGCTCTGCCGTGCTGGCACGAGCACAATTATGTCTAATTTAGAAGATCTCTAGCCGAGTGGCTTGTGTTTGATGGATGTGTCCTGCATCTAATTACACCTTCCCACTAAAACTCAGGCATTTTTCTTCCAGGGGTAGGATTGAAGACGAGAAACAAACTATGCTACCTGCTATCAATAAAGACCACTTTTTAGAAAAAGACAGACTGAATAAAGCCTTTTATACTTTCCATTCCAACTCAGTGAAGATCTGATCCCATTCACGGCTTACTGGGGAGAGTGCCCACATAGGTGGCCCCTTCCTCAGGCACCTGCAGCCAACTGTGCAGACAGAGGGGGCGTGAAGATGAGGCACACAGGACAACAGCAGTGGCTCCCACTTATGCCTTTCAGACAACCCCATGTTTGAAGGGAGTTGCCAAGGACTCTCCACTCTCCTGCCAGTTCATGAAGGACAGATGATGAGGGACAGCTCCGAGCACTGCCTGGTGGCAACATTCACATGCATATTTGACAGCCACTTTTCCAGAGGGGTTTTAGGATACAAAATAGAAAAGGTGGGAGTTAAAGAACTAATGCAAATGATAAGAAAGAGCAACTTCAACAAGGAAGCTGAGCCAGAGGTGAAGAACAAAGGCGCCAATATGAACCCACTATTGTCCTGGGGTCGCTGCTCAGCAACACTAACAGGGCTGTGGTAATGACCTCACCATACATGAGCTGCTGTCACAGAGTTCCTACCCACCCACCCAAAGGACAGTATTTTCTACAATGAAAGATAAGGATAATAAAAGTAAGTGCTGCAATTACTTTTTGTCAAGTTCATACACACCTGGGAAGAGGGGATCTCAGCTGAGGAGCTGCCGCCACCTGACTGACCTTTTGGCAAGTATGTAGGACATTTTCTTGATGAATTGTTGATGTGGAAGGACCCAGCCCACTCTGTGTGGTGCCACGCCTGGGAGGCCCTGGACTCTATCTATCTATCCATCTATCTATCTATCTATCTATCTATCTATCTATCTATCTATCTATCTATCTATGTGAAGGCTGAGCAAGTCAGGGTAAGTAAGCTGGAAGCAGTACTCTTCTGTGGCCTCTGTTTCAGCTCCTGCCTCCAGGTTCCTGCTTGAGCCCCTGCCCTGACCTCCCTCAGGATGGTCTGTGACGTAGAAGTATAAGCCAAACCAACCCTTTCTCTCCCACTGGCTCCATCACTGTTTTATCACAGCCACAGAAAGTAACATAGGACGAATAAATATGAAACAGTGATGGATTTAAGCATGTATAAAATGCTAGTTAGTATTTTAAAATAAGAACACACACCACTCATAACAAGAGAGTTTATGAATGACACTTAAGAGCCTTGTTTTGGTACCTGCTATGGCTTGGTTCTGAAATGTCCTCTAAAGGCCCCTGTAGTAAAGGCCTGATCACCAGCCTGTGGCACTATGGAAGGTAGCAGAATCTTTAGATGTGGCCTAACTGGAAAGAGTTAGTCACTGGGTGTGCTCTTGAAAGTGATATGGAAGTCATGGCTCCCTCCTTTCTTTCTCCCAACTGCAGTGAGGTGAGCAGCCTTCTCAAACATGTGTTTCTACCACGATGTTCTGTTGCACAGAGGCCTGAGACAGTAGAGGCTAAGTGACCACAGACTGAAAACATGGCCCAATTAAACATCTCTTCTTTTAAAATTCTGAACCCTGGGTGCTTTATCATAGCATCAGGAACCTGACTAACAGAGCACATACCTTCAAAGAAGCATGCTCACCCAATGGGAGGCTTCCTATCATGCCAGACAGGCCAATGGGCAACCAAAGCAGCCATTTCTAGAAGGAGGACAGAAGCTGGGAAGCCTACAGGACAGGCAGTGATACCCTTTACCTACAGCAGAGGGTTCCAACATCCACTGGGCAGTATATCCTTGGGTTCTTCCTGTGCGGCTTGTGGCCCCTTTGTCCCTGACATGAGTTCTATTTTTATAATACCATCAGAAGCCATCACATGATATCTGTTGCAGGGAAAACGGTATGAGGAAGGCAGTATGAAATTTAGCAACTTTTCATTTAATGGCTTTGGATGGGAAAAGGAAGGCTGCTAAAGCCAGGTATCAATTTTTCATGTGCACACCAATCCTTCAAAATTTTAGGCTCATTAAGATAAGTGAGGCAGAAGGATCCCAAGTTCAAGGTCAACCTGAGTTACATAATGAGACTTTATCTCAAATAACTCAAAATCTGAGGCTTGAATAAATTCCAGATCCTGAATGAAACCACAAAAGAACTTACTATAGTGTTTTAAAACATCTGCAAAAGAAGGGAGAAAAATTTATGTAAATTTTAAACTCCTCCCCATAAGGATTACGTATTTTTCTGAAAAAGATACTTATGTCTTAAAACATATCAGCAATTAAGACTATATTATAATTTAAATTAAACAGTTTAAATACTACATGCAAGTGATTAGAATGTTCTTAAAGAGGCTATATCTATATATACCTCTATACCTTCTAATGTAAGTCATTAAAACAAAAATTCTATTTTATCAACACTTTAACATATCATTAAAAGTCTCTACTATTTGACAGATGAAGATAAAAACACCCTAAAACTACAGATGAATGATCAGGTCCCTAATGATTCCAAAACAATTATAGGATGCAGAGCAATCTAGTTAAATTTTATTCAAAAGCTGACTACACTTGTGTTTTCTTTTATTTTTCTATCACGAAACCCATGAGGCTTAAGCACAATTCATTATGTATGAGACCCCACTTGCAGCGCTCGACTGTTGATTAATAGCAAAGTTTGCTGGGTGTGCGCCTGCAACATTAGACGCATACAATATGCTAACTTATTCTTTCGCTGAAACTAATTATTTACAAAAATGACTACTTGAGACTACAATTTATTAAATGCATGCATCCAGTCTCAATTTGGCCCCCAAAGACAGCCTGGAATGAAGATCTTTTACTTGATGTGACAACTTCTGGAAACACTGTTATTAATATTGTAAATGTGGCAAATAAAGAGTTCAAATAGCCTCACGTCTATGTTGCCTTTGCCTCCTTCCGCCAAGCAGCTTTTTAACAGAGAGGCTTTTTAACGGTCTAGCCACAGAAGGTACTTGCCTCTCTCACAATTTAATTTAGCTTCTTAAAATAAAAATGCTTACACATCTGTAAAAATGCAAGAGTCATCCTCTGGCTCACCACATTGCTGGGATTTCCAAAAGGGTGCTTCCCAAAGGATTTTTTTTGGGGGGTGGGGGTCGGGGGGAGGAGGGGGGTAGAGTAGCAATTCTCTTTCCCAGCCCTTGAAAAAGGAACATCAGTATGTAGACTGACTACACTCAGAGCTTACCACTACCTTATCTTTTCAGGGGTCTCAAATGGGGCATCTGGTCAACTGCTTGCATCTTCCCAGCAGACTAGCTTCACTGTGGCACGAATGGCTGCAAACAGAGCCACTTGCTGGGAACATCCTCTGCCTTCTGGTTTCTCTGTTGGAATAACCCATATACACCCAGAGTTTCGTTTTCTGGGGCTTCCAAGGACTCCACCCTGGCCTTACTCTACCAAGTTCCAGTGTGCACCCAAGCCCTCAGAGTAAAGAAATCACTTCCTTTCTCTTCATGTAATAAGCCAGTCAATATCTGCTCATAAGGCAGCATGAAAGTGCCTAAGACTGTTATGTGCTGTGTACTAACAAGTCTATGCTCTTAAGGATTTACAAGGACATCTAGGAGACGCTCTGGAACACATGATATTAAGGACTGGGGAATGAATCCCCAGGCAGTGGGCCTCTGTTCTCCACAGGAGCAGGAGTTGAGAGAGAAGAATACACAGCAGGAGTCGTGGAACCTCAAGCCAGTTTGTCTAGAGGGGTAGTGAAAGATGGTTGTTTTAGTGTCATGTTATCCTACATTCTGGCTCTCTACATTGTTAACAGGCCAGGAGACTGGCTGGGACATCCTAGTGGCAAGCCCATTTATATCATATGACTACCAAATAAGTAGCCTTGGGAAAGCAGAGTCCTTTAAAGATTAGTACTCACTGAACCTAGGAAAATAACCCAAGGCAAACCCTCTGTTCAGATTCATTGTTTATTATAAAGGCTTAGGACATACCAGACATATGATTAAAAGCTATTTGGTGACTTGTCCATAGAAATTCCTTTACACAAGTAAGAGGTCTTTAATTTCCTCTGAATTTAAAGAAAGTCTCTCCTGAAAGGAAGGAGGCTCCTTAAGTCTCAGGAAGCTCATGAAACTTACAAGGCTTAAGAAACTGAGAAAGCAAACCCTTGAGGCTTCCTACTGGGCTTATAGGTAGTGAACAATCACTGAGAAAAAGAAAAGACTCTATAGTGGAGATGCCTACAAGGTGTGCAGGGAGCTCCAGAGATGGATCTCTTTTGAGTTGTCATCCATCCTGGAGTTGGGTTTTTCGTGATGCTATTACTGGAGTCTTTCAAGCTCTCTCCAGGGTACTATAATAAATTCACTCATTCACTAAACTATACTTGGTTGAAACTGTTTCTCTGGCCTGTTCTTGATGGCCTATCTGAGAAACACATGATTGGTGACATCTCCTTAGAAATGGTCACAGAATAGGCCTATTCCCTGAATGTCTCAAACCTATCACCTTCCCAGTTTTTGAAACCCCATTTGTGAGGCTCAGATTGACTAGACTATTTTTTTTGACTGTTTTCTATTTTTGACTGTTTTCAAGGCATAACAAGATGGCAAATTAGAGTGGGGCTTTGTAAAGAAGCCAAAACATGAACACTCCACCAAGACTATTTTTTGGAGAGCAGACCCAGCCCTGTTGATTCATCTAGCATATTCTTGGCACATAATATTTGTCTGATGAATGAATGTCTTGTGCAGGTGCAAAGTAGTTAAGGAGACCCAACATACCATGTGCACCCAAAACACCTGTTTTCAAATTCTGTTTCTCCAATGAATAATTTGCTGAGAACCATTCTGTAATGAAAATAACCAGAGATTTTATATACAGTAGAAGTTACATCTCTCAGTCTTCCCAGACTTGCTTGCAGGCTGCAGAATAATGGGGTTTGCCAAGGCCGGGGAATAGGCCTTACATCCAATTTCATTCGCTTCACTGGACTCTACAACTAGAGTCTGGAAATGGTGCAGATTTGAAGTCATCAGATGAAGACTTCCTTTATGTCTGATCATCCCTACTGACTGCATGATGTGGAAAACAAACAAACAAGCCAAAAGTCAACAGCTAAGAGCAAAGCCTTGAGCCTTATCCTCCTGTAAGTGCAGAAACTGTTGAATCCCATCAGGTACAAAGGTCACAGACAGAGGCCACATTGCCACTCCTCATTTTTTCATCATGATTCTCCATCTGGCAAGATGAATCCACTGAGTCATTACCAGAGGAAGACTGAAGAGTTCCTACTAGACAGAACCATCCCACTATCCATGGCACGTAGCAGCCTTGCTCTGAAGGCACCAACTTCTCTAGGCCAGAGGAGACTGTGAGGACCTTGAAGAAGAAGCCCACTCCTGGCACACAGCAGCACACCATCCCACTCCTGCTGGAAGTGTGGGAGATAGGCAGAAATGGATGGAGATCCCTAGGGGCAAAGCACCTGAAGATAATGACAGGACCTAATCTAGCCCCAGAAGGAAGTGGGGCCAGGAAGCCAGGTTCATTTCTGGCATCTCTTCCTCTCCCAAGCAGGTAGAGGTACCTGTCACCTTTGTTAAGGAACAGGGTACTTCCCCTGAGCCCACAACAGAAAAAAATGAGTTTGATGTTAACATGGCTAAAGCCTATCACCCCAATTTAGTTCATGGACTGGACCACCATGTAGCTGAGAGACTAACTCTGCCGTCATGCTGTTCAGAGGAAAAAAATGTTCATTTTAATAGTGAAGCATCTGACTTAAAATTTAAAATAGTAACTAAATGTGCTGAAGATGAGACCTCTTTTATTTTCCAAGAGGCATTAGATGAGGATTGACCTCTGAAGGGTTTAGCCCCATTAACTCGCATACTGGGCTCATTAATAAATAATCCTGCCACCAAATTACCTGACTTGTAAATTGGTTTGTACAGTTCTAAATAAATAATAGATAGTTCCATATTATCAAACACTGTGGCATTTTCACAGAGAAGCCCAGCATTCGATACATAAGAGCACAACCCTTTCCACTGGACAGCACTCTGCTGCTCACTTCTGAGAAAGCCCTAGTTTCTCCTGTGAACCGCTGCAGCTGGGACATGTTAGCTAGTCATGTTAGCTGGTCAGCGGAGTAAAAAATACTGTATTTAATATCACACAAGTATATTGAGTATGCATTAGTGGCCAAACAATCTTAAGCAACTATTAAATGGACAGTTAATGTAATTGTATTTTAAAACACTGAGGTCATATTTAATTTTGAATTGAAACTCTTAAAATGCACTTTTTGGCAAAGAATATAGAGTAATAAAACAACATTAACCACAGGAAAAAAAAACCCTAAAACTCACGTTATTAAAATAAATCTTTCTTCCAGAGCACTGATATTTGCAAGAAGTGGATTACAAGAAGCAGAAAACATTTGTGCCTTTTCAAGAAGTATTGTCACTGGCAGGAGAAGCCAGGGTTTCAACCCGGGATGAGATCACACTTCCAACAGGGCTCAGCTGCCTGCCCACCCTCTTTTTGGTCTTGGCGCTGGCCACTCTCCCAGGAACTGTCTTGCTTCCAGGGACTCCAGCTCAGTTCAGCTACACCCTTGGCCCTTCTAATAGAAACTCCACCGAGGGAAGAGCCTGCTTATGTTCCAAAGCAGGAAGCAGGAGGAAAGGGGTGGGAGTCGGCTGCAGAGCACGCCCTGCAGCAGAGCAGCTGAACCAGGCCCTTTAACGGATCCTGCCCCATGCTGCTTGCGAAGTCCTGTTTTATATGCCGTCTCTTCATTTTCAAAAGTCAGTATGGCCCTCTGGGATGCTGTCACACCTCAAGCAGCCTGGTCAGGTCTGTGGACCATGAGCCTGAGTTAGTTTCAGGGTATCCCAGGGGAGGGGGTCACAGGATTTTCTAACCAAAACAGCCAAGACACTTATTTATAGCTGTTCTGACAGCAAGCTAAGGAAAGACCCCTTCACGTAAGCCCTGGAGCCTAGAGTAGCATTTCTGAGTTCTTAGATTGACATTAGGGCTTTGCCACTGGTACCAGGGATGAATAGAAAAGGAGGGACCATCCTGCTGAGGACAGTCTCCAAAGGAACTCTGGTACAGGTGTTCTAGCTTCCCCATACCTTGGTTCTCTGTGCCAGCATATGTATCTTCCTACAGATGTCTGTTCTTGCATTCAATCCAATTTCCAGTCTTTTCCTCCCTCTGTCCCTCCGTCCCTCCATGCCTCCCTCCATCTTTCCCTCCCTCCCTCTCTCCTTCCCTCAGATAAGGTCTCATATATTCCAGGCAGGCCTCAAGAACTATGTAGATGGACATAACCTTGAACATCTGAACCTCTTGCCTTAACCTCCTGAGTGCTGGAATTACACACACATACCACCACTCCTAGTTGTATGTGATGCTGGACTGGAACCCAAGACTTTGTGCACGGAGACAAGCACTGTACTGAGCTACATTCCCTGCCCTGGAAAAAGGGAATTCTTATGTGAAAATATCTTCCAACTGCAAACCATTGCCACAGAAACACTGTTTATGTTTATATTGGTTAGATGTTTAAGATTTTAACCTCAGCAGACTACCAGCTTGTATAAGTCCCAGTGCTTGGATCCCTGGAAATAAAGACTCTACCCAGAGAGCATGGGCACGAGGGGGTGACTGCACTTCTGCCTATTGCCATGCGTGAGCAGCAGTTGGCTAATGCTGGCTCAGGGGTGTGGGTGCAAAATATAAGCATTCATAACCATCTTCTGGGAGACCTCTCACAGATGTAAATCTTCTGTTATAAATAGTTCAGTCTTGTGCACAAACCTTAGGAAGTGCACTCCCTGTCCTACTAAGCTCTGTAGCCTTAGGAAGCGCACTCACTGCCCTACTAAGCTCCATCACAGAGCTGCGTTCCCCCTGGAGTAAGTACTGGATGCTACTTCCCTCCCATACTGAGGGCTGGTGATGAGGACTGGCCACAGGCTTTGAAGTTAGCTGCAGAGTCCCCTGAGCACCTGCACAGGCCAAAACTGCCCTGGGTGTCTCCACTTGTACCGAAGTTATTTCATGGTTTCCTTCAGAAACACCAAGAGCTTTGCTCTCTTTTATCTTGCTCAGCCCCTCAGCTAGCCTCCAAGCACCAGGCTCTTTTGGATGGTACAGTAGCTACCACTGGATTCTTATCACCTCTTACTCTGGTTCCCATTTATCCTTACACAGGATTCTCAAGGCTTCCCTGGCCCACAAGCCTGTATGGGCTAAACCTGGCTGACTACCTGCTTTTGTAAACAAAAGTTCTGTCAGCATTCAGCCACGCTGATTTGGATACAGCTCCAGAATCAGGAAGTGTCTAGGTTATTCCTCTATAATCTGGTCCCACACAGGAGGATTCTGGGATCCTTAATTTAAACTCATATGATCCTTCTTGTCTGCTTGGAAGATACCACTGAGCTAGGGTTACCAGGCTGCTCCCATCACTCCTGAGCCCACAGCCCTGTGTGGGTCTGCCTACCTGTACTGCACCAAATATATCTTCTTCTTTAGGCCCTAACTCAACTTTTGTGTTACATCTCTTCACCTGCCCTGGACTATGCACAGGATAACACTAAAAACACAAGTCAATTTGGATGAGGGCTAGCTTATCCATCCCTGCTCTGGGTCCCAGGTACTCTGTCTGATCTTTCCTATCTAGTTGTATAGTAAGACAGGAGCTAGAATCAGGATTTGGATTTTGCTGATCAGGAAATGTGATTATGTTTTTCAAAACCTACTTTTAATGGTAATTCTTAAATGCTTTAACCTCCCTTTTGGCTCACCATCCATAAGAGGTAGTGGAAAAGAAAGAATTCAGAGTGAAGTGGACCTGTTTAGAAATGGTTCTTTGGAGCAACTCCTATCTGTGTTGTCAGAAAACCAGCAGATCAGTTCATAGGTTAGCAGTGGCAGCTCAATCCACTCACAAACACTTCACAGATATACCAGCAGTCCAGTTCAGTAGTATTGGGATAGCAGCAGCAGTGGCATGACCTAGTAGTAACAGCCAGGACCCAGCCAAATCAGGGGAATGACCAGGGTCAATGGGAACATGCCAGGAAAAGTTCTCAGTTGTGACTCTCTCCATGAAGTGAAGATTAGCAAAGAAACAAAACCAAGAAGCTTTGCATGGCCAGCTCTACAAGCAAGCCTCAAGCTCCTCTCACAGTCTGTCAAGTCCTATTTATACTCCCTCCAAACAAACATCATGTGTCCTCCACGAGTCTTGCCTCAGCACATGAATGTGTCTTACAAAACTCCATGTATATCTGTCTCAGCTGACATCACTCTGCCAATCTGTGCACGAGTCCGCAGTGGAAGTAGCAAGAAACCACAACACACCACCAGAAGCTTTTTGGTGTATTTCTCTCTATTGGAGTCCTGACAAAATGAGCTCAACTATGCAGTGTAAGGCAGACCAACACATGCATGTCACTAGCAAAGAATCCTTCATCATGTGTCCCTTCATGTTCATGCTTTAGCAGAACATCCTTTCACTTGTGTCTGCTTCAGGAAAACACTCTTTTATGTGTTTGTCCCAGCAAAATACCATCCAACACAACTGATGTTGCAAAGAAACCAAAGTTTCCACTTCAAGGAAAGCAATGCTTAGTGGAACCAGACCCTGTCCAAGGCACCAGCTATGAAAAGCTGAGTGGGATCTAAAGCCAGACTGCCCTAAGTCTGAGTGGGGCCACCCTGGCATATCTCCAGCAACCAGTCTTGCTTCCACATGCAGAAGCTCAGGTCACAAAAGCCACTTCAGTTCCACATGCACAGTTTTCATACTATTCTGCCTTGTTCTGCAGTGTCCCTTGGCCAGGTCACTTTTTCTGGACTTCTTCCTCCCAACTCCCCTACACACAATCACAGCCTGTAGGGATCTAACTCATGGTACATCACCTGGTTATCTGCAAGCCTCCCACCTTCCCCCTTATTTGAAACCCACAGCCCCAAGGACACTATCCTTACCAAGGTAGGGGACGGTCCCAGTCACTGTACCAAGTCTTCTTACAGCCGAGAACACCGCCTTTCTTCTCCAAACATCCCACCATTTGCTCTGAAGCTTACTTCTGTCAGCCTCACCCTGACTATGGGCAAGGCTCTAGGAGGACTCTAGCTTTGGGCATTACTTACCTTAGCCTGAGAACCTGCATAGGCTAGACAGGAGCACCACCCTCAGATGCCTGTGCTCCACCACTGCTCTGAAGGTCCCCTGTAGGCTGGCTGTGACTCCAATCCAAATGCAATATAAAATCGTGTAGCTTCTGCAACACAGAACATCCCTAGGCTCCCTGCTGCTATCACTGCTGATCCTGAAATCTTCCTGATAGCCTCAAATGTGTCTGGTTTGTGTATCTCTCTCCTTTAGTGTTAACTAATCCATTCTTACCAGGCTTGGAAACCACAAGAGTCTTAGAACCAGCCCACCTATGCTTCAGTCATACCCACAGCACCTCCACAACACACACATACATTCTTGGATCCTGTGGGCTCCATGTTTCTGTTCTGCTCATAATCTCTCTGCAACTCATCATGTATACAGAGGTCCATACTATTTGACACCAATGCCCTTGGTGTAGGCTTGGCTCTAACACATTTGCCCTGCAGCCTCTGCCAAGTATAAAGCACTCCTTGTCCTGGTCTCCTCCCAGATCTACACTGTGATCACTGCCAAGCACCCAGCACTGCTAGCTGACACCCTCCCAGCTCTGCACTCTGATCTGTGCCAATCACCCAGTAGCACCTAGCCTGTGCTCTCCTAGCTTTGCATCCTGATCTTTGCCAAGCACATGGCATCAACCCTCTGGACGCTGCCCTCCCAGCTCTCTACCCTGACTTCTGCCAAGTACACTGCACTCCCTGGCTGCTATCTTGCCAGACTCTATACTCTGATCTCTGCCACACACACAGCAGCCGCTGGCTAATTTCCCCAGTCTTCTTCACAGATGGCCCACCAAGGAACCTGTAAGCATAGCTGTACCTCACTTGGCACAGGTACTCCTTAAAGAACAGGGGTGGGTGGCTCATATGCTCTCTCTGCTTTCCTGAGCTTACCACAAGTCCAACCTTTCTTTAGGCAGCTCTGAACCATTCACAGCAACTGGCACCAGTGCCTCTCGTGATGTACTCAGAGCCTTTGGTGTACTGTTTATGAGGAAATGAAAACTTCAAGATGAAGAGAGATGGAGGCAAAGAGGTGGGAGTGAGTGTACTTACAGGGAGCATTTGGAGTAATCCTAAGCCTTTTGATGTACTCTGAAGCCAGGCTGTGTTCCCCTTAGAGTCTTAGTGTTTTCAACTGACATTTTCATGCATTCTCAGAGAGCCTCACCCTTGAACTTCTAACCTCAGACTGACTGAGCACAGGCTAGGAAGTATGGCATAAACGTCAGAGCCTTTGAGTATTTACTACCCACCTCTTTGTTTTGATTAAAACTTGAAATATCAAGAATTGACAGTCTAAATCATATTCAAGCGACATAAGGGTAGTTTCAGTCCCACCCAGAGTCCAAGAGTCAACAGATACTCATGGACATAAGACCTGGCTGATGAGGCATAAAGACTTAGTTTTTAATATCTCCCCATCCCATGCTATAGGGCCAAATTAATTTAAAATATTGCACAGCTTCAGATGGTTCTTGGCCTGTCATCTGTCCTCTCCTGGGCATTGTTTTGTTGGTTTGGCACAGAAATCACCAGAAGGTCAAAGCATCAAGATCACTCTTGCCAAGTCCCACTAACTGCCCTGAGTATGACCGTGAGCTGAGCCAAGAATCTTTTCAACTCCTCCAACACATGAGGCTGTTTGCCGACAAGCACAGTGTCTCCAAGACAGCAGTAATATCACAGAATACAGACAAAAGCTGTAGAAGGTGTGTGCATGTGTCAACTGAGGGACTCACTCAGTAAAATGCTTGCTGCACAATCATGAGGACCCGAGTTCGATCCCCAGTGGCCCTGTCAAAGCCATGTGCTGGACTTCATATCTGTAATCCCAGAACTGGAGATTGGAGGAAGGAGAATGCCTTGGCCTTGTTGGTCAGTCAGTTTATTCAAATCACTTTGTTCCAGGTTCAGTGAGAAGTCTTGTTTCAAAAAAAAATAATAAAAAAGGTAGAAAGAAACTGAGGAAGACACCCAACGTTGATCTTTGTCATCCTTCTGCATGCTCATACATGTGCACGAACACACACACACACACACACACACACACACACACACACACATACACACACACACAGTTACAAAGAATAACTCAAGCTGCCATCCTCTTGGTCCTCAATAGGCCTTTTTCCCTACTTAAAGATTGGATGTCATCCTGGTAACTATGCATATGACTAAACAGACTGCAACTATTTTTTTCCAAAAACCAAACCAGAATTGAGGGTGGAGTTGGGTCTGGAGTTTGTGAAAGTGTAGTTGCCCTGATTATTATTTTCACTAAATATTTTATGAGGAAAATTAAATATAAAACACAAATTAGAAATGAGTAACTTGACCATTAACAAAGAGTCAAAAAGAAGTAACTCTTAAAATGATTGAAAAAAAAAAAAAAAAAAGAGGGCCAGGGTGAGAGTTCATTCCATCAGTAAAGCACTTTACCCACAGTAGGGCAACAAAGCTTGTGTGGTGACAGCATCTGTAATCCCAGTGTTGAGTAAGCAGACATAGGTAGATCATGGGGCTCACTGGCCAGCCAAGCTAGCCTATGGGGTATCCTGTCTTACCAACCAAAGTAAACGGCATCTGAGGAGCAATACCTAAGGTTGGGTCCTCTGGCCCCCATTATGCACACAGGTGCATGTGTATTCAAATACACATAGGCACCTACACACAGAAAGACACATGTGCTCACATACATACAATGAATCAAGGTACTGAAGGCCCAGAGGCCTAGTACGGGGGTGTCACTGAGGCAACAGCTCTCTTCCACATCTTACTGTAGTGTTTGTGCTGAGGCCGAGGCCAAGAGCTGAGTCTAGACACCCACAGAATACTCTTTGTCCTTGCCGACACTAACTAGATAGCACATGTGGACTTGTGTGTCATGGGTAACTGGCCAGTGCTTTACCTTGCCCTTCACAAACATTACTCCGTCTCCTGAAATATTATTTGTTCACGAGACCTCACTAATAACAGGCATACAGAAAATACCAGCCTGCCACCACCTCCCAAGAGCTGGGATTGACCCCATACCTCATTCCTGAGGTACTGAGGAACGTACTCAGAATGAGCCTTATACCTGCTAGGCAAGCACTCTACCAATGGTGCCACCTTCTAGCCTGCCAACCCCCCTCACCTAATGATGGCACCAAGCTCCCCTTGCCCTCCGTTTTCCCACTGGTCCATCTTGACAGTGCCCTGGGATCTGAGGCACAAGCACAGACCCTTGATTTTGCTGACTCAATTTTTCAACAAATGACAAAGACCCGTCCACTCTCAGAGTGTGTCCCCCTGTGTCTGCTTCCACGGCTTTGGATATTAAGTGAGAAGAGCTGCCAATTTTCTTAGAAGAGATTTAAATAAACTTCTGAAGCCAGAGGAGCCATTCTCTTTATACCTGACATTAACATGTAGCGTCAAGTAGATGGAGCATGGTTGCTAAGCACATCTGCCACTGTGCATTGTCTTAAACTTAACAATAATCAAGAGCAAGGGGGAAGGAAAGGTTTGTGGCCAGCCCTTCAAGCAGAGGGGAGGGTTAAATATGACCCTGCATAAATAAGAGCAGAAGTAGAACCATTTCTAATTCAGTTGTGTGCACGGAGAGAAAGCCTCACAAATAGCAGCGCTGTGCCTCGGATGAGATCTTTGTGCTCATTTCAACAGCCAGCAATGGGTTCTTGAGAGGCCACTCATGGCCGGTGATAAGGCCTTATTGTCTTGGGCTCTTTGAAAGAGTTTGAAGCATAAATGGGAATTTGAAAGGTATTATTTTAAAGCCACTTTATGAATTCCTGGTATGTAGCAGTTGGTGGTGGGCATACCTGCTCAGTGGGAAGCAGGCTGAGCAGAATGGCTTTTGGGGGTTGGAGCCAGCATGTGCCAAGACCCTGTTTCCTTCAGACACACATATTAAAAAGACAGTGGAGGTCCGCTAGGGAAGAGAAGAGAGATTGAGGGGGACAAGTTACACTTTGGAGGTATGAAGCTGAAGTGGGAAGACAGGGCTGCCTCTGTGGAGCTTGGGCGGGCTGGGATGAACCAGCAAGGCCGCTCAGACTAGAGAGGAGACTCAGCAGATTCTGTAAGAGTGTGTAGCTAACTGTCAAGACCAAACAGCCTGACTCAGGCCATCAAGAATTCCTGTTAAGGCTGAGACCTCCTCTTAATCATCATAATTCAGAATCTAGTATATTCTGAAAGTCAGCAAACTGAATCATTATATGTAACATAGAGTTAATATTATTATCTACATCCAATTCCACACATCAGGGACACTGGCTAGCTAGATCTCACAGAGTATTCTGGAAACCTGCATGTGATGTCTCTAGACTTACCAGGGCAAGTATGCTACAGCTTTTCCCAAGTATCCTTTCGCCAGCCATGGAACTCAATCTCCATATCCAGTAGGCAGTTCCCTCCTCAGGAGCCTGCCACTGGGATTCCAAGATGACTCAGGCTATGAGTTTTACCCTCCTACAATTCCAGGAAACCCCCTACAAAGTCTTAGCATCGGCTTAGGATTACACATTTAGAGCTGATCACCTGGGGCCCCTGAGATGTTCTCTATGCAAAGATCAATTGCAAAGGTCTGGGGACTAGTTTGTGGAAACCCTGGGCCTGGCAGTGTCTATTTCAACCTCAATGCTTCCTTGACGTTTTGCCTCCTTCCTTGTACCTATTCATCAGGTGTCACCTGTTTGGACTGAGACACTTAAATGGTTAAGCTGGTTCCATGTGTCGGTGACTGTGAACCACATAGTAGACTCGGGGTTCAAGTATCTCTGTGGGGTGTTGACTTAGAGTCCCTCTGGTACATAGGGAGAAGTGGGGCAGCTGGTCACATGGCAGTTCTATTTTTAACTTTGTGGGCACCGATTTCCATAGTGACTGCAGCAGTTTATGTTCCAGCAACAGCGTACCAGGTCTTTCTCTCTGTATGTCCTCACCAGCATCTGTTGTCATTGGTTTTCTGGATAACAGACATCTTGACTGGGGCAAAATGGAATCCATAAGTAGTTTTAATTTGCATCTCCTTGATGGCTAATGATGTCAAGCATTAAAACAAAGCAAATCAAAATACTACTTTTTTTTCTCAAGAATTATCTGTTCAGTTCATTGGTTCACTTATTGACTGGCAGTTTAGGTTTTTGCTTGTGTGTTTAATATATATATATATATATATATATATATATATATATATATATATAACTTTATATTTTATAACTTTATATTTTCTAGATATTAAGCCCTTGTCTGAAGTACAGATGGCAAGGTTTCCTCCTATTCTCTAGGCTTTCTCTTCTTGTTGCTGATAGTTTCTTCTGCTAGGCAGGTGCCTCCTAATTTCATATAACCCAACTTGCCAGTTTTGGGGGCCATTTTCTGAGCTACTGAGGATCTGATTGATCTTGTCTGTACCTACATCGAGAAACATCATATGAAGATGGAAGGGAGCAGGAGGCAGAGAGAACTAGTGATGTAAAGGAGGATAAACTAAGTAGGTGGGAACATGCCTTAAGGGAAACATGGTCCTTTGTATGCTAATTAAACAATAAAGGAAAAAGACTGAGGTCTGAAGACAGAACAGATCTTCTTAAAGACCACCCAAACCAGGTGAGTTCAGGCTGCCTAAGTGCATCTATTTTCCCATGTCAGGCTGCACCCCGCCCCCCCCACCAGCCCAAGACCCCCATGTGCTAAGATGGCCTTGCTACTTCTCTACTGACCCCGAATGGAAGTGAAGTTGATGGCTATTTCATAGGACTCATCATTGGCCAGGAAAAAAATCGAGATTCCCCAGAACCTTCACTGCCTTGCCAAGCTTGATATATGCACTGGAACCCGCCAACCCAACAATAAAAATGCGGCAAGGGGCAGAAACCATAAGAACACTTTTGCTTTCCACACTAGGTGAAGTGGTCTAGATAGCTGTCACGAACACCAAGGGGTTTATTAATAGGCAAAAAATTAATTGTATGTAGGCTGAATTAATGAGATGGAAAAACATGCATATTTCAGCTAATACAGACGGGACCGGCCTCTGCCTAGCACTGGTAATGAAGTGCCTGGGCCACGGGATGTGGCACAGAGCAGCTACCGGCAAGCTGGGGTCCTTTTGTGATCATGGGGGCTGAAGGTACCGTTAAAAAAATACACTGTGAAATGTAAACACCAGGCAACTGTTTTGAGCACAAAGTTGACCCCCGACGCATCTTCTGCAGACTGCCATCTACGGATTTATAAATAAATGATTAGATGTAAAACCTCAGGAGGGTTTTCCTTTTCCACAGCAATTACAGAAGCAGGTTATTACCATTCAAGTGGGCTCCAGTGAAAGTTCCTGACTGGCAGGAATCACTCACCGCTGTCCTCCTGCCGTAAGTCACCATGACAGGAAATCCAATGCTCACATGTACCGTGAACACTCTAACAAGCCGAGTCAATATGCACCGAACGGACACATCCTTGAGTTAAAATATATTACTGTCAATAACCAGCTGAATTAAGAAAGCACAAGTTTCAAATGTGATCACTGTCAGGAGGATTCTCCACAGTTTGTATCTGCTCAGGGTTTAAGGTGGCCAGGCACATGCAAGTCTCATGGCCACTTGGGCGGTTACCTTTTGGCTGCTCTGGGGCAAATATTTTTAAGTCATTTAAGCATGGGGTGGTAAGGCTAATCATGCAATAACCAAAGAACAGTAGTGAGTTCAGAGCTTATTTTTCTAGTCTGAGAGTTTCTTTTTCTCCTCCACTGCAATAAGAAACCAGCCTCTACCTTTGGAGTGTGCTTTTGTTACAAGAACCATACTTGCCTACAGCAACTGGGAAGAACACACATGAGGGACCTTTCCCAACAGACACAGCCCAGAGCCCAGACTGCCTCCCACTCTTTACTGTGTCCTTTTAAGATTTAAACATTTATATTATTGTATTTGCATGATCATTTTGACTGCATGCTTGTATGCTCTTTGTTGAGGTGTCTGTTCTGATAATGTTGCTTATTTTTAAATTACAAAGTTACCTACTGCTGAGTTCCAGGCTGTTCTGGAAACAAGTCTTTGGACGGACATGGGGTTTTAAAGCATTTCCTTCCAGTCTCTGGAGTCTATGCTCACCCTCTGTGGAGACTTTGATTCTGGCAAATGCCCAGGATGGCTAACATTCCTCAGAGATGAATGGTAGTAGCAGCTTTGTCAGAAAACCTGGGAACTCTTCAGATGCTCTGTCTCCATGGGGCCAGGGGCTTGACATGCTTCCGTGGTCTTAAAACCAGAGCTCAGTAAGAATTCTCTTCTTGTCATTACAGTATTTAAAAGACAACTAGTATTACCAGTTCACAGGTGTATGAACACTGTAGTCTTGCACATATGTCAAGAAAATGTTAATATGTAGCTGTGGTACGTGAGCATGGGGATGCAGAGGACACCATACTGACAAACATTTGGTCTTCGTGGTGCTCACCTCCAGTGTGGAGACAGAAGGGAGCACTCAAGCGAGCCTTACTGTCTGTGGGGACCTCAGACACAAAACAGGCAGAACAGAGCCTAGGGTAGGAATTCAGTACCAAGGACTGTCATTAGCATTCCAATGACCAACACTTCTCTGATAGTCACTGGGCAGCAGTGGGGACCCCACAGATCATGTCCAGTGAAGTACTGGGCAGCAAACCTACAAACAGTAGCATTGTCATGTAGAAGGGTACCCCAAGTGAGGACCCAGGGTCCTTCACTGGTGAGTGAAAGCCAGGCATGCTTCACACAGTGTGTGTGACAGATCCCCCTGGGACTGGTTAAGAGAGTTTGAGGGGAAGAAGACAGGACATTTCAGATTCCAGGACAGGTGTCTGATGTTTGAAGATAGCCAGGTACAGAGACACTGGAAGGGAGATGTCTGCTTGCTTTGTGGAGTCTTGTGGCAAAGCACCTTAGGGAGGTGGGGATCCCGCATGAGATGGGGGAGGAGGGACCACTGAAAAATGAACAGAGGAAAACTCAGTAGTCAAGGCAGAAGTGACCAGGCTTTCAGGTCAGGTGAGAGGTCACACTGCCCCTCACAGGCAGATGTCCTCATTTCTTAGCAGATTCACCACATCCCTCAGCCTCACCCAGGGGGTGCTTGTTGCTACACCCAAGCTGGAGGGCAGCATTCAGATGTGTGTTGGGAAAATCACAGAACAAAGCCAGTGAGAAGCTGCGAAGCTGCTGTTCTGCCTGAAGGGCTCAGAAAGATGCCTCATTGGCATCTGTCCCATCCCTTGTCACTGGTATTGGGGACAGACCCTTTCCACACAGATGCCCAAGGCAGCCTCTTTAGCTTTGGCCAGCAGAGGAAACTATGGGAACAAGTCCCTTGTACTCTTGATCCTGCCTGCTGTGACAGGGTGTATACATGCAAGAGACAGGAAATACTGATGCATTGGAGGCGCTTGTCCCTCTGTTTATGTCTGAAGTCTTGGGTGGGAGAATCTAACACTAGCCCATTGCTGATTCCTACATAATGTTGGCAGGTCCCATGGTGACTAAGTCTTGTTGATGTGGAATAGGATTTAGCTGGTTTGTCTTGCTTTCCCTCAGCTTGCACACACAATCCACCAACCTTATTGGAGTTCCACTGAGCATGTACACATCACGAACTTAAAAGATGCTCATTTGTGTGCTACAGTAGCATGGAATTGGTGGCACAGGCCATGAGAGTGCATCCACACAGGGTCTGCAGCCAATGCCATCGTGCTCCTAAGACACACTATAGCTCAAAGGCACTGCCTGCCAGCCTGCTGAAGCACTCATATAGACTGTGGGGTCAGAACAGTATAATGGACAGAGGAACTATTTGTGTGGCCACCGTAATTGTGGGGAGATTTTGTGACTTTTTTTTTGTCCCCATGAAGTATGCAGGAGTACTCTGTAATGACTGTGTGGCCTGGTATAAACTTCTTACTCTCAGCATGCTCTGCACTGGATTTTGCTGTGGTTTGAAAGAAAAAAAAGGTCCAACACAGGCTCATTTTCTGAGTGCTTGGTCTCCAGCAGGTGGCGCTGTTTGGGGAGGTTATGGACCCTTTAGGAAGTGGGACCTTACTGGAGGAAGTGCATCACCGGGGATGGGGGCGGGGTGTTGAGACTTGAAGGTTATTAGCTTTTCCCATTTCCTGCTTTGCTTTCTGCTTCCTATGTGAGTGAAAAAAAAAAAAAAAAAAAAAGGGGAAAAAAGAAAAAAAGAAAAGGACATGACTGCTCCTAAGTATGGTGGAAGAGAAACTTTATTAGAGATATGTAGGAGAGCATAGCTAGAGGCAGACACATCTGGGAGAATCCAGAGCAGATATGACTTGCCAAACGACTGAGCTGGGGGTCATGTGGAGAGAAGGGGAGGGGAAGGGAGAGGGCAGAGAAGGGGCCAGGTGCAGCAGCCAAAAGGGCAAAGGTTCAAAACTGGTGACTAATCAAAATGCCTGGATTATGTCTGGAGGAGCCTTCTGGGTGTAGGGCAACCCAGCCCCTGGATTGGAAAGCTCAGGATAGAGGGTAGGATACGCCAGCCATAATAGTAATAGTTAGGGACTGAGGGATGCTGGGAGAACCTTTTGTCCTGGGTTTAAAACTTAACACTGCTGTGTATGAAAATGTGATAAGCCAACTTCCTGCTCCTGCAATTGATAAGGCCTTTGTGCTGCTATGCCATCTCTGCTATTATGAACTCTGTCCTAGAACCATAAGCCAGAATAAACCCTGTTCTCCCTTAAGCTGCTTTTGGTCATGGCATTTTAAACAACAGAATCATAGATAAAGCAGGTTTGATTCTTATGCCTAACCACTTCCTGTCAACACTATGGGAGAGTGTTATATGGTTGCACATCCTCAGGGCACCAGTACTGGAAAGGCTAAGAAATCTTTCATTCTGGGATGAAAGCGGTGTGTATGTATTTGCTGAGCATAACAGCCAACAGCAACAAAACTGATCACAGTATATCCTGACTCTGAACTCCCAGTGTTCTGTGACTTCGTTAGGATGGTCTGTACTTAGAAGGTTATGCCTTAGAAATCTTTATAGTTAGGTAAAGTTCTACAAAAATACCCACAGTTCTCAAACTGTACTCACAGGCCCCTAAAATCATTTCTATACTATTTTGGGAGGAAAGGAGTCTGTTGTCATAACACAGTTTGAGATGCCATGATGCTCTTCCCTCTGACCTCTGACCTGTCCTAAGCCCTGAAAGGTCTACAGGATAAAAGGGCTGCTCCAGGTTTTGGTTGATGTTTGCTTTTATTTTTTTAATGCTGGGAATTGAACCTGGGTCTTTGTGCAAGCAAGAGTGTACCATAAAGCTCGGGCTCTGGTTCTCTCTCTGTCTCTCTCTGTCTCTGTCTCTGTCTCTCTCTCTCTGTCTCTCTCTCTCTCCCTCCCTCTCTCTGTCTCTCTCTCTCTCTCTCATTATGAGACAGAGTCTCACTAAATTGCCTGGTCTGGAATTTATAGTCCCCATGTCTGAGCATTTTGGGTACCTGGGATTATAGGTATGAGCTATTAAGCCTGGATCTGTCCTAGACTCCCCATATTGTTCTGCTTTAGAACACCCCAAAGAAGTAATTTCAGGCAAGAATCTAAATCTTAGGCTACAACAAAGAAGTAATTTCAGGCAGAAATCTAAATCTTAGGCTAGAACAAGGAAGTAAGTTTCAGACATGACAATGACTTTGGGCTAGGACAGAGAAGTAGGTTCAGATATTTTGGTCATCCTGATAAGCCCTTAGGAGAGTGTTCAGGGAACTTTGTTTATTGCCTTGCTTGTTCTCTGACTATTTGTGTTTATTGTCTTGCTTGTTCCTTGACTATTTGCATCTATTGTACTGCTAATTCCTCAACCGAGAACTGACCTTAATACTTGCAGGTAATTAAAATGGTATAAAAGCAAAAGTGAGGGGGGGGGATGGGATAGGGGGTTTCTAGGGAGGGGAAATGTGGAAAGCGGATGTTATCTGAAATGTAAATAAATAAAAAAATTAAAAAGAAGTAAACAGAAACATACTGAAAATAAAAATTAGTAAACTTTTTATGCCTACAAAACGAAAAAATACCCAAAGCAAACTGGGGCTTCTTAAAGCTTGTGAAATAAATATATCAAAGGGTAAATTTTAGCTGGTAAGTTTGCTCCAAAAAAAAAAAAAAAAAAAAAAAAATCCATCCATCCAATGTAATAACTGATGATATTGTACCTAAGAAGTTACCCTGCCTCTGTACTAAGGAAGTTGCATTTCATTTTAACAATTGCTAATTGTGGCTTTGGGTCAAATGCATTAAGCCTTATTTATATGTACATACAACACATAACATGGTGGGTCTATTGTTTTACCCCACAGGTGACATTAAAGCAACAGGCAGTGGATTCCCTCTTGGCCTGAACATTTGACTACATTTTAACAAACATTTTAGGTTTCAGGATAAATACTTTGTTTTGCCTTCTGGTGCCTCAATTGATATGTGGCTGTCTTTGAAAAGATGTTTATTTGGTGTGTGAAATGTCTTTTAACTGGAGGAGACACGTGGCCTATCATGAGGCACGATCAGCTGAACAAGATTGGCCAAGCGTCGATACCATACTGGCTCCCATAAATGACATACTTGGGGCACACATTCCTGCTCACAGAAGGGAGCAGGCCAGGTAGCACTGCCTTCTAGAAGCATCTTCTGATAGTGGCTCTCACAGGCTCTCACATCTACAGGACTTAAAAGCAAGCAAAGGGAATGCCAGGGACAGAGGTTTCTTTTTGACCTTTGCAATAGACAGGTCTCTAATAGTAACCTGAAGCCCTTTCTTCCTGCTCAGAATCAGAAGTCTTTTCTTGTATGTCCTTTGAATTTTAGGGCCACCCAGCTCCGTGAACGGAGTCTTTCAGGGCCATAATGAAGGGGGATGATGGACACCTTCATGGTGAAGGCAGGCTTGGTATTCATAGCCTGTCAAGATAACTTTACAACCTTCCATTCTGATGCTGAAATTCCAATAATGACCTGCAGACACCAAAAGCATCTAAATTTAGCACAGGTCCTTTCAGGTCTCCATTATGGTCTCCATTCAGAGAAATCGAGATGAGGCATGGCCTCAAAGCACCACAGCTGGCCACTCTCTGTAATCCAGAAGGACAAAGAAATGGGTATCTCTTGATTCTCAGATTGAGAACCAGGCAGACTGAGCATGGGTTAGCACAGGCCAAATCTAGTCAACCCAAAAGAAAAGTAGACACATAAAACCAGCAGAGAGATGGGGCTGGTGTGTAGAGCACCAGAGCAGCCAAGATGAGATTCCATCCTATACGTCATGAGAAAACACCCATGAGTATCAGTAAACAAAGTTGGGCTCCAAGCACTGAGCTTAGAGAACAGACCACTAAGCTGAAACAAGATTGTATCTGCTGAGTTTGTTTAAACACGTTTCATGCAAAGTAACCTCACTTGTCTGCAACATAAAGGGCTGCCTTCAGCAGCACGGCTTCTCACCACAAATAAGACCCAACCACCCATGTCCCCTCAGGTTGTCACCAGTAACACAATGACAAGGGGTTTTAATTTAGTTACTTGGAAAACGGTGACCACTTTAGACTTACACAAATAAGAGCCTCATGGATTCTTATTAATGTCTTCTTTAAACAAACAAAAACAAAACAAAAACACACCAAACAAACAAACAAACAAACCAAACCAAACCAAACCACTTGTCTGGGTTATCTTTCTTGCTCACCCTGACACAGCTAGAGTCATCTAAGAGGAGAAGCCTTGGTTGGAAAACTGCCTATTTCAGATTGGTCTATGGGCATGTTTGAGGAGACTGTCTTGATAATTGCTATAGAAAGGTCCACTCTAAGCAAGTGGTCCTGGGCAGTATAAAAAAGCTTGCTAAGGGGATGGAGAGATGGCTCAGCAGTTAAAAGTGCTTGCCTCTCTTTTGGATGACGCAGGTTCTGTTCACAGCACCGCCATCAAGTGTCTCCTCACAACCACCTGTGACTCCAGTTCTGGGATAGCTGACACATTCTGGTCTCTGAGGACATTTGCACATAAGTATATCACATAAAGCCATGCAGGCATACAGAGAGAGAGAGAGAGAGAGAGAGAGAGAGAGAGAGAGAGAGAGAGAGAGAGAGAGAGAGAGAGAGAGAGAGAGAGAAGCGCTAAACATAAGCAATCCAGTAAGCAGTCTTTTCCCATCATTTCTGCCTCAGGTTCTTATGTGAGTTTCTGTCCCGACTCCTCTCAGTGACAGAGTGACCTGGAAGTGTAAGACAGATGCCTCTCCTCCCTTAAGCTGCTTTTGGTTGGAGTGTTTTTTTCAGCGCTGTATCCTATATGAAAAGCTGAAAAGCATCCTGCATGCTTAAATACTTCCACAATCTTAATTTAATGCATCTGTTTGCATATTTACCAAGAAACTCCCAATGAGATAGAAGATTTCATTTCCTCGCGAGGTCTTTCCTTTAGAACTGTCTTTCATAATGATGTCTTTATTTAAGAGAATCAATTTATCAATTTAAAAGTTATTATAATTAACAAATGATTCTTTGCTTTTGTTTGTTTGTTTCTTTTTTATTAAATAGACTAACTCCAGCTGCAGGCTCAGTCTAATGTGCAGAGCCTGATGCTACCATATCCCCCTCAAGATATCATCTTGTGGATCTCAGCCCCTTCCTCATGGACTTTCACACAGAGTGGCTCTGAAGAGAGAGGCCAGCTGCACTTGCGTGCTCCTCTGTGTAGGGAGAGCCCCTCTCCAGCTGTCACTCTGTGGCCATGGGTTCTCCATTTGAGGAAAGGCACTTGTGGCCAGTGCTATTAACACTAATGTCTCAGTCCGTCCTGGTATATTTCTGGGCTGGAACAGGAGAGCCCATCACCATGGAGGCAGGGCAAGAGGTGCAGGCAGGATAAAGAACGAAAAGTCAGTGAGGACCAAGAATTGATCACACTGCCCTCTCCCTGCACAGGGCTAGTTTTCACTGGTTCTCATCCTGACCCCTGCCTGGGGCTGGGACTAGGTTGGCTTTCCTAGAGGTCAGTGGGAGAACACCAGCTGAGTCAAAGGCAAATAAATGGTCAGCAAAAGTACAGGCTGCTGAGGCGGAGTGGAGACTAAGGCTCTTGAATAGAGTTGAGAACTATGTTTACAGCAAACACCTCAGCAGTGACAGGCATCCAGGCTACTACTCATGATGCAACTTCGAAATTTAGTCACTGTGGAACACATACTTAAAGGAATTAGGAACCTCAGAATTGCAATAAAAAGCATTTGAGTGGTTACTACATTGGGTGATTTTGGTCCCAAAGCAACCTGTGTTTACGTCTTAATTCTTGAGCTTGATTTAATCAAAAACATAATGGAGACAGTGTCACACATGTTAGAGACATCCTCCTCCACCAACTTTCACTTAGATTATAATGTGAATCTAGTTCAGTAAAACCCTACTTAACTACATTCAATGTCACATGAAGCCTGACTGCATGTGTGGATACTGGCATTCAAAACACTCCTATTGCCCACAAACTTCCACCTCTTACTGATTCAGGCCAAGAGAACTTGCAGACCTGTTTTGTCACTGAGATTATTTAGTATGGAACCTGAGGATTGTACTGCCCACCTCTACCCCTGACCCAACAGGAATCCCAGGGCAGAAGTTGGACGGTGGCCTCAGAACAGGTGTTCAACATCTACTGGGCTGCACTGCCTGAAAGTGCAAATCCACATAGCACACCACGCCAACCCTGCACTAAAGCTATGATAAGCACCAGAAGGAGTGAACTCTGAGCATGTACTATTTCTACATATAATGCAGTTAACTGTACACTCATAATTTAACTTCCAGCAATGAGTGTGTCTGATATTAGGCTTACAAAATTCTTATTAATTAAAAAACAATGGGCTACTTTTGGGGAGCACCAGCTTCCTACTGCTCAATCCCTTTAGTCATAAGGAGGTTAGAGACACAGGAGGGTGGGAAGCTATCAGTAGCAAAGCTTTTGACTACTGGCCGAATTCAGTCTTTCACAGTTGGCTGTCCCAAGGGATAGTGAGATCCACCCTCTTCAGTTGTACACCTTGGTGAGAAAAGACCTTTGTGCCATTTGCTACCCTTAAAGCAACGAAGACATTGACCCTATGACCTCCAATAACTTCATCCATTGCACAGAAGTTACTGACATACGTACCTAGTTGTTTACAGACACATCTTCACCCATCTTTCCATGTCTGTAGGATCTATACTGATTGCTCTTTTCAGCAGCAGTCTGGCTGGTTTGTAGATATTTGTTTTAATAGTCTAGTAGACTTGTTAACAAGAATGAAAACAGAAATATAGTCTGGATGCTTTGCTAAAATGTTGCAATTCTAAACTACTTGGATTGAAAAAGTTGAGCATGAGAAAAGCTTTAGTGTTAAAGACAAAAATGACTGAAATATATACCATTTACAATAGGTAACATTTAAACCCACCATGTATATAATCACCAATCCAATGAAATGTACAGAAGACCTCTGTGAAGAAAATGATCACTTCTAGAGAAAAATAATTATTTTGAATTAACACTTCAAAAGAGAAAGCAACATAACACATTCAGAGATGCTATGATGACATCAGTATTTCTCAAACCAACCTACTGTGTTCATCAGATCTTAATTAAAGAAAAAATTACTTTAGGGCTAGAGAGATGTCTCAAAGATCAAGAGTGCATGTTGCTCTTGTAGAAGGCCTGGGTTTGGTTCTCAGAACACATGTTGGGTGATAAGCACCACTAACTGTGGCTCCAAGGGACCTGGCGCCCTCTTCTGGCCACCACGGGTACTACACTCACATAGCAGCCCCCTCCCCCAACATATATAAAGTAAATCTAGAAGAATTACTATGGGAACTGATAAAGCGATTTTGAAGTGTTTACATTATTGGTAAAACCTGGCACAAAGCAATGAAAGCACTGCCAGGAGAGTAAGCAAAGCACCTTGCTTCATATGGAAATCTGTTGCAGAGGGAGCTGGCCTAAGAACCTGCGGTTTGGGAGAATAAAATAAGGCAAACCAGAAGGATTAATGCAATCCAGAAACAGATCCATGACAAAGTGGTCACCGCACAGATGTAGAAAAAACAGGAGCATCTAAATAAACAGATGCCCCCTTTCATATCTTTCCAAACAACTGGTGGAAGCACTGTGGCTCTACACCTGACAGTGGATAACCTCAGCTCTAACTAAGCAAACCACAAAGACTGCAGGCCGCCCACAGCCAGAAGCTAAGGATGGTTTAACACTCCTAAAGGCTGCATTCTATTTTTTTTTATTTTTTTATTGGATATTTTATTTACACTTCAGATGCCATCCCCTTTCCCCATCCCCCCCATTAGAAAGCCCCTATCCCATGCCCTCTTTTCCTTTTTGCACTTATACATTTTTTTAAAAAAATGTTAATCAAAGGCTTTATAAGTTTGGTAATGCTCAATCAGAGGTGTAACCCACTACCCAACCTAGATATATCAACTATCTTGACTGGTGGAAATACATGAACATCTGCCTCCCTGTCTCCCCCCTCTTTCTCTCTCTCATCACCTAGCTTCTCCTCTCCTTCTTCTCCTTCTTCTCTTCCTCTCCTTACTCCTTCTCTTCCTCTCAGTACTCCTCCCACCTTAGCTCCTCCTACATATCACCCTACCCGTTAAAATAAAACTTTTCTCTCAAAATACAATTAAAGCATAATTATGCCAATTTGCACCAGTGAGGTACAAGATAGTCCTAATACCCAGTCCATTATTTTGTTGGAACCTCTGTCATCTCTCCTAACTAAAACACTTAGTTCTGAACCTGGCTTTTTCCTTGGCTTTAGAATGAATGTCAACTGAAGACCATCCACTCAAATCTTTTCTCTCAAGGTAAATAGCCAGGATTGGCTATGAGGCTATAAGTTTTCAACCCCATCAGAAATCCATAATGACTGAATTAACTATAACTGTGGGAAGCACAAAGCATAGCTTCTAAAACTTAGCCAATTTATAGAGACCTCCGAACACCTGGACACTCCCTCTACTACAAAACATTGGAGCATCTGTTCTTCCGTAAAGGCTGCATTCTAAACATGAACATGGACATGGAAGAGAACATACGAGGTCCACAAAGCCCCAGATATTACGAGAGAAAGTTTGCCAGCACATGCCCAAGGTCTTCCTTGCTGTTAGGGAAGATAGCACCTCGAAACCCAAAAATGCATAAGCATAAACAACATCCTTAGCACTGACAATGTCTGTCCCAAGACACAAAGAAGCAAAGGCACGGTGGTGAGTAGAGAAATTTTCAGCCCTCACAAACAGCAAAGAGCTTGTGTCCTATATAGATCAATAAATAAAAGCTAACTCAGGAACAGGGATGAATGACCTGTACAAGAATGAATACAACAGCCATGTGTTCAGTGTCTTAGTCACCCACAGAAATGCAAGTTACAAGAAGAAATGCAAGAAGCTACAGTGATGAGAAGGGTGAAACCACAAAAAAAGTCAGGAAGCTTATGACACCAAAAGCAGGCATCGTGGAGCCACAAGGAGCACCAGGTGCTGCTGTGGACAGGAGTTTAGTGTTTTAGTCACCTAAAGTGCTAGTGCTATCGGGAGCTCTGACAGCTAGAAAGAGGAAGTAGCTCCTTGAGGAGTGCCTTCAGTGGGGATATTCTGTCCCCAGCTCTCTCATGCTCCCACCACAACCTCCTGACAGTGACATGTGGCCGCAACACATGCACCACCACGGGCTGACTCCTCTGCACTGAGTCCATGTACACTTTCCTTCCTCTGCGTTCACTTTGCAGATTCGCTGTCACAGTGATGTAAAGCTATGAAGTCAGTTTCTAACTGTGTGTATCCTATGCTAAAGGGTCTGTCCAGGTGTTCCACCCATTATAGAAACCGACATCTCTGGAGTTGGGATATAGCTTGTTTAACAAGAGTGTTTGCCTTGCGCTTGGTCCTTTCCAAAGAAGAAAAGAAGAAGAGGAGGGGAGGGGAGGGGAGGGGAGGGGAGGGGAGGGGAGGGGAGAGAAGAGCAAAAAGCAAAACAGAAATGGTGTTCTCCCTCCTTTTCTTGTTCTAGACCACTTTTCCTGTTCCTTCTCATTCCCACTGCTATAATTATCTTGGCTCATTGCATTTCTCTGCTTCAGTCTTGGTAACAACCATTTATCCAAGTTATACAAGATTCTTGCAGTGGGGACAATTATAAAAATAAGCTTCTGTGTCTTTGCAGTAGACATAGATAAAGCGGTAAGAGTGCTTATGTATACTTTAGAAACGCCATTCTGACAGCACCAACTTCAACTCAACCCCAGGGCTTTTCCTGCCACCTCCTGCTCCACCAGTCTCTGCCTGTACCTGTGCCCTCCAAATCAACACAGTCATCATTCGCTTAGCCTATACATATACCTAAAGCACCTTTGTAACATTACAAAAGCCATCATTAGAACATCTGTAATTTCCTTCCCTTTAATTACACATAATGCAGTGTCTAAAAAGTTACTTGCAGGATTCCAAAGATGGCTCACTGGGGAAACACTATATGTATGGCCTGATGCTCCAAGTTTGATCCCTGGAATTAACATGGTAGAAGGAGAAAAGCAACTCCCTTTGTTGACTTCTCCACAGGCATTGCCATGCTATCCATGTGGCTGTGTGAGCATGCACGTAAGTGCGTGTGCACACACACACACACACACACACACAAACACACATGCACACACACAGGTAAAATAAAAGTTTAAAGGATTTATTTGTATCAGCATATATGTGTGTCTAAATGTATATGTGTGCACATGTATGTCAGTGCCCATGAGGTCCAGAAGAGGGCACTGGATCTCTGGGAGCTTGGGTTGCAGGAAGCTGTGTATCGCCTTTGTGGGTGCTGGAAACTGAACATGGTCCTCTGTAAGACTGGAGAATTTCCTTAACCACTGAGCCGTCTTCCCTCAAACAGAAGTCTAAGCCACTTGCATTTACTCCTTTCTTTGTATAGCTATGTTCATCTGGCATACACCTAACAGACCAGGTGTGGTGGTAGACATCTCAAATACCAGGTGTAGCTGGGAGGCGAAGGCAGGAAGATTGATGGGAGTTTGAGTTTATCCTGGGTTATGAGCAGTTTCAGGCTAGCCAGGGCTACACAGTAAGACTGTCTCAAACAATCTAACTAACCATAATATCAAACTACCCTTGCATTCCTGGGCATACACTTCTCTCTGTTGATGTATGCCATACTATTAACAAGCTAATGCAGTCTGATCACTTATAGTTTACGGCAAGATTCTGCACTGGTATTCACAATATTACCATGTGAGATGAATATTTATTTTTAACGTGTAGCACTTAGATCAGGCTTAAGTTTCAGTGTTACACATTACACATAGTCCATAAAATTATTAGTTTCTCGTTGTGTGTATGTTTAAACAATTCATGCACCATCACGACTTTTTTTTTTTTTTTTTCCATCACGACTTTTCGACCAACAGGTTTAATAAAATTCCCTTATGAAAACAATTGGGCCCAGACCATTTTGTAAGGTAGTTCCTTGAAAATGTTTTCCATTTCTCGCACGTAAATTGGTTTATTCAAGCTTGTTGTCTCTACTGGGGTTAATTTTAGTAAAACTGATTCTTTCCTAATTATGCACTTCAAATGTGTTTCAATATTTATTTGCAAATTAGTCTCTTGTGCTTTTCAAACCTTCTTCTGGATCCTATTTATTTCCTTGTTATTATTCTTGTTTTGTATATTTGTGTTTTTTTTTTTTCTCCTGGAATAAAGTGGCTAATAATTTGCCCCTTTCCCCAAGAAAACTGGATTTTGCTTTATTGATTTAATAAATGATTTTTCTCTTCTTTACTTCAGCTGGGCTCCTGTTCCTGGCATCATGCCTTCCCAGTCAACTGACATCTCTCCTCCACCATGATAGAAGATGGACCCCTTGACCTGGGAACCAGAACCACTCTCCCTTCTTTTAAATTTCCTTCTTCTCAGGTGTTTGGTCACTCTAGTGAGAAAAACAACTAATACAGTACTCAAAGGGTTCAGGCGACATCTGACTGCAAGGAGTCTTACTAGTGTGTGATCTGGAGGCCAAAAACTGGCTCCATAAGTGCTAGAAAGGAGACCTCTGTCAGCACTGAGACCAAATATCAGAATTTGGTAAAAGTGAAAGCGAGAAGCCATATGTGTTAGTTCTCAGACCTAACAGATGTTAGAATATGAAAGGTCATGTCCCAATTATTTTAGTTCCTGGTTGAGGGTGCTACTGAGGGTCTGTTAGCTTCATGGATGGTTTAATTCACACTGAATATGCTATAACGAGAAGGAGCTGGGTGGAAGAAGGAGGTCATGCTGGCCTGTTTTTGAAGGGCATACTTTCCCTGGTCTCTCTCCTGTTCTCTGCTTCCTCAGCATCATGAGGTGAGCAGTTTTGTTCTATGACACTTCCTCCAGGATGCCTGTGCTGCCCCTCTGGAGCCAGCAGCCACGGACTGAGACCTCTGAAGTCACAGCTCCGCATAAATCTTTTCTCCCTCAGTTTCTCTTCACAGACTCTTTACCATAGGGGAGAAGAGCGGATAGAGAATGGAAAGGAAACAGAAGTTTCACATGAATGACTTCACTTTATCAGTTTGTTTCTTGTTGCTGTGATAAAACATCATTGACCAAGAGTGACTTATGGAATAAAGAGTTTATTTTGGCTTATGGTTCTAGAGCGAGAATCCACAGTGGTGATGTAAGCATGGCAGGATGTGGCCAAGGGCAGGAAGCTGCTGACCACACCAGCTACAGCAGACAGGAAGCCAAGAAAGCAACCTGGAAGTGGTGTGAGGCACTGAACTCTTAAAGCCTGCCCCCAGTGATGTCCTTCCTCCAGTAAGGCTCTACTTCCTGAAGGTTCTATAACCTCTGCCCCCCCCCACCACCACCACCAGCCACACCAACTCAGGGACGGAGTGTGCAAATGCATAAACCTGTGGAGGTCATTTCTATTCAAACCAGCATACCATTCACTGTTTTCCCATTATTCAGTTTGAAGGGGTCTCAGTAAGACTTCAGTTCATACTTTTTCAAAAGTTTGCTTAATGGTGAGGTGACCAACACTACAGCAATTTTATAATTTTCTTCAAATATAGTTCTAGTCCACAAAAACTTTCATGGTAACACTAATGGGGTGTTGTACGTCTAAACTGCTATTCAAAATTTCATTCACAGTTAAGTAAACAACACTGATGTCCTTCAAGCTCACATGTAGGATGTACAACTACTAGGCATGTCCTCAAGGACAAGTGTTATCCCCCCATGCTCTTGGAAGAGCTTGACTCAGCTGGCCATCTGGCCACGCTGTAGATCTGGTGTCAGGCCTGTGCCCTTCCGAAGTAGACACATTTGTTAAAAAAAAAAAAAAAAAAAAAAAAAAACCAGACAGAGGTGACCTCCTGCTGTGGGTGGAAGATCATCCCAGGAAAGGTGCCATTGTTGCAACAAGATTTCCAGAGCACAGTGATGAGACATCAGAAATGAAGGACAGAACCTCGGTTCACTGTGGAATCATATATAAAGATGAGGAATCCATGAGGCTGAAGTTTGGGAGTCCATAGGGGGCAAGGAGCATCCCCTGGCAGTGTGGGAAGTAAAAAGAAGTCAGCCTGCTGGGCAGGTCCCCATGGGCTAGGATGCAGGTCAGAAGAGGCTCAACAGCAGCCCACCAACTGAATAAACAAATGATCACATTGACATATGGAATTATTCTCATCTCACTCAACCAAACTTACTTTCATTAAAGGTAATTTCTTCCAGGACATGTCAACTCCCTGTGACCCACTGGAGAGTGGGGAGGTTCCCTACCCTGATGGCAAGCCAGCCCCACTTCTCAAAGCTCTCCACTGGGCATTTGAAAATACAAAAACACACATCTGTTAATGTGAAGAACATGGACTTTCCAAGCACTGGGCTTAAAATCTTACTCAATTAGAATCAAATAAGTTTCTAATGACATCAGCAAGCCGACAGTACATACCAGTCACACTGGGAGTTACCCATCGGCATTAGGTAAATGTTCTGGGGCTGCTCAAGGCCTACCATATGCAATAGGTAGAGTGAATCTATGTCTGTGATGGTGGGGAGTAGGAGGATGCTGTACCCCCTGTCTGGGTGGTGGAGCTAGGCTGCTCTAGGGCAAAGTCTGTCCTCGCACGCCTTCGGGGCTCAATCACTTGTAGTTACTCTCTTACAAGGAGAGAGCCAGGCGCCAGTTTTCCACTGAAGTTTTCAAGTAGGGCTTCATAAAAGGGGGGAAACTCCACAATCAGATCTTCAAAAACTGAAACAAAACACAGACCAAAAGCAGAAAGGAAACAGTGTAATAGGGCCAGAGAGATCACTTTTTGGTGTTGAAAGATCCCAGGAGATTTGATGATCTTTAGGACATAGGAAGAAAAATCTTACCAATTTCAACACTACATTAAATATACTTTACAAGAATTCTCTGAGCCAAAGAAAATAGTGCAGAGATGCCAATTAGAGAAGGTCATTACGGCTGTTCATTCCTGGGAGGTTCCGAATCCAGAGAGTGGGAACCTCCTCCGTTCTCAGTCACCATGACAACCAGCACTTCAAGAAATCAGGCCAAACTGAAGGTCAGCAGGAAGACTTTGCATATAAGGTGTCCTCACAGGACTGGAGAGGTCAGGTCCTTTGTGAGCCTCTGGTCTCTCACTTTTGCCTCATGATTCAGGCACTTGGTTTTTGTTTGAATTTTACAAGTTGATCTAACCTTTCTACTGCTTACCCCCTAAAAGATTATTTGGCACTGTCAGAGTTGGAGTATTTCCATTTGTCTGTGCCCCATAGATTCTTATTAGATATGTAAGTTAATTAAACAAGCTGGTAGCTCCCTGATATTTTACAAAAAGTTATCCCAGGTACACATTCCTCAAAGTTGAATGGAATCTCTTTGGTAAGAGTCTTAGTTTTCTATTGCTGACCAGGGCAACTTATAGAAGGGTTTATTTATATTGGGAGATTAGAGTTTGCCACGGCAGAGTAGAAGCAGCAGGCAGCAAGCAGCAGAGAGCAAGCATGGTAGCTGGAGCAGAAGCTCATATCTTGAACTGCAGGCATGAAGCAGAGAGAGCAGGGTAGAAATAGTGTAAATATTCAAAGCCCACCTCCAGAGAGTGACATACTTCCTCTAACAAAGCCACAGCTCCTCCACAAACAGTGCCACCAAAAGGCGCAAGACTATGGGGAACACTTCATTCAAACTACCATAGGCTACCTGATGGCTCGTGGCACTCAGAGCCAGCAGGACATACAAACTCTGGGTCTGGCAATGTGTTGACCATGACCGGTAGGCTGTCATACATCCAGGACAAGGTGTGTGTCTCCAGATAAAATTTGATTTGTAGTTCATGGAAGCCTCTGTGGGTATACAGACATCAAAAACTGGTAGCAACTCCCTTCATCTGATTCACAGAGCTCATCTAATGACCTCCTTGGGCACTGGATAGGCACTGGATGAAACTCACCATGCCTACTGCTTTAGGCTGTAAGTTCCTTTTTGGTGGCTGGGAACCATGTTCCATTCCAGAGTATTTCCATGTTGTGTGAGGGTTAACTTTTGCCTGTGGTCTAAGAGTTATGAAAAGACTCCTTTCCCAGATAATGACACTGGCCACTGTTTCCTTGCTATGGGTATCTTTTCCTGGCCTGCAGAAGGCAGGATCCTGAGCTATAGAGGAGACTGGCTCAGGGCCAATGTGTGCATATCCATTGTGGCTGGTAGGGGCACATGATGATTGGGCCCCAACACTTAACACACAAGGCACTTTTATAAGTTGTCTGGAGTTTGCGAGTTGTGTCAGAATTGAAGGCCTTCAGAAGGGTCAATTCAGTCATCTCTGTGTATCACTTGGAAGTGGCTGGCCTTGCTATGTGTCCTTCTCAGGTGGGCCATACACTCAAACCTATGGTAGACCTCTCTACGATTTACGGAGGTATTCCTTCAGAGTGACTGTCCATACACACTCCAACTATAGGCCTTAGTTGGGAAGGTTTTAGGTTTGGAGTCTGAGTCACTTTACAAATCCGGTCTTTCAAAGCCAAGTAGGGCCTGGCTGTACTCAAGAGATAAAACTAGAAATCACCAACTTGCAATTATGAAGGCCAGAGTTTAACCATGTAGTTCTTAAGATCTTTAGAGATCAGTTTCTCATTGCAACACTGACACCCCCCCCCCCCCCCCCAGAGCAGGTCTCATGACAGACAGGACAGTACCTGTTACTTCCTCAGCACGAAGCTTTTCAAGTGTGAAAGGGATCTAGCAGACGTCATGATGGAAAGCAGTATATCACAATATATGCAGCAGCCTGCTGCATAAGCCCATGGCTGAGGACACCTGAGATCCAATGGTACCTGGCAGCCCTACAGGCTTTTGGGAGGTGAGCTGCCAAGTTCAGCCTCCACCCTCTAAGAAGCAACTTGAGGATTGCTGACTTCCTGTTCAGTGCAGTGTTCAAAAAAGACTCCGAAATCATCAGGTCAGGCTATAAGCTGTGAAAGGCGGTGGAAGGCACTGGAATGTTCAGGAACACAGGCTGATAAATATATGTCAGGCACCTAATATCCCTCAGATGCCCCACACTGAAGGTAGTTGCTTTTGGGAGCTGGTGCACCAATATTCCCCCCAGACTAAGATAGGGTCCTCTCTTTTCTTTGCACTGTCCTTGTCCTTAAGACAGAGGCAATAGTAGTCACCCAAGGACATATGTATGGTTTCTTAGTGGGGACATGTCCTGCTCTTTTTGCTTCCTGAAAATGAGGGCCAGTTGTGCAGCCTCTGCTGTAGTGTGGGGACAAACAAAATTGATTCCCATAGCATCTTCTCTTAGGTCAGAAAGTGCTTCCCAAGGTGGCAGAGACCCTGGGGACCGCACTTACCTTGCCCCCGGAGCCCTTTCCTTTGAAGTCTACTAGAGCTCCTCAGTCTCTCGTGAGACTCCAAGCTTCACAGTCCTGACTTTCTCAGCCAGGCTCGATAGCAGAGGTTTCCTAGATAGACTGATAGTTTGGCTCTGGGAAAGAAATGCAGGGCTAAGAGCTTACAGGCAGGCATATGTCTTTCTTGAGGTTATCCATTGTGACTTATGGCTCACACAGGATGGTCACTGGCCATTCCTAGAAACTGTCCAGAAGTCTGACTTGCACCATCGGCTTCCTCAGGATGTCCTTTCACATTTGACACTGACAATTGTCACTGGCATAAAGAGGATGTCACCACTCACCTCCAGGGAACACCTTGTGGGTTTGCTGAAGTCACTCAGAGGACATCCAGTTGGGTCTGGGATTGGTGTGGCTCAGACATTAGATTCTATATCTTTTTTTTGCTTTTATTTTGATCATGGATCTCAAACCACAGAATTCACACACAGCAGGGTAATTCCTTCCGTTTGATGGGTGAATTTTGCCTTTAATCAAGCTATGTTCTAAACGAGAAACATCTGGGGAAACAATCCAAAGGAATGAGGGATGAAAAGTCCTTCCTGATTTAAATGCCTATAGGAATCCTATATGTGATGACTTCCCCCCATATCAGTCCTGATGCGACGTAGCTCGTGATATCATTCAGCCTGAGAAAATGCAAGTGGACAGCTCTGTCAGGCTGAATGCAGGAATGGGCATCAATGGTCTGAAGATGGCTATTTTGTTCACCATAGTTAAAACCATTTATGTTTTACTCTGCCATAGAAGAATTTTATAAAAGGCTTTTGGGGGGGGAAAAAAACCCTAGGTTTTTGTAAATGACCTTTAAAAGATTCACTCATATTAGTTCTCCCTTTAACTTACTGACCCCACCAGAGATCACCATGACACTAATTCATGTGGAGAAAGCACAAATGCAAAGAACCAATGCTGTAGGTTTCTGAGGCATGAGTATCCGGGGCAGGCTAGACTCTGGTGGCATAACTACCCTTAGACAGGATCCTCTCAGACTGAGGTACACATGGCCCAGGGTCCTATGTGTACAGTGGTGTGGAGTCTGGCCTCCAGGAGGGGCTGATGACTCTCAGGCAGCAAAGCCATTCAAGCGGTTCTGAGAGGAGAGAACAGAGTGCCAGGCAGAGAGGGGCACTGAGGAGTCAGACAGGAAGAGATAAGGTGCACATACGGGGTTGGGAAGCCTTGAGTTCTAGCTATCTTTAGAGTAGGTCTTGGTACTGTTCCCTCCACAGCAGAGGACACATGGGACTAGACTCTATAATCAACTGCAGTGTCAGAGGAGGTCCTAGTGATGACACAGAAGAGGGCATGGCAGGCAGGAGTGAGCACCCAGCAGGTAGCAAGTTCTCCAGACACTTACACAAACCATTTCTGTTCTGTTTCCAGGCACACACAAAGGTCGATACTCTTTTTCTAGCTGTCACCAAAGGGATCCTCACAAACACAGAAATCAGGGATCTGGATCTTTCTCAGCATGCAATGGAAGGCTGTTTTACAATAGAAATCCAAATCCTTCAATGGCTGCAACAAGGCTGGTCCTTGCATTGTATCGAATCCCTTTAGGAGGTAGGATACCAGAGGCCAGTGGGAAATGCCTACTATCCCACTTACATCATTTCTCAGGCAGTAACTGGTAGCCTACAGTGTCCTCCCTCTAAAAGGGGTAATTGGCCTCGTAGTCAATGGTAGGATTTTCTTTGTTCAAGATACTTAGAAGACACAGCATGCTAGCACTGTTTCAGGAGGCTGGCTGGAAAGTCTTTGATATGTCCTATGAAAGGTGTTACAGTCCAAGGATAATTTTTAGTACTATACTTGGCCTGCTTTTACTAGCCTGATTAAGATAGGAGGGCAGTGGCAGTGTGTCAAGAGACACCGGAGTTAGAGGGGCAGCTGGTTTGCATTCAGGGTCAGTACAAACCCATGCAAGCACATTAAGGCTATGGATACACATCCCAGGGACCAACCATGCTGGGTGAGCTCAGTCTACCAGACATCTTCAGATCACTCTTGTAGAATTAACTTTTGCCTTTATCCTAGTTTTGTTTCTGTTGCTGTGACAAACAACCATGACTAAAAGCAAGTTGGTGAAGGGAGGATTTATTTTAGCTTGCAGGTTGTAGTAGTCTACTTTCAAGGGAAACCACGGCAGGAACTCAAGACAGGAGTTTGAGGCAGGAACCACAGAGGACTGCTGCCTATTGGCTTGTTTTCTTTGGCTTCCTCAGCCACCTATCTTCTCCAGCTCAGGCTAGCCTCCCCTCACCCCATCAATCAGCAATTAAGAAACTGCCTACAGACATGTCCATAAGCCTATCTGATCTGGGAAATTTTCAGTTGTTGAGGTCTGTGTCTCGTTGACAGTAGCAGTTAACTACAATACCCAATGATTACTTGCAAGTGGAGGAGAGGCTGCTCTGGCCCCCAGTCTGCCACCCGCCTATGCTTTTGTTTCTTTTACAAATTAATAATTATTTAATATTATAGGGATTATGTCTTCCCACAACCTTCAACGTCTGCAATGTCAGTCTGCATGAGACAAAGATTCCAGATGGCAAAGAGAATGAGATTAACATGAAGGGGAGAGAAAAGAAATCAAGGCAGGACAAAGGTAGGGAAGATAAATAGCTTAAATATTGTAATTGCTATAATAATGTTGACAGAATTCCTAACAGAATAGCTGCATCATTTAGAGAAGAGGACATGGCATTTAACATTTTGATTGGGTAACTTTTCCTTTTTGTTGTATTGTATTACACATCTGTTATCACATGCTCATATGTCTTACATGTAAATACTGCTTCCTAACACACAACTTTAGCCTAATAACGTTCCTTTATTTACATCGTCCAGATTTATGATTCTGGGTGCTGTAATGGTGGCTTCCCAGTGAGAGTCTTTCAGACAGAGGAGAGGCAACACAGTCTGCACTTGCCAGTTGTGTCTTTGACGAGTGACCAATTACATTTCATAGGTCCCACAAAGAATTATCAATCGATAGCTGCTGCCCCCACAACAGGCTCGACCTGCCATCGCTGCACACAATAGCTGCCTGACTTTCTCCCAACTTCTGTTTTATAGGCGACAGAGCTACCAGCCCTCCGTCTCTGGCTTTAAAAACTTTCAGCATCATTTCCGTTACATTTTATTTTATTTTTTAAAGTTTGCACCGTCTTGTTGCCAGGACGAGAGACAGCAACCCAGAATGGACATCAATCACAAAAAGTGGCCCAGCTGAAGCCATCCACTCGACACAGTTAAGGGGGCAGAAAGCTTGTTCCCAGTCCCCTGAGATGACCTGGCTGCAAAAACTCAAACAGATAACAGCCGAGTTCAGTCACTTGAAGTAATCCTTTAGTGACAAAATGACTGGAATGACAAAGCAGGGGGCTGTGATTTACGCTTCTGGACATTAATAAAACCGGATACTGAGTGTTCTATTGAAGGGCAGACACAGAAAAGGGTTTTGAGAAATCCTGCATCCACCAGCGAAGGCAGAGGAGCCCTGGAAGCAGAAACCCTGAAAGCGTGACAACTCGGCTCCATCTTCCACTGTGTCCAGACCTCCTTTGCCATGACCATGGAGGCTTTTAGCCATCTTAGCGGGGCGTGCGCCACAGTATCTATGCTTCTCTTGATTAATTCAGGAAGCCAAAAGTCTTCAGGAAGGACTGAGCTTTGGGAACAGTGTTCAGAGACTCTCTTAAGTGGCATCTAAATCTAACATCTGGTTGGAGCATCACTCAACTGTCTTTCCAGTCCAAAGGAATAGAAAAATAAAATAGGCCAAATCTTTCAAAATACAGAAGGGCAGCTTTCTCCTTTGAAGGAAGCAAGAAGTATGTGTGTGTGGGGTGGGGGGAGTGTTAAAAGAAACTTAGCTGCAAAGTCAGAATCGTGGCTTTAAGAAATCAAAGTGAAACTGAGCTACTGAAGAGAAAATTCATTTAATTCTTCCTTGCATATTTGTTATTAAGCTTCCAACAGTCACTGCTTCTGCAGACATACATCATACACATTTTATGAATCTGGTTCTGAGCGCAACTTAAGCAAGAAAGGAAATTACTTTCAACATAAAAATTTGAAATGCAAAGTCTGAAAATTGAATTATGGGTTCATTTAAAATGGTGTCTCGGAGGAATTAAGCTGTAAAAATTACCTGCAGTAATTTGGAAACATTTAGACGCTTTAAATGAATTGTTTTTTATGCATGGTTTTACACAGGCAAGATTGTGCTACCTTACACACTATATTCATTTGTGTGAGAATATTGAGGTCAAAATCTCTACAGACTGGAGTTCGCGGTGCAAGATGAAATATTTTCCCTTGACAGCAAAAGGTGGAAAGTGTAATAAATAAAATATTATGGAGATGTGTTTCTAATATTGTATTGTCACAATCAATTTCCCATTACCTATCTAGATTTTGATATATACTATATTATTTCTTCCAGAAATTCACTTTATGAAGCAACTGACTCCAGTTTACATATAAACTGCTCTGTGAGCTGAAGGCTTGAAGGAAATGAAAAGCCTATGGCTATATTTATGGAATGAAAAGGGCATTTAAATTACAATTAAGTTAGTATGTAAACAGCGCAGCGCATTTATGTTCCTTCACAGACTCACAGGCTTTATGTAAAAGAACGTTTTTGTCATTTTCAGTAAAACACTGCAGAGGGAAATTGAATCAAATGGGCTGCTAGCAAGCTGATGAAATGAACCGTTCTGTCAAATCAAAAACCATAAGACATGATTGTCATCTGTTGGTAAGAGCAGGAGAAAATCACCTGAAGACACTTGTGTTTCTGTTGCAGCTATTTAAATCGAACAGACACAAATTAGACTCTATAAAGGGAGATGAACTGTGTTTTCTTCTTGGATTTGCAAAGATTATTGTTTGGAATAGACTATTATTTTCTATTAAGAAAAAAAAAACCCACCCCTGGCTGAGGTCTGCGGGCTGCTGACAGAATTTCCGTTCTTGGGTTCCAGCAGGAACCAGCCCTTGTTATGTCCAGTCCAACATTTGGAATTCGACTTTGGCACACTAGCCAAAGCACCACAGGGGGACTGTAGCTGACCCCTGGGCTCATTTCCTAGTGACACATGCTGTCACAGTGTGTCAAGCTTCTGGCAACGTCACCAGGGGAGCCTCATGGTACTGCCTTTAATTTTATGCATTTAACGCATTTCTTGATCTCCTGTGGCAAGCTACATACTCGAGTGAGGGTGTGCACAGAGGGAGCTCGGATGGCTGGGGGACTTGCAGCCCTTAGTCCTTCCCCAGCTGCCTGTAGCATCCAGCCAGTGACAGTGACCAAAGCTAATGAGAGCAACCACCATTTCTCAGCACCTCCACAGAGCAGGTGAAGGGCCTATTAGAGCCGTCACTAGCAGAAACCCCCCAGTAAATGGGACTTGGCGTGTTGGCTACTGGAGCTGTGGAGCCTGGCAGAGACACCAGCTTCCAGAGGGAGGCAGACAAATTGACACGTGCCCAGAAGGAATCGCCAGGAGGAAAATGAAAGGGAAACATTCATTTCCTCTTCTCAGGTCTAATCCTAACCTCCTAGGTCCTCAGCCACAAGACAGCCCTGGAGGGGAAGGTGGCGGCCATGCCTACAACTTCCTTACACTCTGCTGAGCTGTCCTTCACTGACAGCCAGCAGCTGTTTGGCATCACACACCTAAACAAAAGGAAAGCCGGGGCTCTCACTTCCCTACTCCCCAGAGCCAGTGGACAAGCTCTCCCTTGCTCCCCTAAAAACAACATCCACGGGAAATAGGCTTCTGGGATCAATATAAATACTCAGTTTGCATTTCCAATGTTGCTGTAGGGTCAGGAAGGATGCTACAAGAAAAACTGAATGGAAACTTCTGGGTACAGTAAGCTTTGGTGTTTCACGTCTTCTGATGTCAACATCCCAAGATCTTTACAGGGAGGGATAATTACAAGTGTATTCATTTCAAAGCTTTAGAAGGTGCTTATTTGGGATACAAAAGTTCTTTATTTGGTTTTGGTTACTTAGCATTATTTAAGGCTGACTGCTGTACAAGTTCTTTAAAACACAGACATCAGTATGAAGCTGGGGCTCGCGATGAGGATTGGGGTGGAAGGGTGCAGTCCTGAACGTTTACCAGTCCTTCATGCCCTAGCTCTGAGCTGAGGAGAAACATCATTACTACTCCTGAGTTCTCACAGTCACCTACTCTCATTTCGGTCAAGAACTGGGTATTTCTAGAGAGCGTTGGCATGGGCCTAGTCCCTTCTGTTCTGTTGTGGAGATGGCAAAAAGCTCTTAATGTGAAGAGTTCAATATACTTATAGCCTTGTGAATATCCACATTTCATAGATCAAGCTGATGGATATTCAATACACACTATGATTAAGTTCTGAGGAGGTGGTAAGACTACAGAGGAACAAAGCATGCACCTCAGAACAAAGAGCAAGTACCAAAGTGTCAGTGAGCCCAGCAGCACTTAGAGCCTTAAACACTGAAGATGACACTTACCTGCTGCCAGGTGGACATAGGATTCCTGCTGCATGAGTCACAGAGCATGCTTAGTCCTGGCTCGAGAAGAGGCCCTGCCCTGCCCCTTGGAAGGATGCCCAGGAAGGTGGAGTCTCAGGGGCTGTCCACCTTTCTCAGCAAGTCTGCCCTACCCTAGCTCAAACAGGCTCTCTGCCTTTGAACACTTCCCCCTGGATCTGCCAGCCCCCTGGGAGTCACGGGCACATCAAGATCATGAAACTCAAACCACTGCAACTCAGAGATACATTTCTTTTCATGTTTTAAACATCTGACTTTTCCAAACTGCTTACTTCAGTTTTCCTTCCTGAACCAAACTCTCTATTCTTTGGTCTTGGCCACTTGCTCAGCTTCCTCCCCCAGTGCACAGCCTTACCTGTACAGTGGGTGCTAAACTCTGGAGATGGCAAAGTGTACCCCAAGGGTGACCCAATGATGAAGGGAACAGAGAGTGAGGAAGATAAAAAACATGATGGGTCGTTTTTTTTTTTTTTTTTTTTTTTTTTTTTACAAAGCTGGCTCAATCTGTTGTCCCCTAGTTATCAGTAACAACTGAGCCTCTGAAAGCCCTGCATGGTCAGTCAGCTTAGCTTTGCCCATCAGTCACAGTATGTTCCTTAAGACGCATATTGTTCTTGAATTTGTCCTGCACTGTTTAACCTTGGGCCAGCTGAGACACACATCATATGACTGTCACTATGCAAACATCATACGAACTCAGATGACTGTAACATCATCACGTGATAGGATCCTTTAATCAGGCTATGATACACAACTCTCTCCTGGCAGACATGATGCCACTCAGCACACAGTTCTATCTCAGGTTCTTAGGATGCCCACAGGATGTTCAGAGAACCGTGGAGGTAGTAGTAGCTGTTATGGTGACAAGAGGCTGTCCTGGGCATTAGTGAACAGAACACAGCTCCTAGAAGGTACAACTCTTGTATGATGGGCATTTCCAGATGAATCCCTGAGGCCAGGCACTTCCACTCATTGAAGGCCCATAAGTGTAGGTAAGATAAAGCTTGCCCACACCCTAAAGACAGTCAGCGTCAAGCAACAAGCAAACCAACCAACCAACCACCCACCCACCCACAATCTTGCCAGCCTGAGATACTATCAGTACTTCTGCAGGTTTCTTTCATTTGATTCTTTTGTTCTTTTTGATACATTTAGATGTGATGCTTATGATAAGAATCATCTTGGTTTATAAAGATTGCTCTGAATTTTGTATTAAAAAACTGGAGTAATAGTCTCATTTGCAGAGAGTCCTGGATTTAGTCAAGAATTTGTTTGTGGGCAAGAAAATTGTCAGTTTTTATTCTCCCCTGAGCCCTCCTGAGTGGTAGACGACTGAACCATGCTACAGCCCCTTAAAAGCTGCAGGCAGTGGCCAGCTCTGGATTGCAGAGGACAACCTGGTGTCACTGCCCTCAGCTCTGTTCCTGTCTCATCTTAGATTCAAGGTCCTCTTCTTCAAAAGTGGCCCTGCCAGGATTGAGAGCAAAGTGCCTAGGAGAAAATGAGCCTTCATTTGTCTTGCAAATTAAACTCTATTAACCCCACAGGCTGCTCCTTGAACATGCTTCTAATATTAGCATGGCTGCATACATTATGCAGATGCCATGTTTGGAGCACTACCTTGGATACAAAATATTTTATAATCCTCAAGCCAGAAAAATCGCAAAGGTTCAATAGCAGGAATTTTGGAGGAAGAGAGTTTTACTCTGAAGAAGTACAATTACGTAAGTTGCAATTGTCAGTTAAAGAGATGGTCAAGGAAAATAACTACAATATATAACAAATGAAGTTTTTTTTTTTTTTAATGTTAGCATGTACAAAGCCTTTCAAGGTATGACCCAAGAGAGACTGTGATATTTGCTTTCAAGGCAGATCATGTGAAGGAATCACATGATCATCTACTTTCTCATGCACTCATCTGATGTTCCCTGATAGACGGGTTGGAACTATTTTGGACAGCTTATAAACTATGTAGCTTTCTTATTCGAAAGTCAGAGTGACCCATCAACTTCCCTTGTTCTCTTTCTTTCTTTCTTTCTTTCTTTCTTTCTTTCTTTCTTCTCTTCCTCTTTTACACACACACACACACACACACACACACACACACACACACACACACACGACATATTGATGCTTACACTTAATGCTTCTCCTAGTTACAATATCAGGATCATGAAAATACCTCCTTAGGTTTGTTTTCTGGAATAGTTTTTATAAAATTAGTATGATTTCTTCTACAAAGCTCTCATGTGTTTCCTCACAAAAGCAATTAGGCTGAAATTCTCATTATGGAAAGGTTGCCTTTATGAATCTATTATTATGGAACCAACCTTGTTCCCCCTTCCAGACAGCACATAGCTCAGGCTGGCCTTTAACTATGAGACTGAGGAGGATCTTGATTTTGTGATCCTCCTGTCTCCACCTCTTAAATGCTGGGATTACAGGTAAGTGTCACCATGTCCGGCTTGTACAGTGCAGGATTATTGGATATAGGCCTTCCAAGAGCGGGGTAAGCACTCTACCAACAGAGCTACAATCTCAGCCGAGAAGTTTCTCTTACTGCGGCAGTCAGTTATTATGACAGGGTCCCAGCCTGGGACACCTCCTCTTGCCAGGTAACCTTTGTGCTTTCTTTTCTGTGTTGGCCAATGGCACACAGCCATCATCAATACTGTTAGTTTTACCTGTTCTCATTTATTTCTCATTTTTGGAAGAAACTGAAAGTTCAACACATATTTCAAGGAATTATTTTTTTTAACTGATTTATGCTTTCTTCTATTTTTTCCTGTTTTCTGTTCAACTGATCTCTAGTGTTACTGTCCTGTTGGGAGTGACTGGCTTTTATTTTGTTACTTTGTCCCCCCACTTATTAAAAAGTAATCTTTATCTCTAGGTGTATGTGTATTTACAAGACTCCAGAAGAGGGCACTGGATCCCCCTGGAGCTGGAGTTACAGGAAACTGTTAGCTGTTTAATGTGGGTGCTGGGAACTAAACTCTGCAAGAGCAGCAAGCACTCTTAACCACTGAGCCATCTCTCCAGCTTCATGCATTTTAAAAGTCTTTATCATTGTTTAAAACCTCTGTGTCCTTATCATGAAAACTTAATGGTATAAATTTTCCTCAAAGCATAGCCATAGCAGCAGCCATCTGAGAGTTTGTGGCTCCACACTTATGTGACTCACATTTTTTTCTAATTTCCTGCGACTCTGAACTAGACTGTTTAGCTGAAATACCTGCCCTATTCTTCCCACTACAAAGTTCTCACTGAATTCTGCTGTAGTTAGAAAACACTTGATATGATTGGAATGATTTAAAATCTATTCAGAAACTCTGGCCCGTCTTGGAGCTGATACACTGGAAATGAGAGAAGGCCAACTTAGCTTCTGATACAGTAGTGTTCAAATGTCTGCTACAAGTGTGGTGGGCAGCCCTGTTTAGAGTTTATTTCCTGGTGGGTTTGCTTTTTTTAACCATTGAGCCCCATCTGTCATCATGGACTCATGTATGTCTCCCTTCTGTCTCAGTGTCACACATTTTGAAATTCTATTGTCAGGTACATACCACCTATGATTCTGGTCACTCTGCCATTCCTAATGCTTCACCTTGCCTCTCCTACAGCCTGCTCCATTGGTTACTAACATCGACTCATTGGAGCATCTTCTGGTTGTATGGTGCTTCTTTGCCTGCTTTTTATTCTAAGTCAGCTTTTCATAAGCAGCATGTAGTAAGATCTCCATGTTCTGGCCACGCATAAGTAGAAGTTATGTTTTCTATTTGGTGGGCTTAGAGTACTTATTCCTTATGTAATTATTAATGAGGATGGCTTGAACTAAGTTTTCAGAACTTCTATTTCACCTTTTCTTCCTTCTTATCCTCCTCATTCTCTTCTATCCCCCTCCCTTCTCTCTTCCCCTTCTATTCCCTCTCTTCTCCTTTCCTCCCTTCCCTTCCTCTCCCCTTCCCTCTCTTTCCTTCTTTCCCTTCTTCTTCCCTCCCCCTTCCTCTTCCTTTCCCTCCCCTTCTCCTTTTTGTCCCCTTTCCTCCCCTCCCCTCCTCTCTTCTCACCTCTCCTCTCTTTTATTTCCTGATTTTGGATTCAGATTTTTCTCATCGTTTCATTTAATCTTAGCTGCTGGGTTATGTTTTACACTTTTTAAAATGTTTAAAATCATTCCCTTAGAGATTTCCTGTCATTAAATTCTTTACATGCCTGAAATAAACCTAAGGTTCCACATAATGCCAGATTCAATCAGCTAATTGTGTCCAAGATCATTTTCATCTCCTTCAGTAAGTAGACCAGGCTCTCCCTGCTGCTTGACCGCCCAGCCAGGTGATGCTGAACTCACAGAAGTCACACTTATACAGTGCTGGGGTCCATGCCAATTCCTTTTACTTTTGGGAGACTCATGGTGAATCAGGATAATGCACTTCAGAAATGGGAACAATTGCTGGGGATGTAGCTCAGTGTTAAGAGTACTAACCTAGCTCAGGCCCTGGGTTTAATCTCTAGCACTAAAAAGTAAAATAATGGGGGAAATCACCTTCAAAACCTAACTGAGTTTTTTAACACTGCACCGCTCAATCGGTCTTACAGCTTTGGGTCAATTTGAGCTTTCTGTTTATTGAACTTACTTTTTTTTTTTTTAACAAACTATATGAATTTTGTCTGGTTGATCTTTGAAATTTACCTATTGGTTTTCTTGCTGTTCTGGAGGGAAAGGCAATACTTTTTGATGCTGCCTCTTTGGCTTACAGATGGTCATTCACCTGTGCACACTGGCCCCAGTGCCCCTATGTTCTTATAAGGACAGTATCAAACTAGACAAAGACCCATTATGACAACCCCAATGAATTTAAGTATCTTGTATGTTCAGTCATATCCTGAGATTCTGAACACCAAGTGCCCCAACTTATAAATCTTGAGGGATAAATTAGCTTATCCAAACCACAGTGGGACAGATTCCATTTTTAAATCTTGCTCTGTAAGTAGCCCTCTTGCCTCGTGTCATCCCTGCCCTGCTAAAATACTCATGACCACCTGCCTTGGGCAGAAGAGGATTATCTCATGTAACAAGTGTCAGGAAGTCTGAGGTCAGGCAATCCCAACAATGGCAAAGTCTTCTACAGGAATAGGAATGGCCTTTGCTTCTACAGAAGGCTCATGTTACCTGCACTTACCCCTGGCTCCTACTACACAGACTCTTCCCCTTGCTAGTCATCTTCATTGCTAGCCCGGTCTCATGTGACCATTCAAGGTCCTCCACAAAAGGTGTGAATACCATTCATGCCCCTCAGAGCTTTTCAGATAAGCCTGACAGCCAGACACACAATTATCAGTAACACAGGTAGTCTGGCTGCACAGGTCATGGAGAATGTAAAACATGTGGGGAACAATGCCACTTTTTCTTAAGAGCTTGAAACAGACCCCTTCAACACCTGAAGTGAGGGAGCATGGCAGCTGAAAGCAGCTGAGACTGGAAGCAAGCCTTCCAATGTTCACATAATGAGTTTAAAATCTAAACAATAACGTGCAAGTAATTAATTGCAGGATGTTTTCTCAATTGTACAGCTTCTGATTTACTCAACAGATTACCTTTCTAATTTGTCTTATTCGCAGACGCTTCCTATTTTCTTATAAAGGCAAATGTGGAAATTGGCCTCATTAAAGGAAGATACTCTAATTTCAAAAGGGACTCCCACCAAGCAATCTTTAGAACTCACAGACTCAGTAGGGAAGTGCTGAAAGTTCATTTGTATGTATGTACATGTGTGAGCACATGAGTGTTTGTGTATGCGTGCACATATGTGCAAATGCATGGAAGCCAGAGGAAGACATTGTGTATCTACCTCAGTTGCTTATATTTTGAGATAGTGTCTCACTGAAATGAAGCTTGCTTGATTAGGCCAGTGTGGCCAATAAGCCCCAAAGACCCTCCTATCTCCATCTCCTCCCAGTTCATGTCACTGTACAGCTTTTTAATGTGGGTTATGGGAGAGTGGACTCAGGTCTGTATGTTTGTATGGTATAGTGGGTTGAATGGAAAGGGCCTTCATAGGCTCATACATTTAAAGGGTTGGTTCCCAGTTGGTGGTCTGTTTGGGAAGGATTAGGAGGTGTGACCTTGATGGAGGAGGTGAGTCAATGTGGACTGGGCTTGCAGGGTTCAAAAGCCCATACCTAGTCTCTCCAGTCTGCCTGTTGTTTGTGGATCAGATATAAGCTCTCTAATATTGTACTTGTGACATGTTTCCCTACCTGCTGCCGTGCTTACTGCCACGATGGTCATGGACTCACCCTCTGAAACAGTAAGGAAGCCCTCTATTAAATGCTTTATAAGTTGCTGCCTTAGTCAATGTTTATTGTTGTGAAGAGATGCCCTGACCATGGCAACTCATAAAGGAAAACATTTCATTAGAACTTGCTTACATTTTCAGAGGTTTACTCTATTATCATCATGGCAACAGGCAGGAAGACATAGCACTGGATAAGACATCTAGACCCACAGGCAACAAGAGGAAAGAAAGCACAGGGACTAATATGAGCTTTTGAAACTCCAAAGCCACCTCCAGGGACACATTTCCTCCAACAAGGCCACACCTATCCCAACAAGGTCATACCCACTCCAATAAGACCACAGCTCCTAATGTCACTCCTTAAGCATCCATAAGCCTATGGGGGCTTGCATCCCTATTCAAGCTACCACAGTTGCCTTGTTCATGGTGTCTCCTCATAGCAGCAAAACAGCAACTAAGAGATGTAGTAGGCACTTTATCAAATGAACCATCCCCTTAGGCCAGACTAATAACATAAGCTCAGCAACAACATAAGAATACCAATGATGACAACTTCTGTTTCAAGCTCCCATAAGGCCCTTGGCCAGGGAGCCAAGACTAGGAAAGGAGACAGGAAGAAGCACCAGTTCCATGGCCTGCTGCAGTGGTGGAGGCTCAAGATGCCACAAAGATACCTATCATTGCTGTCTGGGATGGACCACCATATGAAAGGCTTAGTGGTTGATCAGGAAAGTGCAGTCAACACGGAGTTCCTGAGGCCCAGGCTCCATGATGATGAAACCTACTATAGCTGTTCTTAACACAGGCCTGAGATGGCTTCTGTACCAAAGAGGGAGATCCAAGAGTCACGCTAGACTCAGTTAAAATGCCAGTGTCCCAGGATGAAGTACAACAGGCACTTTGGGGTTCTGAACCATAGAGATCTGTAATTGCAATGAAAAGTGTTGTTCTGGTAAACATCTTACTTTATACATGTATTTCTTGGTAGGTAAAACTTTACAAACCATGACCTGTGGAGAAGAAGAAAGAGGAGAGAGAACAGTTGGTAGCAGCAGTCAGTAGACAATCAGACTCTACATTTTCTCTAGTGTATTGGCTAAGAAGAGAGAGACTTCAGATTGAGAATATGCCAGGTTTGGGACAAAGAGAACACAAATCCCCTCTGGATGCAGATTTTGTGCTACATACATACAGCAGGGTTTCTTTCCTTGTGGCCTCTTTGGAGAGAGTGGCCTATTCATTTCCCTGAGAGACAGTAGCATGGTCTTTGACCTCCATCCCATCTTTTGTGTTTAAGTTACCAATGCTGGGCCCATCACTAATAGATACTGATTTCTATGTGGGGCCTCCATGCCTCCAAAAGGTACCATTAATTTCCAGGAAGTTCAGGGCAAGCAAACTTCTTTTTATAACTTCATAAAAATACTATAAAACCATAACTATAAATTAAATCATATCTTAATTTTGTTTTCGAAAAGCAACCCATATACTCCTCTTCCTGAGAAAGATAAAGTATGGGTGGGCCACAGGATTCCAGGACCCACCGAACACCAGAGAGAAGAACACAAAGTAAACTTAAAAATGGTTCACAAGACAGGGGCAGACAAACCACGGCAGGAAAGGGAGGGCATGAGATATCAGGGACCTAAGGCCTAAGGGACCTGAGGGTTCCCGATCGTGTATGGGGGGTGGGGGTGGGGGTGTATGTGGGAGGCAGGAGATTCCAGTGCAGGGAGTCTGAGCAGCTCAGGCAAGCAGTCTGTAGACAGGATGCCTGAAGAGAAAGATGCTTCTTAGAGAGTTGGCTGCATAACTTCTTGGCAGGTCTACTTAGCAGATTGACATGTTCACATCTACATCAGGAGAGTATCTGGATTGAAAAGATGTCTGTGGGGACAGTGGAGCCATGACTACATGGCTGAGATCATGCCTGCTCCCAGCAGCTGGACTGGCCAACCTAAGTCCCTAAGCACCTACTCTAACAAATCTTAAGCTCAAGACCCCGAAGAACCAAATAGTTTCCAAGGCCTTTAATTGTGTCCAGTAATAAATCTCAAAGATGTATCTTGTGATAAGAAAATATCTCATACCCAACCAGATAAAATTTACTATGCCAGGCATCCAACTGATGTTTTAAGAATTCATCTCCAGAGCACATTGTGGTGGCATATGCCTTTAATCTAGGCACTTGGGAGGCCGAGACAGGAGGATCTTTCAATTAAGAACAACCTAGGTCACATGGTGAAACTGTCTCCAAAATAAAAACATCAATTTTTAGTAGACCAATGCTATGAGAAACGTTAAACTATTTGTGGCTTTTGTTTCTGGCTATATACCTACAAAGGCGGTTTAGGGACCATGGCTTCTAAGCCTCAGGTTGACTGGATGGGAGCTGCTCTCTCATAGCTTAAGGCTTAAAAGGAACTTGTCATTTTTACAAAACGGAGTTATTTATCTTTAATTTTAAAGACAACTAGACTGTACTGCATAAAAACTGCTAATGCAGACAAGGAAGAAGAAGCTGTCTAGCCTGCAGCCCTCTTAAGCATGTGCTCCTGGCCCCTCTTTGCATACAGCCATAGTGAAGAGCTGCAGGCATCTTACTTTGCGTCTTCACTCAGAGCACGTGTCCCCATCCACAGTCTCACAGGGGTCAGAGGCAAACTCCTCGGTGAAATGGATGTGACCTTACTCTGTAAGCGATTATTACTATGTGTGGATATTTAATTTCATCTCCATTCCCTGTAAAGGAATTTGGAATAGATGAAGTTTACCCTATACTTCAAATCTTTAGAATATACTTTTTAAAATATGAGATTTTCAAATCCAAAGGTTTTAGCATTATTGCCTGAGTGTGTTTGTACAGTCACAGGACAAGATGACAGTGTACAGTACTAGAGGTATGGAAAAATAACCAACAAACAGCTTTCTACTCATTCCTAGAAAACATATTTTTATTTATACTGCCACCTAATTTCATGGTGAATAAAAGCATTTTACTTTATTTACATGGAATCTTGTTCAGGAAAAATACTGAGATGTGAGCTGTAAAGTAAGTTACTTTCAAAAGATGTACCTAAGTGATATTTTACCCCTACCTGACTTTCTCTGCATTTCTCTGTAACATATTCTCTGTAACACAAGGAATCCAGCCGCGTCGACAGGTGCATCTTGTCCTGACCTTTAATATCACATCACCCAGTCATTCTCAAAAACAATGACGAGAGAAGACAGAACACACCCTGCAGCAGAGCTGGGTACACTGCCCTCTTGCCAAGCCCCAAGATGAACACAACCTCCCCCTGAGGTTACCAGAAAATTGCCTGCTCCTTTGGCAGAGCTGTTGACAGGATGTGTCTTATACTCCCAGAGCCAAGAGAGGGCCTGGTGCTCCCTGAACATAAGTATGAGCTACATAAAATAAGGAATCAGCTTCCTGACCTATCCTGTGCTTCTGGTCATACTGAAGAGTAAACACACTTTACTCTTTCTGAGCCTCAGTTTCTTCTTTTGTAATACAGATAACTACTTCCCACTGGGCAGAGTAATGGCTTTAAACACAGATAGACATCGCATTAGAAAGTACTTTATCCCACCCACTGAACCTGGCAGTTTCTTCTTAGACAGCACAGCAGCCAGATTTGGCATTATTAAGAGTAAACTTATAGCCAGGTGGTGGTAGTGCACACATTTAATCCCAGCACTCAGGAGACAGAGGCAGGCAGATCTCTGAGTTCGAGACCAGTCTAGTGTACAGAATAAGTTCCTGGACAGCCAGGGCTACACGGAGAAACCAAGTCTTGAAAAAACAAAACAAAACAAATACAAAAGCACTCCATGTTGCTGTTTTGTGTGTGTGTGTGTGTTGTAGGGGGCTTTTTGTTTCAATATGTTTTGTTGTTTGTCTCATAAACTTTGAGGGCTTTTGTTTGTATTTATTGAGAAAGAGAAAAAATAAGGGTTTCGTGAAGTAGGAAGGACCTGAGAGGAGTGGGAAGAAGAAAAGAATATAATCTAAATGTATAAACATATTTAAATAAAAATTTAAAAGCCCAATTCATTTGTGTTGCGTAAAGGGGCCCACTGCACCACAATGTGTACATCAAGGGTCCGCTCACAGAGTTAGAGTTAGTGAGCTGTGACAATAAAAGACAAGCCAGGACCAATAAAGTCTCTGTAAGTTATGCCCATGACAAGAGAGTACACTGTTTCATTCTCTTTGTATTTTCCCATTTCAAACAGGAGTACCTAAGATAATCTCAGTTTATAAAAATATACATGCAAATGTGGTGGTTAGTATGACCAGTCCATGTAGACCCAAGCTAGAATTATAGAGAATTACATTCTAAATGCAGGTAGGCCTGAGAGTGTATCTATGGGGGATTTTCTTCATTGTTGATATATGAAGCTACAGCATATTGTGGGCAGCTCTATTCTCTAGATGAAGGCTCTAGAACCATGAAAGAGGGACCACGCCTAGCTGTGATCAAGTAAGCAGCAAGGGTACAGATGTTTCATGACTAGCTACTTGATTCCTGCCTTGATTTCCCCTCAGTGATAAACCCAACCTGAAATTATAAGTCAGATAAGCCCTTTATCCCTTAAAGTCACTTTTGGTCTGGGTATTTTTCTCACAGCAACAAAAGTGAAACTAGAATAGAAAGAAAACAGTCATATGTAACACATTTTTAAACAGCCTCAAGTGCTTAAATCCATAGGGTATGTAAGGCAGACCTTGCTTTGTGCACCATGCTCTTTACTGCAGCACGTTCGGCAGCCAAACCCTCCTCCCACCCCCACCTTCAACTGGAGCCATGTCTGTCTTAGGTCCTGTTGTCACAGCGAAATGAGATCACATACTATAGAGATGAGGTAGATATGAGATCATTCGATACTATAAACAAAATCACTGTTTCCCTGTTCACACATGAGAAAAACGAACAGAAGCATGAAAAATGGGTGGGAATGCTCCCCTGTGTCATCTTGAGCTGTCGTGGTACCAAGGAGGTCTGGGCCCCCAAAGCACTTGGCCCTCGTCTTTTATGAAGAACAAAACACAGAGACCTGGACTTGTGAACAACAAAGTACTTTTCTAAAACATTACAAAATCAAGCGACAATGCCTGGGTTGAATGATTTTTCCTTAAATGTACACTATCAGAAGCCACCTGGCCACTCTTCTCAGAATGAGCTATTCCAGCAACTGAAAAACAAACAAAATCACTACCCTCCTCACACCTTCTGCCTGGCAATGGTATTTAGCAGCCCTGGCTTGTGCACCATTCCAAAACAGGTGATTTTATTGATCGCCACATCTTGGGCTAATGTATGGCCCAGCCAATAGAACCCTTTCTTGATTTCTATCATTTCCACTGGCTTGTCCCATCCAGGTGCTCCCCTTCTCCCAGACACTAACAACGTAAAGACGTGTGGGTCTCAGGATGAATCTTAAACAAGGCAGTAAGTTCATCCTCAAGGTCCAAGAAGTTTCCTAGGAATGGGATGTTTTGGGTTCCCTCTGAAAGAAGCAAGCAAGCAAGCAAGCAGGGCCTGCAAGACAGTTTGTTGCCAAGGAAGGGTTAACATCTTCCCGCATACCCAGCCATGAACTACACCAAAGAGCTCCTCACGGCATGAGATGGGAAGACATTTCACTTGATGTTGCTCAAATCCAACTTTTAAATTGCCCTTCAGAGGAATCTCCAGGCAGACAAGCCGACCTTCTGCAGAGAGATCAAAGAGAGGGGGAATCAGAGTGGCCAGGCCCTTTCATCTGGACGGACAACACCAGCGCCAGGTACCTGTTGCTCCTGAGGGGGTAAGATGTTGAGAGAATCTCAGATTAACTAAGCATGTTGGGTACCTGGTGCACACAGAAGGTGGATACAGCCAGCAGACAGGAGACATGCTGAGACTAAGAGACAAAGAGCATGCTCGCCAAACCCTTGTCACCTCTCTCACCAATCTTACAAGGTATTTTCTTCCAGTGTGTGCATGGAGGTGGGGTAGAGGATTAGACAGGGTCTTACTCTGTAGCCCAGGCTACCCCTAAACTTGCACTTCTTCTCCTGATGACAGACATGTGTCACCATGTCTGGATATGATGGCTATTTAAAGGCCACTACTCTGGTTTAGATGCAGGCGTCCATCCATATGACAGTTTCTGAACTGCTACTTAGCATCTCTGTGGAAAAAGCCAATCATCCACACTTGTCCTCGTTAAGCCTTCTGGACCCCTCAGATGGAATTACCCAAGAAAAACCACCTCTACCCAGCTAATCATACTTTCCTTTTCAAGCCTCAAAGGCAGGCAGAGCCTACCTGTGGGCTCCTGCACTGTGCTTCTGAGTCATAGAACTCAGGCAGGCCCCTGGGCTAAGCTGAGATCAGGAGTGAGCTATGGCAGAAATACCCACTAGTTTAACTACCCCTAGAGACAGAGAAGGGGGTGACATCCTTCCCAGAAAGTGTCCGTCACTGTCAGCGCCTATATCCTTACACGAAATTTGGACCCCATCCTTCCCCAGAGATGGACTTGAAGGAAAGGCTCATGTGTAAGGCTTCACCCTCCATATGGACAGCCTACAATGTACTGTCACAGAACAACACTTACAATGCTCCCATGGTCTACACAGCTCATCGTGAGTGTATGTACATTTTAGCAGACCATGGCAATAAGATTTCTAGCAAAGCAACACGTCTCTGCCCAGATCAATACTCAGAACATTTTTCCATGGTCTAAAATCATGAAGTGCTGGGAGTTTACAAGGTGTTGCGGCCTGAGCTGCCCCTCGCTTGAGGGCCAAAATGTCGGTCACTGCTCTGTCAATGTTGGAACCTGCACTGCCAAAAGCCTTGGGGGCTAAATTTTTAGAGCCATACTACCCCAAGCTGCTCAGGTCCACAGGTTGGGGTTCAGCAAGAGAGAGAGTGAGGACAGACTCGAAGAATGGAGACCAGACAGAGTGTGATTTAATCCTGTTTATTCTTCAGTCTCTCTTCTTAGTCTAAGTCCCAAGTCTTGAGTTCCTAGTCCCTAGTTGCTAGTCCCTAGTGCCTCCAAGTTCCAAGTTACTTCTTCCAAGTGCTAAGTGCCTAATGTCTAATTGCCTGTCTGGAGTCTCCAGTGCCTACTCCAAGTGCCTAATACTTAATAATAATTTCTTCTGTCTGCCTCTCGCCTTTTATATGTCTCACTTCTAAGCCACACCTTTAAGTCAAGCCTTTAAGTCATGCCCTTAGGTCTTGTCTCTAAATCTGATCTCTAAGTCATGCCCTTAAGTCACACACCTTTAAGTCTCACATACCCAAGGAAAGATCCTGGGTATCTAAAACAAGATGTTATCAGAGTGTGCTCAGCTGTTGTAGGCTATTGTAATCAAGTCTCTTGTCAGGGTATATGGCTCAAGATGGCTGCAAGGATGATAGCCGCCTTCTATCGGCTCCCCACAACAAGGCAAGTTCATAGATAAGGAACTGGTCTGGGTAACCCTGAAGTATGCATAGGATCTTCAAAACAGGACCCCATCAAGGGGGAAACCTATTGCTTGAAGGCCAGAGGGTGACGTGGAGTATGGACCAGTACCTTCTGATTGGCCCCGAATATAGGATATATGTTCAGAGAGCACATGACACATGGAGAGAGGCAGGCTCACAGGTGTCTGCAGAGCAACTTGCAAAAATGTGGGCTCTGGGGTGCCCTGGAAGGGTATGTGTGTATAGGGGCTAGGGTCAGGTAGGAAATGAAGTGTCTTTAGATTCTGGTCTTTTCCATGATTGCCTATGGCCTTTCTGAGAGAGCTGAGTCTGGCTCCTGAAGATGATGAACTCCTGGATCTATCATGGTTTTTATCTGCTGAAAAACTAGAAAATCAGAAGAAAGGTGGGGCATCACCTTAAATCAGCAAGTGAAGGTGTTTATGGCCAAGCCTGATGACTGGAGTTTGATCCCTGGGACGCACATGAGTTATAGTCTTCTAACTTCCACACACCTGTACACACACCTGTACACACACACCCTAATTAATTAATTAATTTAACTTTTAAAAAAACACCTTACATAGAAAATACCCCAAATCATCTCAAACTGGTTTTTTTTTTTTTTTTTTGGTTTTTCGAGACAGGGTTTCTCTGTATAGCCCTAGCTGTACTGGAACTCACTCTGTAGACCAGGCTGGCCTCGAACTCAGAAATCCACCTGCCTCTGCCTCCCAAGTGCTGGGATTAAAGGCATTCGCCACCACCACCCGGCATCTCAAACTGTTTTTAAGGTGACATTTTTATTTGTACAGAGAGCAAGAATCTTCATTAATAGGACACTAGTGATTATTAATCACTGGGTACAATTGAAATAAAACTGAGTCTGAAGTGGATTCATCGCTGTGTATCACCTGGTCAGGTAACTTACAAGTGATGCTAACTCTGAAGTGACAAGAAGTCTGCACATACAGGAGATGGTAGCTACGTAACTACCTCCCAGCACCTTCTCTAAACAGAGCCCACGGCCCACTGTCACATTATAGAATCTCCTTGTATTTCCTCCTGACTGTGGGAATAAAGTAAACCCTTAAGTGACAGTCAAGTGTCTGTGAAATACGTGCCAGCAATAACTCAGTGGAAACGTGGCAGGTGTTTGTACCACAGCAAAACATGAGGCACTGGAGAAGCACTAACAGGCTAGCAGGAAGGTGATGTTTTTACATGGCAGTGAGGAAGGGAGCTTTGTAAAGACCTTGGGTGCAAAGGGTTCTCCTGGTATGCAGTGTGCCAGGTGTCAAGGGCAGGGAGCTGGATGAAGACATTAAAAACAAAAAGACCCACACCAAGAACACAAAAGGTCACCCAGATCATACAACTTGGGGTGAGACACTGAATTCTTGGCTGCAAAAGTCACTGCATTTGGTGCTCTGGGGGAGAGGCAGGAAGCAAAAGTAGATTCTGCTTTATTCTGCAAGTTTCTGGTTATGTTGTGAATAATTCCAGAGGTCCTGGTCTCTCTGAAGAGCCTCACCTTGGTAAAATAAAGCCTATCACTGTTTTCAATGAAGGAAGCCACCTGTTAGGACAGATTTACCCAATAGAAACAGTCCTCAGAGTCTTCAAGCATGGCGTCACATCCAATATGGCCTCTCTAGGATGTCATTTGACTTCCCACTCTCAGGTGAAGTCCTAATTACCCAAGGAATATGAAGGTGGACCTCCGGCTCTGCTTCCTGTCTCTAGAACAGGCAAAGTGTGGGCAAGCTGCAGTGGAGCCCATGAAAGCTACCCTGACATCATCCACAGCTGAGGATCCGAGGAGGGGCCATCACTGCCACCACCCCTCAGAGGACAGAGTGGACAACACATGTCCCAAGGCTGCCCACTTGCAACTCCTAGATTTTCTAACCAAATTAAAAAGAAAAGCTGGGGACGCATCCTTTCTGCTCAGAATAGCTAGGACCAGATAAGGCTGGGTGGCGGGCTGTCTAGCTTCCACCACAAGCAGTTGCCATGGTCCAGGCATATAGCACAGAGTCTCCCCTTGACCAACGGATAGCTGCTACATCCTGGTATCAGCATAAGATTTGGGCATGCCTGGGAGTTTGGAGGAAAGGGATGTTGGATTGGTGAGATATCAGTCAGGACAGAAAGATGGGCAGTGATCTGAACTGACTGCAAACTCACAACTTTTGAGGTATTTGGAAAAAGGACTAGGAATAATCTTTCCCAGGAAGCCATGCTGCAGGTCCATTATATGCCCTGTTTAATGCTGGAGGAAAGATGGAGGGAAAAATACATGTGCTCATAGGCCACAAGCATATATTTGTGCTCCACCACACAGAGGGATTTTCTGTGTGATTGCTTTCTACCTGTTAACTACTGGAACAGGGTATTTTCTAATGAGTGTCACTGTGCACATGTGTGAAATAATGACATATTTCCCTCTTTTACTCTGCAAATGAGGAGAATGATACTTGTGTTTCTATATGTGTTGAAGATATTTTTTCTGTGAGTTCCATGTTTGGTACATGCATGCAAGTGAGTGGGTATTTATGCCTGCATGCATACACACAGAGCCCACAACAGGACATCTGGACTCTTCCTCTACCTCTGCCTTATTACTTTGAGACTACTTCTCTCACTGACCTGAAAGCTCTCCATTTAAACCAGGCTGGCTTGCCAGTGAGCTCTTTGGATCTGTCTGCTTCTTTATCCTCCCTGAAACCCAGTGCTGAGATTTCAGATACACACAGCCATGTTTGGCTTCTTTCTGTGAGTGCTGGAGATTTTAACTCAAGTCCTTATGCTTATGGAGCAAGTGCTGGTCAAATTCAGGGGTTCACTTCTGGTGAAACTGACAGGCCAGAGATTGCCCAGGCTCCTAAGACACTTGTGGCAGTTTTCATTTCTTCTGTGTCTTTCCCTGTTCATGGAGCAGCTAGTTTTGGAAACAAGGCTCCGAGGCAAGTCTTCCATTAGCACTCATTGTCCTTCACTGTCTGACAGAATTCAACACATTGACCTGGATTTTTCTTAGAAGAGAGATTTTTAACTCTTAGTGTCTTTAAACTTGGCTGGCGATACTTGAAAGGGAAGTCCCTCTCATTTATCTAGATTATCCGATTTGTCAGCAAGGATTTTAAATATCCTTAATATCTCTGACCAGTCCAGGCATGCGCTGATGTCTTCTTTCTTTCCTGTTATTTACGTGGTCATCCTGAGAGCAGTACAAAAGCATGTTCTATCATTCATCATCCATAGCAGCTGACAAAAAAAAAAAAATCAGATTCAGGAGTCATGCTCTGGACTTCAACACTGAGATAATCCTCTGACCAGAGAAGGGCTTCTTAAGCCCCCAGAGCAGAACCAGTTTCTGCTTAAATGCCAAGGCAGGGTGAAAGTGTGTAGGTGACAGCCACACAGTCTGAACAGTCTAGGGCAGCAGCAGAGTTCCCTCCATTCAGAGGCCACCAATCAGCATCCTGCCCTGAAATTCTCTGTTAGAGTGAAGCTGAAGACCAAGCTAGGAAACTTTCATGGCCTCATGCCAGAGAGGACCAAACGGGAAATTAAGCGAAGCTACATGATAAACCACTGCGCCTAATCAAAGGCTGTAAAACAAGCCACTCTCTTTAAGGGATAATGGATAAATACGAGAGCACATAAAAATAATCAACTTGACATTGTGGTTTGCCTTTCTGCTTAACAGACTACAAATTCCAGATAGACAGCTTTCCTCCTGTGCATGGCGGTTTGCAAGACTCACAGGAAATCGATATCTTCTAATTCAACTTAGGTATGAGGATCTGACTTTTAGTGTCTGTAGTAGTTTTTGAAAATTAGGCTGGATAAGAGATGGTGTGAAAATGTGGGTACTTTAGCCATCAGCCAGAGAGCAGTTCATGGACAGTCAGGGTAACATGAGCTAACTGCACTTCCAAAGAGACAAATCTGATCTCTTGAACGATTGCAATCCTCCCAGGTCCCCCTCACCTACTGAAGACCAAGCTATGAAACTTTCATCACTGACTGGTTACTTCAGCCACTGACTGGTCACTTCTCCCCAAGCTGCCTTGTCACCCCACCTACCCTGCAATGCCACAGGACATCCCATTAAGTTCACTAAAGCCTTCTGGTAGCCATCTAATAGACTCTGAAGATGAAATAGGCAAGTGAGATTTTGCTCAATTTCAATTTTATTTCAAATTATTTATAAAAAGCCCAAAGTAAATAATACATCTTGGAGTCTAACACAGAGGTGAACACACAGCATTGGTAGATGAAGGCCAGGGAAGCATTGGAACATGGTTCCGTGAGTCTTCTCTTCATGTGCAGTCACTGACGAGTGTTAGAAGTGCTACACATCTCATTTTGCAACATGGCAACAACTACTCCCCATTGGATGTTTACTCTTGATTATCTGAATGGAGAGTAATAAAGTGCCTATCTCCCCTCAGTGTTGCCAGCCACACATCCAGTGCTCCAGAGCCACACATAGGCAGATGCTGCCATCCTGGACAGTGTAGACACGGATCACTCCATCATCATTATCATCATCATCTCATGGACAGTGGTGGCCTGGTCCATGGACTCACAGCAAAGGTAGAACTCAAGGCACAGAGGTGCCAAAGTAGATCAGCAAGATGTCACTCAAATGAACAGGGCACCAGGGAAATCGGAATGGAGGGAACAGAGAATAAAAGGCAGAAATGGAATGTGGTGTACAAAATGGTGAGCTACTCTCTGCATAGGCATGGGCACATTGAGCATGGCATCTCAAATGAAAGGGAGGCACCAGCATTTCAGGAAGCCATATATCACCTGTCCTCTTACACACACACACACACACACACACACACACACACACACGACACATATAAGACAACAATGACAAAAACAAATGGACAATCCAAAGTAACATCGGATGAAGCTAACTGCAGGGTAAGGAAAAGATCATCTCATACACTTACAGAGCTGAGCTGTGAGGGGGACAAAGGGCTGGGGCGAAGGCTCAACACGTAAGAGTGCTGGCAGGGAAAGCCAGACATGGTCATGGCCCATGGCAACAGTAAGGCCAGAGAAGAGTAGGTCTTGGGCATTCACTAGCCTGCCAGCCTAGACCACATGGCAAACATGGGACTCAGTGATACACTTTGTAAAAACCAAAACCAAAGGGAGATCGTGATAGAGGAAGGCATGGGTGCACAAATGTGCACATGTGTGCGTAATCAGACCTCACCCACTTACCCATGCATAGGTACCCTGACGACTGTGTACTAATAAAAATCCTCAAAATATGTAAGGCAAAGGTTGAGAAAACTAGAAGAGAAAGACAAAGCTCTAGAGATAGAGATGAGTAGTTAAGAGCACCTCCTGCCCTTGCAGAGACCAGGTTCAGGTCCCAGCACTCATATGGAGGCCCGCAACAGTCTCTAACTCCAATTACAAGGAATAGGACTCACTCTTCTGACCTCCTCAGGCACCAGGCACATGTGTAATGTATACACAAAGACACAGACACAGACACAGACACACACACACACACACACACACACACACTGGCAAAGCACTCAGATACATAAAGAATAGATTCTTAAAAAATAGAGAAACAAACACATCCTTCTATAAGAGGGTGGATCAAATGTGGAAAGAGAAAGCAGGTCAGAGAAACTATGAGAAACCAGGCAACGAATTCTAGCAACTTGATCCCAGGGAACTGGGGAAGGTGAAACTCAACAGCAGAGTGGGCACTCTACAAATGCGTGCAGGGTACCTGGCAGCACTGACCAGTCAGATAATCCCATAGGTGAAGACAGAAATCATGATGGAAAGCAAGAGGTAAAAAATACATCAAAGTTATCAATAACCACAGCTGTACCTGTGGGATGGGTCTATAGCTATAACTAGGGGGTTAATTTATAGTTTTCAAGACTTATATCACTAAACAAGTTCAAAACAATGACCAGTGCTTCTACAGTAGAAAGTTAGAACAGGATAAATTATAGAGAAAAAAATCAGTAAGAAATGTGAATGAATAAAACAGAAAACTGAAAATAGCACAAGAGCATCCACAGAAGCAAAGCCCTGTCACTGGCACTGAGAAGATGGCTAAACCTCAGCAGGAATGATCTGGAAGAACAGAGCCAGAGAAACATTAAACCGGGAATGAAAAGGCAATCACCAAAACTCAAGTTATGAAGAAACAGATACTGTATCTATCTTTAAGTTAAACAAGTAGCAAAACTGTTAGAAAGAAAATAATAAATTCCACCAAATATTTTGGGTTAAAAAGTAAAAACAATAGTAGGCAACTGGGGTTTTAAAAGGAGACAGAGGGGGAGGGGGAGGGGGAGGGGGAGATTTCAAGGCTTTGAGGTCAGCATGACCCTGAAGTCCACAAAAGATACCACAAGAAAACTGTACATCAATATTCCATCTGAACAAAAGTAATTCTTAAGATATTTCCATAGGCACAGCAATATTACACATGTATCAATTATTTCTCTGCATATGGAATCACGCATACACAAAATCATGACTTTGTTTCTACACACTTATCAGAGGCATGTAAGATTTGTTTAAACACTGGAAAATAGCTAAAGTAGTTTCCCATGACAGATTGAAAGACAAAAACACAAACATTTTAATAGAAGCCAAAAGGGGTGGAGATGAATGTTCACTGGATGATTGGCTGATCTCTTAGCATGGCACCGAGTGTGATCAATCCCCAATACTACAGAGAAAGAGAACTGCGGGTGAGCGGAGGAAGAGGGAAAAGAGAAGAAGAAACAGGAGGAGAAAGAAGGAAAAAGAGAAAGGGGAGGGTGCTGTATAGTTTCATGTTAACCCGACACAACTACCATCAATTTGGAAGAGAGAACCTCAACTGAGAAAATCCTGCCACTAAAAAATCCACTGCCCTTTGGATAAGTCTGTGATGCAGTTCCTTAATTTGTGATTGATGGGGGAAGGCCCACTCACCATTGGTGGTCACCTGGGTTGGTGGTCCTGGGTGCTATAGAAAAGCAGGCTAAGCAAGCCATGTGGAGTAAGCCAGCAAGTGATGTCCCTCCGTGTCCTCTGCTTCAGTTCCTGCCTTGAGTTCTTGCCCTGACTTCCCTTCATAATGTATTCTTATTTGGAATTTTAAGATTTTAAAAATAAACTCTTTTCTCCCAGAGGTGCTTTTGTTGATGGTGCTCTCAAGGCAATGAAAACTCTAGCTAAGACAGGGAGAAAGAGGAAGAAGAGAAAGAAAAGATGAAATATTTAAAAAATATATCCAGTCATCTATAAAATCCCAGCTCACTAGAATACAAGGCTACTTCTTTAACCCGAGAAAAGGAATTTTCATAGAGCCCACATTTATATTTAATGGTAAAATGTCAGATGTTTTGTTTCTCAGACAAAGAGCAAAAGAGAATGTCAACTTCTCCACCTCTGTTCATAGTGTGGAGATACTAGAAAATGCAATATGGCAAGGAAAAGCAACACAGGGAAAGGTACTAAGAGAGCAGTTCCGGAGCCCGGTTTCTGGGCCTCAGTTTCTTCTTTTCATCCTTCTCACTCCTGCTTCATAGGGAACATGTGACCCTATGTGTCATAAAAGAACTGCATTCTGACGTGTCTCCTTACAGCCACTCTCCTCACACATGTCCAGAGCATGGGATCCAACAGGCACCCATGTGGCAAGCCACAGTCCCTTCATCACCCAATAGTTGGGCCCTTGCCCTCTCCAGATTGAAGCCCACAATGCATCCCACTCTTTTCTGGCTGCTATGTCCTCTGCCTATAGGTGGCTATCTCTACATCTGGACCTCCTTCTTTCTTCCCCTTCTCCTTCTTTCTCCTCCTCTTCTTCCTTTCCTCCTCTTCTTCTTTTTTTCCTGGCCCTATTACTTTCCCAGTGGTCCCTCACACCAAATGACTGTATCTCCAAAGCCCAAATCATGCTTCAGTGTTGGAGCTGAAGCCCCAAAGAAGCTATCACTCACCTTAGGACAGTGTGTCCTGTGACATTTACAGTCAAACTATAGCTGCCTGTCAGTGAACACACAAGGCTGCTTAAACGGGGTTGGGGTGGGGTTTGGGTGGGTTTGGAGAACACCTTTCAGGTCAAAAGTGTTCCCAGAAATCTGGGTATGCTGCTATGAAGCCAAATGAAATATCCTAAGGAAAAGAAGCAGATGACAGGGAGTTGCTGCCATTGGTGACTGCCAGCCACCTCTCAGCTGCTATCAGCTACTCACTGGAAGTTCAGAGATCTGGAGAAAATCAGCATCCCGGTCCCCACCAAGAACAGTGTGATGGCAAAAGAGAAAACAGTATCACACACACACACACACAGAAACACACAGACACACACAGACACACAGATACATACACAGACACACACACACAGACAGACACATACACACACACTGACAGCTCCCCACCTTCAATCCTGGGGTAGTAGGGGCAGGGGTGGGGCAGGGGTGGGGCAGGGGTGGGGGTGTGTGACAGCTCCTGCCAGCTGATACTTTCTCCTTTAACAATCAGACCAAACCTAATTTCTAGGAATTTACAACAACTGGGAAATAGCTTTCCCTTGAAATCACAGCTGTCAGGGCAGGCCTTTCAGTCTCGGGTAGAAAACATTGCTGGGTTAAAAGACAAGAAATGTGACCGTTTTCTTCTTCCTGATCTTAATCGAAGTCTCTCCTCCACCCCACAACCCCCCACCACACACACACACACACACACACACACACACACACTAAAAACTCTCTTTCTGGTACACTCAAATTCCTTCTCAGCTGAAAGCATTAAAAGTAATCACATGTGAGGTTTCAGCAGAGGTGGGGGAGAAACAGCAGCCAAAGTTGGACACAAACGGAGCAAGAGAAAACACAGTGCAGCGGTGGACACATTCTAGAAGGTCTCCCTGCCACACGGTTAAGCCACGAGGCTCCAGCATGGCCTGAAATGAACAACACACTGTAGCCTGGTGTCAATTTAAATGCATTGAACACCAGAAAAATGCCCCACCAAGGCTTCAAACTTGTACAGCACATTTCCACTCAACCCAACGAGATTGCCTGTCACAGCTGACACGGCTCGTCAAAAGTTATCCTTCACTGCTCATGGGCAACACGGAGGGTCAAAAGACCAAGTACAATGGTCCAGCCCATCCCCATTTTTTTCTCCTTCAGAGTAGCAGATATTGAACTCTAAAATGACAAGACAGAGGAGGTTGAAATGGCTGCCAGAGAAACGGAAGCTGTCCAAGGCCGCTGATCTTTGAGGGAAAAACTAGCCGCACGTGCATGTCAGGCCCCGGATCATACTCTTGACAACTGCATACAAAGAAGCTGTGGCCAGCATGGGGACACTGCAGGGACCTTGGTTCTGGCAGCACAGCCAAAATACATGCTTGGAAACTGCTCATGGTCACCATAGACACCACGCCACATGTCTACACTGTACCTGCAGAACAGGAGTGGATTGAGGAAAGCCTCCTCACCTAGAAAATATCTTCAAGAGGATGGCTCTGATAGAGCCTGACAAACAAAGAAAATGCCAGAGACCAGCTGAGACATAAATGGACCTGCAGGACACTGTGCCAGTGAAATAAAACTGTATCACCCTAATTAGTTGAGGTTCCCAGACAGGGCAGACAAAGAGGACTGAGTGATGGTGGGGGTGGGGCTAGAGAAGGCAGAGTTGTTATTTAATATGGTCGGTTTTGGCTTGGGATGGAGCACTCCTAAGTGATGGTTTACATGACCAAATAAATGTGGTTAATGCCAGGAAACTGCACAGTTATCGTGGCTAAGAATGAATTCTTTAAAAATAGCCACACATTCACTGTGAATCAGCAGAGCAAGGATGCTGATCCATCCCACTGCTGTGCTTCTTCCTGCACAAAGAGCACCCAGGTCTCTAGGAACAGACAACTATCAGGTAGGAACCTAGCTTTGCACTGAAGAATTTTTTCTGATGCACAGCAAGGCTGGACAGTTGCTTGAAGATGTCCTGGGAGATGGACACGTGAGCCCATGGCAGCATGTCCCCTGAAGACGACTATGTGAGAGACTATTTAAACAGCAGACATCTTGGACCCTTTAAATTAGAACAAATATGGATAATTTATGGAGGTCGAGAAATGTATATATTCAAGCAGGAGACTGTACTTTCCTACACAGTATGCTCTGGAGTGACACCTGAGAGGGAGGTAACCTTCTCAGACACAGAGAGATCAAGATCAGTCAGACACAGGCTTGCCTCACAGAGAAAGATGTTGTTCTAGAGCAGTGGTTTTCAACCTTCCTAATGCTACAACCTTTTAATACAATTTCTCATGCTGATGTGACTCCCAACCATAAAATTATTTTTATTTTTAATTCATAACTATAGTTTTGCTAGTGTTATGAGTCGTAATATAGATATCTGCTATGTGACCCCTAGGAAAGGATCGTCTGAACTCCCCTCAATGTTCCACAGGTTGAGAACCACACTATTCTAGAAACCTGAGGATGGGTAACCTGTCCAGGATAGGGCCCACTGAGACCAAGTCCACCCTAATCCAAGGATAACCATGAGATATTGAAACCACCCGGCAGAATGAATGGCTAAGCACACCTCTCCCTTTTGCATCATGTTCATTTCTACCTACTTGGAGCATCTGGACTTACCAGGATACTGAGATTTCTAACAGACCCCAGGGATCACAGCTTCCCCATTAGACCTAATACACTAAAGACAGATCTATTTCCATCTGTATCTTCTAAAGCAGATCCCCTGATCTAGCTGGTCATGCTCACCCCAATATTTTCAGTGTGCAGCGTGGTTAAACAAAATGTAGTGTTTTAGATGGACCATGTCCACGATGTCTTCTGTGTTAAGTCTGTACTCAGCTACAGTACAGCTGTATGTGCAACGCACACACCAAACCCTCTTATCAGATGTTACTACAGCTCTGATTGGCACAGAACAAGCCCTCAGCATGGCTGCTTACAATAGCTGCTGATGTCTTCTACAGGAAAAAGGAGACTTTGATAATAGCCAAAGCTCACTGTTACTTTCCATGAACTAACTGGCATTCCCTGGCCTCCTTGAGTATAGAAAGAATGGAAACTACTTTAATTTAATATACAGTGGTACCTGCCAAAACTTTCCAGGGCCTGTACTTCATATCCAGTCTCTGGGCTGACAGCACCCCCACCCTTGTTCATGGCTCAGCTGCCATGGGAACAGGAAGCCCAGCCTCCTCCTATTCCTTTGGGATACTTCTAAAAGCTCCCTCCTATACCAAAGCTCTCTGTAGGGCAGGCAAACACCTTAGCTATAGCCCAGATACCACAAAAGGCTCTATTTTCTCCACTCTAGTCATGCTGTGTGCTCCTGGTAACAGGAGAGGACTTAACCATCACATACTTGTAGCTGTGTACCAGAGCCTGTTTCCAGGGAGCATGTACCCCTTTGCTTCTTTGATTTAGTGCATCAATTTATGCTGTGCACATGACATCTAAATATTTCCTGAGGACCTACTTTGTGCCAATATACTGCTGAGGGCCCTCAATGCAGCTGTGAACCAGCCAAAGACTCATTCTCCCTAAAGGCCATAGTCTAATAGAACAGAAGCAAATGAATCAAGATGTCACATGCTAGTTTGAGGCTTTGCAACTGTTTCCTAAAGGGCCACATTGTCCACACAAGGCTTTAGGTTTTCGGGTCAGACTGTCTTGTTGCAACTCTCTCATCCTGGCGTTGGAACAAAGGGTAGCCACATGTGATCAAGTGTCCATGGCTGCGTTCCAGCAGACCCATGTTCACAAAGCAGTGGTTAGCCTCAGCGCTGCTGACAGACAGCCCCCGTGCTAGGCAGTGAGGTGCAGAGTGGGAACATAGAGAGGAATGCACATCGGGGATGAGGGAGCAGCCGTGTGGATGGCCCAGTACTAGGCAAGCAAAGCACAGGGTGGGACATACTTAACAAGCTTGAGGAACAGCCAAGAGAGAGGCATGGTGTGGGCAGAGAGACTGAGGAAAAGGGAGTAGAGTTACAGAGACAGGAAGAGTAGCTTCAGCCTGGTGGCCATAGGGGCCAGCAGTCTTTTGTAAGGTCTCCAGCTTTAATGTAACAATGGTGACCAATTATGAACACTGAAGAGATACTGCAACAAGATCACACTGTCTTAAATAATCAACCAGCACGTTCTCATGTCAAGTATTTAAAAATATCCTACATTTTCAAAGAATCCTACCTTATACCTAGACTAGAGGTTATATCACTGGACAAGAACTTACTACTGGAGAATCTACTGGCAAGCTGTGTATCAAGAAAATTCTTCTGAGGCAGATCCCAGTATCTGACTGTGGCTATCAATGCCCTTTCTTTGCTTTTCAAACCGCAAAGCAAACCAAAGTCCCTCAGTCTCTGGGTCTTTGTTTTCCTGTTAGGCTGCCATCAGCTTCCCAGTCTTCCTCAGGTCAACCCCATCCGCATGGCTAGCATGCTGCCTTTGGTGGCCAGTCTCCGGGCACAGTGATGCAGCATTCTACCTGATGGCCCATGCCTCACTTAGTGTGTATTTCCAATATGATTTCCAAGCTCAGATCTTACCCTGGTGATGAACGGAAACAGCTGTCAAATGCTTTGACCCTGGTGCTCCTGTCACCACTATCATAAAGCTTGCTGAGGGCAGAGCAGTGCTCTTGTTTCTCTGTGCCAGGGGTAGCAACACACACACACACACACACACACACACACACATCATCATCATCATCATCATCATCATCATCATCATCATCATCATCCAGTTAATCTGCTCAGAAAAGGGAGTGACACAAGAGTACCACAGAATCCCCTGACCATGCATCTTACTTGTTTCTGAGCGTCACCTCTGGTCGGGGCTATCACTGTCATTTCATCACAACTCTGTCCTTCTGTCAGCTGCTCACCATCTCTAGCCACATCTGCCCTGAGAAGGCCTAGACATTAAGCGTGCTGAGGACACAGCTTCTTCTTTTCACCAGCAGCCAATGACCAGTGTGCACCCCACAGAGATACCATGTTCATTAAGCATGCTGAACTTCACTTAGATCGGCTGCCATGACTCACTGCCCACAGATAGCAAGTGAGATCAAAGAAGTCTCTGGATTCCACACCCAGCGTGGCTGAAGAAGGTGGAAGGCTGCACAGGGTGGAGCCCACCTGAATGTCACTCCTCTTGCCTTCAGGATGTTCCCACATTTCCTATTTAAGAATTACCAAAAATGGCTGAGATAATTACCACACTTAAGAATGTGTTTAAGTAATAATGTAAAAAAAAAAAAAAACGGGCAAGAAGGTGAAGGAGCAGACTATTAAGCAGAAATGCTAAATTGGAGTGCATCAAATTATATGCAAGGAGATTAAGCCTTGTTTTTTAATACAAATAAAACATTTTAAGCATAAGATAAAAAGGCATGCCTCGGTACACCAGCTTTCCAACAGAATGCACTCAGTCCAAGCCATCCTTATAATTTCAAAGCAGTGTTATTTGCTTTATTTGAGACGTCTTATTATTTATACATTTACACTGGGTGAGGGGAAAAGGGCCATAGTACATCTTGTAATGAGAAATCTGCTCCACCGACACAGCTGCCCAGCTAACTCGGGATTTCTCCCTGTCTACCTTCCATTACAACCCAACTCCATGTATGACTAACTTGAGCAGGCCCCTCTGTGTAGAGACTATTCCACACTCTGCTCCGGGCTAAACATTCTTCTGTGTATATACTAGTAAATTCAACAGCCTCTTTAACATCTGAGAACGAATTACTGACAAGTCATTTTTTCGTCCCGTATTGCGAGTCAACGTGGCAACCCTGTTTTTTTTCTATTATAAACATGTACTGTACCCTGGCTCCGAGTCGTTCTAGATGCTGATACAAGATTCATAATGGCTGTCAGAATCTGCAATTTTCCTTTTTGTTTTATGAGGTCAGGCAATATTACATGCACTCATATATTCCATTTTCCCAGCTGAAAACCTTCTCATTTGAGCCCGACAGGTTGAGGGAGCCATGATTTTGCAACCTCGTGTGTGAAACACGGCACAAGGGGCAGGTGGCTAACCCCACACTCTCCTCTTGCTCTTGTCCACTGGCAACAGTAAATTAAACTGTCAAAAATGGAATTGTCCTGTCATCAACAAAGCTATAGCTTCACCAGTACTGCAACATCAGATATATTTCTAATTCTGCATTTCCCTGCACCTGTAATTTCATCAGAAATTCGCACTGGACCATGGTGAGAAGCTGTCCAAGGGACACTGGCATTGTGAATTCCTTTAGAGGTTCAACATGACATTTCAAAGGCAGAAATTAATGAACAATTCCAGCAATTTGTAATATATATAAAAAGGGTGTTCAGTGCAAGGTCTTGGCCTTCGGCGGGACCCTTTAAAAGGGTAGACATGCTAACGTGGATATGACATGCTGTGCGGCACACTGGGGCGGAAATTACATGCCTTGCTCTGGAAACAAAGCAAAATACAGACACCCTGGTGGCAGCAGGTAACCCACCTGCAAGTTACTTAATGGTCATAGCCTGGGTACTGGCCCAGAAGGCTCTGAAAACTGCTTAGGGTCAGAGACAGAACATGAAAAGACCTTTTCAGATGCTATTCATGTACAAAGTAATTGGCTCTTAAGTTAAAACGCTATGGGACAATTCACTGTGATCTGAGCTGTTATTCAAAGCTGTTCTTTTGTGCTGTGTGTATGTGTGTAAAAGTATATACACACACATATGGACAAGCATGTAGAAGGTGTCAGATTCCCTAAAGTTGGGTTTATAGGCAAGTGTGAGTTACCTAATGTGGATGCTGGGAACCAAATTTAAGTCCTCTGAAAGAGTAGCAGACACTTAACTGCTGAGCCACCTCTCCAACCTTTCAACCTTAGTTTTTTAAGATAGGGCTCTCACTGACCCTAAAATAATACACTGATTCAGCTGCACTGGCTGGCTGGCAAGCTCCCAGAATCCTCTTGTCTTTGCCTCCCCAATGCTGGGATTAGAGGTTTGCACTAGTGTGCCTGACTTGGGTGCAAGGGATCTAAACTTAGGTACACACACACACACACACACACACACACACCATGCTTATGTATGCAGGCACATGCAATATGTGTGCATGCATGCCTCCACGCACACACTATCTATAGCCAGTCTTATCCCTCCTAGGTAATTCTTCCTCAATGATCCTTCAAGAGCAGAAGTGTCCTCTTCCTTCCCAGGATTTAAGTTTGGTTCAGGCTCCTGGACTTTAATTATTTTCTTATTGTTTAAAAAATGTCGGAGTTGTCTCTAGGTGCCACATGCTGCCCCCCACTCCATCCCTCACAAGCAGCCTTAGGACCTTCTGACACCCAAGAATGGCCTGTACCCGCTGAGTGGTTCCCTATACTTGCAAGTAAAAAGGGACACTTCTGACCCTCTTCAAACATGATAAAGTCAAAAGTACCGCAATTTTAAATGAAATACTGCATTCAAATACTGTTATGTGTCACTCCACAAAAACCTCTCGCTTATCAATCACTCTGCTCAAGACAGAAAGTTAAATTGAGATGAGGAATCATTTCACAGCTTAATACAGTCAAAGAGACTCAATATTCCTTTATTAATTCTCATTTAATATCACTTTAAATTGCTGCCATTATTATCCTACCGTAGACGAAAGATTCTGTGTAATTAGTCTGTATTAAGCCCTTTTTATTTATAAGGAGCCAAATAAACAAACCCACTTTAATTACCTGGGCTCCACAATATTGATCTGAGCATCAAAATTTAATATGACTTTATTTCAAATTTCCATATGACTAGTATTTAAATTTGTTCCAGCAATAACAATTTTGCAGGCACAAATGACTTTTCATTCAAAGTATGTAAATTACCGGCAGCGCGCGGGGCGCAGAGCACTTGGTGCCCACAGCATGTTTACGGAGACCTCAGGGGCCTCGCTGCTGTGTGAGCTGCTCCCTGGTATGGCAGGAAAAGCCACCAATTACCAAAAGAGACAAAAGTCAACGAAGACAGGGAGGCTTCTCCCTCCCAAACCATGTTCTCTCCCACTTCAGTACACGGTGTTAACGACATACAAATTTTGAGGTCATTAAGTATAAACAGGAACGGAAAGGCAGACAGGAGGAAGGCGGGGTATGCTCACGTCAGCATTTCAAGTACCCTCCTAATCCCACAGTGCAAGTTCCAGCATTATTGTCTCAATTTAACTTGCATTAGTACCTAGCACCTTGATTACACTGTTGGGTGGTAATCTTCGCCGGCACATGCCGTCATTACTTATGTCAAGCCTCTTGAGTTGTTATGAATACTACGTTGTTTTACGAGAGAGAGGAAATTAGTGCCAGTCCCCTAGAGTTTTGGGTGCTTAACACACAAGCACTGCGCGGCCCTCGCAAATCCCACAACAAATCCTTGTTTAGTGCCACGCGGAGATAAGGACTTTGCAGCAACGCTGGAGCATAAATAACTCATGTCCCTCTTTATTTGTAAATGTCAGAAAGAAAAAAAAAAAAGTCCCGTTCTTTAATGTTGCTTTTCACACAAACACAGCAGAATGGGCGGCTAGTTGTGTGTGTGTGTGTGTGTGTGTGTGTGTGTGTTTGCACACATACACACCAGTTGAGTAAGGTGTTTGAAGTGAGGCCTAAGGACCACACTCACACGCAAAACAAAGAAATGTCCACAACACGTGTTCGAGGACTGCTGTAAAATGCTGTTTTGGATGTATTTTTAATAAAAATGAACTTATCAAATCCAGGGGAAACATGGCCATAACACCAGCCTTTCCCCTGGAGGACAATAAAAACGGGGAAATGTGGCTGCACATGGAGTGCATTCTCCAGGTTTTTTTTAAATATGATCCACTGTGTTGTTGAAAAGAATTATTTTCTGGTATTATAGGGAATCTTTGCATTGTCTGTTTATTCTGTTTACACAGCAAATGAAACCTACACGATGAATAGGTGAACCCTCTGGGGAGAAGACGGAATTCAGAAAGATGTACAGATGGGGACAGGGGCCCATGAAAACGGAATATAAATTAATGTGGCCTCCACAGTCACATCTGGAATGGAACAAGCCAAATAAATAATTTTGACATTAAAAGAAATTAAAAATCAAGCACCGCAAATAGTAGAATAAAATTTTTTTAAAAGAAATAAAATCATTAACTTTACAACGTGTTTGAAATGGCATTGAAAATAATCAGTAAATGCAGCCCCCAAAAGGGGTCTGGAGGTGTCTTTTCTTCCTTTCAAGGACTTAAAAATAAGCTACTTAAAATATCACCCACCCGGAGGTCCATGTCTTGTCTTTTATAGTTTTTCTTTTTTAGTTTAGAAACAACACGTGCTCAAGATTTGCATGTTGAACCTGCTCATGTTTAATTTAGCCAAACATCAGAGGCCAGAGCAGAATTAACCATAGGTTTGCTACCCAGTGGAGAAGCTGGGGCCCAAATTTAAGGGCACCACACCCACGGCCTGATTAGGTCCCATCTTCTCTAGATTCCATTGCTGCCATCTTTGTTTATGTACCTTGGGGTAGACTAAACAAAAGAAGGAAGTCTTTGCCAGTCTCACTGGAGACAGTTAGAGATACCACTATGAAAGAAAGCACTAGAAGGCCTGGTGGTCACAGCCTAAGTGCAGAGCAGACTTAGGGTACATTCAGGGCCTGCCAGGAGTATCTCTCTCCCAACCAGGTTCAGTTGGGTCCCCAGAGTACACAGAGCCCTAGGGGGCCACCCCTTTCAGGAACCACACAGAGAAAGTAGATGCCCCAATATGTCTGCAAATGAAGCCAATTTTGAAAGATGGCTTCTGACAGCCCTATAAAACTTGCATGAAGTGACCGTGTGGGTGCTTGAGAGCCCACACACTGACCACCAGCCACATGTCTGAGAAAGCACACATTAGCGTTGCTGATCCTGAAAGTGAGTGGAATCCTTGGCAGCCCAGGCAGATCTGCTGCCACCAAGCCTTCACTGTCCACTGCATATGCAAAGAATTTTTTTTTCAGAAGGTAAAATATTTTTTTCTGAGTGTAACAACAGGCATGACTTATTTCAGAATTAAGTGCTAGGCTCTCTGGTGCTTGGGGAAATGTAAACTACAATTTTTACTTCAAATCCACAATCCACTTCACTAGCTTGTGCTCTCCAAAGGCCCTGAGCAGCCCCTTTAAGATGATGAGCATCTTAGAGAGCGCTTTGGTAAATCACGCAAGCAAGGAGCAGGGAGGAGACAAAGCCATTTCTCTCCCCATTTCATAAAATCAGTAAATTGATTTATAAACTGCTTTGGGTAGCAAACAAATACCAAGCTATAAATGGCGAGCACCGACTGCTTTCTAAAATCCAGACCTCCTGCACTCCCAGTCAGATGAGATGGGGCACCGGTACCCCACCCCACCGCCAGCCCTCCACAGCGCAGTTAACAAAGATAAGGAAGCCATCGGAGCAGAGCGCAGTTATCACAGGCAATCGGTAGCATGAACAGTACCTTTCAAACTACACAATAATCTCAGTTTCAAATTACATAAAAATAATTGGTGATTTCAATACAGCACTTAAATAAAGGAAAGTTTGCTGCTCTGCAGGGTTAGTGCTGGTATTTTTTTGTGCCCAACAAGCTGCCCATACAAGAGGCGGTGTGCCTAATATTCTTGCCAACAAAGGCATTTGAAATTAGCAATTGCTTTTAGAAACTTTAATTACAATTTTAAAATGCTATTTCTGCTCTATAATAGATTCCAATTGTTTCAGTATTATCTGGCTTGCAAATAAAATCTACAGTAGATGACAATATTCCCAGGATTAATCACTCTTGAAATTCTAATATGCTCTTGAAATACCAAATAAAAAAGACAGCAATGTTGTTGATGTACTGAAAGCTTCTTGCTTTTTGCAGTTGGCTATTATTATGCATATCCAGGTAGAAAGTTAATTAACCCAAAGCTTAAGCTAATTATGATAGCAGAATGCTATCAACCCAACGCGCTCAGTCAGACAGCTGTCCGGAATTTCATTTGCTAATCATTTGTCTTTTGGCTGAGCATATGGAACATTTTCATGCTATCAGAGGAACAACAAACAGCTGAAAATCATTAACTAAAAACAATGTGCATAAAATCAGAAGCAGTTTTTTATAAAGCTTTGTGTCAGACAAAAAGCCAGATCCTTGCCCTATAAAAATTAATGATTATTTTGGTTCTTGTCACTTAAAAAATTTCAGCTGATAGCGCAATGAATATGTGACAAGAATTCCAGTTGAGTCCATTTCCTGTTTATGTGAGCCTGCAAACATATTCTAAAGTTTTAGTGAGTATTCTAAGGACTGGGTTTGGGGGAGATTATAAAATATTGCTGGTTCAATGCCCTGATTTAAAGGTCCTTTTTGTACACGTCCTGCCAAACCTCAGTTACCACACACTCTGGAAGATGACTCTGAGTTACAAGGTAAAAATGCATGAAATACACTTGTGCACATACCCTGAGCAATGTGTGACATTTCTGAGACCATCCAGAAATCCGTGCAGACACCAGAAAGACACATAAATCTCAGCAAAAAGTTCACCTCAGGGTTGAGTGACAGGAGAGGAAGCCTGGCCACTCTTCTCTGGCTGTCTTCCAACATGCTGTCCTTTCTCTGCACCCCAGTTGCAATGTTCTGGCTGCTGGATGGCAGGAGGAAATGCAGAAGACAACAGAGCTGGTTGTCCCTGGCTCTGTGTGGTCACTTCAGTACCACCTGCACCCACCATCATCTTGATACTGGTGCAGACTGCAGGCTGAACTTCCCAAGCACACATTCTCTGAATCTGCTTAGACAAGACATAGGACCATCTAACTAAGCTCTGAATCTCCCAGGGTCTATTTGGGCAGACCTGTTAATTTAAGGTACTGTGGCCCCAAAGCTGTCAGTGGCCTCACCACACTTGAAGGTCAGAGGACACATGTTCTTCTGACACAACTGGACAAGGGGTGTCCTTAGCATTTTCCTCTAGTTATAATTCTCTTATCATTGTCATCACAAAGATTCAAAAACATTCCTGACTCACTGATAGGTATGTTGGGTCACTGGACGAATAGGGAGCACAGGTTTTGAATGGAGAGGAAACTTTTTTTCTTCCAGGGGAAGGCTAGGTTTAACTTTTCGCATGAGGTGACATGTGCAACTGTTGCCAGTCAAAGGCTCAGCAGAGTCTGATTAATTGTCGGCCCATGGGGACGTCTGCTGGTCACGGACCACTGAGCTGCAGGGAATTTCCATGTCTGTAATATACCACTGTGACAAAATCGACTCTGATTTTACTGCGGTGACCGTGGGAGTGGCGAGAGTGTGGATCTCTTGTCTGAGATCTACTGTGACGCTTGGAAAGATTTTGAATGCCAACTTGTTATTTTCAAGATGAAGGTCACATGGGAGATGTATCCTCAGTGACATCTTCAAAGACTTCTGTTTCCTACAGACCTTATTAAAGAGAAATATAATAGACCCCCACCAGGAATTTAACACTAGGATCCAGCATTGTGTGTGGGTCCCTCTAGGGAAACCTGAAAGGAAGGGTCTCTGGGTGTCTGAAATCCCCACACAAAGGGCAAGAGCCAGACAAGTGGTGGTGGTAGTCACCTCTTCCCCAGAAACTCACTTTCTAAGTACAGTTCCGAGCCACCCAAGGTCTAATGCCTGGGCTTACAAACATGCCAGCCTCCAAGTCACTAGGAAATCTTGATTAAACAGAAACATTCAGAAACCCAAGCAAAAGCCCAGACTCCACTAGCAGCTGCCACACCATCACTCTGACCACACCCACAGGTCTGGACTGTGTTTGCCAGTTACTCTTTGCAAACTAGAAAGAACCCTGCCTGCTCCATTGGGAAGACAGGGCCAAACCTATTACTTCAGTCATAAAGGTTTAATCATCCACAGTTCAAATGTTGACGCCTCTTCCCAATGCATTGAATTTTTTACATCTAAGTTTTAGAGTTACAAAAATGCTTTCAGATGAAAAATGCTGCCGACCAGGAAGGCGTGCGGGGGCTACTTAAATCTGGTTCTTGGAGCTTTTCCTTTCCCTTCCCAAAGGCTACGTGCTCAACACTGATATTGATATTAATATTAATTTGTCATTAATACTAATGTTTCACTAACCAACTAGGAGTATTTTGAAATACCCAATTTCTCTAGATAGCTACACCTCTGGTTTGCTATGGAAAATGTTTTCTAATTACAGCTTCCCAGGAAGCCATCAGACAATGCAGCTAGGGTCCCTATTAATTCAGGAGTTGCACGGGAAATGTATCACATCTAAGGTGGCCACCTAGGCAGGTCACAGTCAGTTCCTGCACGCAGGATGCTATACAACAGCTGAGAGCCAAACAGGCCATTCTGAGGGCAGCCTGTCTGGGCAGCGAGAGGTAATGCACATGTCTACTTAATCTGCTTAATTTAATTTGGAAATGAATAGTCAAAGGAAAGGAATGAGTTGTTCCTACAAGTTCACAGAGGAGAAAAAAACGGGGGAGGGGTACTACCCGCTTGGCCCCTTCTTTGAAAAGCTGCCTCCAAAGTGGGCATGCCCTACCCAGATGAATTGCCCAGGGCACGCCTTTTCAGTGTGATAATGCATCACATATTGAAAGCATGCTGGACTGGCTGCATCCTGGTGTGCCATCTCCAGCACCTTCTCTTTATATTCCCTGACCCACTACACGTGGCTGGAACCTAAACAACTGAGTAAGTGTGCAGAGCATTTTACCACAGACCCCAGCAAGGGGTTCTCTGGGACCAATGCTCTGCACAAGATGGTGGCCATCCACGTGTGAACAGAGATGTGTCAGGCTCAGAGACAAATTTGGGTTGTAGTGGTCCCGAGGCCCTAGAGACTCTGCTAAGTCACAGGTTATCCAGATAGGTTATCCTGCTTCAGTGTGAACAGAGGCTTGAGGCTATGGTCATATTATAATTCTGCATAAGTAAGTGAAAATTGGCATCTTCCGGCCTTAAGAAAAGAAGAAACATCAGATCTGTAACAGACACCTATTAAAAACAGGAGTTGAGAAAGTCCAAGGCAGGGTGAACACATGGGTGAAAAGACAGTCCATGTGATACCTTGTTCCCGGATTTGTCAATATACTCAGTATTCTGTGGCAAGGAAGAAGAGGCAAGATAAGAACTGTAGCTACTTTCATGAAAGGCAATATAGAAATGGCCTCTCAAATAACAACATAGGCTCACTGTCACAATAGCCTTTGGCTGCAGCTCAGCGAGTGGCATATGCAAGTAAGGTATGCAAACACCTGTGTGGGTTACTGTAGGATACTGTAGGATCATCTCTGGGATGGGGAGGGGGGTTCTTACTTTGCTTTGGAAGGAGGAGATGAATAAATCAGACTGTGGTCAGAATACTTGAATAGGCACACCTTGGGTTATTATGTGAACAGGAGACAGGATTGTGTGGATCTGAACGGTTGACTCTAGGGAAGATGAATGAGAAAAGTAAACAAACAAACAAACAAACAAACAGTGTGTCGAATAGAGAGCATAATCCTGTGCCTGAAGACAATGTCAAAACCTCGCAATTAAAACCACACAGGAAGACTGATGTGAATTAAGAAGGGTACAAGCTGTGTGCAAAGAGGAAGGGCAAGAAAGGGAGAGAAACGGGAGGAGCAAACCTCAGGAATGAGGGCCCCTATGCAAACAAAGGCAAGGAGACGCTTGGAGTTGTAACACACAAGACAAACATGTCAACACCCATTAGAGAGATGGTTCTCAACCTGTGGGTCTCGACCCCTCTGTGGGTCAAAGGTCTTCTTCACAGTGGTCATAAATCATATGTTCTTCATATCAGATAAGTGAGAAAAGTAAAAACAAACAGTTTACAGAATAGATAGCATGATCCTGCACCTGAAGACAACCTTAAAAACCTTGCAATTGGGAACATACTGCAATTTTAAAACAGCAGCAAAATTACAGTTATGAAGTAGCAACAAAAATACTTTTATGGATGAGGTCAGCACATGAGGAACTGTACCACTCACTACATTAGAGGAAGGCACTAACATTGCCATGAAAACAGTCTGGAAATGGCCAGGTTAAGCAAAGGGCCACCACAGACATAGCATCCCTCTGCTTTCCTGTATGCACTTCCAGGCTTTTCTGTTTGTTCTCCCAGGAGAGTAGCACCCACCTTTTGATACTGAACCAGCAACAGTAACATGGGAGCACAATTACCTCAAAGAAAACTGGGCCTGAGGTAATGCCAGGATGCATGAGGCCTAAATGACTAGCTCTGTGGTAAAGACCACTCTTGTCTACTGTGTGAGATAGGCATGTTGAAACTACCTTGCAAAACGAACAAGGAACCTGGCCAATGTCTTACTGTGAGGAAGGGGACTGGCCAAGGCTCAGCATGGGCCTAAGTGTATCAGGAAATATACTGCCTCCATGATTTGGGACATGTTTAACTGATTTTGGACAAGAGGCTCCCTGTTGTGCACCCAGTCCTGCTTTTTGTGAGCACAGAATCGATGCCTTACTGGCTGCACCTACTGTACATGGGACACATATTTGGCACTTAGCACATATCTGTACATATCTCCATGTATGTAAGTCAGCTACAGAGAGTCACAAGGGTCAAGACCTTGGTCATGCTGAGGTACCATGTCACCCTGGGTCTTGGATGATACAGACAAGGTTAGAGGAAAGGCCCAGAGTCACAAAGGTGACTTATTAAATGATGTTTCCAGAGTTTGTTATAAGCCAAAAGTGATGGTGCTTCTGCCTTTTTAAAAAATGCTGACCTGAAAAAGTAGGCAATAAAAACAAGCTAAATGCAAGCTTCTTCCACACACCAAAACTGCGCCCCTCGAGTTTACTCAATTCCGACTTCACTGTCTCGGGAAGTCCCCAAAGGTGTCTGGTTTTCCAGAGGCGGCTCTGCAATTTCACGCGAGGGTGAGATCCAGATGAACTTTCCACCAGAACGTGGCCATGAAAGTGGTGCAATTTGTAAGGCAGGTTCCTGCGTAGCTCTGGAGTGCAGGCATGTGGGACTCGCTGGGACCTGAGTCCCAACATGGTGTGCTGGACAACCTTCTCCCTGATGCAGCTCAAGGATGACCAGCTCTTCAGAGCCTTCCTACATATTCAAGGGCCAGGGGAGAGGACAATTGGATAAGCTTTAAAGGAAACCAGCTGGGAATGCATACTGGGAGCTCTGATTACAGCCCTCCTCTCTTTCTCCACCTGAAGCACCTGCCTGGCAACACAGACCCTATGGTACCATCTCTGTACATTGCTAAGAGACATTTACTTTCAAGGTTATTTCAATTCCACTCTTAATCAGTCTGGGAGAGCTGAGAGTTGAGGCAGGAATCTCAGAGCTTCCACACCCAGCAGGTCAGGTCCTGCAATAGGTGGCAGCTGGCTCTAGTACCACACCCAGGGCTGGGCATCTTTAGGAAAACCATTCTCTTCATCGTTGAGTCCTTGGAAGCAGGCTGCAGCCTGTTGTTCCGGTGGTGTACTGGTACTGGGTGTACAGTCTTCCCCAGTAATGCATTCTTCTATACGCAGCAGAACTGTCAGCACGCTTCAAGGGAGGCACCCTGATGGGACATTCTGGCTTGAGCAGAGACAAGAAACTTCCACATAGAAGACCTCTTTCCAAGCCTGTTTTGGGTATATTAGACTTTTTTTCCAATGCACAAATTTTAAAAATCAGGAACACTAATATGAACTATAAAATCTAAATATTGAGCTAATGATGATGCTAGCTAGATTCTAACCTCCAGGACAGGCCCCAGTGGTGTCTCAAGAACTAGACCTATATTGCCCACATTTATGTCAGTATTCTGATCTTCTGAAGCCCCACAAAAACGCCCCATTAAGCTCTGATGACAAGTCCCTAGGCTTTTCCAGGACAGAGTCCCAGTTTCATCCTGCAGTGCCATGCAAACCTGTTCCAAAGGCTTACTGAGACTGGCATGGTCAGGTTCCTCACACCTCAACCCTACTCCTGGTCCCAGCTTCCCACATTACTTTTATCACTGGGGACCAAGAACCTAACAAGGAGGAGGAATGGTTTATTTTGGCTCACAGGAGGAAGGTCTAATATAGCAGCAGTGCAAGATAGCTGGTCACACTGTGTGCAGGGGCAAGAACCAGAGACTACACACAAAATGGGACTCGGCTTTAAAACCTGAAGGTACACTTCCATCAAGGCTCCACCTCCTAAAGGTCTCACAACCTTCTTGAATAGCACGACCAGCTAGGGAACAAGTGTTCAAACACCTGAGCCTATGGAGGCCAGTCCATATTCGAAATGGAACAGGGTTGTACTGGAACCTGTGGTGTATCTACCTGTGGTGTATCCACCTGTGGTGGATATTCACACCATAGCAATATCCTGGTGAAATATAAGACCCCAACGAAAAGAACAAGGTGGTAGGACTTACCTTCTACCTTACTGATCTGGGAAAGTAAAGGACATGAGCTGCCTAGTGCAACTGGAGACCCTTCCAGCTCACAGTTGGGTCCTGACTCAGCTGAAGCAGCTTTGCCTCCTGGTTCAGGCGGTTTTCTTAAGTAACTGTATCTGTACCGGTTAGTTTTTCTTGCCACTTTGATATAACCCAAAGGTACTTGGGAAGAGGGAACCTTAATTGCAGACTTCCTCCATCAGATTGGCTTTTGCCATGTCCGTAAGGAATTGCCTATATTGATAATTGATGTGGCAGGGCCCCCGCACAGCTCCTGAAGGGATGTACTCTTCCCTGGGCACTTGGTCCTGCTCTGTATAAGGAAGTTAGGAAGACATGAGGACATGAGCCAGAGTGGGCGCCGTCCTTCATCTTGCAAAGGACTCAAGATGAAGGACAGACAGAAAAAGAGTGAGCAAGCCACCAAGCAGCCTTCCTCTACAGCAGTGGTTCTCAACCTTCCTAAAGCTGTGACCCTTTAATATAGTTCCTCATGTTTGAGTGATTCACAATCATAAAATTATTTTCCTTGCTACTTCATAGTTGTAATCTTGCTACTGTTATGAATCTAACATCTGTGTTTTCCATGGTCTTAGGTGACCCCTGTGAAAGAGTTACTCAACCCCCCAAGAGACTGAGGCCTGATACTCTATAGTCTCTGCTCCAGGTTCCTACCTTGATTTCCTCACCGGACTTCCCTCAGTGATAGGCTACTACCTATAAGTGTAAGAATAAATAAACCTATTCTTCCTCAAGTTGCTTTACCATGGCAACAGAAAAACAGGATGACTTCTATCCCACCCCTTTCTGAATCTTTTTACTATCTCCCATGAAAAAAGACTTCAAAGGTCAGAATTAAATTCTGAAAGTAGTCTTTCCAATGCTTGAGCCCAGAGTAGGCAAGGTTCTCTGATGTCTCACCAACAACAGGCTGACTGTTCCAATTTTCACATGCAGAATGACAGTTTTAAGTGACCTGATGTGACAGCATCAGAGATTTATTGGCATGGAAACTTGAACCTGTGGTCTGGTGGCTCTAAACATATATATATATATATATATATATATATATATATATATATATATATCCCTTTTAAAAATTTAAAGGAAGCCTCAGGCCCTGTCCTAGGAAGAACACTGGGATGCACATACCTGCACATGTAGTCACCACAACTTGTCTGCTTCTGGGTAATTCTGGGTTCTCCAAAGATTGCAAAGACTACAGTTGAGTTGGTTCATTTGTCAGTGGTACTGTTAGGTAGATATACTGGAAAACTGGGCCACACAGTACCTGTACCAGGTACAGGTGCCAGCATGCACACAGCTGCACCACCTGTGCAAATTTCCTTTGGGAAATCCCTAAACCTAGACCACTCTGGAGTCCCAGCTCAGAAGAGAAATGTGTGGGACTCATGTGTTGTGAAGACAGCCCACAATTAGGAGGTCGAGGCCCGATGTATCAGATGCCTTAACTACAGTGACTAGACATGAGCACAGCAGAGACTTCTGGATGTTTCTGGTTTTGCTGGCCTTTCTGCCCCAGGGGTGCTATAGAAGAACTCGAAACAATATACATTCCTGTATAATGTTCAGAGTGAACCAACACTGAGCCACAGAGCACTAATCCAAGTACAAGAATATCAGAATTCATATACAACAACCTTGAGGATACCCTAGGGATGAGACAGGAAACACAAACTGTTTCCTGCCTTCTCCATCCTGTACCAAAGACACAGAGGTATTTTACAATTTACCAGATGTGGTTATGAAGGTAACACATGCTCAAATACCTTGATATGTTTTTCACCACATCACAACAGCAGTAGATGCTGTGGTCTAGCTCAACTGAGGGAACAGTGAGAACTCATGGTGGAGGACAACATCCTTCACAGAAAGCTCCTAGGTTAAGGAGCCTTTCTATATCCAGAAAATGACCCAGAGGTTCTCAAGTCTACAGCCTGACCACACTTTTAAGGAGTGTTATTATCATATGATATATATGATATAGCAGCTTTATACATTCTCTGGTGCATTAGCAAGAGAGAAGCATACATATGTCCTGAGGCCATTAAGTGATACTGGTGCTGTTTGGGCCCACTTTGAGCAGTTGTGAGAGAATATATGAGACTGGGCAGCCCACGAATAGAAGGTTATGTGGCTCACAGTTATAGAAGCTAGGTGCATCTAGGAGCAAGGGCCTTCATCATCATCCCATAGCAGAACATGGAAAAGCAAGTGATGGGAAAGAATTATATGAGAGCAGAATAAGCCTACCCTCACAATAACTAGCACACATGGAACATGGAAAAGCAAGTGATGGGAAAGAATTGTATGAGAGCAGAATAAGCCTACCCTCACAATAACTAGCACACCCCTAGATAGCAGCATCTAATTCTCGGGAATCACATGGCCCCTCTTCTGCCTCCTAGTCCTTCAACATCAATAATTAAGTTTATATTGCATGCACTTCAGGGGCCATAATGACCAGAACAATGCATATCAGAGCATTCAGACTCAGCTTTCCAAGGCAATGCCCTCTGAGCCTTTTAAAAGAATAACTCTGGAATTCAAAAAAGTACAAGAGAAATAGTTGCATGCCTCTAAGCATGTCTTATCAATCTGATTTAAAAGAAGTCATAATTTTTCAAGAAACCCTTGCTAGGGTTATTAGTACCATCAGAAAATGGACTTCCTCCTGGTTCAGAATTGAAAATGTCTACTAGGTACTGAAAGCTCACCTTTAAAAAGCAGAATAGGGCTAACCTTTCTGTCATTTCCTGGAGCTTGAGAGTATCAGAAAGTAATCGAACAAGATTGGTTTGTTGTTGTTGGTGTTGCTGATGTTGCTGCTGTTGACACAATGAAGGATTCAAAGTAGTTTAGCCATCAAGGCCTAAAGAGAGCAGGTGGCAGATGTCTCCCTTAGATCTGTCAGCAGCTCCACAGTTGAGATCTTTGGCAGATACCAGCCCAGTTGCTAAAGGTGGGAAGAGAAATGTCAAACAAAAAAAAAAAAAAAAAAAAAAAGAGAGAGAAATGGAGGACATAACCCAAACAGCTGCTCAAAACTCTTCTACAGTATGGATTCCTAAAGGTCACAGTGGGACCAGGAGGACCTTTGCCATACTGTGGTCCAACCTCAGGAACATTATCTCCCTTCCCATCCCCTGTGTAATATTTGCAAAAATGCCAACCAACACTACAGATCATGTCTTAGTAATGTCACGAGAGCAGGCTAGCTTGTAGGTGACTCACACAGCCATAGGGAGCACCAGAGTCAAGATCATCTGATCTGGAAGGCTTCAGGAGACACATGTGTAAGAGCCCCAACAACATTTGTCCAGACCCATGGATTGATTCTTCAGGCAAGGATCCCAGAGACAAAGTCACATCACTTCTTCCCATGCTTCCAAGCTGTCCCAGATTATCTTTGAAAACGCTGCTTATACAAGGTCTGTGGGGCAGCAAACCATCCAACCTTAGAGACTGCCAGCAACAAACAGTAAAAAATGAAGGGGATGGTGGCTCATAATGTAGAAACAGAGTGCTCACTACTCAGCCTTTCTTCTGCAGGAAGTATCACGCACCCTGAGCCTAGCTGCTTTACCTGCTGCTCAGCTGCCCAGCCCCTCTGTTGTCCACAAATGCTTGCTGACCAGAAACACTGACTAATTTGCAGTTCATTCAGGTTTTCAAACACTATACTGTTTTCAGAAATTTTTGGATAGAGTAGCCATTCTTGGGGAAACAAGGGCCCTTTGCACTGGCAAGGGTAACTGAGCCCCTTTCTTCCTTCAGCTGGGGAAGGGGAAGGTAGCATTTCCGTTTGCTAACCTGCACACGGCACCGGCATATTCCTCATAAGGGGGTCCTTTTTGGTAATAAAATCCAGATTGTGATTGCCAGCACAAGATTCACGACGTTTAGAGTGCCTGTAAACTGGCAATTGTGAATCCCTTAAATGCTGTGGACCCTATCTTGCTGTGTCCTAAATGCTGATATCGGAATTTTTATAGAGAGTTCCTAGCCTCTCTCAGTTTTTCATTAGACTGTGAATGGTAAATGACACACTTTTCAAAGTTTACGTTCTCCTTCCTGGCTAGATCCACAAAAATAAGATTCATACTTTCTTGCCTCTGCCAGCAATTCCATGGCTAAAAACTATTCATTGAAAAATAGGAAGAGACTCTGATTTTGCTCTGATAGAGATTCACAAATGATACAGGCAAATTTGCTCACAATATGTCCAGCCTCTTTATTAGAATTTAAATAGTGCTGAGTGGGCCATCTAATGAATGAAAATTCCAAACTGAAGTGCTCAGACCATGCACACCCCCAGCTTTAGGCACTTTTCCAGGAAAGAGCCATAGAAACACATTACACTTTACGGAACATGCTCAAAGTGTCTATAAAGTGAACTCTATTTTTACTTTAAACCTATTGTATATATCAAAGAGATGCTTCCAAGCAAGAAATGGCTGGCAGGCAGGTGTCAGGCCTTTGAATAAGAGGGAGTCTAACAGATTCACAATGCTAACCTGCTTGGCTATTTTAACCACCAACAACTGAGGATGAGACCTGCATGGTGGGATCATAGCTTTTTGAAAAATTAGGCTCTCAGAAGAGAGATGACAAAGGCTAATTCTAGCATCCAAAGATGGACCAAACAGCATCAGACTGAGCTAAACAGGAACTAGAATTCATAAGAATGGGCATTCCTACCTCTGAGAGGCAAGAGAAATGATTCAGAGAAGCAGGGATCAGGAGACAAGGGTGGTGACCCAGAGGCTATGAATGGGGGTAAAGGAATGTGAACAGCAGGAAGCCAGGTCTTAGATGAGAGTGGGAGACCTAGCTGCATAGAGCAGCTGCTAAGGTGTCAAGTGCATGGCGGCCTGCCCTACAGATGTGCTCCTCTAGTAAGGACACCTCATTACACATGCAAGTGGGGTCACCTTGATCTGAACTGTTAAGACATTTCAATCCTGTCATAAATAAAGGAAGGCTTCTGGTTGAGCCTTCTATCATTTGGGAGATGTCCTGGCTTCTATTCTTGTTGCTATGACAAAATACTCTGGCAAAAGCAACTTAAGGGAGAAGGGGCTTATTTCAGATCATAGTCCATCACAGTAAGTAAGTCAGGGAGGCAGGAGTTTGAAGCATCGCATCCACGGTGAAGAAGCTTTGAGTGAATGTGCATGCCACTGTTGATCTCCCTTTCTGAATTTACATAGTCCAATATCCTAGCCATGGGTCGCCCACAGTGGACAAGTCTTCCCACTTCAATTAATCCAATCAAGATAATCCCACAGGCTCAAGCACTGGTGATTGCAGATTCTCAAGTTGACAATGAATACTAGCCATCACAAGCGAATCTACAGAAGGCTCAAACATACAAACTCCACATCCTACCTCACACCATGCAAGCTGTAATGTGAGCTGGAGCCAAGTAACTTCCAAAATGATGACTCTTCTTGCCACAACTACTGGGTAGACTGCACAATGCTGACTGTCTCCCAGATACCCTATGGCACAGACGTGTTGCTAGGCATCTCTCCCAGAGGTAGTCAGGACTGAAGGTGCTGGTCTATGATGAGAGATGCTTCCCAAGCTAGGCAGGACTGCAGTCCATCCATGCTCTCCAGGTGCTCACATACTTCATAAGTATCTGTATGAATCCAGTTACACTGATCCACAGGCTGTCAGTCTTGGGAATATTATTAGTGAACATAAGCACAAAGCAGAGGAAGAGCCAAGAAGCCGCTTTTAAGCTATATCAATGCAGATGGTGGGTGCCTTAGGGTTTCTACTGATGCAATGCAACACCATGACAAAAAAGCAACTTGGGAAGGAAAGGGCTTATTTAGTTTATACTTCCACATTGTAGTTTATCACTGAAGGAAGTGAGGACAGGAACTCAAACAGGGCAGAAACATGGAGGCAGGAGCTGATGCAGAGGCCATGGAAGGGTGCTGCTTACTGACTTTCTCCTCACAGCTTGCTCAGACTGCTTCCTATAGATCCCAGGACCACCAGCCCAAGGATAGCACCACTCACAATGGGCTGGGCCCTCTCCCATCAATTACTAAGAAAATACCTTCCAACTGGATCGTATAGAAAAATTTTCTCAATTGAGGTTCCTTCCATTCAAATAACTCTAGCCTGTACCAAGATGACATAAAACTATCCAGCCCATTGACCTAAAACTCATTTATGAAACCTTTTAAATAATGGAAGACAATGTATACTATGTCATTTCTCTATTGCCTTGTGATAAATCACTACATCACAAATCATACTCAATGGCTTAAGACTATCACAATTTTATCATTTCATTTCTCTGGGGTAAATTTGGTCTTTTGCTTACAGGCTGAAGTTGGTGCCAGCCACTGGTGTGGCTCTTAGTGTTTAAGGCTCAGTTTCTTTCCCTGACTCTCTGCTTGCTAACAGATGTATTTCCTTACAGTTGCAGGACTGAGACACTAGTATTTTGCTGTGCATGTGAACAGCTCATTAGAATGGGTGATTCTGTCTTACCAGTGTGGAATAACGTATCCTAGACGTCAGTCTAGTTCTAACTAGTGAATTGGATTAAAAGGATCCACCTATTTCTAGGTAATGTAACTGGAATTTCCATGTAATGTAACTTACATACTATAGCTAAAGTTATCAAAACACAAACATATCCAGCCGTCACAAAAATAAAGTCTTTCTGTAAAGCATCAGTTACCAGGCAAGGGTTAAAAGAAGACTTTAACAGCTACATGGAGAGGAAAGCTGAATGACCCAGAGGTGACACACACAGGAGACGAAATCAACTATCATCAAGGGATCTGTGCCTTGCAAAGATGAGAAGTACATCAAGGAATCCTGTGCCTCACAAAGGTGAGAAGGACAACAGAGATGCCCAAATGACGCACATGGTGCTTTGAGAGATGAAAACTGAGGTACACTGAAGGACCTTAGTCAATCAGTCACACATACTGGAAGCTACCAGAAACCAAACACAAAACAACCAGGACAAAGTATGAGGGAACGTGGGGGTGATTCTTAGTGTACATGAGTGCACATGTTGCTAAAACTTCTTCCATTGTGGGAGAAGTAAACAACACTTAACCCTTCTTTCTACTCAGATATGATTTTACTACAGTTCACTCTGGGGAGCCAAAAAGTTTATTAGCCTGATTTACAGAGTGAGGGACTATGGGTAAGGGAATGAGGGACTATAGGTGGGGGCAGATATGGCTTCAAAACAGCCACACCAGAAGGTCTGCATCCAGCAGGGATGATGACCATCAAAGTGGAGATGGAGCCCCCTGCCCCCAGTCTTTCCCCACCTACACATTCTAGCCCTTCCCCTAGACCACAAAGCCATGTGCGATCAGAGTGGAATTAAACTCAACTGGGTGGGAGGGGCTGCTGGATATTCAGGTGAACAAGCAAGCAGACAAACCACAGTGGTCAATATACTCAGCTTGCAGGTCAAAGACACAGCTATGGTTAAAGCTGCATCTCATCTGGTGGCTGGGATTGCCCTTACCTTTCTGGGCATGAGGGCATTACTGATATGATGCACAGGAGAAGCCTGCTGCAAAGTCAGGGTCATTCACACTGGCTATGGGATGTTGACAATAGGTATATGGTAAGATTCTAAAGGGGCGGGAGATATAGCTTGGTAGTCAAGAGTATGTACTGCTCCTACAGAGAGGCCAAGTGTGGTTTTCAGCACTCAGGTTGGCTAAGATGTTGTCTTCTGGCCACTGAAGGCCCCTGCACACAGATGCATATCCACACATACATACACATAATTAAAAATAAAATAAGTATTAAAAATAGGCTGGACATATTGGAGCACACCTTTGATCCCAGCACTCTGTGAGTTCAAGGCCAGCCTGGATGTGCTATAGTCAGAGTTCCTGGCCAGTAGGGCCATACAGTAAGACCGCCTCTCAAATGATATAAAATAAAGCTTTGGGCAAAGGAAAGGCAGGCTCCGAACTGCTACCCTGGGAGCCAAAGGACCAAATACCTACAAATCCACACTCTTCAGCTTCCTCAGGAAGACAAGCCTACCTCTCTACCCTTCTCCTTAAGTCTAAAAAGCAACACATAATCTAGATCTCAAACAGGCCCAACTTAAAGAAAAAGCAAATGACAGGAAAGTACCTGCCTGACAAAAATGTCTGATGGGTAAACAACGAGCTGTGTGTGCCCCTCTATCAGTGTCCAGGGGAACAGAAAGACTACCTGGGAACACAAGGATTTCGTCTCTCAGATAATAATGGGTCCTTCCTTCCTTCATCTCTATCTGTATGTTGATTTTAGAGTAATTGTTTATTGTAAGCTGGTTAAATGTTTAGCTATTTGAGTTTGCATCTGATGCCAGTTTAACTCACTACTCCGAGTTAAATCAAGCACACCCAAGGCAGTTCACATCCGCTTCTGGCATCCGGCTTATTACGCTTTCTTTATTTGCAGAGGCCACGAAGACTTCTCATCTCCCTGTTGTTATGGAGAAAAGCGAGACAGCCTATCAGAAAGATGTAAGATTTTCCCCCTCACGGTTGTTCATCTTTTGTGCTGGCAATCCATCTTTTAGGAAAGATGGAATAAAGCCGATATTTAGGTATATCAGGTGATTCACCGCGAGCATCTCTCAAAACCATGATCAATATTCTCATGTTTTTAGCACTGTTTTCAGTCATAAATATCTTTCCTCTAAAAAAGAAATCACTCTCCAGGGCGACAGGGCCTGCAGTCGATATGTGAGCAGCAGAGTGGCCAGCACTGTGGTCAGGCCTGGCACTGGGAGGAGCCAGGAGCCCACAACTGCAGTAAAATCCACAAGCTTCAGAGGATACCTGAGGGGGCCAGTGGGAGGACAAAGATGTTTACTGTTCTGGAGCAAACCTCATCAGCACCAGGGTTATCTTACCTCTTGTGTTTTCTCCTCTCAGATCCACCAGACAAAAAAGGAAGCTCAGGACAGACCACACGCACTAATGCACTCTCCTCTAAATGCAAGAACCGAATCACACACTGCAGGTCCGTGCACACTGAGAACACAGGTCCGAAGAGCTCCCAGTTACGGGTTTTAAGGAAAATGGCAGCAAAAACTATACACTAAGAACTTAAAATACAATGTTTACATACATGTCAGGCTCCAACCTAACACAGTCTGGAAATGTCCACTATGATAGATAGACTTGACACTAGGAGATCACTTGGAACAATCATTGACAACAGACCATGGAGCTCCTCAGCACACAGTGGTCACATGAGTTCTGTGGCAAGAGGGGAGGGCACTGTTAGGCAAGAGGCCAGGCAAGGCCCTGGGCTCCAGGGACCCATGGCCCAGTGAGAAGGACCCATGGCAGTGTGAAGGAAGTTCCTTTGAATGGTTACAACATGCACATTCCTTGAGAAAGGAGTAATCCCAGATGAGCACTGAAGACTCACACAGTAGGACCCACCTGACCCTAGGGTAGCTCTGCCAAGAGAAGTAGGTGAGGGCTGGGGAGCAGATGCTATACTGCCTGTCTGCCAGCTACATGTGTGGAGGGTGCCTTCCACAATGACCAGCTGAGGACTATGGACCGTCAGTGAGAAAAACGGACTCTCTGATCTTTCATGTTTTCTACCTATCAATAACTGGACTAAAAATGTCAGAGATAAGCTGCTGAGTTACACTCTGGAGGGGTCCTTCCTAGAAATGGCCTGCCTCCCAGGAAGACCTGGGTCACCCTTAGAACATCTACACTGCTATCTCTCAGATGAAGCATTACTATGGAGACTAGCTTTGCAGGGAGTACTTCTCTTCCTCAGCAGAGCGGGATACCTGTGGACTGGGCACATTTGGAGTTTTGAAAGAAAGAGGAAGATGGAAATTTGGAGGACAGTCTTAGACCTCTGAGAAGCACCAAACAGCACACACAGAAGTGCCAACCTCTTCTTCCACCCAAATGTGAGTCAGGAAAATGCATCAGATCTAGAAACTGCTGGAGAAAACAGCTCTCTCACACCACTGCTAGACTACAGAGGTGGGAAGCAAACCACCTGTGACATGAATGGCCCATGACAGAGCTGTCTACACAGGATTTGCCAAGTGCCCTTCATACTGCATGCCTTCGTTTTAAAACCCATGAAGAACCTGCACCATCACCAACAACCCCATGAATGTAGCTGTTTCCCTTTTTAAAATCATGTGTGTGCTCATGCTTGTGTGTATGTATATGTATGTTCATGTGGGGGAGCATGTGTATGAGGAGGCCAAAGAAACAACCTCAGGTCTGTCTCATCCTTAGGAATACCATTCACTTATCTTGAGATAGGGTCTCTCACTGGCCTAGGGCCTACCAATTAGACTAGATGGGCCAATGAACCATGGGGATCTCCCTGTCACTGCTTCCCCAGTGATATTGGAATTACAAGCATAAAACAACACACCCAATACTTTAATGTAAGTTCTGGGGGATCAAACTTGGGTCCTCACATATGTGAGGCAAGCTCTCTACCAACTGAGCTAACCTTAAGCCAGTTAGCATTTTATTTATTTCTTTTTTTCATCTTAAAAGAAAAAAAAAAAAACACTGTCTGTTGGGCAGGTCTTTGATGGAAGAACTGAGAGACGAGGTAACGATGATTTGGAAGCAGGTAGGGGGACAGTGATGGGTCACAGTTTCTAAAGCCAGATGACCTGGAGAAAATGGCTGTGGTTTCTGCATTTACAAGCAAGTTCTCAAACTTGTGAATGCTGAGACCTTTTAATACATTTCCTCATGTTGTAGTGACCCCCAACAATAAAATTATTTCTGTCACTACTTCATAACTGTAGTTATACTACTGTTAGGAATCATAATATAAATATCTGTGTTTTCCTATGGTCTTAGGAGACCCCTGTAAAAGGGTCATTTGACCCTCAAAGGAGTTGAAACCCATAGGATGAGAACCACTGGGACCAAGTGATCCTGACCAAAGCCTCAGGCTGAGACCCTGAATGAAGAGAGCCTGTGTGAACCTCCTAAGTTGCTGGTGGAACCCACTGCAGAGACAGAGACCACAGTTGGGCCTATAGGACAGCCGGCTTCAGATATACAGGGGAAGGCAGGGCCATGATCAAAATACTGTCTGCAGAGAAAGCTTTCATTCCCTCCTTACCTTACAAAGTGTTGTACCTACATGTATAGAAGCTTGCTATTTTTGGCCGTATATGTCTCTACTTCCGCACTTGAGAGTCTGAGGCAAGAGAATTGCCAAGACTAGCTTTTTAGACTAAACAGTGTGCACCAGGTCAGCCAGGCCTATGCAGAAAGACCCTGACTTAACCATCAATCAATCAATTAATCAATCAACCAAACAACCAGTCAAAGATTAAATTCATCAACAAAATACAATCAACTCATATATGTGCCAATATCTACCCAATATTCTGGCAAAAGCTTTCTAATGCTTTCCAGAAATGGTTCAATATGATGAGTTTGGTAAGGACTAAAGGCTGGCTTTAAAATTAAAAGATGAATAAACTGTCAGCAAAAAGTAGAATGGGCAGTTTGCCACAAGCAGCAACCGACCCACAGCCTCAAATAAAAAAAATGTGTATTTGATTCTAACTCCTTTAAGATCATCTTTCAAACTGAAAGGTTTTTTGTTGTTGTTGTTTTTTGTTTTGGTTTGGTTTGGTTTTGTATTTTTTTGTTTTTTTCTGGTTGGTGTTGGTTTGTTTTTCCTGGAAACGTTAAGAAGCCACAGGTACAGGTCGAACTCCTTACAACGAATTCACCTTGTGCCATTTATCCAGGGATGAGAGCTGCCTGCAGGAACAACAGGATGGTGGCTTGAATAGGAATGGCCCCCATAGACACATGTGCTTGAATGCTTGGCCACAGGGAGTGGCACCATTAGGTGTGGCCATGTAAGAATAGGTGTGGCCTTGTTGGAGGAAGTCTGTCACTGTGGCGGCAGGTTTTGAGGTCTCATATGTAAGCTTAAGCTACACGCAGTGCTGAATCAGAGCCTCCTCCTGGCTGCCTGGAGGAGGCATTCCCCTTCTGCTGCCTGTGGGGGTGTCTCATATGCTCAAGCTATGCCCAGTGTGGCAGTCCCCTTCTGCTGCCTGTAGAACAAGATGTAGAACTCTCAGCTCCTTCTCCAGCACCATGTCTGCCTGCATGCTGCCATGCTTCCCACCATGAGGATAATGGAGTGAACCTCTGAACCTGTAGTCAGTCTCAATTAAATGTTGTCCTTTATAAGTGTTATGGCCATGGTGTCTCTTCACAGCAATAAAACCCCCATACAAACACCTTTTATAGCAGGTACAGCACCTTCTAGGGCAGGTCAGCACCACAAGGCCAGTCCCTGAACTTGAGAGATTATTTGAGTTTTGAGTCCAGAACATTCTTTCCTCTACCTGTGACTGCACATGATATGTATCATACGTAGAGCTTCCCACCTCCTTAAAATTGATATAGAATGACTTTCTGACATACAAACCCAATAACTGAACCTAAAACACAATTGTTTAAGGATTAAAGGAAAACAGTGCCAACCCAATGATTTTAAAAGGATTAATATATAAATCCTGAACAACCTAAATATTCGCAGTCTTTTCTGGAAAGATTCACTTTAGCCATCACAGGAGAAAGACCATGGTCCAGGGTACTAAAGGAAGCAGGAAGAATTTGCTTTTTGTCTTTGTAGATGTGGGCTACCAGAGAGTCGGACAATTCCCAAAGTATTTGACTTAGTATCTGGATAGAAATAAAGATGGTTCTAGCCAACCACGGGACTTCAAGTAAACCAAAAGCAAGAGCTAAAGCCAAAGAGGCAACAGAAAGTAATTATGGTGATTGACATCATCATCTACCGGTCTCACGTCTCACACTAAGAGTCCTTTGCATAAGCCTGCTGTGGTAGTTACAAATCCCAGAAAAGATTCATACCTGGGTGTAGCAATCAGCAAGTGTGCCAATTTTAAAACCTAGAATTAACAAATGTTTTGTGGTCATATAAACTGTCAACATTAGCATAAGCTGGAAGACAATCGAACTACAGCTTTTCACACAATCTTTTACAAGTTTTCATTAAATCTAAAACTATCTCAAAAAGTAAAGGTTTTTTTAAAAATCTGGCTATATAAACCAAGTTAGAGAAAAAGATTCCACAGGGAAAAAAACATAAAAAGTAACAATCTTTCTTTAATATGTAAAAAGTTCTTACTAACCAATAATGAGACAAAATAACCCAGTTCAAAAGTAGCCAAGGGTTTGGCCAAAGAAATCCCAGTGAATAAGAAACAGGATAACGTATTTGACTTTAATTAAAATACCAGAAATGAAAGTAATGAAAAGACATTACAATTATTGAAATTTAAAATTCTGCTTCTCGGGATTCATTCTACACACCTTGCCAAGTATAGAGACATCTACAGAAGGATGTGTGTAATTAACTTTGCTCAAAATAGCTCCAAACAACAGTGAAAACAGCACCGATTTAAAAAAAAAAAAGAAAAAGAAAGAAAGAAAGAAAGAAAAAAGAAGGCAATGTGTTAATGGGGGCTTGTCAGGATTAATGTTGTAACATTTGGACACATAAGACATAACAACATTTCCAGGCGGGCACCTCAAATGCAGTCCTTTGAATCACGCTAAAACAACTGTCAGAAGACGCAGCCTCTAAACTGACATAATTAACTGCGACTTATGTTTTAACACATTTTCCTACCTGAACAAGATTTAATATAAATATCTGCATGAACTAAAAAGCGCTCTGACTTGATCTGTACCCGATTATTCCCACTCATTAGCACTTACAGAGAGTTCTGCACACTTCCCTACTAGGCTCCATTAGACATTCTGAGAGACTAGCCACATGCAGCATGCTTGCCAGTGAGTCCTGCTCTGTGAATGGTGGCCGGCTTCCCCGCCAGAACTGCTAGCAACTCAGAGGAAGACTACTGTGAGAGGACTTCCCTCGACAGGATCAATATGCTGTGATTTCTGTCAACCAATGGGCATAATTAATTTTGCTGAGATACAGCTTATCTGAAAAACCCTCTCAGTTCAAAATTTGGAGAAAAGTGTTAGGGTACACAGACTAAGACACAGAATAACAGGGTTCTCAGGGCAAGTTTTGCTGAAATTAAAGGTCCACCTTATAACTAACTATGTAACTAACTATATCTCACATAACTTGGCTGCAGACCCCATGAAAAATTTAACTGGAAATTAAATCAATGCCCTTTATTTAAAACTCCTATATCAGCAACAATTTTTTTAAAGGAATCTTTGGGTTGCAAGCATGGTTTGGATGTGTTTATCAATCCCAGATGTACCGACTGTAGGAAGATTATAGCTTAATTAAAACCCTGGCAGGGTCAGTAATGTTCGTATGCTAGATGTTTCTATGGAGTGTCACTTGGGTACAATCAATTAGAATGCACGGCAAATTGTTAAATGCAAAAACCCAAACCAAGAGGCCTGTTGTCGCACGGAGGGCTCTCGCATGCATTAAGAGGTTAATTTATATTTTGTTCCGATGCATGCATATAAAAGTGATATTTATATCAGGTATTCATAGCTTCCTTAGATGATTGATATCAATTTCTCTTCATAATATGACCAGCAAATAAAACACACGGCGGTTCTAATATAAAGAAATAACATGTGACAGGAGTCCCTAAAACATTTCTATTTTGGACCTCACAAGCTAAATTGCTTTTGCTGGCCCTTCCACCTCTCAGCATGGTTGACAGACAAATTGATCGAAACATTGGAAAATAATATGCTTGCGAAATTTCTCTGGGTGAGTTTCCAGTCTTTTGAATTTTTCATACAAGAACAAAATGAAAGATTGCCTCCTTGATTTTCCCTCCATTATGCGGCCCCATCTTAGAGTACAGGAGCATACAATACTTCAACAGCAGCCGGACGCTGTAAACAAAACGTGTAACATTTTTCATAAACACCCCAGCCCTGGGAAGTTGAGAGAGTGGGAGCAGGCATCTCTGCCCTGAAGATTATGTGGTTCACTTACAATGAATTCATACATTTGAAGTTGCCTTAGGGCTTCTCATTAGACTTAGGGGTGTTTATTACAGGAAGTACTGTGTGCATCGTTTAAGAAGAAAGGAGGCTGGGTGATTTGATTAGAAATGTTGACAGTTGAGGTGTGTAAAGAATCTGTCGTTCACTCTCACTCTCCGACTTCAGTATTCAGTTCCTTCATTTTTCATGACTTCTTTGCAGCTCCCTTTGAACTGCAGATGTTGGGGTGAGGGGTGGGGTGTAGAAACTTTCTGCTGCACACTGTGGCTGCTAATGGTTGGCCCTGACTTCCAGTTGCTACTCTGGGCTATACTGAGACTAAGCACTTCACAAGGAAAAAATATTTTAAAAGATTAAAATTCCTTTTCACTGTCCCACCCCCGAACCCTAATGGTGGTTGGCCATATAAGACCAAGAACTCAGAAATGATTGAAGCTCTCCAGTGTTACCCATGTGGGGGTGTGCCCACCTTGAATCCCTGACTCCCGCGTGGTCCTTCCTCAGCTACCCTGGCCCTCGGGCTCCTACAGGATTTCAAAATTAATAGCTGTGGTAGCATAGGATAGGCAGACTCCTCATACATTTAAATCTATAGACTTCATGAAAAGTCTTATTAACTAAATTTTTTCCTCAATACTTGCAGGTCAAGAATCAATGAATAGTCAATTTTTTTTTCAGTCAAAATTAAACAAATCATAAAAAATGGCATAATTCTCAGTACTGCAGATTAGATTTTGTGGGAAATATGTGCCAGATATGAAAAACAGAAGTCATTACGTTACACTAAAATAGTTTTTGTAGCAGTATTTTTGCTCTAACTCGTCAGCTCTACCAGTCCTGGTGAGCTCACTCCAGTTTTTCACAGTAACTGGTGCTGCCATGTCGACTCGGGGCCTCCACAGCACACAACTCAGGCTGGCACACAAAGTCTCATCCAGTCACACAGAGGAGCACTGCATCCTTCAGTGGCACTCATTGTTGAATCTTGTGCGAGCTGAACTGTGATTATTGGTGACAAGAGGATCAACGGTGGTCTTCTAACGAGGCGCCTGTGGGCTGAGCAGAAGAGCACTTGTGGATACTCGGGGAAGGTGTGTCCCTGGGGCTACAAATAAGTTGGTGAGGAAGACAGAGGTGTCAGCGCAAGCTCTAGAGTCTGTGCACAGCTACAGAGCACACTGTGGTCAGAAGAGAAGTGGAATTCCCAACAAAGTCATAGGGGAATCACACCTCTGTGGGAATGCTCTGTTGCCTTTGAAAGCAAAAACCACACCCTTCACACCCTGAAGTAGCAATAGTCCCTTCAGAAAGGAGACACCTGTGTCTGTTAGGACCAGATGGCCAGGGGCACCAGCCTGTCTATAAAGGCACTGCCCATCCAGGACCCATCGGACACAATCTGAAAATATGTCTCCATCTTCAGGCCATCCTCTCCGCACTCCTCCACTGTCATAAGAAGTGAAGGGCTATTCATTCATATGTCTGTGACCCAGCAATGTCATGGGAATTGTATTCTATCATTGGTTCTCTCATGGGGGTGGGGGGGGAAGGGTGGTCATAGAACCCATTGCTCATCTGGTCTGATGGAAAACAAAGGAAGGTGAGGTTTATCATAGAGCCAGCAAAGGCAGGAACTTAGCACACTGAGAAGAGTGAGCATGATGTGTAAGTTTTAGAAAATCAATGATTCCAGAAAGTTAAATATGTTTAAGAAAGACAGTGAATCCTGAGAGCTGGTATGTTTTGGGCTCGTCCCCAGCCAACCATAGACTTATCTCAAACAAGAAGATGATGACAACCATCGTCACTGCCACTACCTTGGTATCAAGAGACTCTTCAGGCATTTATGAGTCAGATGGATCACACGCTCGCAGGTCTGAACATGTAGGGGCTGTGCAAGGGCCAACTTCAGCAGAGGAGGAAGCTACAGCTCTAAGCTACACAACAGATGGAACTTGGCAGACATAGTCAAGGAATGACAGAGCTGGACCCTCACGTCTCCCAGCTCAATGTAAGGCCAATCTCTTGCCTCTTGAGAACAAATGCTAGAACACATCACCAAAACCTCCAAGTAATAGGATATAAAAGCTAAATGTGAAAGGTGCCCTTTAAGGCACTACTCATATTTTATGATGAAAGGAAGAAGTGGACCATTTTGAAAGCCAAGACCCCAGGGCACTTACTCTGGTCCACAGCATGAGGAGGGTTGGTTGAAATGCCTTAAGCTTAGAGTTGAGATACTGTGACTCTGTAACCAAGAGGTTAGGTTGAAAGGGGAGCCATGCATACTGACGCAAGGAAACAGACCCTTCCAGCCTTGGGGCAGCTGCAGGATGGGGTAGTCCTCTGTATTACCTTCCAGAACATTCAGGGCCATAAAAGACTTTACAAGGGACATGACCTTTTTTCTTTCTTTCTTTCTTTCTTTCTTTCTTTCTTTCTTTCTTTCTTTCTTTCTTTCTTTAAAAAAAGAAAAAGAAAACAATTTGCAAGTTGGTCCCTGTGATAGTTGCAACAGACGATCAACTTGATGAGCCTCCGGCCATGGCTGTGAGGAAGTTTCTAACCTGGAATCAGCTGAGGTGGGAAGACCCATCCCAACAGAGGTGACCCCACCCCATCCACTGGGGGTCCTGAGCAAACAAACAGGAAAACGCTTTCTGCTCTCTGCTTCCTGACTGTGGATGCAGTGTGAGCAGCTGCCTGTAGCTCCTGACACCACAGCTTCGCCCTCCAAAATACACTGCACCCTAAAACTGTGAGCCAAAAGAAACCCTTCCTTCCTTAAGCTGCTTCTGTCATGCAAGGACATGAAAGGTAACTCATACAGTCACCAATGGCCAATTTCTAGAATGTCCCCCACATATTCCCCAAATCCTGCTTTCTTTCTTTGAAAATCACATCGTCAACTTCTGGATCGAGATCAATTTCTTTTTTTTCTCACTTGGAAAAAAAGAGCATGAAGTCTTGTCAGAGCTCCCTCTGGAAACATCTGATTCATGCCACTCAAATCCCAAGACAGTTGTCCCTGCACAGGGTTCCCTGAATGTGGCTTCCTGACAAGGAAGAATGCCAAGAAAAAGGAGGCCCCATGACATCACCATTGTCCTGAGGTGTACATCTGCTCCCATGGGGGGGGGGGAGGGAGGGCACACAGGTAACATTTCAAAGTTCAAGACTGACATCATAATCATGGTTCATTTTTTAAAAAAATATACCAGGCCAGGAAAAGATGTGGAATGCCTAGAGTCCACTGTGCCAGGTATCATCACCCTTTGGGAGATGACCACTGGGCTCACAATCTAATGTCATAGCTTTAGGTGGCGTCTCCCTTATAAACAACCAGGCTGCTCTGCTGGGTCCCAACTTGTGTGGTTCACAATGAGTGGTTTGCATTTAAAGCATAAGCACGTTTCTCTCAATTGTTTATTTCATTGTAACGTGCCTTAAAGTCCAGTAATGTCTAATGTCTTATATAAAAACCACAGTGTGGAACAGTAGCATGCTTAAGTTAGGGGTGACAAATCCAAGAACAGCTCTACAATTTGGCTTCCATATCTCTGAATTGGTATTTCAATGACAGATGTTTGTTGCGGCAAAAACCTCTGTCAGAACAAAATTAGGTGATCTATCATTTTAAGATATGGTCTTCATATACGGTTTACTCGAAGATATCACTTGCCTCAAGCCAATTTTGACCAAGAACATTTTGTGATATGGAAGTGATTTGTATATCATCATTTTTGTGATAAATGTGCCTCTTGAACACAAAATAACCCACCATTCCACAGTATTACAGGAAAAACTCCTAGACCAGTAAATCTGTACTAGCTTTATTGCCACTAAGATACTGAGTCTGGACTCCGCCAGGCTTTTTCCTTGAATAAGGTTGCCACTTGCTGCCTTGTGACTGTAGACAGGGTTTTAATCCCTGAGAAGTACCTCACGCCTTCTGAGTCTTCCTGGGGAGACAGTTCTTTTTTTTGGGGGGGGGGGCCTTCTGAGATCACAAATAACCAGTGGCACTTGTTGAAGTATTGGTTGCTCTCTGACAGACACATGTCTCAGTCAGCAAAGCCTCTGGCTATTCAGAAATGCCTGACATCTTGAGTCTGTGATGGAGCTATGCTCTGGGGTGGCTAGGAACAGTCATTTCTTTGGGAAAAGACAAAAGGTTATAAACTGGAGGTGGCTGACCAGGTCTCATGGGCAGGCTGAAAAGCAGTAGACACAAGGGGTCCAAGGGAGCCGTCATTAAGATACATCCTGGATTCTGGTACAAAAGGAAGATGGAGCAGGAGAAAGAGACCCTGTTCCAGATTCCCACAGCTATAACACCCCAAACACAATGCTATTATACAAATGTCAAGCATCGAAGTGACATGAACTCATCCTCTGAATGGAGCAAGCATATATCAGCCCCTCATGATGCTAAAAGCCCTCCCACAAGCAGCTCTGGACAAAGCCAACGTCCTTCCTCTGCTTGTACAGCCCAAGTTCTCCCAAGTCCAGATAAAGAACAAAGAGGTTGACTGGAAGGACAGAGCATGTTGTGACAGAAGCTGCATCCCTTCCCCTGATGTGGAGCTCCACATTGTGGCTGGCTCTAATTAGTCACTCATTAGACACAGTATGTACAACTATGCTGAGTGTCTATCTGTGGACTAAACAGGCTGCCTAAGACCAAGGCATAACATAGCAAACCACCATGGTATCTCCTGCCTTGTGCCTTCAATGCCCACAACTGGGTACACACTACAAAAGAGGCACAGTGTGATCACTTCATCCTTTCACAACCTAAGCCTGAAGCATTACATGATAGAGCACATTTATGTGCATGTAAGTGTGTAGTGTCTCCTGGATTCACACCACTGTATGAAGAGCTGGGACTTGCAGGGAAGAAAGGACCACAGCTGGCAGCTCCTCTGAACACTGCCTAAAGAGTCACAAATAGTTGTAGGTGGGCATGAATAGGACACTCTGGCAGCAAGAACCAGCATGATGGTCCGTGAAGCTCCTCCCAACATTCACCATGGGTGTTGCCTTGCTGGTGAGATTCTTGGCCTCATGGACGTTGGCTAAGGCTCATTCATTTGGCAGTTGTAGGCTTTCAACATGCAATCTATGAAGCCCAGAAAGGCACAGGGCCATCATCCAGCAGTGTCAGTTCTGCTGCCTTGTAGTGACCAAGTGAAGTCTCTAAGCCAGTCTCAATTCAAAAGACAGATAAATCAACTCCAGCTCTTCATGTGCTGCACAAAGACCTAGCAGATGGCCCCCAAACTGCCATCCTCAGTAAAGCTTGTGCACAAGGCTGACCCTGGTTGGCATCTGGGCACGTGGACTTAGACAGAGCTCTCACTGTTTCCTGACGTGCTTGGCTATCTGCAATTGAGCTATTTGTATAAGCCATGTAGGTTATATAGACACTTGCTTCTCTCCAAGGCATCAAACCCACAGTTCTATGCCAGGCAGTGTCTCAATGCAACCAACCAATAAAAAACCTGGCTGGTGTGACCGTAAGGAGTGTTCTGGTTGGCAACTCTTTGCACATTTCCATAATGTGCTACTACAGAGACCTGGTACCTAACAGAGAACATTCTAGAAAAATAAAAGCTCTTGCCGCCATCTCCAACTTCTTCCCATGTGTCTCATCCCTTTGCTAGTTTGGCTCTGTGTTCCTCTTAAAAACAAAAAACAAAAACAAAAAAACCCAAAAACAAAACAAAAAAATGTAGCCATGGAACCAAGCATATATAAGGCCCATGAGTCAGTAGAGGTGGGACTTGAAATCTCCAACATAAATATGTGGAAACAATCACATGTCAAAAATGATTTTTTTGTAAATAACAAGACAGGCTCTGTGTGCCACACCTATCTGTCTGAGGTAATAACAGTGCTATTCTACACAGGGACTATCTAGAGAGACAGAAAGAGGAAATGGAGATGGAACCCAGAGGAAACAGCCCACAGGAGGGTGGAGCCATGTGCTTGTAAGGCCCAGAGGAGAAAGAGGGTCTGTGTTGCAAAGCCAGTCAACTGTGTGGTGGCTTAGTTACCTTTTCACTGTGGTGACCGAACACTTAACATTTTGGCTCATAGTATCAGACTCTTCAGTCTGTAGTCCACTGACCTTATGGCTTCTGGGCCCACAGTGAGGCACACCATATTAGCCAGGAGCACGTCATGGCAGGGTGCTTATATTATGGTGGACAGCAAGCATATGACAGGATGGGCAGGAAAAGACATATCATCTTTCTAGCACTGTATGACTGATGTCCCAGAACCATGCCCCACCTTCCATGGCTCCATCATCTCCCAGGAGTTATTTCTGAAGTGAACATAGAGCCCTCTGAATCCAGTCACTTCTCCAAAAGCTATACCTCTCATAAAAGCATACTGCTCATAAAGAGGGTCATGTTCTCAGTGCACGCCTGTGGCAGGGGCTGGGGGCCACTCATATTCAAACCACATCAGGCTATAAGCCCAGAACTAGGAATCTAAGAACAAGAGGGGACCTGTTCAGAAAAAGCTGACGCTGAGGAGGGTCTGTGGTGTAAGCTGGGAGAGAGGTCAGGGCAGTGGACCCACTTATCAGGAGCCAAAGCACAAGCTGAGATCAGTTTAACCTCACCATACCTAGTTTGGAACACAGCAAAAAGCACAAAACACTAGAGGATGACATCCTAATACTCTACCCCAAGACGAGCCACTTCAAGTAATGCTCAAGTAAAGTTTAAGGAAGGACCTCATATTTGAGGCCAAATTCCAGGGATGCATTGCTCAGGGTTCATTTCTGCACACTGTATTCAATGTTCTTATGGTGGATAGAGTATACAGGCTGAGTCAGAATTTATACGCTGTATCACGTGAGGCACCTGGCATAGGTGCCGTGCACACTGTATAATTAGCAATGTGTCTACCTTATCCAAAGGAACAAGAAATTATGGATGGGCCCAACCACTTCTAAATTTCAATATTTTATATTCATTTTCGATATTTTTTTTCTCTCAGGCACAAGACATGAACAGTTGAAGCCTACGGTCGCATATTCATCACTCAGCAAGATATATTACAGCCCTCATCAAAAAGGCTGAGGGGTCCACACACCGGCATCACATTTTTCTAACACCCAATGCATATTATTCAAAGTGATGTTTTCATAGCCTTGTAGATCAGTTCAGAGGGTAGATTGTGTCTTTCACTATTTTTTTACTGTCTTTTACCTGTCAGTAGCTCAAGGTATCCATAATTCTTTAGCTTCCACATGAGGAAGTCACATGACACTGTGGGAGGGTTCTTCGTAGTTCTGTTGCGGACTACTGTTCTCTACTGGTCCTGGTTTTGGACAGGGCCTGTGTGAAGCAGGAGGTTTCCACTGTGCCTGGTTAGGATTTCCTTGTATCTGCTGAGTTCTTGGGCCGATGGGAGCACATCTCCAGGGATTGTCAGGGTTATAGGCTGTCTTTCAGTGGGCTTTCTGTCTTTCTGGAAACACTTTGTTGGGGGAAAGAGGCGACCTTCAGATGAGTAAAGGCCTGTTAAAGGATATGTCCTCCACCATGACCATGTGGATAAGGCCTCAGGTGGGGATGGAAAGGGCCCACATACTGTGTCATACAGGAGGGCTCGCTCAGTTGTGGGTCTGCAACAGAATAATGTGTGGCTACTGAAGCAGGCCCCTAGATCAGGAGGAAGTAGCTCTCTGAACACTGGTCTTTGTCCGCATCATTCCTTAGTTCTTCCAGCACTCAGCCTACCTGTCCACAGCTCGGTTCACCATAAGAAATGTAGGCAAAGGGTTCATATCCCACCTTCCTGGAGATGCTCCAGACAGATACAGAGTGGGAAAGGTCTCAGAGACTAGGGACTGAGGACTTAGACCATTACATCAATCTGCTCCCAGCAGTCTAAGGACACCTCATCTTAGTTAAGACTGGATCAGAGCCCTTGCAAGAACAAGAAGCAACTTGTGACTCAGATTCAATCATGATCCATGTAATTTTAATGTTGAGCATACTTAATTGTACTGCAGTACTCCAAGTTACCAACCCATGAATGACAAACTTTCTTCACCAGCACCACCTAACCTTGTCTCTGAGGATGAGGCCTGAAAGCAAAAAATGGATTTGGGAGGCTCATACAACACCATTTGCTAAAACTAACATCCATTGCCAAAAACAACAGCAAAAGCCTTCTCACCAGTTATAGTAATAAAGAAGATCTTCTAACTAAACGAACAAAATAAAATCTATGGGAGGTGGTGCTGCCAAGACCACAATACACAGAAAGCCACTCTCTCCAGAGCATCCATGGCAGGCTGTGTGTGTGACTGCAGAGAGGGGAGGCAGCTTAAGGCAAGTGCCCTGAACACCTCCGGCCATGTGCAGTGGTAGCGCATGTCACACAAGCAGCTGCAGAGAAAGCCCAGAAGATTTGCACTCCACCAAACCCATCCCAACCTAAGGCCCCTCTGTGGGGCAAGTGGACCGTGCCACCAGACAGAAGAGCTGATAAGGCTGAGCAGGCTCAGACCCCAGGAAATCTCAGAATTGAGACTAACAGGAGTGGAGCCAGCCCCCTCCCAAGCTCTACCTGTTCTGGTACATGTAACCATGACACCCCACTGAGAGGACCATGGCAATCAGCCATGTAGCATGAAAACCAAGAGTTCTCCATGCTAATGAGGTATCTAGATAGGCCCCAAGGATTTAGCCAGTGAGCTTCCCTTCCTGGGTATCCATTTCTGCAAAAGGTATTTAATCCCTGGTTCACCCTGAGTAAGGTGTATGCATTTACATCTGCCATCAAATAAAGCAGTTTGAGCAAGCAAGGACTGTCTCCTTCATGAAGAATGACCTCAGAGGGAGGCCTTCATTGTACACTAAGAGCTGCGCCTGGAGAAGGCCTTCTCTCTTCCAGCACTCACTTGGAACCAAACTGGGTTCTGCTCCAGTCCCAGGCTCTGTCTTCCCCTTCCTGCCTAGTGCTGAAACATCCTGAGGGAAGCAGACCCACAGACCCACATTTCCAACTCCCAGGGGTACCCTAGCAGTGCCTGCGTACCCAGGAGACTGGAAATCACAGCTACCATCCCAGATACTGCTTTTTTCCACCCTAGAAAACACAAATTGAGGATCCCTATGACAGACTGTGTTCTACCTCCCCTGAGCAGCTTGAGGGTAGCAGTGCTCAGGCACCCCGGTGGTGAAGCAGACACACTGCACGCCACTCTTTCCAGAGCATCTATAGCAGGCTGTGTGCTCATCTACCCCTCTCCAAATACCCCAGATGCCCATTAATCATTTTTGCAAGGCCAGATACTCATGCAAGTCCTAGTGAGTAGAGGTGACAGTGTGGGTCTAGCCAACCTCTTTGAGCCCCAAGCCAGTGTTGTCACCTAGCCAGCACCTAGCCAGCACCTAGCCAGAGTTGCAATGAAAGCATATTTACAGAACAGACTCAGTTACGTCTGAACTGAGACAAGCAAATTCCTCTGGGGGGTGGAGGGAGCCAGGAGTCAGAAAAGTATAAACACTCAATCTGGCTGACCTACATGATGCTTTCAGGATTCAGGGCTTTACTTCTGACAAACAAACAAACAAACAAAAACCCAACAACAACAACAACAAAAAAAACAGAAAAAACAAAAAACAAAAACAAAAACAAACAAACAAACAAACAAACAAACAAAAACCACCAAACAAACCCTGTTGAGTTTAATGGAGCTATTCCAGGAAGTTCTCTTTGCTTCTAAGCCTCTGACAAGCCTCAATATGAATCACTCACTTTAAGGTATTCATGATCGTCAGGAATATGGCAATCTGGCAGAGTCCAGTGGAAGCTGGGGTAAAGCCAAAGTCGGGGGTGAGGGGTGTGCCACTGAGGAGCAAGGAGGCCTACAAAGGCAACCCTCCAAGAATCCCATTGTGTAGACTTGTGTTTTTAAATGCTATGTCAAGAGACTCACGAGATGCATAGACCTTAAGCTGCTGGGTTCAGAGAAGAGCAGTGGCCCAGCATGCTGAAGGATTTTGGTCATGAGTGGTATATAATTTTTTACAGCAAGTCTTGCTCCAGTCATAAAGTACTTCATTCGTCCACACCACTGCCCATCAGAATGCACGCAGCCCACCTCTGCCATAGCCCCGTGCCTTCCTGCAGCCCAGGGCCTCTTATCTGCTGGCTAAGCGTCTCCTAGAAGAAGCGGTTTCCTCCTGCATTCTGTTGGAGGGTCCGTATTACACAGCTCATTACAAGTGTTCCTAACTCTTAGACAATGACTCCGTGGAGCCCGCGATGTAGCTAATGAAGTATAAGGCTGTAATAACAAGTCATTTACAAGTCCTGGCACGGTATTTCTAATGGAGGAAGTTTTTAATCATAAGCAAATGTAATCATTTATGTTAAGCAACCCATAGACCTGGCCAATGTAGCACAAACAGCCATTAAGCAAAAATTATGACGATAAGGAAGAAAATCGTAACATTGCAGACGAAGCAGTTTGTGCTGGCTGTGGACTCCAAGGAACTCTGTCTGATCAGAACCATTCCCATGAATAATTCTAGTGGAGTCCACTATATTCAAAGACAATTATAACTTTGGCCATGGGGCAAGAGGGAAGATACTATTTAACTTTCAATTTGATAAAACTGTCAGAGTGGCAAGTCTTTAACGACCTGTGACACAGGTAAGGCGGTGTCTGGGCTGACAGAGACAGGCATACAGTTCATACTCCTCCCCTAGGTCTAGGATGGCAAAGCTGGCACCACAGGGGGGGGCCTGACAGCCACTGGCCATGGACTCTTTTACCGGTCTACACCCTGCCCACACCTCAGGCACTGTCTGCACTGACAGAGATCATACAGAGGTCTCCTGGCAAGCAGGGCACAAGTTAGGTAGTTGTCTCCTCCACTCTAACAATTCACACAGCAAAGACAGATGCCATCAGATGGCCTGGATGAAGAATGGGGCATGACCCTCAGGAGTTAAACATTCCAAAGTACCAAGTGGAAGCAGGTGTGTACAGAACAGCTGCACCAGGCCAACGCGTGCTCCCACCACTGCCCTCAGAGAACCTGTGAGATGGGACTAGATGAGAAGAAGAATCTGGTCATCGCAGAAATCAGTACTGGAGCAAACATCTGCCAAGGTGCCATCCCAAGAACAGACACTGGAGTTCCACGTTCTCCTGCTACATAGGCACTTTCCAGTGGCGGCAACAAAGACAAAGGGAGCCTTGGAACAGCTTCAGCACCAGCAGCACCAGGCTTTAATGGCTGAATGAAAATAATCTGTCAACAGGCCACAATAAAAGATGTTCAGCTGATGAATGTGTCAGCGCTTAACTGCTTAATAATTTATATATTTGTGTTGAACTTTAACACTGATTTGACAGGACACATAAAATACGCAGGTAATTTAACTCAAAACCTCTGACTAGGCTCTGTACTTAGTAGGAGGCACTCTGAGGCTCTCATGAAAATAAAAAACAACTGTGGGGGATGGTTAAGCAGATTGTTTTGCAAAATAGGATCAAACCGGACAGTAAATTCAGCCATCAGGAACACTGAAGAGGATAAAGGAATCCCATCAATATTTAAGAATGGGGATGTCCATCGAAAAACCCACCCCCACCTGGAGCACCTGTGTGCCACAGCAGGTTACCTGTAAAACTATGTGTGAGACACACACACTAAGATTTCTTACTTCTCAAGCAACCCTCAGACTCCTAGAGTACACGATCCTATGTCTCAATGTACATCTAATCATGTACTGTCTCAATGTACATCTAATCATGACATCTCATTGTTTTACATAAAAACCTGCACACGGAGGGAGCCCGAAACCTTACCTTGCAAGGTTCATGGATACTGGTCAAGAACACCCTGCACTCTCCCATCGAGATGATTAATGCAGGCACCTTTTTCACAGAATGTCAGGCTCTGCCTTTTTAACAACTGACCTTTCACAGGATACTACTGAACCCATAATTCCACTTTTCTTCAGTTTCTTATTAGTGGAGTTAAAATTAATACTTATGGGAATGACGGCCAGGGTGATGTACAGTAAATCTTGAGCAGATCAACCTTCCTTGCAGACTGTCCAATGATCAGGCTCATATCAGTGTACAGGAGAGCATGCCCATGACTGAAGGTGCAGTCCTTCCCAAAGACACATTAGGGCTGTGTGCACACCATTTTGGAGAACAAAGATGTACGTTTTAAGAAAGACCTTTAAAATTTGTAGGGGTTTTTTCCCCCTTCTTTTTGAGGACTTAATAAAATTCCTAATTCCAATCATAAATTTGAAAAAATGTACACTTCCTCATCTTTCTAGAATAGTCCTGACGACTTGAATGATATATGACAACACAGTCTGTGGCCTGCATTCATCTCTGAGGAGTGACAATTTAATAACCCATCAAGGTAACACCAGATGCCAAGACCACTTACCTTACAGTGGGATCACACAGCAAGGAAAAGAGATCAGCTGCTAATACTCAAGAAATCGCCCTAAAAACACCAGGAAAAAAAGTGGTCGGGAAGACAGAGCTAGGGCAGAGTTCTCTAATTATCACCGGGAATCGCAAATTACTTAAGGACTCAATTTTTTTTTCCACCATACCAGCCCTTTTCATGTGCAGACATACCTAATTTCTATGAATCCCTCAAGGGCCCAAACTAGTTTTAACTTCCAAGATCTTATGAAATCAAGGAGTAAGGGGAGAAGGCTACCGTGCATTCAACTATCCATTCTTATTAAATATTTGAAAGAAGCCATTCTGAATAAATACTAGGTATCTAGAATATAGGCCATGGTCTATGGTCTGAGTCAACAGGACACATCCTGTTATTTTAACCACTTAGATTATCCATGAAGTCATTCCACTAAGAAGATACAGGATTTAGATGGCAATAATAATAATAATAATAATAATAATAATGCAAAGATGGCAATATACAGTCTATCCTAAGATGCCCAGAATTCCTAGTGTGTCTCATCCTAATAACAGCATCTAATCCTGACAGATGCAAAGATTCTCAGAGATCTGGATCAGGAAGGTAAGCAATACCTTCAGACACCCAGCACCGCTCACTGGAATCTCACCTTTCAAACTGGACACTGGCTGCCATTACCACAATGTGAGTGAGATGCAACCCAGCACCCTACAGCAATGGGAAGACCTAGCATCGAGCTGAGATCCAACCAGGGGCATCCGAGACAGAAATAGAAAAATGGAAAATGAGAAAAAGTTGAAAGAAAAGAAAACATGCAGAACCGATCTGATACACTTTGAACAAAGCTCTAAGCTGACTACATTTTCACAAAAGGATAGAAAGTAGGATTCTTAGAGCAGACGCCAAAGAGCAAGCAGCATCGGTGCCTCTCTTGGGCATGGCATGGGGTAGCAATAAGAAAAGTCACAGAAGATTGTCACAGTAGCCACCGAAGAGCTGAAATGGGATTTCCAATCTCCAGATGGAAGAACTGAGGAGAGAAAAAACGGAAAATTAGCTGACTCTGGCGAAACGATTCCTCTGTGCCAGACGATGGGCCGCGTATTAGGAAGGTGAGCAAGCAAGCACCCTCAAGGCTGGGGCCAAACTGCATATCTAGTAATAGGCACAAACAACCTGGAGAGAGGCCATAAAACATTGATATTCTTCACTTCTGTGGAGAGAGCGACAACTCGGGAAGAAAACACACACACCAATCTCCCCATTTGCATTCCATAATATTCCCTGTGAGCTTCGGGCTCAAGGTCTATCAGATTCACTCAAATGGGCAGTATTTCAATAAGGATTTCCCAGAAAAGCCCACCTTCAACTTCATCACAGCCTATTAACCAAGGTGTTATCATTTATATTTGGCCGTTTATCAAAAATGGATAAGCTTTCAATTTTAAACGGACTCTGAAGCCCAATTCCTGGAAACACCCCTCCCACATCTAGACAATCTCCAGGCCTGCACGAGGTTCTGACGCTCCCGTTTGCTGGAATACGCCTGGATGCTTGCCAGAAGGAGAGGCACACGGTAAGACAGAGCTTCCATTTCACCTCATAAAAGCTCATATTCTTGCATATTTTAGAATATGCATCATTGTAAATACACAAGTCCATTCTGTTCTACAAGCTTGAAAACAAACCTAGGCACTTCATTCTCCTAATAATCCATTCCTGAAAATGTTTAGAAAGGGCGTTTTCAAATTCAAGGGTGCTGTACCCTGCCAAGACGATAGGGAGAAGTTATAATGGTTTCCCACTTCATCTTAAGAGGCAAAACAAAACAAAACCCAACCTCTGCAATGATTTCCAAAACCTGGTAGAAACCAGCGGCCATCATCAAGATTGGGGGGAGATGCTCCCAGGTGCTTTACAGCCAGGGGAAGCCTGGAGAGATGCAAAGATTCTGAGAATTGTGCAGAATCAGAACACAACACCAACTAGCTAATTAACAGTCACTAAACTCCTGAGTTCCCTGTGCATCTAGTGTGCAAGATTCTAAGAGTGCTGGAGGCAAACTAATTTCTAGTATGTAAGAAACATGTAACACACATAAACGTTTGAGTACAATGCTTAAGACACCAAAGATATCAAAATTTAACCCCAAGTCCTGGGCTGAGACTGACATGGAGACGACAGATGGGCTAAGCCCTTAAGAAAAGGTGGGAAGAGGCCCAAGGAAAAGGCTCACCAATTTTCTCAAGCAGACCTCGTGACCAAACACCCTGGGGACCAGCCAAGATCCAGGACGTTCATCCTACATGGCACTCCGCAACCGCTCCCAGGGGCAGGCTCATGCAGCAGGCTTTCAGAAGAGAGAGAAAGCAATATATTTGTATATATTGGGTATTTGGAAAATGAAGAGGTATGGGGTGTCTCTGCACCTTAGGGACCACAGAGTAAAAAGGATATATGGATAAAGATAGCAGAGACTACAGAACACCATGCTTTGCCAAATACCAGGAAGTCACAGTTATACCCTCGTTCAGCAGACTGTCACAGTCCTGCCTCCCTCCAACACCGTGCAACCTCTAGACCTCTCTAAAGTCAGTCCATCAGATCTGGAAAAACCACCCACTGGACCAAGGAGGCTTGGAAATGTCCATGAGAGAGAGGCAGAGTCTCACCAACAGCAGCTCCTACTCTCAAAGACGTGTGTGCACTTGAAACACAGGTGGTTTCAAACTTCATCTTCTTACTTAAAACTCCATTTCAATTATGTTCAAATAATTCATGTCCTGAGGCCCCCAAGGAACCCATTCTGCTCATGTCCAGAAACAGAGCTGACCAGGAAGGCTGAACAACTTCATTCCCAGCACATCTCCATGGCAATGAGGAAAAAACATTCCTAAACCCCACAATCACAAAGTTGCTGTGTGCTTCAACCATGCACTAGGACTACCTTAGCAAGGATGAGGGATGTGTGAGACAATGTGTCTGTATCCACTCTCATCTCCCTTTACAGGGACACACATGGACCCTATGCCAACTTCACAAATACGTTATGATCTAGAGGGTTAGGACTTCAACTCAAGTGCTCACCCTGGAACCAGCAGAGTAGATGCTAAGACAGTGAAACTCTACTTGGTCACTTTGTCTACAGGTGTAGGTGGAAGGTAAGCCAGGCCAAGAGAGTCCATTAATGCCATCATGGTCCTGGCAAGAGTCCGATGGGCTCTGAATATGCAATGCAGAACCTCAAGGAAGCTACAATTTTCACAGCTGCCTGTCATTCCCGAGGCAGTAGGTGCAGAGGCTCTGGGGTAGGTGGGGGATTCACTGTACTGAGAAGTCCCAGCTACCATGTGGCTCCCTTCATCCCAGGTATAGCTCGATCTGACTTTGAAGACTCCCCACTGGGATGACCACGCTGGCTGGCAGCTCCTGTGAAACTCCCTGGCTCCACATTCATAACTGTGCCACTTCTCATGAAGACTACTTCCCATCAGCTCTTGACTCTGCAATGAATCAATCCTTTCTGCTCTCTGGAGCACAACACTGGGTCCTCCAATGGCTGCATTAGCAAGCAGGAGGAAGAAGTCCCATGTTCACGGACCTCAAAATCCAGGAGCAGACAGTCACAGAGGAGGTGATCCAATTTTAATTTTTTCCTTCCTTGAACTTCAGTGAGAGAACCGTATGCTAATTCCTTGGGCTTCCATGCCCTGGGTGACTTGACTACTGTTCACGAAATGCTGGGGTCTGGATCACCTCCCAGGATATACATCACTTCACAGGCAAAAAGACACAGTTCCCAGTGGTCTCCTTTACCAGCTCCTGCCCCACTACAAGCAAAGACAAACTGATGATAAAAACATCCATCTCTTTCCACCCAGCATAACCTAATATCACTAATAGTAATACATTCAGCTTTAGATACTATGCCACTCTCCACAGAGAGAATCTTTGACCCAAATATCAGATGCTATTAAACTGAGGGATGATCTGAAATCTGTTTGCATGTGTCTACTGAACCCCGTCGAAGAAATTAAACGACATGGGGCGGGAGAGCGGCCGCGCATGGTTAGGAAGAGGCATCGTGGAGGATCCGGGGTCTGTGTCATTAACTCTCCCATTCCCCTCATTAACAAGTAAAATGTTTTTACTGCTTGAAAAGTTTTAATAAATAGAAAAAAAGCAGGGTAGCTGACATAGTTTTGAATGTAATATACAAGGGCTTTTAATATTTTTACATACATTAATGAGAAAAGCCAGGAACAAGGCTAAAAGGTTACATGTGTGTATAAAGAAAACATGAACGACCTACAGGGAAGGACCACAGTGCCTTCCACTTCTCCTCTCTAGATTCCTGTATCTACTTGGTGGTCCTTAAGAGATGTCCAAAGAGATGGTAGATGATGGAAGTGGCCTGACCACCCCTCACCATGCCCTGAAGTCCTGGGAACACAGGTTGTACACTAACACCATGCTGGCCATCCTGGGCAGGTCACACACCCAAGCAAATGGTTCAGCTGACACAGGTACAGGTGGTGACATGATCTGGGAAGTTCCTCATGGCTGAGTGCCTAAAGGTTCAACCACTCATGAGAATGAATGTCACAGAGAATCGCACACAACACAAACAGACACCATGTAAGTTGGTGGTCCTGTCACATCACAACAGGCTGGAAACTCCTCACATCTGCTCTCATCACAGCTGTTTTTCTATGTTCAGATAAGCACCCGCCACTGACTCCTGAGTTGGTAGGGACCATGGTCTGTTCTCTACAGTCAAGATCAGACTACGCAGGTCAGCAGTTGAGGGCCTGGAAATACTGCTGAGGCTGGGGAATGTAGCTCAGTTGACACTGCACTTGCCTAGGATGTCTGAGGCTCTGTTTGATTCCCAGAGCTGCTTATACCAGGTATAAGTGGTGCACACCTGTACCCTATGGGCCTGAAGCTGTACCACTATACCAGAGATTCCCATGGTGGCCTCTGCTCTACTTCAGTGTACATGAGAAACCCTCCTCAAAGGTGTGGAACAAGACCCTTCCCCATGGGACAAGCCCGCACTTTGCCCAGCCGTGGCCACAGAGCCTGGCTCCAGCTGCTGAAGCCCAGCACACTCAGCACCACTGCCTGGGCAAAAGGTGTCACATCTCAAAATATTATTTCCAATAAAAGTTTTGTTTACCTAGGGAAGATTTAAACACACCAGAAAACTTTGAAGGAAATAAGTGGCCCAGTTCTTTTTAATAAAATCTGTGCTTGGATATACAATAACTCTTCCTAGGAGAGCCAGCAAACTGGATGAAGTATGGACCAGAAACTCCGTAGTTTTGCAGATGAATTTAGAAAAGAGAAGCCGGCATCTGTGGGAGGTTACCTTTGGGGTATGTAATAATTCAGAAGGATAAACAACTTTTTTTTTCCTCAGAGAAGTGTGCACTTTTAGTAAAGGGAATGAAGAGGCAGGACAGAAAAGTCCAGAGTGTGGTACTATATGTACAGACACACCCTCCTGCATACTGAACATGCAGTGCTTTTCTACTTGAGAAACGAATAATCAGCGTACCTCAAATATCTAGCTTCCTATTGTAATAGGCTGTCTTAAAAGCTTCTCTCCTCATAATAACACCCTTCTACAAGGGTTTATATTCTCTTTTTAGCTTGTCTAAGTACCCAGGCAAGATACTGCGGCTAGAATGGTCACAGTGAGAGCTCCCATCAGGAGTCCCTGGATCAATGTGGACACAATGAGGAAGACACTGTGGTACCACGTCTGCTTCCACAGAAGGATGGGGAGTGTCACTTCCTGATGCTGTGACCTCAGTCCAGTCACCTTTCAGGCCATTCTGAAGGTGGCTGTGAGAAGATAAGGTCACCCTACTACAGGGTTAGATGCTGCCCAGTCTGAGGTTGAAAATATGCCCCAGGGACCCTAGAGAATGAAGCTGCCAAGTGACAGAATTTTCTACAGCCTCGTACAGCCTTGGCCCATAATGCAAAGGAAAGAAAGGACAACATTCTGTAAAGAAGAAAAAAAAAAAAAAAAACAAACAGGCACAAGGAAAGCAACTTGGAGATGACAGGGAATCTAGTAATAGCCATCTCTGAAGAGAAAACTGTAACCCCAATCAGGATTACAGGGTTGTATGCTTATAACCCTGGCCCTCAGGAGGCTGAGGCATGAGGATCCTGAGATCCAAGACACCCTAGGCTACATGGAAAGACATACTGAGAGAGAGAGAGAGAGAGAGAGAGAGAGAGAGAGAGAGAGAGAGAGAGAGAGAGAGAGAGAGACTGGGACTATAACTCAAAACAAGCCACTCTCACATTCAAAACAAGCCAGCACTCTGCTAGCCAACACTGAGATTAAAACTGCCTTAGGGAGGATCAGTGCTCCTCCACAGCGCTCTGAACCTGCTGGTGAACTCTGCCAGTGCAGCATGGAAGACATGTTCTTTCCTCAGAATATGTCTGTGTGCACATACATGTTTGTGGGGAGAAGAGAGGGTCTCCGGACTGTTTAGGGAGAGGTGGACAAGGTTCTTGGAGACATTTAGCCAGATCAGAAGAGCTGTTAAGAGACAAGGCAGTTAGAAGCTGGAGGCCGCAGAGGAGACTGGGAGAGCTGTAGAGTGGAAGTGGGCGCTTCCCTGGGTAGTCTTGGAGCCAGGACTCTGACTTTGCATCTGTTTGGGAAGCGTGGTCAAGCCAGGAGGAAACCAAAATTCCTCAGAGGAGAACAAGACAGACTTCTTCTAATGCTCTTCCTAGAACACTGTCTCCCTAACATCTCTCTCCAGCCTCAGCCTATCAGACACTGGTGTGTAGAGAACTCAGTTCCTGCTGGGATGGCCTACAGCTTGCCACAGGTGTAACACATCAGGTCTGGCTTGGCTGGAACCAAAGGGCTTCTACCTCAGAGATGCAGAAAGCAGATACTACTTAGCTAAATCCAGTGCTGCAACGGTAACTAGGCATAGCATGCTAGGCTCCAAGAAGACCAATGCCAGAAAAATCTTTTTCACGGCTTAGGAAAATCTGAATTAACTTCAACATACTGCAAGGAGGGTGTGGATGCTCCAAAGCTATCTCACCGAGACACCCATCTGCTGCCTCCTCCACTGGCCCCCAGGTGCCCCCTGTTCTATGCCTGGAAGTGTTTTCCTTCAGTCCTGTCTGGGGATTCTTGGTGGCCAGTCCATGTTAAAATGACTCTCTGCTCAAGAAGTTTTTGTCTGTGAAGACTGTATGTCCTAGGAATGTCAGAAGCTACACCCATAATTCTCACCAACAGACCACCTGACATGAACTGAACAAGGCCAGCAACAATGGATATGCTAAAGTAAATAGGGAAAGCCCAGGAGGCTACAACTTTACACAAAGAACTACAGACCAGGCGGAATTCTCCAAGTGGGAGAAACAGTCTCCTCCAGGGAAGGCACAGCAATTGATTATCTAATACCAAACGGTCAGCTCCGAAAACAGGCATAGAGGTAACTTCATACAGACTGAACAGTTTATATCTAGGAATATACATGTCTATATGTATATGCACATACATGTTGCAACCATTTATGAGAAAAGAAACCATGAATTTGAAAGAGAGCAAGAGGGGCATATGAGAGGGTTTGGAAGGAAGAAGGGGGAAGGGAGAAATGTTAAAATTACATTGTAATCTCAAAAAGAAAAGAAAAAAATGACCCTCCATGTCATGCTGGCTTCCCTGGTGTTGCTTGCTTACATCTGCCTCAGTGTTTAGAGAAAGCACCACTGCTCAGCTGCCCAGTCAGGGCCCACCTCTGAATCCCCTCCCTCTGCCATGCCACCCTCAGCCCACCCTGAGGTGGTGGTCTAATGTCTCAACTCAGTCAACAGCACCCATTTCTATTGCCAGAGTCTTGGCCTTGGCCCCACATGGTCCTCACTTAGACAAACTTACCACTCTGCTCTCCCAACATCCAGATCACGCAGCTCCCCCGCCTATCCCTGAGCAGGAGAGATAGGAGTGCCTATCCCTGCAATCCAGTGCTGCACACGCCTTGCTGTGGCATCCCTCTAGGGCCGTCACATAGCTTGTGACATGTGTGAGACCCCCGTGTTCTGAGAATGATAGGATAAATGGGAAAGTCCTCAGTGAATCCTAAACTTACTCAATGTTCTTAGGTCAAAAAGATCCACTCCACTAATTGATAGGTGATTGGAAATAAAAATTCTGGACACATCTACCATAAGACAATGCTTCAATTTAATTCGAAATTTTAAACCCATTTAACCTTCAGCTCAATTACAATTCTGAGCTAATGGCATGTAGGAACTATCCTACACATCAGAAACACACAGCCCATCTAATTACCGCTAAGGTTTTAAAGGAAATGATTTAGCAAACAAAGTATGCTTTGAGTTTAGAGTGTCAATGATATTAACATCCTGAAAACACAACCAGGGCACAGACCTCTGAAACAGCAGGGAACACTGAAGAGACACTAGGAACAGAGAGGATTCTTGAACTGGAGTTCAGCCCAGTCTGAGGAAGAGATGTGGGTCTTAGCACACAGCTGTGCTTCACAAGTGAAGTCAGGGGGAGCCATCTTGGCTGGGGGAGGGTGGTGTCCACAGCACATGGCTAGGCATCTCACTCACTCACCTAACTGGAGTTGCTGACAAAGCTTCAAATGTGCTGTGGCTTTACAGAGACATCCAGAGAAGGTGAGTGAGCCTGCTCCCTCCCCTCTGGGCCTGAATTTCTTTCACTGTGGAACATTTTCCTCTACAGCCACTGGAACTCGGGCACTTGCCTCAGGTCTACCCCAGCATCCCAACATCTGGGGTTGGGGGATTCAGACAGAACCTCACTTGGGGAGAAAAGGCACTCAGTGAGTGGCAGTGTGACTAGAGACTGAGGTGAGTAGAGGTTACATCTGTGCCCTCCTCAGAACTCCTCCTGAGACCCTGTCACTTGCCTCTCCCCAACACTTCCACTTCTCCTTGGGAGTGCCTGAAGAGTGCAGGACTTTGCCTCCTGGTCCACCCAGAGGTGAGCAAGCTGCCTCTTACTCCCACTGCCAGAGCAGGCAGCTACTTCTGCCATCAAGCCTTCCCCACTCCAATAGATTGTGCCCTCAGTGATAAGCTAAAACAATACTCCCTTTCCTTAGATGGCTTCCTGGTCATAATGATAAGAAAGGTAAATCATACACCTGCCAAAACGGTTTCTCAAAGCCACCTCTCATGAGATGCTGGAGATGAGACAGGATGAGGGAAGCAAGAGAATCAAGTCAGCAGTGTGGTGAAGGCAGGTGGCCACAGGGCCCTAGTATGTGATTATCTACTAGAAAGGATTTCACACTTAGCCAGCATGGCCACACTATCAGCTCTAGTCTGTCTACACCACAGGCAGCAAGGGCCAGGGACCAACTCCAAAGGGCCCCAGCTCATCAAGGCAGAGCACTGTCACAGCTAATTCCACCAGGAATGGCTATGACATAGACACAGACTCTGACAGGATTCTAGGTTTGAGCTACAAACCCCAAGAGCCTCCTTATAATCCTGGATCCTTCTCCTGAGGTCAATGTTACTGCTGAATGGAATGCTTGGTCAGGAAGGAGTACCTAGGTAACCTGCAGTGTTCACAAGTCCTACTGCCACAACCTGTGACACAGGAGCCCTGGACAGCTGACGGCATGGACCTTCCCTCCATTGAGGACACATGGCCCAGTGTGATTCCTAAATATGTCCAGACTATACCCAGCCTATGCAGGGTTTGCTGTGGTAGGTGATGGGGACAGGTGCATCTTCCTGCCAACTTACCCTTCACACAGACACAAACACCAGAGTTGTAAGACACCTCTCAAAGAAGCTTATGGTTAAGAGTAATGGATTTAAGGATTTTTATCCCAATATGCCTTAGAGGCAGAACATCTACCCATCCCTCCTTGAAGCTAACCAATTTATCTCTGTTCTCCGAAAGTGTATACATTACTCCAAGGGTTAGAAACAAAAAATATCCTGGGGTGACAGATAGTTCATATTTTAGATGCACACTTTTTTTTAAAGCTGTCATTCAACCATCCTTTTCTCTCTCCAGGATGATCCCTGCAGAATGAAGTAACAGGCTTGCTCCTGACTCACCAACACAGGCATGCACGCTTTCTAGCCCTGCCTTCCATGAGTGACAAAGTCCAGAGGCAAAGCGCTAAGGCTTTGCTTCTTGCTGATCTGGGTCCAGAACATAAGGACTTCTGGGTCCTAGTAAAACCTGTCTCTGCCTTCTATCTAGCATCAGGTAAGCACAAAGTGGGCAGGGAGCAAAGTCAAGAGGCAAGTTGAACTATCGATACCGTGTTTCTAGATCAGAGGCTGCACAACTTCATAACTGATATGCTCTGCCCTTCTAATGCCAAAAGACCTGGCATTAACTGTGGTCTGCCTAACAGACCTGGTATCTGCTGTCTCAAGTGTACCACTCTGAAGGAACATGGCAAGCCTGCTTGTAAGGTTGGACCTGAAGGACCAGATGGATGCTCTATGATCCTCCCACAGAATCATCTTGTTCCAATGGCCCCTCAACAGGCTCCACATGAGAGCTGGCCAGAAAAATGCCATAGCATGTCTGCAAACATCATAAATGAGTTGCTGCCAGCACCGCCAGAAGAGGCAGTCAAATCCTGCAGTAGAAAATGGACTGTAAGCAGTTTACACATTCAAGACACAAAAGATGTTACATGAGTCTAGTTGGCTTACATACGGCTTCCTATATATGTTCCTTTACCTTTATTACAAGGTTTACAGTGAAAGAGAAAATGAAGGGGGTGTAAATCTTTGCTACATTAAAGATGAGCCATGCTTGGTTTGTCCCAGTGCCTGAGAGCCAAAGACTACCTGCTGCTGTTTGTATACTCTAAGTGTGACTCACAGCACAGTCATTGTTTCAAGTAATCAAACGGTGTGATCAACTTTATGGGATGCTAAGCTTGACTCAAGATCACATAAGGAAAATAAACAGACCCCATAACCCTCTGGCTACATCCTAAGCACTGCGGGGCAGACTGAGGAGGTCAGGGCTGCACAGCCACAGAAGGACAGCATAGAGGACATCAGTCAGGCTCTTGCAAAGACCAGACCAAGCTATGCTCCAGGGGATCGTGACTGACAGCTGGGAGATGTGGGTAGGAGGTCATCAAATAAAACTGCAACATAAAGCCACTTCTCAACCAATGTGCTTCATCCAAATGTTAATGGGAGAAAGGGGGCAGTGATAGGTATGACCCAGAAGAAACCAGCAACCACATCACAGTGTAGAGCCTTAAACAGATACCATGCCTGGTGTGTGGGAAGAGGGGGAGGGAGGTCAGGCTTGCACAGAAGCAAGGAGAATCCCCCTACAAAAGGCATCTGTAGTAAGCCTGTGAGTCACCCACCAAATAAAGCTTAAGGCCCTTGAAAAAAATAAGAAATGCCTGTGGAGACTCCCAAGTCACATAGGAGAGTGTCAGCAAATACCCTACTCAAGATACCCCAGCTTCTGGTCAGCCCAACAGGAGGCTGCAGAAGTTCCCTAGTGGTAAGTGAGGGCTGCACATGCTGTTATTACACAATGAACTCTAAGTACCAAACAGCACACCAGCTAGCTAGCATCCAAGGAGACCCAAGACCACCCCATACCTGCTTTTTCACAAAACAGAGGTGCACTTCCATACTTGTGCATGTTGTTAGAAGTACCCCAATTCAAAACCCCACAAAAATATCAGTGTACTTAAATGAATATATTAATGCAAACCAGCATTTGAAGATGGGCTTACCATTCTAAAACCAACAAACTCTACCACATGCATATAGCACAAAGGAGAAAATTGGCATGGCTATGTCAGCGCACAGAGGGAAACGTTTCAGGACTCCTACATGGTTGTAGTCTGAGAAACAGTGCCAGAACGAAGGCTGACAAAGGGAGAAACACTGAGATGTCCGTTACTAGGAACAAAGGGAGGCCATCTACTGGGATGGTGTGGTATTTAATGAATGTCTTACTGGTGGGTATCAATAGCACACACAGCATGAGCATCACACAGGGAGAAGCATACTGTCTCTATGCAGAGAGTGAATTCATACAGACATCCTAAGGAACTCCAAATAACACCCAGAACAACCCATACAGTTGTTGTCCCCCTTTCCCTAGAAGGAGTTGGCTCCAGAACCACAGGCACACCAACATCCAGAGATGCTGAAACCTTCATAGAAAGTGACAGCATCAGAGTAGAGGCCATTCACATCCACCCACAGGCTATACATTCAGACACTACCTAAATACCTAACAAATGCTACATGAACAGATGTGTAAATGTTCTGCATAAAGAATAACAACAGAAAAATAGTTTGTATGGGTTCATAACAGATGCAATGAGGGATGGTCAACACCCTCCCCCATCTGCCGGCCCACCTGCCCCTTATTCACAAGGATGCATTCCTAAACCCAGGCTACCTGAAAAGGTGAGTAGAATCAAACAAAGTAAGTCTGCCTCTATATACCTATACTAATTTCTAGACCTGGCACAGTAAGGGATGGAGAATACAAAATCAGACAGTCACAGTAACTGTGCTGTGAGCCGTATCTCTGTAGTCTCTCTCGTGATACTGGAGGGAAAGAACTCTCAAAGGAAGCACTTATAGTTTGTCTGGGCATATCTAGATCTCCAGATTCTTGTGCTTTGGGTCATTATGAAGTAAAGGGGGCTGCTTGAACAGAGCAAGGTAAGAATACCAAGTTAATCTAATAACTGATATAGTTGCTGAATAGCTAGAAGGTAGACAGCATTCACAGAATAAATACACTGGATGGATGGAGACATATATCCCAAGCTGGTGGGGTGTCCCATCATGCATCCCAAGATGCCATCATACTAAACAGAATATCAAGGACTTATAAGTCATGACAAGTTCTTTCTGGAACTTTCCAATGAACATTTCTGGACTCTGGATTCAAGCTGGTCATGGGTAACAAAGAGTAGAAATAAATCACAGGGTTGGAGTTGGGGTGGGTCCTGTGCATGAATTCAGACATTTGTACAACGTAAGATCAACATAAAAAAAAAAATCAATGGCTACAACCAGCAGCAATAATTTAAAAGTTAACAAAAGTTTTAAGCTGATTTAGAATACTATCAAGAACAAAGTGCCTAAAAATCAATTTTATCAAAGACACGTGAGGTCTCCATGCTGGAAACTACAAAACCCTGCTGAGGAAAATGAAAGAGAACCCAAACAGATGCAGAGATAAATCACGCCACAAATCGACAGAGTCAATACCATGAAGCTGTTAAGCAGCCAAGAATGGAAACAGACACCTCTCAATCAGATCCCAACAAAAACCTATGCCAAAGCTGATACTTCAACTGGCAAGGTAATGTGCAAAATTAAGAATCCTGGGGCAGCGGGGAGCTGAAGGGAGGCCTGGGGGGTGGGGGCTGGATAAAAATATATTGTATGTAATCTGTGTGTATAAATGTTTGATAAATAAAAAACATAATAGAAGGCAGGTAGAAATGTAGCCGGGTTGATGGGGTGTGTGTCTAGCACAATGCCTCAGGCTTGACACCCAGCTCCACATAAACCAAGTGGGGTGACTGTGCTCCCCTCTAATCACAGAATCTGGAGGTGGAGAAGGGAAGATCAGAAGTTCAAGGTCACCTTGAGTTCCACGCCATCAGGGCTACATGAGACTCTTTCCCAATAACAGCAAAACAGAAACAAGGGCACCAAGAAGTCAAAGACAACAGTTAGAGACATGCCATGACTATCTCAGGCTGAGCACAAACCCCAGGGCCAAGTCATCATGGGGCAGAGAAGAAAGGCCAGTGGAGCCAGGAGCAACCCTAAAAAGGCACTGCCAAGAGTCAAGAGCAGTACAGAGGTGAACAAAATGGGAAGCTGCATTTCCCCCAATAGAAATGGAGTAATTAGACAGCTGTATAAAATGAATTACAAGTTTGAGAAAAATCAACTGGACCTCCATCATGGCCACTTCCCCAGGACTCATAACTAAGTGAAAGAAGGATCATGCTTCTGAGAGATGGCGCAGCAGAAGACTTGGGGGAAATTTCAACAAATACTCCAGGTTTTCATAGTAGGTATGCATAGTGAGGTTTGTGGGATATTTGGGGACTTTTGTTTTTGTTTTGTTGTGTTCTGAGGCAGGGTTCCTGTGTAGCCCTGGCTGGCCTTGAACTCACATAGCTCCACCTTCCCCTGCCTCTTGAGTGTTGGGATTAAAGGTGTGTACCACCACAAACAGTTACATATTTATTAAGGACAAAAAAAATGCTACATGTAAAGGAAAAAACTGATTAGATGACTTTTTCAAAATTATAAACTTCTTATCTAAAGAAATGTAGAAAACACAAAATATAAGCAACTGGGGCAGGGGTCAGTTTAAGCCAAGCATGGCAGCACATACCTGTCATGTCAGTACTCAGAAGGCTGAGGCAGAAGTGTGCCGGTGAATTCAAAGCCAGACTAGGTGGAAAAGCCAAACAAAGGAACAGCTCTTGTGCCTGGTGAAGGACTTGTACAAAATTCAAACCACAGTAAAATGCTGCCTCCTATGCACCGAAATAGGCAAACTTTAAAAACTGACAGAACCAAGTGTCGGGCAGGGGGAGAGGACAAATTCTTATAACCTTAAATGTTTATATGCTGTTGAATCCAGTAATTCCTTGCCTTGGAATTCACTCAAGAAAAATGAAGCTAGAGATCTTTGCAAGGCTTGAACATAAATCCACAATGACCTTTCCAGGAAGTTCTAGATCTTGTTTGGAATGTTCTCTGGATGTCAGTGTGCTTTTGTCAACACTTACTGAACATTATGTCTGAAATCTAAATATCACTATGTATTTCTTTAACTGTAGCTTTTTAAGCTGACAAAATAAAAATGGCTAACTCTGAGTAATCTAGGTTTGAAATGCCTCATCAGATCAGATCAGCTACACACATGGCATATGCTCCTGGCTGCCCTCCCTGACAGTTACTGGTTTGACTGCTTACTACAATTCCAGATAAAAACAACCCTAGGAATACAGCATTCATTCTGACTCACAGTTCAGGCGAACAGACCATCAAGGAGAGAAGGTGTGGCTGGCAGCAGGGGCTTGACCTGGTCACACTGCATCCTCCCTCCAGGGGACAGACAGGTCGATGTTGCTGCTCAGAGCACCTTCTCCACTGTATTCAGTCCAGGACCCCAGCCAGGGAATCATGCCACCCACATTCAGGGTGGGCCTTCCCACCTCAGTGAAGCCAGTCTAGACAATACCTCACTGACATGCCCAGAGATTTGTTTCCATGGAGATTCTAAATCTCACCAAACTGACAAGCAAGGTGAACCATCATACCCTTAAAATCCAACTTCCCATGGCTACTCAAAGGGATCCCTAGTGTTGGGGTTATCCCTCAGATACCCTTTCCCAAGTCCTGGGCCAGGAGAAGAGAAAGCACCAGTCACTCCTCTGCAGGGAGGCACAATCCTTCGGTTTCTCCCCTGAGGTAGTGGCCTGGCTTGTAGCCTCAGGCAGGGCCTCAGTGGGGAACTGAGAAAATGGGGAAGAGGAGATGGAATACCTCCAACAGGGGCCACCTGACCTCCACCTGCACACACAAGTGCCCTTCCCTGAGGGAAACCAGCTACATCTCCACTACAGTGGGGCTGTTTTCAGTCACATCTATTCCTAACTTCACTCAACCTCTTTGTTCAGTCCACACAATCCACTAGACATACTTAAACAAATATACCATTTTCAGGATTTAAGAAAATGAATTATGCATATGTGTGTGTGAGAGAGAAAAGGGTGTCTGCATGACTGCTGGTGCCCCCGGATGTCAGAGGCACTGGGACCCCTCAAACTGGACTTACAGGCAGTTGTACTCCAGCGGACGTGGAAGAAGGGAACTCCAGTCCTCGGCAAGAGCAGTATATAATCTTAACCATTGAGCCATCTCTCCAGCCCCTAAATGGATCTTAGAATGCCTGCTTTTTACATTTTCTTCCCCAAATTTACAGTAAGGAGAGCCTTGACTGTTCCTCCAAAAGCAAAAGAAGCCAACACATAATTTCTATGATTTATTGAGCTATTGAACATACTAAGAGACAAAGTGACATTTTCCCTACAAATTATTTGGTGCCTGTGATTTTCTGAGCACGGCGGCCAGCCAGTTCTCACAGAAACTGAGAGGAGCTTGTTCCCGCAGTTCAAAGGTTTGCTTATTTTTCAGTCTTGAAGTCTTAAAGACGATATTGATTGCAGCACACAGCTCTACAGGAGGAGCTGACCGGGGAGGGCCGTGCTGGAATTTATTACCAAACAATGCTCATTATGGCTGTCTCTGACAGGGGTCCATTAAAATCAATTTTTATGTTTCTTATGTATTTTCTTTATCTAATGTTCTTGGCATTGTGTTTATTAGCCAGTTAAGACAAACACTCAGCCCAGACGTTTGTGCTTTTTCTTTTCTTTCTTCTCTCATTCTTTCATTCATTCATTCTTTCTTTTCCCTACTTTTCTCAGAAATAACAAGAACTGCCATCTTAATACTTACCACTCACGGGCAGTCAGCAGAGGAAGTTCAGCACTACATTTGAGAATGAGATGCTCAGAGTGCTTCCAATGTGTTTTGTTTAGTTTTTGTTCTGTTGGTTTTGTTTTTACAAGTAGAAACATATAGTAAGGACCACATAAAGAGGAATAACTGTCCTCCCAGACATTGTGCTCTAAGTCACCCTGTAGAGACTCTTTCCACAACTTAGCAGTGATCACTCCAGGCCTAGTGCCACCTCCAGGAAGCAGCAGAGTGGCCTGACAGAGAAAGCAATCTAGACTAGCAGTGGGATAACCAGCTGGTAGACCCTGCCAGCCTTAATTTCAAACTTCTGATGTAAGTCACAAGATTGAGAACTGTCCATCCCTGTATCTCATGCATTCAAGAATTAAAACTCAGTGTGGGTGGGGAAGATGGCTCAGTCACCAACATGCTTGCCTGATGATCTAGGTTTGGCCACATGAATCCATATGAAATGCTGCCACTGTGGCATTCCCTATGCTGGGAAAGTAAAGACAGGCGAATCTCTGAGGCTTGTCTAGCTTTGTTGGCTAACCTAGCCTAATGGGTAGCTCCAAGCCAATGAGAGACCCTGTCCCCAAAACCAAGGTGGAACGTACCGGAGGCTGCCCTCTGGCTTCCACATGCACACACAGACACATGTACCCACACGGACACGCTTACACACAGGCATAGACACAGATACACACATAAAAAAAATGCTTGGTGCTCATGGGACTCAACACTTCTGCAAAAGAACACATGAATCCAATGTCTGGAAGCTCCCATCAAAGTCATATCCTCAGGGCCTATGAGCTATTCCAGATTACTGGGTAATACATGAGCTGCCAAGAATACCACAACTCACAGACGTTTTCTGAGATGCTAATGTTTGTGGTTGGTAGCACCAGTCTCTGCAATGCCTCATGACCAGGGGAGAGGACCTAGGGCTCCTCTGACTCCTGCCTTCAATACACACCACACAGGTGGTGCCATGCTTACTGTTCACACTTACTCGGTGTTTGAGGTCTTCCCGCTGAGAAACCGGATCCCATGCAGGCCTTGCTCACAGCCAGACAGCTCCATCTTCCCCAAAGGGCTGTCCAACACTGTGTATTTCATTTTGCAGGTCTCAGCCATTCTGCCAAGTTCCTAGAGAGAAGCAATTTTTAAGTCGAGTAAGAAAGTGTGTTTGGAAGCGGTTGGTCATTTATAAAGCACACTAGAAGCAATGGCTACTTAGCACACAGGATGTATACCAAATACCCTCCTACTGGGATTTAATCTTAAGGTACTTTTAAACACAGCCACCTCCAACAGTAACCTGGCTCACCCAACCAGTGCCCCCTTCTCTTTTGTCTCCAAAAATTACAACGCCTCCATTTTCCCCGTGCTGTCCTTACCTAAAGCAGACCAGGAGGAAGCTGAGCTAGTATAAAATTTTTTAGAACTACCTAAACCTCAGCAAGCTTTGTTAGAATGAGATGACTGCCAGACAAACTGTTCCATATTTTAAATAAAGTATGTTTAAAAGTGAAGTCAGGACTGGGTTGTAGCAGGAGGGGGCGGACCACTTGTAGAGCCTGTGCCAGGTCTAGTTTCATCTTCATGACAGATTTTGTTTAAAGGCATGGGAACATGTAAGAAATGTATCACAGAAAATGATGGGGTGAGATTGGCCCCAGTGGGGACACAGAGCACCCAAGTCAGCAGAAGGATGGAACCAGAGGACACTGTGGAGAACCCGTAAACTTGATTTCAGTGGAAACTGCAAATGCCAAAGAGCTAAAAGCAAAGCTGCCCAGTGGGTATTTCTGTACTCCCTTAGGCCCCTCTTCCTTCTCTGACTCCAGGAAAGAGAGGACACTCATTCCCTTTCTATCCACCAGTGACTCCCAGAATCCCTCCTGGGGCTCCACACACCACCAACAAACATGGCACTGTGGCCACAGGCTTAGAGCAGGATGGCTTATCACTGCTTCTTTGGCCTACAATGACCTCTAATTACCTTGCCTAGACATCACCCTCTCAGAAGAACTTCCCTTGCATGGGTTATTACAGAATGTATTACAACCCAACCATCTCTTAGAATTCCCTCCTAGGTCATGCCTTCATGCACCAGAGCTTTTCAAATCCTGGATCCTGGTATCTTTAGCTCCTTAGCCTCATTTCATCTGGGCATCTCTTATAGTGAGGGGCTCAGTCCTCACCTGGGAACATACAGAGTATGCAGAACAAGTCAACTGCTAATTACTTCTATGACTGCCATGCATGTGCACGCATGTGTGTACTGTTAGAACACAGTCACAACCACCTTTATCCACCTACAGTCTACAGCTGCTTTTCTTTTGCTGACAAGTTGTGACAGAGATAAGGTGACCTCCAAGACCAACCACAGTCATCCTCTGTCCCCAAAGCAAAAGGTCTGATAACCCCTCCAAGGCCCTCATACCATACTGCAGCAGACCCCAGTCTACAGGCTGTCCTCGGAAGCAGTACCCTTTGCATCCTCTCCTGCCTGACTACCACTAGGTCTCCATCTGTGCTATTCCATGCTGCCTGGGATGTCCTGTGCTCTCACGCTTCTGTGCCCTGTGATTTTCTGTGCCACCCACATACTTCTAGAACCATCTATTGCTTCCTTCTCCTCTCCCCTTCAGCCTGTCAAGGGCAAAGGCTTCCCAAATAATACTCAAGCCTTAGCATCATACCCCCAAAGCTTTCCTGTATAGCACCCCACTTCCTATATATACAGGCAAGAATTTGAAAGGGGTCTCCTCCAGGGCCTTAGGCTATGAGCCTGCTGGGAGATCTCAGCCTCAGGCCACTTGTCACAGCTTACAAAGGCTCTTCTTCAAATCCCACTTTTGGAACAGCTCACAAACTGCAGGGTAAATACCAAACTCTCACGGCACCAACTCCAAGCTCAGGTTGATGGCTGATGAATCAAGCTATCCTGGACATGAGAACTCAGGCTTGCCTTCTTGGAGGCTGCTATCTGCATGCAACAACATACAGCTTGTATATTCAATATCCCTATCAACCCCAAACAAACAGGGTCCAAATTTCTGGATGCAAAACTGGGGACACCCAGAGGTGTACATCCCTGATAATCAGATCCTGGGAGCCACAGTGGATCCAATAGGCCAATGTTTTATCAGTGTGTCTATGTGTGGGTATGTGCACATGAGTGAGGTGCCCATGGAGGCCAAGGACGGTGTCAGATGCCCTGAGCTAGAGCAACAGGTGCTTGTGAGCCACTAGTGTGGATGCTAGAACCAGAACTAGAGTCTGCTGGGAGAGCTGCAAGTGCTCTTAGCCACTGACCACGTCTTCAGCTACCAACAGCCCCTTTGTTTGAATGTTCACTGACAGCAGCGGCCACAGGAAACCTGTACGTACTCCATCCTGCAGTTCTCTGAGGATGTCAGTCCAAGACACGGCATCTAGGTTGAGTCACCTACGTGGGGTAGCCCTGTGGCCAGTCCAGGACCCAGTTGGGATTCTGACTCTCCACTTGGCAGCAGAACCCAGAGTGTGGCTCCTATACCTACATTCCCTACATCATCACTGTGGCATCCACTAAAAGCCACAAGAGGGGCTGACATTAATTGGTGGCAGAAAAAGAATCGATTTTCCATGGCTATTTGAAGACCTCTGAAAAATGAAGTGAATTCTTTTCATCTCCCTTTAACATGAAGGGCGTTTAAATAACAATGTTCTGAATTAAGCAGCTGGCGCCAGAGGCCAGCTCCCACCAAGGTACTGAAAGCCAGAGACCCACAGGCAGCAGCTCCCTTCCTTCTCTGCCTGACTTCACCAGGCCTTCCAGAACTGTCTTTGCTGCTACACTGCACCTTTCCCTAAGTGCTTCCATGTGATTCTCAGAGGCCCCAGGCCTGCTAGCAGCCAGGGGATAGAAAGTGGGTTCCCTACTTGTGTGACAGGTAAAGGAACAGACCTCAGGGCCTGCCAAAGCCAGTGGGGAACATAAAGGCCCCTTGAGGCCTCCCAGCCAGACAGGGACTAGGAAGGAAGCACCAGAGGCAGCCCTGGTCCCCAACTCCCAGGTCCACCTCAGCAAGAGGCATGGGGAACCCCACAAGAGAGCAAACTATGCATCATGTCACCTGATCCTAAAACTGACCCTGGAAGGCTGGGAAAAAATGAGATTAGCTGACCAAGTGGAAGGACCACTACAAGGGGTAGGCCCACTCACTGAGCCCAACAGACCAAGAGCCTCCCAGGGAACATGTAAGTTGTCACAGTCAACAGAAGTTAATAGCCCGCCTGTGTGGCTCCATCCTTCTGACTGACAGTGGGGGCTTCAGACATCATTGCAAAGCCACCTACTAGGGCCTGACCTTCAGGCCACTGAATGGAAGAGATGAGTCTTCAGCTCTGAACCTAAGTTTTTGTGCAGCCAGTGAGATGTGCACTGAGTAGTGAGGAGAATCCTGCTCTGGGATGCCAACAGTAGCCATCTGTCTTAGTTGGGTTACTACTGCTGTGATGGAACACCGTGACCAAAGCGCCTTAGGGAGGAAAGGGTGTGTTTTGCTCATGGTTCTGTATCAAAAGCATCGTCATCAAAAGCAGTGAAGGTAAGAACGCAGGCAGGGCAGGAACCTGGAGGCAGGAGCTGATGCAGAAGCCATAGAGGAGCGCTGCTTAGTGCCTTGCTTAACCTGCTTTCTTACAGAACTCAGGACCATCAGCCCAGGAGTGACCCCACCCACAAGGGGCCCTCCTCCCATGAATCACTAACTAAGAAAATACCTTACAGGCTTGCCTAGAGCCAGATCTTATGGAGACATTTTTTTTTTCTCAACTGAGGATCCTTCTTCTCTGATGATTTTAGCTTGTGTCAAGTTGACATAAAACTAGCCAGTTCACCGTCCTAGCTTCATTTGTTTCACTACAGAAACAGACTCTGACAAAAAAAAAAAAAAAAAAAAAAAAAAAAAAAAAAAAAAAAAAAAAAAAAAAAAAAAAAAAAAAAATTAGGGGGAAAGGGGCTTATTTGGTATGTGATCCACGTTAAAGCCCAACATTTCATAGAAATCAAGGCAGAAACTGAGCAGTCAGTTATACTCAATCAAGAGGAGAAAGGGGGGAAAATGCATGCATGTCTGCTGCTCGGCTCACTTTCTTAGTCACATAAGTCCACGGCCCTAAACTAGAGAACGGTGCCATCCACTGTGGGCTAAGTCTTCTCACATCCATTATGAATACAATCCTCCACAGACACATCCATGGGTCAATCTTATCTAAACAATCTCTCCTTGTGACTTCCCGCTCAGGTGACTGCAGGTTGTGGAAAGTTAACAATGAAACCATCACAGTGGTTTTCAGGAGAGGCTGCTCATATTCATAGCTACCCTCTGGCTAGATCCTGCTCCAGTCCCAAGCTCATGGAGGTTCGGGTTGTGTGACATAAGGTGTATCACAACAATGCTGTTGTGTATGATGCTCGGCTGTGTAAGAATATTCCAACACCCAGAGCCTTGGAAGTTGGGGATAGGGGCAGACTAAACCCTTGCAGCATATCCCCAAAGCAGCCAGGGCCTACATTTGTTAAAGGACCCCATCATCTAAAAACAACAGGCTGCAGGCAGCAAGTCAGAGCACAGACACTCAAGTGCCTGCACAACACAATCGATACATGGAGGACAGCTGAGAGACTTGTTCCCTGGTCTGCAAACCAAGCTCTCTAGATTCAAGCTGGTACCACCTAGATTTAGAAATCATACTTCAAGTTGTTTCCCTCCCCAAACATCGCACCGGTGCCTCTATGGAAGTGAATGAGAGCAAATCCATAAAGAGCCTGCTTCCTCCTCTCACAGTGGAATCCAGAGAGAGAAAATCAACGAGCCGTGTGTGTGTGTGTGTGTGTGTGTGTGTGTGTGTGTGTGTGTGTGTGTGTGTGTGTGTGTGTGTACTAGAACCTGAGCGCAGAACCCAGCCCAGAAGAGCATCTTGTTGGAGGCTCTTCAGTACACACTGTTTCCTTAGGTGGTTACCCGAGAGGTTCTGCACCTGGTCACCCTCCTGGAGGACACAGAGGTCATGTGTCAAGCTGCCCCATGAACTCAGACACCGTGAGGCTACAGAGTCGTAATCATGGGCTAAACACTCTCTATCTTCTACATTATTACTCACGTAGAAGAGGCATTTTTATACCAAACACAAGGAAAGTTTTAAAAAAATCACTTTTTATTTTAAAGACAGAATATTTCTATAGCCATGGCTATCCCAGAATTCACTGTGTAGATAGAGGAGGCTGGCCTTGAACTCTCAGAGATCCACCTGCCTCTGACTCCCAAGACATGTGCCACTACATATAGCTGGAAAAATCACATTTTTAATGGTAAAATAGCAGACTTGCTTCAGGCAGCCTCAGACCTAATTCCAGGATGCTTTAAGTCAACTCTCTCTGCTTAGCTCATCACCTTCAAAAAATGACGGGGACCAAGGCCCCCAGAACATCAGGCTCTCTTGTCTGGCTTCAATGGAAGAGGATGCATCTAACCCTGCAGAGACTTGATGTGCCAGGGTGGGGAGATAAAGAAGGGCATGTGCTCTCAGAGGAGAAGGACTCTGTGAGGGAGAACTGTGAGGGGAGGATGTAAATTAATTAATTAATTAATTTTAAAAATTACGATACCTAATACATATAATAAAACTGGTAGGATTCGGTTTCAATAACCCAATTTAAAACTTAAAAACAATAAACTAGAAATTAAACAAGAAAAAAAAAATGATGGGGAAAGTTCTGTTCTCAGACCCTGTGTGTTAAAGTGATTTTCTGAAACCAGAAGTTGAAATCCACAGTGAAGCAGTCACTATCATTAAACAAAACACCCACCACACTGCTGATGGCCCAAACAACATATGTATAAGGAAGCCAGATAACAAAAACCAGTGAAACTCAGACCTCCAGCAGGAAACTCAGAATGCAGGGGTGACTTTGCATCTAAAGGATGCTGAGTAATAGGATGCCAGTCCCCTCCTCCCCCAGGCTCCTCAGGTCAGTGTGACAGAGGCCTCAGGCCTAGGCAGTGAGGCACAGTCTACCAAGGACTTTCAGGTAGGGAGAGCAATCCAGCCTGAGCCAGCCAGGTGCCCCTCCTTCCAGTACTCTGGGCTCTGGAGCCACCAGCCAGTAAGGACCTCAAGAAAGATTGGACCTCAAGAAAGAAAAGCACCCAGAAATCTCTGGTTTGAACCTGGATGATGCTAGGTTTCCCTACAACAGACCCAGAAGGATGACTGATGGCCAACCACATTCTAGCTTTTGAAACTCCCCCTGATCTGTCTTTGCTACACTCCAGGCTCAGAGGGTACCCCAGGCTCAGCAGGATGCTCTGCTGATACTTCTCTCCTCACCTAGCAGGTCCTGAAAGACAGCTAGGCATGGGGAGATTGATGTTTCCACTCCCTGCAAAGCACAGGCAAGTCTGAGGTAAGGAGTCCTGCCACAGGCCCTCCACCCTAACCCTAGCACCTCGGAGCCCAGACACTCCTGGTTCCTAGGTGCCATCTGGAATCCTGCTCAGCAAGTCCTCCTCAACTCCTCCTCTCATGGTCCTCCCAAGCCAGCAGGACTGCAGTGCTTTAAAACAAATGTCCCTTTTCCTGGGGTAAAAGAACAAATCAGAAGAAAGAAATCCACACCCTGACAGCTCAGGATAGAATCAGACTCCAAAGGAGAGGGCATCTAAACCATAGGAGACCCGAGAAGCCTCGTCTCCCCAGGCACCTGGCCAGGATGAACACGAAGGAACTCGGGAACAGCTTGCACAAAGCCCAAGATACCCAAATCCCAAAGCATTCCTGCGTCTCATTTTAACACTCTGAATTTTTGTTCTGATCAAAAATGGCTCACTTTCAGTTTGCTGTGAAAATGAGAAAATACCTAGGTTTCCTTCATTTTAAATCACTCTTTCTAGAGCCTGCTATGCTAAGCCCCCATGATAACATGAAGCCTCTCGTGGGAAGGACAGGAGGCTCCCTGGCTGGTTGGTCTGCTGGGATAGTGAGCACCCAGGGTCACCCCCGTGTGGCCGCACGTCTCTTGCTGCCAACAGCACATTCCTTGTGGGCTGGAAAACTTCTAGCACTTCAGGTCCCACTAACGACAGAGCTACGTGTGACAGGCTGTCAGGAGGAAAAGGGGTGGCAGGCTGGTGTTCAACATGAAGTGTCAGCTCTTACAGTTGCCATGACTCGGAAAGCTTCAGCTTAAATGTGTCACAGCACAAAGTTTTCCCATCCTGCAGAGCTTTGCCAGCCAGAAAGCTAATGACTGCTTAGGAAATACAGAGGGGAGGGGGGCGAGTGAGGTCTGAAGGAGACATGACCTTTCCCAATTAGGAAGATACCAAAGCTGGAGAGTCCTGTCCCACACAGGGAGGAGGAGTCTCTGCCTTCTCATCGCTAGGAAGTCTTGATTGAGTTGTGACATGGAGAACACACTCTCTACCCTCAGATGGGCAACAAGGCTGGTTAAAATCAGCCATGTCCAGGAGAGCCCTTGTGGATGAAGTCCCATATTATGACATGCCTGGCTGCTTCCATGTGTGCAGGTAGGGTTCTTTGAATAACATGGGGCTCTGAGTCAAGTGACTCACCACTGGAGTCAGCTAGAACTGGGGACCCACTAGAACGCATACCTCATGCTCCATAACCAACGCATTGGCGTGGGCTCCCGGGAACAACGGCACTGTTTAGACTGTGTTCATAGCAGGTACCCACCACGGCCTTCACTGGTCAATCTCCAGCAGAATGCCAAGATGGCAGATGCCTGCTGTGCATAGGAGCACAGCTTTAGGGAGCCTTGCAGATACCTTCTGATGTCTGATATGGGGGGGTACTAGAAGTCACTTGGCAACCTTCCTCTCCCTTCTGCAGCCTCTGCTAGATGTCCACTCGCTAGCACTCCCACGTTCTATAAAACTAGTAAGTCCTTTAGGCCATGAAGGGCTGACCAAACTTGGTATATTGTCTGAAGCCATACCTTAAGGGACCTGCCCTCTTCTACTGTGTTTAGATGATTCTTGTACCACTTAGTCATGCCTTCCCTAGACTCCAGGCAAGGACCTCTCCCATAACCTAGGAATATCCAGGGTACATGGTCCTGTTGGTATTGAGTCCAAGGACCTCAGTCCAGCGTACAAGGCCTGCCCATGTCTGAGCAGTCCAAGCCACTAGCTAGCTCCTCTGTCTCCCAACCCACCAAAGCCAATTACCACTCAGGTCACAGAGCCCAGTGGCAGGCTTCTCTTATATACAGACCCCAGCTCTCAAAAATGGCTGCCTGTGAGGCATCTCCTATCCTTCTCTCCCTCCCACTAATGGTAAGTGAACTGCATGCTAACCATCTACAAAATCACTAAACCTTCCTGAATTTCCTCCATTCCTGGTGGGAAGATCTGATGTCCCTGATGCAAAGCCACTGGATGCCTGGTACATGAGCCAGTAGAATTAGTAGAATAAGTTCTCCTTGCCCTTAAAAACTAAGTTCTCAATGGTTCTGTAGCAGAGGACTCTGGGAGTAGAACCTAAAATAATTTATTGCTTGGGATCCTAAATGGAAGAGACTGTTTCTAGACAATCTCAGTGGCTATGACCATACTAGGCCTTGACAGGCCCACCTCACTCTTTGAGGGACAGCCACCACCCTGCCCTAAGTCCAACCTGCTTCGGAAACACACTCACTGCCATGCGATTAACCCAAGGCTCCAGTCACACAGCCGGGGATTTTATGTTCTAAATTAGTTACATTATACCCAGAGCCTATCAGTGGTTTGATAACTTGAACATATAATTCCATACCTTTTGCTCTTTAAACAATAATTCAGTCTAGTCCTGCCACTGAAGCCAAGATTTCCACACTGAAAGTGCACTTTCTATTTGATTAAACACTAATAAATGCAAGAATAAAACCCCACTCTTTTATCTTACAGTAAATTCTTCAAAGACCATACACTCTAACAATTAATTTCTTCTCTAGAGAAAGAGACAGGTCCTTCCTCTCTCAGACAGCTTCACAGTCTAAAATCTTAATTACAACCGTTAAATGCAATTTATTATAGTTCAGGGTTTACAGAAAAATGACATCATAGCATAGGTTCTTGGGTTCCTGAAGTGACCCATCAGTCAACAGGCCTCTGGCGAGATACTCTAGACAATCCTTGGTGGACAGAAAGAAACGCCATGGTCCTTCTCACTGCTGAGAAACCTGTTATACTTTGGTGAGTTAACCCTCACCAAAGTATAAGTCACCACCATGCAAACAGATCTATATAAAAAAAGAGATACATATAAAACCCTCAGCATTTTTCCATGTGTATTTAATATTTTAAATTTTACAAAGTATTTTCAGATTTCTTGCATAAAACCAAACATATTTGGGGGAAAGGGCTGTCAGAAAAAGGAGGTACATGTCACAGGACAATAAAGGTTGGGTTTCCACTATCACAGAATATGGAGCCAGATCATGGACACTGGATGTGTGACCAAATGCAACTTATATGTTCCTAACACTCACAGGGGCACCCAGTGTGGCCTGTTACAAACCCAACCACAGCCATCAAGAGTGTCCTTCTATTTGTATCCCCCCAATTAAGATCACAAAGAGGTTAGATATCTCCCAAAACAACAGGCAATAAATAAATGTCCCAGAACCACACATCAACTATAACTGTCTTAGGGTCTCATTCTCTCTACAGGTGACAAACACATAATCCATCCTGTTTGAAGGCTGGAAAGCTCAAAGGAAGATTTTTTCAATGAACAGACTTCGGCTATATGGAAAATGCATTTACCTAGAATAACAGTGGACATCTAGGTATGGACAGAAACAAGACTAAGCCAGGCCTCAGAAGATTTCTGAGCTCAGAATGGCCTGTCTTATCACCTTGAGCATATGTAGTACATTTCCTCCAGTAACAGGGATACTGTGCGGACCAGAGAGGCGAGAATGAGAAGGTATCCAGAAGCCATCCTCATGGACTAACCAATCACAGACCTTTTGCCAATGAGTCTACTGCTCGATATACACAGCTTATCTTCCTGAATCCCTTCTGTGATTCTGTCCTCAACTGTCCTTTCTGTCCCTCAGCCACCACAGGAAGCCAAAAGACAGAGAGGAACCAATCCCAGTCCTTTCTCAGGCTTTGGTAGACTGCTAAGTAAAAGTCAGAGTAGAGAGCTGACCAGACTTAGGAAAGTTTGTGCATTTAGCTATCTTTGAGTGGGGTGGGCCCACTGTCTGTGTCCTTTAAAAAAAAATCCCAGGGAATGAAGCTCATAATCTACCAAGTTCTTCTCCAGCTTCTGGAGGGAGGCAGTTCAGGATCAAGCCCAGAATTAAAGATCTGCAAACGTGGCGACTATCGAGGGCCCATTTTCTATTCTTGCCCTTTCTCACGATGCCCTCACATGTGAGGAGATCTTCTTTAGGGATTCTTTCATCTGTGCACTAACCCCCTTCCTGAGGGCAGCAGTTTGTGACCCATCACCTCCCAAAGACCCCACATCAAATCTGTCACTTTAGATGTTCTCTTTTAACATTTGAACCCAGGGGGACCCCAACACTCAGACTGACATACACATTTGTCAGCAAACAGAATGGAGCTATCAGATTAGATGAGGAGGGGCTTTAGGGCTTTAAATGAAAAAAATTATGTTTAATGTAGAAAAATCATTGTCTTATCTAAAGTTATTTGATTTGAGATATTTGCTATTTATGTGGGAAAGGTATGCATAAAACCCACATCTGTACGCAGAATCTACGTAGTAATAAAAACAGAAACCAACCTGTAACTGATTTATTGGCAGATGACACAATGACTAAAGTATTGCATAAATATTTTTTCTTGGAAATAGGGATTATTACAAAATTATCTGTAAGCTATACCCTGTCTTGGTTCACATAATTGAGTAATGTAATTACCTCTCCCTCACACTAACCTATCCTCACTATCATGAAGGAAACCCCAATAGTATATTTCAAAAACTAACAAAAATGTACAACTTTGAGGTGGTATGGCAAAATTTAACAATATTTCTATTTCTGTGAAGGTAGAAATCCTTCAGACAAGAGTCACAGACAGAAAACCTCACAGACTTGCAGTGCTAATTTCAAGGATAACTTGAATGAGAAGAATCCAGACTTCAGTGATAAAAAGGGTTTGTAGCTGCCTGCTTCTTTAAACCACTACACTGCATTCCCCCATAAGTATTCAGGGGGCCCTGGCACATCAGCTACAGCAGGGCATAAAGGCATGGGGAGAAAGAGTAACGGAAGTCCATGTGATATTCAGCAGGCCAACACTTACAGTCATTTGAGCATACCTTTACAAAGTGGAGACTTTTCAACCCCCATTGTCTCCAAACACTGAACTAGGATACCTTAGAGAAAATGCTACTGAGGGTTCTGTCCCCAGTGCCCTGTAGGGGACCACTGACCTCAGGGAGTCCCAGTGTCTTCCAGGAAATACCTGTCCTCACAGCTGCCCTTACAGACCCCTATGCCCTGCAGGGAATTCCTGCCCTCACAGATCCCCCACACACACACACACACAACTGTACTCTACTGGAGGAGGGGCTATACCCTTACAGAGCACCCACTCCAGTGATGAAGTTGGGGTTCATCCACCTACCCAGTCCAAGAGACTTCCATGGTACCTGACTGGTGCTAAACATAATGCCCATTAGATACAACTTCCTGGACATGTCTGCAACTTCAAGATAGGAAATACAAATTTTATCATGACAAAATCAGCATATGCACACATAGACACACACACAGCATGTTAACCATTTTGTACATACACTAATTCAGGAGTATTAAACTCAGCACATATGGCCATCACCTCTGTCCATGCCCCAAACTTGTTGATCATCTCCACAAGACTCTATATTTCCTTGACACAACAGGCAGCCCCTAGCCCTGGGAACGACCATCCCAACTCTAACTTCGCATGCACTGGGAGCCTCATGGAAGAGGACTCTTATAGCAAACACATGCCTTTTATGTCTGGCTTTTTCACTAAGCAGGGTATCTCCTGGGTTCACCCATGCTTTAATGTCTGACTCTAATATTTAAGGCTGAAGACCATCCCTTCACATAGGCATGGCACACTTGGGTTAACTACCAAGGAGTGGGTGCTTTTGCCTCTGGCTGAAGTAGATAGAACTGTTAGGAACGGACACTTGTTTGTCATGCTTTTTTCAGTTCTGTCAATCATACTCCCCAAATCTCAATAACCACATCTCGTTTTCCTAAGAACTACCCACCAGCCTATGCTTTTCATAAGCCACAGAGCTTCTCTGAAGACCATTTGCATGCACCATCTCACAGGTGTTCTGTGCCAGGACAAAGCCCTGCCACAGGACACTGCAATGACTCAGTGGATGGACTTCTTCCACCCTCCCACACACCTTCTCCTGCTCCTGAGTATAGGCAAAGGAAGAAGGCTCAGAATGAGATACCCTTCCACATTGTCCATGCTCCCACACACCAGGTCCAGTGTGATCTGTGAGATGTGTGTTGTGCCGAGTGGGAGAGAAACAGGATATGCTGACATCACTCACAGGATTTCAGCAGAAGAGTGGGTCTACCCTAACCAACCTGGAACCAAAAGAGCTACTATGATGGCGCCCTGCTTTCTCCTTTGATTAAAAGAAAACGTCAACAGATACAGTATAGGAGGGGCAAGGCAACATTAATGTGCCAGGCAAACAAAAAGAGAGAGAGCCAATGGAGCGAGAGGGAACGCTAGCCGAGGTACGCTGTGCGCAGGAGTGCGGCAGATGCAATTTTGATCATGGTCTCTGGGGGCAGACACTGCCATGAGTGTCATGTGAACAACGGCAGCACACTGTGGGAACGCAATAAAAATTAAACCATCTAGAGAGGAACCTTTTCCCACAGCTTAAAGCAATATCTATTCCAGACACTTTTGCGTAGCAGTAATAAACATCTCATATAGGAAAGCAAAAAATTTCAACACAACAAGAAAAAATCAAACAGTAGCCTTATAAAGCCAAATGCCAGACAAGGACTCGTGGCTTCACACAAGTAAACTTGCACAACTGCCTCAGGCTCTAACCCCTCAGACCTGCCTTTTGGAAACAATTGCCCAAATGGTTTTATTTTAGCAATTATTTTGTTCATATAAGCAAGAAGTATCCAGATTCTATCTTCATGACAGAACCACACTGAGAAGCTGCTACCATTCATACTGACATAAGTGACCTTCCCCTCTGAGAGCTCCAAACCTGATCCTCACCTCCTACCAATCAGAGTTTTGCCTGAAGGTCACCTGATAGGCACTGACTTCCTTTCTTGTGTCATGCCCCCTCCCTTCTTCCACATGCCAGCCTATACTCACTGCCGCTTAGGCCCAGCCACTACACAGGAGTCTACACTTACCACATGGTCTAATCTACCTTCTGCTGCTCTGATAAACACCATGACCAGAAGCAACTAGGGGCATGAACAGTTTATTTGGCTTACACTTCCAGGTCAAAGTCCATCAACTGAGGGAAGTCAGTGCAGGAAGTGAAACATCAGGGTATTCTCCAGCTTGCTCAGCTAGCTTTCTCATGCAGCCCAGGCTCGCCTATGCAAAGGAGAGCACTCCGAACACACCACAGCAGACTGAGTCCTTCCACATCAATAACCCAAGACAACTCTTCCAGTGTAGCTCCCCACTCAAGTGATTCTAAGTAAGGGAAATTTGTTATCTAAAGCCCACTATCATACCATGCACGGGGCTGCTGCCTGCTGCTCTGCTGTTTCTGAAAGCCAAAGAGGATACGACTGTGAGAGTCACTTGAAAGATTCTTCTGTACTTTCCCGTTGCTGTGAGACTTAACAGAGGTGACTTAAGGAAGGGTCTGTTTATTTTGGCTCACAGTTTGAAGTGGCAAAGTCAGTCATGACGGGGAAGTGTGCTGGCAAGAACTTGACACACCAGGTCATACTGTATCCACAAACAGGATACTCACCTCTCTTTATTCAGTCTGGGACTTCACCCCATAAGGAAGATGCCACCCATACACAGGCTGCCACTTTAATCAATCTAATCTGAAAAATCTCACACACATACCCAGCAGTGTGTCTCACACAGATGGTTCTGGATCCTGTCTAGTTGATGGTCAATACTAATATCACACCTTCTTCACTGAAAATCTGAGACCCAATCCCATGGCATTTTGCCAGAAGAATCTACTGCCATCTATAGCGCTGGTGCAGACAGGATCAGAATAAAGCCTACACATCCCACCTGTTCATACAACTTCTAGAAGGCGCTCTGACCCTGCAAAGGACTTAATATCCCACCCCGAATCTAGTGACCTAGTAAATGTTTCATCTCAATTCAAACCCTAAAACACAGTAAGAATATAAAGAAGAGCTTTAGAATGTTTCCCGGCTCCTCAAGTTTCACAGATAAAATGTATTGAAAGCAGATCCATATTTATTTGGGGGAACTGAAAGGTTTCTCCATCTCGCAGGAAACTAATACAATCAAAGCACTAGCAAACACAGCAGTGCGTAAAGAAATACAGTGTGAGCAGGACAATAAAAAGTTGCACAGAAACCATTTGTCATTTTGGCCCACTCACCAGAGGCTCTGTGAGCCTGCTTCCAACAGCCCAGGTCATAAATCCCCATCCTGGGCCCACTCACAGGACTCTCTTCCCCTGGTACCAGAACATAAGACTTTCTTGTTACTGAAAAACTGGAAAGTTTCATGTGTATGCCCACATTCTCAGCTCAGCAGGACCCTCCACCCCCAACCCCAACTTCAGACAACAAAACTGATTCCCTCCATCAGGGTCTTTCCTTTTCTTTTCCTTTCCTCCTTCCTCCCTCCCTTCCTTCCTTCCTCCCTCCCTCCCTCCCTTCCTTCCTTCCTTCCTTCCTTCCTTTTCTTCCTTTTTTCCCCCAAGATCCTGGCCTCAGGCTCAGTAACCAACTTCAGAGTAGTCTGAGATAGCTATATTCCATGCAGCCCAGAACCTGACTAAAAACACTGTGGCCCAGCCACAAAACAAGACCCGTTGTTTCTAGTTACCTTTGTCCATAGGCATGATGTCTGACTTCACACTGACTTAATCAAAGATGGCCCCAGAAAATTCCTTCCCGAGAGGGTGAGTTGCAGCTGAAAAGGCAGGACAGGCAAGGAGACAGAGGTGGGAATGGGGCAGGGGGACATTGGACCTTGAACACATATAGAATGAATGGTTTCAATCGTGGCTTGCTGACATCTGGGACCAGATGATTTTCTGCCCAAGCTGAGGGGTGAGGCAAGTTGTCTTATGCATAGTTGGTGTTTACTGGCATCCTGGCCTCTACCCACCGAATGTCAAAAGCAATCCTTCAAACAGTATAGCTAAAACATCCCCAATGAAAACAAATCTAGCCCATCTGGGAACCATTAGTCTGCTGAAGAGACTCTGCAAATGGAGGCAAACAGGAACTAAGGTGCAACAATGAGGTGGGCAAACTTTATTAAGCCTTCTGGGTGTTTCACGAAATCCAACGGGATTGGGTGCTCAGAGACACACTGAAAGAACAGCTAGTCTGGGACAGTCACATTTCTTGCTATACTTATAAAAATGAATGGTTATCCAAATACAATATCCAGTATAATAAAGGAGCCAGAAACACTTGGAAGCAAGATACCATGAGCAAGAACAAGCACAGTACGGACCTAGAGACTTGATGTTTGGGTTTATCACCTACAGACAAAAAATAACACTGAACAAATTCTAAAGAACCAGACAGGGCTGGAGGTGAGCTCAGAGACAGAATGTGGCTTAGAATGCAGGGAACCCAGCTCCGGCAACTTTAGGTTGAGCTCTAGGGCCCTCTGTGGGCAGCTGCAATGGCTGCCAGCTCATCAAGGGAGCATCTAGAGAGCAAATGCAGATCTGATCTCAGCAGGGCTGGTGTGGCAGCTCCAGAGTCCTCAACGGGGGTATCAGAAATCTGGGGAACTCTCTGATGGTTCTAAAGACTGTGTGAGCTATTGACATGTAAATGATAGGAATCAGAATGTTCTGGAATATGGGAGAAAATTTGTGACTAGAAGGTCATCTTGAATTTTTTTTTTTTTTTTTTGGTTTTGTTTGTTTTGTTTTGTTTTGTTTTTTTCAAGACCACTTCTCACTAAATAGCCCTGGCTGTCCTGGAACTCATTTTGTAGACCAGGCTGGCCTCCAACTCACAGAGATCCACCTGTCTCTGCCTCCTGAGTGCTGGGATTAAGGGTGTGAACCACCACTAAACTGTGATGGCACATGCCTTGTTACCTTTTAATGCCTGCAACACAGTCCACTCTAAAGTCAACCAGAATCCAAAGCCTAGCTCCACCTAAAACATAGTCAGGCTTGGCTTCGATGCTTTGATTCACAAGATTTTCCAAGAAAGAAGCCATGAATGTGGGTTAATTGCTGATCCGTTACTATGATAAAACATCATGACTAGGATACTTAAACAAGAAAAAGGTTACTCTGGCTTATGGTTCCAGTGGGCTAAGGGTCCATCATGGTCTGAGGCATAGCACAAGTGGCAGGCATGATAACAGACACAGAGAGCTGAGAGCTCACATTTTTTCAGGCAGAGAAAGCAGAGCACAAACTGGAAATGACTAGAGGCTTTTAATCTCAAACCCTAACCCTAGTGATATACTTTTCCTAGCAAGACTGTATCTCCTAAAGCTCCCTAAACAGTGCAACCAACTAGGGAACAAGTATTCAAATACCCGAGCTTGTGGGAAACACTGCCCAAGCTCTCCTACTCCAGAATTATAATAACCACTCTCCTTTCCTTCCTTTAAGTTTCTCACTAAGTGGCACATGAATGTCATTTTCAGGGGTGTAAAGTGAAGGTCATAAAACACAACATTATAAAAATGGGTATTGCATTTGTAGTGAATGAGTATTTTAAAAAAAAGAGGACTCAGGGCCAGGGGAGAGGAAGATGGGGCAAATTTCAAAAGAGTGAAGAAAAGGAACTGGAGACATAAGTGATTAAAATACATTGTATTAAAAATATTATTCAGGCTGGACACTGTGTTATATGCCCTTATTTCCAGCACTTGGAAAGCACAGGTAGGTGGATCTCTGTGCGCTTGAGACCATCCTATTCTATATAGCAAGTTCAGAGCCAGCCACATAGTAAAGACCTTGTCTCAAAAGAAAGAAAAACTAAAATATTTTTAAATAACAATATAAAAAATTAAAAGGAATAATGGGTTATACCACCAGAAACCATCTGTCTACAATAAGCAATTCTCTAGCTTACATCCTAAGACAGAGAACAGAACGCATTTCCAAAAGTCTTCCTTTAAACTTTGTTTTATTAACTATAATGTTAGCCTTTGATGTTTAAGTAAGTTAATTTGTAAAAAGGGGTAGGGAGTTGGGATGCGTGGAATGGAAGGGTCCATTACATTCAGACCAGAAATACTGCTAACAGAAGAGAATGAAACTCCCAAGCCCACTTATCCATCCCAATTCTACAACTGCTTCTATTTTTTGTATTAGGAAGACTGAAGCCAGAGCTTCTAAATGAAGGGTAGTGCAACCAGACACAACACAATAAAAGGTATTAAAATCCTCAAAACCCTCAAAATGCATCACTGCTGCCAATTATAAGAATCACTTCAACTTAATTTCCAAAGCACACTCACCTTCTGCAGAAAGCCCCTTTTTATATTTCAAAGAATATTACATTAAGGCACTAACTCACCTTCCAGCCATAATATCACTCTCTCTTATTGCTACACCACATTTCATAGATACTTCTCATCCAGAAGGCACACTAATTCAGGTTAATTTTATTGTATTTTGGTGCTATCTCACATTTGTGTGCAATTACCTTTATCATTTTATTGCCCGGACAGAAAGTAATCAGAACGATTATTTGGAGATGGAGGTTTATAAATTCTAAATCACAGCTGCTGGCACCTCTGATAAAGCAGCAGCTTTATCTCGGGAAGTGGCAGGGATATCAGATAAAGCATCCATCAGTCAAGTGTGGCTGACCCCCAAGTGCATTGCAGAATATCACATGTGCTTCCAGAGAGACTTTCCTGCCTCATCCATCATTCTTCATAATACTAAAATAGCTACACACCTGAAAAACAGAAGCCAGAGGATAATAAAAGAAAAAAGAAAAAAAAAAAAAAAAAACCAAGGAGTATGGGCGAAACCACTAGCTGCTCCCCCTGTCAGACTGTAACACAGGGACTACAAACTGGACAGTACACATAAACACAATTCCACAGTAACTCCTGTATTCAGATTCTTTACCTCTGTTCTAAATACAAATGAAATGTGGAGGAGAGTCACAAAAAGCAAACCAGCATCTCTAAATTGCATGAATTTTCTGCCTTCGGTGGACTGGCTGTTCTTCAACTCAGCCATGACTCTGACATCCACTGGACAACACATAGAAGACTAAGGCCTGCCATCTGGGTCTCTAGTTATTGTTTCACCTTAAAGTTACTGCTAGAAAAATAATGAACTCCATGTAGGAGACAAGAGTAAAGGGAAAAAAACTAAGACTCAGTGTTCACCTGCATGGTTCATCACAAGTTTAAGGCCAGCCTGGGCTACTTGATAAATTCCAAGCCAGACAGGTTACACAGCAGAACTGTCTCGAAACATAGTAACAAAATAAAATAAAAAAGAGTAACAGCTGAATCCCTATGTGTGTTTCCCTCAAGGTTAATTATGCAACAGGGGCTGGCCCCTCTTGGTCACCCATCTTCCCCTGGGACCTTAAAAGCAGATTCCCTTAAGAAGGAGGAGTGACAATCCAGGCTTCGGGCACACATTCTCCATACCCTGCAGTGACTCACTTTTATAAGGTAAGATGTAATAACTGTACAACCAACGTTTCCTTTTTTGTCTTCTCTGTACCCACAGGCAGTCAACCTTGTGCCACTGGGTCATCTGAGGTTGGGGACAGGTTGTACACCACGCTGGTGCTTGGTCCAGGCTTTCTGTGTATTATTTTATCTTACCTCTCACATCTCACCTGATCCAGATCAGTGACTCTTCAGGAGAACAAGCAGAGTGGTCAAGGGACTTATCCAGTAACATAGCACAGAATGGCAGGTGTGTGCCCAAGGTCAAAGCAGCACACTCCAGGGGCTGGACTTTGGTTAGTACTCTACTCCAGGCTGAGTAGAAGGGACTGGGCTCCTCCACAGTAACAATGCCAATGCAAAGCTACTGGGGTTCTGGATTAACTTCCAGAGCAGGCCCTTTATGTAGTGTCTTTGAATCACAGACTAAGTTCCATGTCATCACATGACAAAAGGGTAGGGGAGAGCTTGGAATCAGATCGCACTTCAAAGGCCTGAGAGGATGGGTAAATGCTTCCTTCCTTCTGGGTAAACCTGGACAGTGGTGCTGGGGAGCTCCCAGTTACTCTCCAGTTAAGCATTGTGGGTGAGGAGGCAGAGCATGCTCAGAACTGGAGTAGTGAGCATGGACTTCACCAGCACATCATCACTTGCTAGCCTGTGAGTCACAGAAGAGCCCTGACTGTTCACTAAACCAAAACATGGGAACCAAGGAACAGAAAGGGAAGGACCCAGTGAGTGGGGAACAAATAAAGCCAAGAGACAGATAAAGCAGAGCAGGCACTGTGGAAACAAAGCTGACACACTGACCCCCACTGACTGATCTGTGGTCACAGATCTTATAATGCTGTAGAGTTCTAGGAGGACATACCTACAAGGCACCCAAGTCCAAGGTGCACAGACCCTCCAGTTCCCAAAGGCATAAAAAAGAAATATGTTCTCACTTTGAAATTAGTAACAGCCACCCTTGCAGAGACATGGGCTAAACTCCAACCCAGGAAAAGCAAAGAAGCTGTTTCCTACTGGAGGCAAGACATATCTGAGATAAGTCTGGAAACAAGGGTTGAGAGGGGGCAGCAACTCTAGGCCCATGAGTGTGTGAAACGTACCCTAAACCTCATGGCTGCTTCAAGTGAAAGCATGAGAAACTGCCCCAGGCAGCTTCTAGTAACAGAGAGGAGCAAGAAAGGATGTGTATAAAGAATTCAGCCTCAAGAGTTAATGCATAGTCCCTTTATGTACCATCTCGGACTTGGCCACCAGGATATAACTGACCCAAAGTCAATGGACAAATACAAATATGTTGTTAGTTTATCTCTGAAGCTATGTATAACCCAGATACACTGCAAGCCTACTAGGTCTCAATTGATGTGCAAGCTGTCATTGTATTTGGAACCAAGTAAATCAGAGCCAGTGAACTAGTTGGGTAATGTTAGCATCAAAGTCTGATGCATCCTACAGCTAACATGTTGAGCATTGATGAAACTGGTCCCTACAATAATGAACCCACGAGAGGAGAGTGACAGAATCCAACAGCAATTACACAGCACTGAGCAGTTGAGTATGCTGCCTAAGACCATGCTTCTACTGAAGTGAGAAAAATCAAGAAAAGTCAAAGCAGGAACTCCAACATGGGGCGGGCCTCCTCAGCACCCTGCTCCCCAGCCACCTGCAGACACCCTCAGACAGCCTCCAAGTTCAGTTCAACTTACCAGACTCCACCAAGAACCACCCTGAGGAGGAAGGCCAGCAACTCCAAGGTAGGAAAATGGGGACTCTTTTGAGCAAATGTGCCACTGGCAATCCCCATGTGTCTCAAAACCCTGAGAGAAGAGAGGTAAAATGCTTGCAGCAAAGAATAGCAACCGGCGTTCAGAGCCATTAGAACCCACATAATAAAACCAGATGCAATGGTGTGGATTTTAGACCCCTATGATAAGAAAGCTGCCTGGAAGCTTACAAGCCAGCTAGCCCAGTGCCACAGAGTAGCACTGGAAAAGACACTGCCTGCCTGGAGCCAAGTAGGAGAGGAAGTGACACCTGAAAACCATCCTCTAACCTCCATACAAGCACCATGGCATGACATGAGTGTCACACACACACACACACACACACACACACACACACACACACGGACACACACACAGGTCAAAACATATTCACAACATTTTTAAAATGCTAAAACTGGAATCCTTATCCTTTTTCTAGCCCCAAGAGTTTTAATATTGGCCCATTCTTAAAAGGTTTGTGCCAAAAAAAGAGGGCAAGAAAAATGAAGCCATGCTTCAGAAAGAATGAATTAGGGAATACCTAACCTATTAATATACAATAAGTGAATTTTCAGGACAATTAACTCCAAATTATTTTTCAACTGTTTCCAGAAGCAAGATCTAGTCATTCCACGAGTGTTGCCACTGATGCGCAGTATCCAGCGGATGACGAGTGGTAGGAGCTGTGTGTTAGTCCTCTGCAGCCAGCGGACTTGGCCAAGTTAAACCTTCAGAGAGCCCCAGGCTGCAGGGAAGGCTTCCACTTGCTACACAAGGACCCGACCACACAACATTTGAAAACGCCTCACCGTGAATGCCACAGACATAAACACAGGGTTTCTGACAACTAAGGAATAGGCAGGTCTTCAGAGAGGTTTATGGTCACCTAATGCATTTTCAATATTTCTATTTCTGACAAAGAGAATAAATAATCCGTGAGTCCTGGCTAGGTGAAAAGGCTCAAATTCTACACATTAAAGGGGATTAAAGGGAAATCAAACAACTGAAGAGAAAAGCTCTAACTTAAGAGAATGCAATGGAAAGTAATGATTTGTTTTTCAAGTACAATAACACAGGACTTTGGCCACCTTATTTTCATCTTTTGCATGCAGTGTGTGTTTGCATGGATACAGAAGGGAGAAGCTCACCAGCAGGTACATCTAGAAATACACCATGAAGTTTATAGTTTACAACAGAAGGATTTTGTTTTCTACTTAGCTTAGTCTAAATGTCAACAGAGACGTCTTGGAGATTGAAGTCATCCCACCCAAAGTGCCCAGGAAATGCTCACTTTCAAAAGTAGTTTTATCTGCTAGGCTATCTGTAGCTAGTGACCAGAGTACACTGATTTGTTCATCATTTGAAAGAAGCTGCTACTGAAAGTCATCAGTGCCAGGTTTCCCACTTGCAGAAGGAAGGACAGACAGGAAGGGCATTAGAACAGAGGCACTGGGATGAAGCTGTGGAAGTTATCAGGAGTGCAGAGACAGATGCAGAAACAAAGATGCCTATGTGCACACACACAGGGCAGTGAGCATGCAAATTTCTGAGGAAGGCTAGGAGTACAAGTGTGTACTTGTACTGAGGAGTACAGTGGCCTTGTACTTGTACAAGGAGTACAGTGGCCAGCACACCTCCACCAAAAGGAACCAAAGACAGGAATAGAGAAAGGAAGATAAACTAGAGTATGCAGTAGTACCTGAGAGATGAAAATTCTAGAAAAGGATGGGTATATCCTAAAGACATAGGGTCCAATCTCTAGAATCTCCCCAGGGACAAAGTAGACATCACTTGAGGCACAATACAAGGATTGATGACGCTGGACCAGCTGCCATAAGTAAATGGCCATGAGTCATACTGGGTAAATGGTTTGTTAAATAAGTAGAAAAAGAGAGTGTGGCTTTCCTTTAGAATTTCTCCAATGAGTACAGGAAGAGGGAGAGGAAGAAACAGAATATATTTCCTATAGCAGTAACTGCTGGAGGAAGGAGGTGTCATGGTGGCCAAAATTACTGGGTAAGCTCATGGGGAAAACTAAGATGGTCTCAAAATGTCTCCCCAAAAGACACTCATTAAGCAGCAAGGGGAAACAGTGACTTAGAAATTGAAGGGGAAAAGTAGTTAGAGGGCTTCAGCTATGCCTCAGTGTAGTAAAGCCTTTGCTCGGCGAGTAATGTGTTGCTACATAAACATAAAGACCTGACTTTGCATCCTCAACACTTCTGTAAAAGCCAGGTGTGGTGCTGGGGGACAAGAACGGGCAGATTCCAGGGGCTTGCTGGTGAATCAGTTGGTAAAACAGTAAATTTCAGGTTCATCAAGAGACACTGTCACAATAATAATAATAAAATAATAATAATAATAATGTAGAGAGGGATAGAAGACTCCCGATATAAACTCCTAATGTCATGCACATACACAGGCAGATGTATGTGCAAGCACATGTACACACATAAGCATATACAACACACACAAATACATACATACACACTCACTCACTCTCACACATATTCAAGTCTGGTTTGAGTAGTTTATTGTTTCGGTTTGTTTTGTTTTTGAGACAGGGTCTCATGTCCCCTTGGCTGCTCTGAACTTACTATGTAGAACAAGCTGGCTTTGAACTCATAGAGATCTACCTCTTTCCCCATCACTACCTAACCTAACACACATTTTTTAAGCAAACAAGCATGCAAGGTTTCTGCTTACCTAAGGTTTCAAGATGACCAGTAGCAGTAAGCATCTGATAGACACACGTACTTTCTGAGAGGCATCCCAGAACATACTATAAGCAAGCTTGCACCTCTACACCCAAGCTGCAAACTCTAACAGAACACACTAATAACATTGGTGACGGCTGAGCCAAAAATAAATAAATAAATAAATAAATAACCCACTAGAGCTCTTCACCGTGGTCCAAGTTGAGGGAAAAGGTGAACCTGCACAAGCCAGGCATCTCAGCTCATTCAGTAGGCTTAAGACACATACCTCAGACGTGGATGGTAGACAAATAACAACAATTAACTTGAAGTCTAAGATCACACTTTGAGAGGGGATGTCTGACAAAAACTCACATCCTGGCTTGCGGCGGGCACATACTCACCAAGTCCTCACGCCATTCAGGGAATGACCAGCTCTCTCGAGTCCATTTTATTAGCACCGCCCACTCCATGGCACTACCCTCGTTTCTAATCATCATCCTTCCATACCCTCATCATCATTCCAGTGCGTCCACCTTCTACTCCCATGATTCTGGGAGAGGAGGGAAACCATCACAGAAGAGGAAACAAAGCAGTCACTATAGCAGTTATTGCTCAGGCCACCTACCATGGTAATAATACTCAGAAAAGAATGACTAGAAATCTAAAGTAAAGACTTTCTGCACCTCAGGTACAATGTTCCTGAAAGCCCCCAAACTATCTCGAGATAAAAAGAGAAAGAAGAAAGAAAGTGAGAACAGATAAAGAAAAAAGAATCCATTGCGTCCATACATGCTGCATCCGTTCTGACCCCAGAGACTGGCTGTGTGGAAGCAGAAAGGGTAATACACGACAGATAAAGAGAATGCAGGCTACTCTAGTCCCCTCACTGTGGACCAACCCAGCATGACTCATGGAGGATGGAGCTGGGGCTCATCTCTCAGGAAGGGCCACGGAGACCCTGGAAGCAGAGCCGTCACCCCACATACTGCTTCCGAAACAGGTTGTGTGAAGCTGGGGGTGTGGGCTGTGGCTGGGAAATAAAAAGGTTAAACAGATCATAAATTAAGATTAGTGTCAGCTGGCCAGCAGCTTTAGATCTCATTATAAATTAGATCAAGAAATTCGGCTCCCCATTACCTTCAGAAACCAATCCCATTATCTGCCCCACACCACCCACCCCAAAAGGCTTCTCATGGAAGAAATAGATTAAGGAGAAAAAAAATACAGCAAGACTCCCTTTACAGTTTAATAACTAAGAGAAAAAGGTAACGCTTGCATATATTTAGAAAGCTCTCATGTTCCTTATACTTTCTCTCTGGATTTTCCCAGAAACACCTAGACCAGGTATAGTTTGTCCGTCCAGCTTCATCAGATTCTGTCCATGTGTACAAGCTCAGGGGACAGAACCTGAGGAGATTCTGTCCCAGCTGTGCCTACCCTGAGCAGGTTCCGGGTCGGGGCATGTAGAACAGATGGGAATCCTGAGCAGAGACAGCAGCTAGTATTTTATTTAGACATTTTTATAAGGAAGCCAGAGGTGGCAAGCACTGTGAGGATAGCTACACAAATTCTGATTTTACTAAAATGTTATGTCCCTGGAGTCCAGGTATTAATCTTGTTATGAAAGTGGTCCTCCTCTTGCTGGCCATTCATTAAACTTTCATAAATTTTAAGATGTACTTATTTTTATTGGATCCTATGGAAAAGGCAAACAGAAGGTGCGGGGAAGGGAGGCAGGAGGCCAATCATCTTTGGAGAGGCAGACCACAAAACAATGGGCTTATAACAACAACAACAACAAAATTCCTAGTGTTCGGACTTCCTTAAAAGCTCCTGAAATAGCTTTCAGAGTGTCATTGTGCTTGGTCTCAAAACCGAACTCTAGTCTGTTTTCTTTTTAGAATGAGGACAGCATGAGACATGTTCTAGCTGGGCTGCCTTGTCCTGCCTCAGTAGGAGAGGATAAGCCTAGCCCAGCAAAGACTTGATGTGTCAGGGTGGGGGGATGATCAGGGGGACCCCCACCCACTCAGAGAAAAAGGGGAAGGAGGAGGGGGAAGGGTTGTAGAAGGGAGTGACCAGGAGAGGGGCAGTGAGCAGGATGTAAAGTGAATAAATAAAAAATTAATTAATTAATTTTAAAAAGATTAAGGACAAATTAAAACACAGACCCAAAACAGCAAATATGAGAAGTTGCCCACTGCTGTGCTTCTCTGAAGACAACTGTGCATGGGGAGGGCTTCAGTGCCCACTCCCAGCCCACAGGGGACCCCAGGAAAGCCTGCGGCCATATCAATCTTGTCAGCTGAAAGCCATCATCCTCAGCCCACTGGACATTATAGAGGACACAGAGCTCCGGCCTCTGGATGCTCTGGGAATGGCCTGGCATCTTCTGCTGCTGACCCAATACAGGGCTATTTCTGCAGGAACTTACACACTGGTGTCATTTTAGACATGTAAAGAAAGAAGCTGGTGGGAAGAGATAAGCCCACCACGGGCCAAATTCCATATGCATTTGACAGGGAGAGCATGCCCGAGTCGTTGTTCCTCGAACTGCCTGTGTGACACTGAGAAAGGCTGATTATGTAAGTGGGAGCAGAATTTTGGAGTAGGGCCTATCAAGAGAGATGAGGGCTCTGTTTCTCTACAAGCAGGCACAAATGCAAAAGTTCGGGAGTGCATCTATCAACCACATATGTCAAGGCCAGCAAATGAAACATGCAGGCTGTCTCTTACCACTTAGCTGGTAAAAGCTTCAGCTCCATGGGAAAAGGAAAAAAAAAAAAAAGCACTGAACTTTAATAAGCACTCTATTTAACAAATAAAACCAAACACCTAATTACCAAGCAACCATTTATAGTTTCTAAAATAACTTAACCCAGTTTTACAAAGCAGATATTTTAAGACTCAAAGAAAAGTCTTTGTCAATGGTAGCATCCGGTACTGCATTAATCCTGCCTAGACTCAGAGGATCCTGGGTTCTGGACTTGAAATTACCTTCCTCCTACTACATAGAAACTAGTTTCATTTACAAACTAACAAAGGAAAGCATGATCATAACACTAAAATTATTCTGACAAAACACCAACAGCAACAAAAAAAACCTAACAAACCCCAAAACAAAATCCAGTTCAAGGGGAGCCAAGAAAACAAATAGCAGCATATGCCCAGGGTCTATGACATCTCCATTTTATTTTTATGTATTTGTAACACAAACTATCATCATGAATAGTCTTCCTTTTTCCTGTTCTCCTTCAGCCTGTATTATGATGCAATTTCATCTCTCTATGTGCTGTCCTGGCGTACAATTCCTAGTGATGTGGCAGAGGGAAAGCAGGGGTCCTGTGATTGCACAGAAACAGCTTCCAAGTGCTCAGAGATGATCTGATGAGAACAAATGGCACAGAAGCCCAGAGGTCGGAATCTGAACCAACTGAGGATAAGGAAATACCACCTGATACATCCCAAATCCAGGGGCTACCCTTCCCAACACAGCCACTATTACCTACACATGGCTCCCCAAATGACAAGTTAATACAACTGAAAATCTAGCTTGCCCTAGTCACACAGCAGGTGCCCAGACGTCACAGAGAGACTGTACATAGCATGGTTCTTCTCTATATGCTCCTTAGAAAGCCCTAGCCAACCATGTCATTGCACTTACGAAGGGAAACTGAGATCCAGGAGGTGTACTGATCTGCCTGTACCCCCTCTCCATGGCCTCACTCCCCTCCTCCCCAAATAACCCCCCTATACCAGATCTGTTGTATGGTGTGTCTCAGGGGGACACCTTGGGATGGGCCTACCAGGCACCCCCTTGCCCCATTATAGTTCACAACAACTAGCATCTGGGCTACAGAGCATTCTCATATTTTGGCAAAGAATGTGGCTGTTTTCCATCCTTTTCCTAGGAATCTGCCTAAAGATAAACTTCACAGAGGAGATTTCAAGACAGTCTAATGTTGACCCCATCTCCTGGTTACAAATAATCACTCTCATGAAGGTCTTCAGTAAAAAAGAGCAAGTGGGGCAGAAAAACAGGATGCACAGTTTGGAGAGAAAAAGAACACAGACAAGCTTACTGCTCCAGGCAAGGCTTGTGCTGGGAGAGGCTACAATTGTTAAGGAGATTAGCCCCATTATGGAGAGACCCACCTGATTCTTATTTATTCTTCTTTGTAGAACAAAGGAAGGATGTCTTCAGGATAAGACCCCACCCGGCTAAGCACCAGCTTATTAAAGGAAAGGCCAAGGGTGTTCAGTTCCTACAAGACAAGAGCATACAGAGGCTGCAGCAAATGTGGTTCTAAGGACCCAAGGTCTGCACCCCAAACTGGCAGCTGAACATGGCAGTGTTGTCTACATGGTTCTGGCTTTAGAACCATGAAGAATTCATGAGGAAAGCAATGGTAGATTCTTCCTCCGCAGCTGTAGAGAGCTTCTGTGGGCAGATGTGTGGCAGGGGAGTCTGTCCCTCTGACAGGCCATTGCACAAAGCCGTGCAATGAAGCCTGGGTTGCAGCAGAGGCCCCAAGATGTGACCAATGGGACCCCAGGCCCCAGGTGATGGTATCCACCTGCACATGGATCTGTGGAAACTGACCTGAACCTAACTGGGAATTGATTTTAAAATTACTTTTCTCAATCTTCAAGATTTTGTCTATATTTAACTTATAATAGCTTTAGGCAAAAGTGTATCAACCCATTTCTTTTTTTGAGAAAACTGGATTAAGGGGTTCTAATATACCAGATATTGAACGAATGACAATTTCTAAAGTCATGCTGACCTCTCTAGCAAGCAGGAACAATCCAGAAAGGATGAGGAGAGGATGCCAAACGAGCAACAGTGTGGCCCTGATATGTGATGGCTGCAGTTAGTCTGGTTAGCCTGGTTAGCATCCAGGCACAGGGTGTGGGCCTCCCCTCATAGTACCTGAGAAGCAGACCAGGACGGGGCTGAGTGCTGCCTGAGTGGCTGCAGGCGCCCCAGTGCTCCTGAGGGACATGAAGAAAAGCATGTAACCAATGTCCTCAGGAGTCAAGCTGATGAGACTCAATCCAGATGAGTTCAGTCAAGTCTCAGACCAACAAGGACCAGGCTGCCATGTGTGAGAGGTACAAGAGTATGACCAAGAGGTTGGAGCCCATGCTGGAAGGGAAAGCTTCAGATACTTACAGATACTGACATAAAATAGGAAATAAGTATTTATGAAGTATGTAAATAAACAAAAATTAATGATGAGAGAACAAGCAAGGAGCAACAGGAAATCAAAACTGTTCACAGTAAAGAATTGGATTTCCACTCCATACCACAGACGAAAATTAATTCCAAATGGTGTATGTACATGAATATGAAAAAGAAAATTGATATTTCTACAAGAGAATATAGAGCAGCTTTTTTTATGGAGGAAAGGGAAGGGTTTAGGAAGACACAGAATGTGCAAGTTTTAAAGGGAAAAATGTCCAAAGCCAATTATATGTAACAATATTAAAACAAGGGAATCTTGCCCACCAAAAGTCATCATCGAGAAAATGACAAAGTGGATCTCATACTAGAAATCACTGACAATGAATGGGAATCCAGAATATATAAAATACACCTACAAATGTGTAAGAAGAGGACAAGTCAATAGAATATGGTCAAAAGGGTTTTAATCAGAGCTGGGGACATAACTACATCAGCAGAGTGCCTGCCTAGCACCCATGAAGTCCAGGTGTGGGGCATGTGCACACAATCCCAGGACTAAGAATGTAAAGGCCAAAGGATCACAAGTTTAAGTTCATCCATGGCTAGTCTGAGGCCAGCCTGGGTGTGAACAGGCATCTCACAGAGGCAGAGTGGTAAGCTGCCCACCATGTGGGAAGAGGTTTCATCCTCCATGATTGGAGAAATGCTAGCAAGATCACACTGAGATGCCATATTCCCATGGAGATCATACTGAGATCTTTCTTGCCACATAGTAGGCTAGCAAGCATCCATAGTAGGGTAACTGTAGAAATGAATCACTAATGGGGTTTCCTATGCTTTAGCTGTTTTCACAAAGCCCTAACAATCTGGTACCACAGAGCCACTGACAGGCAGGCCAACGATTCTGCCTGAGTACACAGAGAAGAGAAACTATTCCCTTTGTGTGCTAGAGACACATGCCAGGGTCATCACAACTGTGGAGCCCAGAGAAACCTGGGACTGGTCCAAATGCCTCTAACAGGAGAACAAAGAAGGATGCCATCAAACCATATGATAGTCACAGACACCAGTGCCACGGTGGGCAGCGGGCAGCACACAGCAGACTGGCCAAATTCAGCTGTGGATGAAGTTCTAAAAGCCAGAGAGAGTGCTTCTCACAAGCAGCGTAGTGCCCTCTCTTTTTTTGCTTAGAAACAACCACACATAGGAAAACTATATAAACACAACTTTCAGAGCAGTGACATCATTGGGGTGGGGCCAAGCAAGACAGGAAGCACAGATTGTTTCACAAGGCAGCCTCCAGGCAGTGTCCTCGGATTTATAAGATGTTGTGTATTCTCTAGCATGCCTGGGACAATGTAAAAAGCAAAAAAGCAAAGGACAGAGAGGAAATGAAAACAGAAAAGGAAACATAATGAGAAGTAAAGTAGCTCAGGGGGTGGGAGGAGGACAAATTCATAAAGACCACAAAATCAAATCCTATAACATGAGCATTTTATGTGAACTAAGATATTCTCATGCTCTCATCCTGTCTCCTCTCCTCCCATCACCTCTACACACACACACACACACACACACACACACACACACACCACGATCTCTATATATACAATATAAACTTTACATGTAATCCAAAACCTTATAGGGAACACCTTCCCCCTTTTATTTCCATAGCAACCAGATAGACAACATCCCAGGCATTCATGTCTAATGAGAGTCATGCTTAGAAAGCCAGCTGATCACCCAGGTGTGGTGGCACAAGCCTGGAACCTGATCTGTGGGGGATGAGGCAAGAAGGCAGAAGCTGAAAGGAAAGGAGGGAAGTAGGGGAAGGGGGAAGAAGATCTTCACCACAAGGAAACATTCTACAGATCACAATATCACCTATGTTTGTTTTTTAAAAATACATTTATCTGTCTACATACCTATTTACTTGTGTGCATAAGTAAGTGTGTGTGTGTACCATGGAATGCCTGCAGAGGTTAGGAGTTTATTCTCTCCTTCTATCATCTGATTTCTGGGGACCCAACTCAGTAGGCTTATGGCAGGTGCTTTACCCACTGAGGCCTTTGCTAACCCATTGCTTGCTGTTCAGTGACACCATGAGATCGTAGGCAAGCAATCAAACTGCTGGCCTGACCTTGAATGCTCACAGGACTCACACTTGTTCTTACTTTTCTTGGGTGTATTTGGGACTGTGCCACCTTGACAACAGTTCTCAAACCACTTGAGGCAATAGGAACCAAGTCAGGCCTGGTGGTTCTCCACCCAGGCAGACAGCAACATCAGGGCTGGATAGCACTGGCACCACTGCAAGGCTGGGAAGATGAAGTCTGTACTGCGGGAGGAGGAAGTGCAATGGCCTATGAGCTCCCTATGCCTGCTCTCATGGCAGACAATGTGAAAAGGAGGGAAATGATGATAGGTCAAGCATCATCATCCTCCCTACTGGGATTAAGACAGAGCTGCAGTAGTAAAACACACATCTGAGGGTGGGTGTCTGTGATGGTATATCCAGAGAATACTGGGTCACTAGGGCTCTGACCTAATCACTGTTTAAGACCTTTGCCAGACTCACTATCTGATGGTGTTATCTGGAGCAGGTGAAAGGCAGGAGGTGGGACATCTGAGGAACTAGGTCACTGGAGGTGCGTCCTCAGGGGCTATCTATGTCTTGCTATTGCCCAGTCCTCTTCCTGTATTTCTTTCTGATTTTTGTCCACCAGAAATTGAAGGCCTTCTCCACCACAGCCCAAGGGCACAGGCCAAGAACTCATGGGCTGAACCCTGTGAAACCGGGTACCAAAGTAAACCCCTCTTTTCTTTAAATTGTTCTGTCAGGGGACTTATCAGAGATGAGACACAGCAGAGAATGGTGTGACACCTGAAACTCAACGATGACTAGAAAAGTAATGTAAATTACAGACACCTTTCCTCTGTCTCTGCACCCACATCAAGACCAAGATGGGCTCACCAAGCACACAGTCCTCCTACAGGAGGTCTTCATCAACGGCCCCACCCCCACCCCGACTCAATGCTCAGGGAGCCATGTGGAAGAGGAGCCAAAGGGGATGGAAATGGCGTCATCTGGATACAGCAGGACTGATGCAGGAACTCACAGAGACTGTGACAGCAGGCACAGGGCCTGCCTGCACAGGGTCAGGCCACATGGGGTCTCAGCACTGAGAGGGGGAAGTAGACACAGGCTCCCACCTCAAAACAAGAAGCTATCTGCAACTATTACCTGTTAGCAAAGGAAACATCAGCTTTTCCAATGAAAAGTTGCTGGGTACAGAATCCCCACTCTAAGGCAGCTCCAAAGCCCAGGAATAGCTGGTTAGCACAAAACAAACTCCATGGTTGGTTTTTGTAGACTTTTTTTTTTTTTTTTTTGGTTTTTCGAGACAGGGTTTCTCTGTGTAGTCCTGGCCGTCCTGGAACTCACTCTGTAGACCAGGCTGGCCTCTAACTCAGAAATCCGCCTACCTCTGCCTCCCAAGTGCTGGGATCAAAGGCGTGCGCCACCACGCCCGGCCCTTTTGTAGACTTTTTATTCTGTTTTGTCTATAATCTTTGTGTGTCGGGGGAAGGGGGAAAGGTTTCTCTGTGCAGCCCTGGCTGTCTTGGAACTCACTCTGTAGACAAGGCTGGCCTCAAACTCAGACTTCTGTCTGCCTGCCTCTGCCTCCTGACAGCTGGCATTAAAGAAGAGCGCCACCACCTCCCAGCTATCTTTGTGTTTCTGTGGAGTTCTTTGGCCTTTGTTTTTGTACTAGAGGGAGAAAGAACATAAAGCTGGGTGGAGGGGAGATGGGGAGCAGTTAGGGAAGGGGATAAACACGATCAGAATATATTTTATATAAAACAATTAATTTTAAAAAGATGAAGCTGAGAAGAGCAAACAGCTAAGAATGTATAGCGGGTACCAGAGAAGAAGGGGCTGCTCAGGGAGAGCTCCAGGGATTAGCACAAGAATCTACTCTGCAGTACCACTGCGAAGCAGGAGATGATTCATCTCCTTGCCGGTCAGTATGCAAAGTCTTCATTACACAGAATTTGTGGAGAATGGATCTCATGGCCACTTCATCTGATATTCAGGTGCAACTTGACTTACACTGGTGTCTCAGAAAACACATGGTAAACTGCAGAAGCCTAATTCACACCAATACAAGTTGGGAGCCAATACGACAATTTATATTATACACACCGTATAAACACACACACACACACACACACACACACACGCATATGTGCACACACATATGAATACATATACGTGTGTGTGTGTGTTTACCTGTAAAAGCAAGTCACTGCCCTAACAGTCAGCCTAACGTATCCTGGATGAAAGCCTATTCCAGACCCACCTAATAATGCTTAAAATTGAGCCTTGAAGGCATATAACATGACTTATCTTTACCAGAGCAAAGTCCTTTATAAAATCTAACATTCAACAACAGCATTGTAGATGCCCAGGATCCACTAATACATATATAAGGACATGTATATATAGGGCCCACAACTAAGAGAAAAATTACTCAACAGAACAAATCCCTAAAGGAAGAGGAAAGAAAAGCAGGCCGCATCAATGACACTCACACAGATGTGTTACAAGAAACACACCAGCTGTGATCAACAGGTTGAATAAGGCAGAGGGAGAGCGGCATGGTGACAAGGATCTCTTTTTACTAGCCATGTGCTAAGAAATAATGAGGTAAAGAAGACATGCAGATGTCACTGCGATGGGAGCAGGACCAGGAAGCTTGGCACAGAGTGCAGCTCTCAGGACACAAACGTGAGGGGTGTTAACTGCTAAAAAGCCTGACATCATAGACACCAGACGCACAGTGGAACACAAGCAGAAGATGCAGACAACTGCACCAGGCAAACAATCACACTGCTGAAAACAAGTGACAGAAAAAAACTGAACTGCAGCTGGAGGGCAGGTACAAAGATAAAATTCCACACTGAGACACAGGATGAAGATCGAGAACAAATGATATCTGAAGTTATGTCAGGCAGGATATGGTGGACAGATGATCGTCCTAGCACTTCAGCCCAGAGTTCTGTGAGCAACACAAGGATGTGGGGAAGTAAAGATCACTTCAGAAGAAGCCAAAACAAAAGTGAGACAACTCACTCCCCCAGACCTGCACCAAGAACTAGCGGAACTGGATGGTTCAGGTTTAATCTCTGTGTGTAATACACACACACATGTAGATGACACATACACAGGCATATGCATCCTGCATATATATCATACATGTGTATCCACATACACATGCATATGCACATGCATACACGTGTGACACTGATATATGTATACGTTCATAATATACATATATACACACATGCATACTAGATTAAAATTAGGATCTGCTCAGAGCTAAGTAATGAAAACTTCAAAGTAAATAAATTTTATACTTTTACCCTCCTTAAAAGATGACTACTAGTTGGGCATCTTGGCCCACACCTTTAATCCCAGCATTCCAGCGGCAGAGGCAGGAGGATCTCTGTGAGTTCAAAGCCAGTCTGATTTACTTAATGAGTTCCAGGACAGCTAGAGCTACAGAGTGAGACTATCTCAAAAAAATTTAAAAAAAAATGTAACAAGAGGAGAACTGAAACTCCCAGATACACACAAAAAAGGACAAAGTAACAGGCAAGCTGCTTCTGCCAATAAATTCAACAACTTAAATGAAAGGGTCAAATGTCTTTAAAACCACAAAATATAAAAAGAAGAAAAAAGAAAAGGCCTCAAGAATAAATGGTACAAACAGGCACATACTAGGAAGAAAAGGTCCTAGGTTTGCAGTAAATACTTAGAGAAGATTACACACTTAAACAGCTTCCCAGATAAATTCTGGAAAACACGTAAAGGTAAAACAATGCCAACAGTCTGCGCGATGATGTAGAAATGCCAGGAGCCTCACCTGGGTCCTAATCACAAAGGAGGCAGACATTGAGAAAGCTACAGGACTGTGCCTCATGAGACGTGACACACAGCAAAAGGGTAGTAACTCCTCAGGGCCAAGTGGAGATCAGCCAGGAATCCAAAACTACCATGGCGTGTGGCAATCGACCGTTATTGTCACTGCATGAAGGAGCAGAGCACCTCAGGCTGAGAAAGGTGCCAACCCAGGCAGGCTCCCTCATTGTGGCAGACTCCAGCCATCAGCTCACAGAGGAAAGGCTTGGCTCTCTCTATGGAAGGCTGCATGGTTGGGGCTCAGGTACACCAGTGAAGCAAGGCTGTTCACTTTATCACCATCACCGGCCCTTGAAAGGTGACTGGCCAGAGTTCCACAACATCCTATAGGGCACTAGGGCCCCTTCTCTGAACTCCATCTTTCCAAAGTTCTGCAGGCTTCTAATAGAGACATTCTAAGGACTCGACCTTCCACACATGGACTTTTGGGGATGTTCATTTCAAACTACAGCATACACCTAATGCTAAAGTCACATTTGATGACAGAAGATGAAAGATGGGAAGGCACAGGACTCCATTCCACACTGCCACATTTCAGAAGTCGGCCCCTTGTGATGGGGCTTTAGGAGAGCCAGTACATCTGAAAGCCTAAACTGCTGTTCTCTTTTCCATCTATTCCACTGAGCAAGGGCAGCTTCTCTGTAGGCCTGAACCAAAAACCACACATCCAGGCAGTCTGAATACAGAAGTGGATCTGAGCACCTAGCTGCTGTCTATTCACCCAGATATTAAAAAGGCTTGAAACAAAGGCAGACCAGTAACACGCCTGCTGCTAATTGCTTTTTATGGAAAATAAAACTGCCTTCCACTGAAAAATGCTCTTTATGCAAAAATCGAATGGGTTATGGCTGTTCACATGAATTAATAAATACTTTTCAATTTCTCAGTGTTAACTCTAATACAGCAATAGAGTCGGCCATCTGTACCTCCACGTTCAAGGATTTAGCCCACACATTAACTGGAATTTGGGGGAGGATATTATCTGTACCAAACACATATAATTCTTTTCCTTATTGAATTTCTTTATTTATTTAGATAGTTTTGTTGCAATGGATGCTTTTAAAAATTTAGAGGGAAAAAGTTGGGGAGACAAAGGGAACAAAATACACAGGGAACACAATATTGAGGTCTGAAAAAAACAGAATTTACTAATAAAGACAGAAATGTCTAAGTGGTTCACAGCCTGATGGAAGATATGATAAGTTAGGTGCAAACACCATGCTTCTTTACAAAAAGGATCCCTGGAGGTTGGTGTGCGAAGGCAAACCTGGACCAATCCTGTGAAAACCGAGTGGCCTCTGTGTATTGCTCACAGAAACTCCTGGGAGCCCTAACAAATTTTAAGAGCACAGAGAAACTCCAAGACCAAGCTCGGGGTCCCCAGGCCTAGAGCACTCACCTGTCATCTCTAGCAATCTGCAACTCGGGCCTTTTAAGGGACATAATACCCTAACTACACACATGAACTCAGTGGGGTACCCTAGATCTTCCACTGGAGAGGGACACCAGGGTGAGCGTGGTGCCTTGTCTGCAGTCTCAGGAAGATACCCATCACCCCACTTTTCAAAATGCTTTCCAAGACCTCCACCACCATGTACACAAACTTTCCCACAAAAATGTGATTAAATCTCTCTGGGAGGTATCTCCATACAGCACCACTACAGAACAACACTTCGCCAAGCTGAAGCTGGGGGTAAAAAAAAAGAGTCCTGTGGCAAAACGCATCAGTAGAGGAACACAGTTCCATATGAAAATGCTTAAAATACATTAGATTTTTGGTCAAGATGAAAGACAAAAGGAAAAAAAAAGCAATCTATTCTAATTGGGTTCCCATGGTAACTGTACAATTGGGTTTTTCAATATAGCATCCCAAAGGCCCAATGCACACTTGTAAAATATACTTCCAACAGCCCGGATTGTTTTTACATTGCAGCACTCCCAGGAAGATCAATTACTACCCATCCCCGCCCTAACCATTAGTGGTGGGAGACTTCAGCAGTACTTGCCATATTAACATAAGTCACGTACTGAACGCTACCTATCAAGACGATTATGTGGAAGTAATCACACACTTCAGGTTCACCAAACATTCTGAGTAATAAGCCAATAGGAATGCTGTTCTGGAATCATGTTTATGAAATGCCAGAAATCAAGTCCAAGTACACACCAGGCCACTATACCACCACCACCCCCCCTATTGATTCCCAGGATAAGCAGAATCAGTCATTAATAATTACATTAGAAAATGGCCTTCAGGGTTAATCATATTCTTGCCGACTCTCAGCTATAGAAGTAAACAGCAAACAGCTGCTAATAAAAATAGATAAGTAAGTAAATAAATAAATAAATGATAACCAAGAAGAATTCAGACCTGTATTTTAATATTCACAACACATTCCCCAACCCAGGACTCGGGCTTCATGTGGCAGTTTCTCTCTGGGCCATAATGGGCCCCCAACGTAAGCCTAGAGACATGGTGTTCATCAATGGGATAAAGAGTGGGAGCACTCAGAAATGGCATGAAAAAGCTTATAGTCTGCATTTCATGTGCAACACACACACACACACACACACACACACACACACGAATAGGAATTAGGGGACTGGAGTGGTAATGCTACAGGATTAACTTATGAAAGAATGCAGTTGGCCAGTTTGCAGAGGAAGACTGCCTTCCTCCCTTGAGCTTCGGGTACAGAACAGAGCAGGTAAGAAAACCAGCAGCCCAGAAGATGGGTGGTCTATAGAACGCCCTGTATAGGGTCACAGGCCTCCTGGTCCAGGCTTTTGGGGCTTTTCCCTCAGTTTACCAGTCCACTCCGCTTCTTAGTAAACTGTTTCTTTCTCTGACCTCAGGACATCCTCCCTCTTTCATTGAAACCCTCCACTTGTACTGCCAACATGCTGGCTTTCAGCCCCTAACTCAGGCAGGCACAGCTTTCCACTCTCTCTTCTCCAGCTCAGTCCTCAGCAACAGCTGCCACATTCACAGCTCACCTGCTGTGCTGTTTTTCTAACAAACTCTAATGGTCTTGCAACTTCCTTCTCATTCTGTTGAACCTAAGAAGGACCTGCACATTTCCCAGTAACAAGAGATCTATCTTCACTCCCAACTCCAACTTCATGCACAGTCAGCTCTGGCTGTCATAACACAATGCCACACAGGCTGGCTTAAGTGACAGGCACTTATTCAACTTTGTCTAGATGGGACAAAAGCTCAGAAGCTTGGCTAGCTAGGCCCCTGAGGAGAGCTCTCTCCCTGGCATATTGGCAGGGCATCTAAACCTACTGTACAAGGCATGGACTTATAGGACTGGGGTCTACCTCACTGCTGTGACTTCACTTTATCTTAACACCCTTCTGAAGGCCTACTCTCAAACACAGCCTCACTGCACACAACTGTAACCTCTGATTCTGGACACAGTGAGACCAGAGTCCATGCCCAGCAAAGCATAGCCTTCAGTCATGTTGTGTCTACAGTCTGGGCCTCAGAAGGCTCCTGATCCAGCATTCCAACACTGCAGGATGAACACAGTACCAAGAAGGTGAAAGACGAGTGTCATAGAATGTTCAGGAAGGAATCCAAGGGTGAAGTGACTTCTCCAACACTGCAGGATGAACCCAGTACCAAGAAGATGAAAAACGAGTGTCATAAAATGATCAGGAAGGAACCCAAGGGTAAAGTGGCTTCTCAAACTTGAGACTGGGAAGGCTTGAGGGCTGACAGCAGAGTGTTTCTGTGTTTGGGTCTTGGAACAAAGGATGTCATCAATGTACAGAGAGAAAGGTAAGCCTTGAGTACTCACACTTGCAACTCAGGGTCAAGGCTGAACAAGCAGAGTCTGATAAAGTGCCCATTGGGCATGTGTGGGGCCAGGTAGGTCCAAATGAACCAGGTATAAATGCGCTTTGCCTTGGATCTGAGTAGGAGGGTCAGCTAGAGCTAGTCTTAAGCAGAAGGGAAGAGTGATGGGAAGAAAACAGAGGTCAACAGTCTTGTCTCTATGCCAGGGTCTTGCTAGGTAACATATTGTACCGGGCAGCCAAGCTCCACACTTGTACAGGATTTGTGAAGTCTGACATTTCTAGAAGCTTCTAGGTGATTCCAGGGAAAGAGGGCAGTAGACAGGAATGAAATCAAGACACAGTGAGGCTAGAGCACAAACCAATGTTCTCACTTCAGACTTCCTCTTCCAACCCACAGGACACCCAATCCCACCTCAGCTCCACACAGGGCCTCGGTCTCACACAGCCCCTATGTCCACAGAACTCTGGATTCCTAGGACCTTATGTGCACACAACCCTCAAGGCCCATAGAGAACTGGGACTCACAGGACTCTAAGACCCACAGCAAAACAGTCTGGATGGCCCCACAGCTTAATAAAGCCTGGAAACACATAATTCCTCGGCATTCCAGGTAGAGGTTTTTAAGCTTTTGAAGACAGAAAGAAAAAAAAAAAAATACTGATCTAGACTCAAGGCTGAGGGCAACTCCAGCTAGTGAGAGAGTCACAGCAATCATGTCCAGGAGAGCTGGGGAGTGAAAACTTCAGCATGCCAGTGACCCCAGTGTGCCTGGGATGTATCTAGCTTATGATTGAAAGGTCCACTTATCTATGTCTGGTCCCCCACATCCACAGAAAGGTGGCAACTCTCAGAACCTGACCTCTTAACCCAGTCAGCAGGAAGGATAAGCTTGAACTTTAAGAGATTTACCCATGTTTACACCTGCTCATCTTTCTAAGAAAACTTTCTGGTTATCTGTCAGAAGCAGCATTCTGGAAGCAGATTCCCCTAGTATCTGTACTTTGACCCAAGGGGACTCCGTTCCCACCAGCAACTACCAGTCAGTTCTCAGGTCCCTGCTCAGCCCAGAGACGGATGGGCTGGAGGAGGCGCAGGGAGCCTGTTAATCAGCAGAGAGCCCACACGACGCCCTGCATCCATCTGACTCGACAGCTTAATCTGATGCTAACGCAATGGTGACAGAAACAAATTTTTTTCTGCACAATAAAGAATAGTACACCTGGGTCTTCTTGGGATAGCTGGCTAAATTCAGTAACTTTTGGAAATATATCATTTCTTTTCTTTGCCCATTATTCTAGAAACTTCCCCTTGAGTGCTAAAAGCCTTACTAACAAGAACAGCAGCATACCCAGAACAGAGCTCCTACCACCACTGTGCTGAAGACGTGACAGGCTTGCTCATTTGATTCCCTGTCACCTGACACAGGCACAGAAGCCATGGCTGGCATTATCTTAACTAGATGACAATCTAGGAACACTGAGACTCTCCATCTCTGTTTCTGAGACCTTCCTTGAGCTCTGGCATCTACCACATAAAGGAGCAAGACCAGTAAAGCCTGTTGGCTCTGATTCCTCTGCACCTCTCTGACCCAACCATGTGTCCATTTGGCACACCTACCCTGATCACCCAAGGCTCTGAAGCTATAGTTCCTGCCCCCCACCCCCCACCAGACCTCTCCACGGATCTCCCAGTGGCTGCCTACCTCTCACACTTAAATCTCTACTCAGAAGCCTATTCATTCAGATGGGCTGTTTCAAACTGTGATGGTTTAGATGTGAAGCGTCCCCATAATACTCAAGTGTTGAAAGTTTGGTCCCCAGCTGGTGGTTCCAATCACTAGGATATGGATGGATCCTAAGGGCTCTGACCTAATCAATGGACTCATCCACTGATAAAGTTATACTATGACAGTACTAGAAAGAAAAGACTCATTGAAGTAAGTCACTGGGGCATTCCCTGGAAAGACACTGTGACCTTGACTATATCCTGTCTCCCTTTCTCTCCCTCCCCCATTTCCCTCCATCTCTGCTTCTTGACAGCCATGAGTCTCTAGCTCTCTTAGAGGCTCAGAAACAGTGGAGTCACTCACCAGAGGCCTCTGAAAACATGAGCTGAAACAAACTTTCCCTTAAACCATTCTCCTGGGTATTTGGTCACAAAAAAACAAAAATCTAACTTACACAAATACATTCTACCACTAACTAACCATGAAGGCCAAATTCTCTCCTGTCTTCCAGATACCCTCACCAACATACAGAATACAAATACATCTACCCAGTCTTATCTACCCAGACCTTCAAAGACACAGCCCTTGAAGATAAGGGCTAGCACAAGCCTGCTATGTCTTCTCCCAAACACCCATGTACTAGAACAATTCCACTGTGCAGTAAGAAAAGGCAGTGCCCAGTGGGAGGGCTTTGGACTGTGGGGACAACTTCATGGGGTCTTCCTTCAGGAATGCGTCAGTTATAGAATTTAGCCTTCTTTTCCCCCTTCTGCAGATGCCTGCCTACTCTTCTGCTTTTCAAGGCCCTTACCACATGCGACCCTGATACCCAACATCCCAGCCCAAAAGCTCTTTCCTTATACACCATCCAGTCTCAGGTATTCTGTTACAGGGCTGGAAAACAGCCTTCTGACCCTCACTGGCCCCCAGAGAGTATCTTCCTGAACTGAGAACACCAGCAGAGCCCCATAGGAATCTACCACCCAGTGAGAACTTCCTGTGGTCTTTATGTAAGCAAGCCAAGCACAGGCTCTATTTTTAATTTGCATTCTGATGTGACTGTGCACCTAAAACTTGTCAGAGTGGTTTTAAGGATTCCAGGCCTACCTACAGGAAGTACAGGTTGCCCCCCACAGAGCTCAGGCTGGGGGTGGAGGTGCCTGTTAATGAGCCGCCTTCCTCCCTGCTGGCATCTCTGCCTGAATGAGCAGTTAAAATAAGGCAATCTCCCCCCTCAAAGCCCAAATGCCAGGCAAAGCAGACAGCAAGCTTCTTTAAAATCCATGTTAAATAAAAGCACATACACCAAACATTTCCTCCTTCCTGAATAAGGAGGCTGACCCTGGCTAGATGGTTCTAGTCTATAATCCCACCCCTTGGAAGGTAGAGGCAGGAGGATTAGGAGTTCAAGGTCATTCTTGCAGACATGGTGGGTTCCAGGCCAACTGGGACCTGGCTACATAAGACCTGTCTTAAAAATCAAAACAAAATAAAAGAACAAAAAGAAATAAAGAAAAATGATCTCATATGTAGTTGTCTTTTCTAACTCATCTCTTCTGTCACATGTACCTCTCAGTCAGCTGATAAACTTGTTCTTGTGACTGCCACAGCCACTACCCCCTCACTGCCAGACCCCAGTGTTGACCTTCCTTGTCTTCTCATCTGAACAACAAGCAGGCAAATGATCTTCCTAGGGATCAGAGCAACGGCCTGTTATCCCCACACTCCTCAGCATGGGGCGGGCCCTCCTGGAGTTGCCCCACTGACCACTCCAGCCATCCTTGTTAGCTACCCCCATACTCTTCTCAAACTGAACTCCCTGCTGACAGGTCACTAGATGCACCCCAGAGTTCATGGTCCAGGGCTCTACCTGAACTCTCCCACCCCTGTCCCCAACATCCCGCACCAACAAGAAATCTCAGAAGCTGCTACAGACACACACTGAGGAAGATTGTGCAAGGTTCCCTGTCTAGCAGAGAAGTAGTAAGTTGGGTGTTGGTCCATGGATAGCCCTTTAATGCTCTCTTCCTCCTCTAGCCCGTGCATTTGCCCTCCATTCACTAAGGGGTCTGGGGCAGAGATGGACCACAAAGAGCAAAGCGCCTACAGGCCGGGTCTTGTCATTGCACCTGCATTGCACTCATTCCCAGCTAAAGGGCTGCACAGGGTTCTGAGAACCATCATTGGGAGCAGACTCAGATATATGCTTTTCTTCATTGCCAAGGACAAAGATTGACGACACTGGCCAAAAGTCTTCATTGAATACACAAGCATGTGTTTGTAGATACCCTGTTCTGCCCCACAAAGGCTTTCCATCACACTTTTAGCCTACTCATTGCAAAGAAAGCACTGCACAATGGTAAGAAGCCTGTCCATGGTCAACCAACAAATCTGGGCTATAGAACTCTATGTCCCATGTGCCACTGAAACCCAGCTTCCTCGAATGTAAAGAGAATAAAGAAAGCCACTATTTGCCCATCCCTCTTCAGCTAACCCTGAGGATTTGGTAAGATGATCTAGGGCAGAGCACAGCCAACCTTTAGCTGGACTGCCATACAATAGCTTTGAATGTAGTTCCATACAACATCATGTCAAAAGGCAGGACACCCTGGCTAGGTATAGCAACGCAGACAGTATGCCTTCAACATTCCACGGTGACATGAGCCACACAAGGTGAAAAGCCACTCAAATAAAACCCATTCCCCACCAGCTAAGATGCCTGCAGAGTTCTGATATATTGGGGGTCGTGAGCATATATGAGTTACTTTCCTGTATATCCTGGCTGACAGTTCTAGAAATGCAGTGCTCTATTGTGGGGAAGGCATGGTGGTAGGAGGTGGCCGATCACACTGTATCAAGAGGCAGAGTAATGTAGGCTGGTGCTCATTTGATTTTCTCCTTTTTACTCAATCTGGGACTGCAGCCCTGGGATGATGTCACCCACATTTAGGGTGCAGCCATGGGATGATGTCACCCACATTTAGGGTGGTCTTCCCATCTCAACCCAATCTAAAAGTTCCCTCACAGACATGCCCATGGGTGTGTTGCCATAGGGATTCTAAATTCCATAAAGGTGACCATCAAGATTAAATATCACACACCAGGTATGGTGGTATACACCTTTAATCCCAGTACTCAGGAGGCAGAGGTGAAGGATCTCTGTGAATTGGAGGCCAGCCTAGTCTACATAAGAAGATCTAGGCCATCCAGCACCACATACTGAGACATGGACTTGAAAAAAAAAAATAATAACCATCACAAAGAGGTTCTGAGACAAGATTTCATGTAGCTCAGGCTCCCTCTGAAATCACTATGTAGCGAAGGATGGACCTGAACTCCTGTCCTTGCCTCCATGTCCTAAGCACCGGGGTTTCAGGTATGCGCAGTTTTTTGACAAAACTTACCCAGCAGACATAGGTTACCTTTTGATGCTATGGTATGAGTCACATGAGGGAAAAGGTTAGACAGGCTAGTGTCACCCCGATCCTGACCAGGGCCATCATGTGGGACCATGTGTCTGGTCCTTCAGGATATTCTTTTAACTTAATAGACTGGAGATGTCAAGCCTGGGGCTGACTGGTGCTGGCAGCACGTTAGGAGAACATGGGAAGCAAGCTGCTTGCTCTTGATACCAATAATGACTATATCTGAGTATACAGCCTCTCAGGGCCCAGCTGAAGTTGAACTCTGAAACAGAGGGATCATGAGGCCGAGTGCTTTGATAACTCTCAGTAACAAAGATCAGAACTGGCAACAGAGCACACTAGCTCCACAAATGAAACCTTAAGAAACCCAGCACCTCAGAGGAGCCACACACACAATATGACGAGGGGGTTCCGCAGCCTCTAGTCCTGCTCCACCAAGCACAGCTTTATGACTGTCAATTGATGTCATCCCCCCAAAAAAACTGTTCTCACTACTCAGAGCTCACCAGGGCCAGGCCACCAGGATCCTGCCTGATATCACTTCAATCATATCCCACAGTATGAGGCCAAAGCCTTAGAGTCACCTTTCTCAAACTCACAGCAGCCATCTTGTCTCCAGGGGCTTGGGGGGTGTGAATCTGGATCTAAGTTCTAGTTGAGTTCAAGGAAACAAAGATGCTCACTGAAGAAAACAAGCACACTGACTGGGCTATGGGGAAACTAGGATGTTGACTGGATGAAGGGTAGTGTGTGTGCTGGCTGACCTGGAAGGAAAAGTCTTTTAACTGAAACCTGGGTTTGAGAGAAGGCTTCTAACTGTGCTGTGCTTTTTATTTACAAAACAAGCATTCGCTTATTACTGCATGTGGCTCCCACCCAGGTAGACAGAGTAAGTCAATCCTTCTCATCGGCAGACAAGGAAACACCTGGGATGGGGTGGTTAGCAGCTGCCCATCTCACCCATTATCTGACTCAATCAACATCACATCATTGCTGTCTCTACATGTGGCTCTAACACTTGCTGTATAAAACCCCTCTCAGTTCCAGGAAAACACATTTGGGTTTGTATTTGAAAGCTAGCCCTTGGCTTCCTTCCCTGGCCAGGCCAGATACCTGCCCACACCTACGGCCTGCGTGCCTCCCAGAGGTCTGCAGTAATCAAAGACACAAGTGAGAATCTCACCCAAATACCCATGCCAGCTTAGACAACCACGGGGCCCAGCTGATGCCGGACCCATCCACCCTTCTCCCAGCCTGCTTCCTACCAAAGCCAGATCAGAGGACAGAAACCCACACACAGGCTTGCCTCCTAGGAGGTCTACAGTAACCAAAGACACAGAACCCAGCTGACATGAGGTCCCAGGTCCAGCCTCCCTACTGAGCTCCATCTTCCTATTGATCCACTTCTCCATCAGGCCAGGTCAGCAGGCCCATAACCTCCCACACCCCACAGCCCAGGAGGCTCAAAGTAACCAGGGACACAGCCTGCTTGCCTCCCAGGAGGCCTGCTCTAACCAGAGACACAAAACACCCACCCTAACCAGAGACAATACTGCCTGCCTCTAAGGAGACCAGCTCTACCTGTCTCCAAGGAGGCTGGCTCTAGTCAGAGACAGACCAGAGATAACCAGATGGCCAGAGGAAAGTGCATCATCATAAGTGATAGACCAACGCAATCCGGCACCATGAGAACGCAGTTCTCCCACCATAGCAAGCCCTGGATACTCCAACACGCCTGACAAACAAGGTAATGACTTAAAATCCCATCTCATAAAGATGATAGAAGCCCGTAATGAGAATATAAAGAACTCCCTTAAAGAAATACAGGAAAACATGGGTAAACAGATAGAAGCCCTTAAAGAAGAAACAAATACATCCCTTAAAGAAATACAGAAAAATACAATCAAGCAAGTGAAGGAATTGAATAAAATGGTCCAGGAACTAAAAATGAAAATAGAAACAATAATAATAATAATAACACAAAGGGCCAGGCAATGGTGGTGCACACCTTTAATCCCAGCACTTGGGAGGCAGAGGCAGATGAATTTCTGAGTTCAAGGCCAGCCTGGTCTACAGAGTGAGTTCCAGGACAGTCAAGGCTATACAGAGAAACCCTGTCTCAAAAAAACAAAAAAACCAAAAAACAAAACAAAACAAACAAACAAAAAAAAAAAACACAAAGGGAAGCAATCCTGGAGATGGACAACTTAGGAAAGAGATCAGGAGCTATTGCAAGCATCACCAACAGAATACAAGAGAGAGAATCTCAAGCATAGAAAATAACATAGAAAATATTGACATATTGGTCAAAGAAAATAATAAAGTGTAAAAAGCTCCTAACCCAAAATATTCAGGAAATTCAAGATACAATGAAAAGGTCAAACCTAAGAAAAATAGGCATAAAAGAGGGTGAAGAATCCCAGCTCAAAGGGTCAGAAAACATCTTCAACAAAATCATAGAAGAAAACTTCCCTAACCTAAAGAAAGAGATGGTCATAAATTCACAAGAAGCCTACAGAACATCAAATAGATTGGACCAGAAAAGAAAATCCTCTTATTGCATAATAATCCAAACGCTAAATGAACAGAGCAAAAAATATTAAAAAGCTGTAAAGTAAAGAGCCCAAGTAACATATAAAGGCAGACTTATTAAAATTATACCAGACTTCTCAACAGAGACTCTAAAAGCCAGAAGATCCTGGACAGATGTCATACAGACCCTAAAAGAACACAAATGCCAACCCAGGCTACTATACCCAGCAAAACTCTCAATCACAATAAATGGAGATATTCCAAGATATCCATGACAAAACCAAATTTAAATGATCTTTCAACTAATCCAGACCTACAGAGGATACTAGAACAAAATCTCCAATACAAGGAGGATAACTACACCCAAGAAAACACAAGAAATTAAACATTTCACAACAAACCAAAAGAAGAGAATCATACACACCTAATACCACCTACAGCAACAAAAATAATAGGAAATAACAATCATCTGTCTTTAATATCTCTCAACATCAATGGACTCAACTCCCAATAAAAAAACATAGGCTAACAGACTGGATATGTAAACAGGATCCAGCATTTTGCTGCATACAAGAAACTCACCTCAGTGACAAAGACAGATACTACCTCAGAGTAAAAGGCAGGAAAAAAAGTTTTCTAAGCAAATGGTACCAAGAAACAAGCTGAAGTTGCCATTCTAATATCCAATAAAATAGACTTTCAACCAAAAGTTATCAAATGAAATGGGGAAAGACACTTCATATTCATCAAAGGAAAAATCCACCAAGATGAACTCTTAATTCTGAACATCTATGCCCCAAATGCAAGAGAACCCACATTTGTAAAAGGAATGTTACTAAAATTCAAAACACACATTGAACCTTACACAATAGTAGTGGGAGACTTCAACACCTCACTCTCACTAATGGAGAGGTCATTGAAACAGAAACTCAACAGAGACACAGTGAAACTAATAGAAGTTATGAACCAAATGAATTTAACAGATATCTAAAGAACATTTCACCCCAAAACAAGACAATACACCTTCTTCTCAGCACCTGATGGAACCTTCTCCACATTGACCACATAATCAGACATAAAACGAGCCTTTACAGATAGAATAAGATTGAAATAATCCCATGCATTCTATCAGATGGACTAAGACTAGACTTCAATAACAAAATCAACAGAAAGCCCACCTACTCATGAAAACTAAACTCTCTGCTCAATGATAAAGAAAGAAATCAAGGACTTTATAGGATTCAGTGAAAATGAAGACACATCATACCCAAACTTATGGGACACAATGAAAGCAGTGTTAAGAGGAAAATTCATAACACTAAGCACCTTCATAAAGAAATTGAAGAGATCCCATACAAGCAACTTAACAGAGCACAAGAAAGCATTAGAACAGAAAGAAGCCAACACACCCAAGAAGAGATGATGACAGGAAATAGTCAAAATCAGAGCTGAAATCAACCACAGAGAAACAAAGAGAAGGATACAAAGAATGAATAAATAAATAAATAAATAAATAAATAAATAAAACAAGAGTTGGCTCTTTGAGAAAATCAACAAGATAGATAAACCTTTAGCCAAACTAACTAACTGGCAGTGACAGTATCCAAATTAACAAAATCAGAAATATAAAGGAAGAGATAATAACAGAAACCAAGTAAATTCAAAAACTCACCAGAAACTACTACAAAAGTCTACACTCTACAAAACTGGAAAATCTAGATGAAAACAATCTTCACTAACCCTACATCTGACAGAGGGTTAATATCCAAAATATATAAAGAACTTAAGAAGTTAACCTCCAAAAAAACAAATAACCCAATTAAAAATGGAGTACAGAGCTAAACAGAGAATTCACAACAGAAAAATATGAAATGGCCAAGAAGCACTTAAAGAAATGTTCAGACAGGCAGTGGTGGCACACGCCTTTAATCCCAGCACTTGGGAGGCAGAGGCAGGCGGATTTCTGAGTTCAAGGCCAGCCTGGTCTTCAGAGTGAGTTCCAGGACAGCCAGGGCTACACAGAGAAACCCTGTCTCAAAAAAACAAAAAACAAAAAACAAAAAACAAAAAAAAAAAAAAAAAAAAAAAAAGAAAAAAAAAGTTCAAAGTCCTTAGTCATCAGAGAAATGCAAAGCAAATCAAAATGACCCTGGGATTCTACCTTACACCAATCAGAATGCCTAAGATCAAAAACTTAAGTGACAGCACATGTGGTTCATTTACACAATTATTGAGTTTTTAAGACGAAGAACATCGTGAGTTTTGCAGGCAAATAGATAGAACAAAAAAATATCATCCTGAGTGAGGTAACTCAGACCCAAAACAACATACATGGTATGTACTCACTGATTAGTGATTAGCCAAAAATACAGAATACCTAGGACACAACCCACAGACTGTAAGAAGTGTAGCAAGTAGAAAAGCCCAAGAAAGGATGTTTCAATTCCATTTAGAAGGGGGAAGGAAATAATTACAGGAGGCAGAGGGAAGGAGGGATCTGGGTGGGAGAGGGGTGGGGGAGAGGAAAGGGGGAACAGCAAGGAGGACAGGGAGAGAAGCCCAGAGGGCCAAGAGAATGAGTGGAGATAAACAGCATGGCGAGGGCCAGAGTAGCAGAGTACCAGAGACCCGGGAGGTAAAACCAAAATCCCCAACATTGGGAACAGGAACTCAAAGAGCCCACCTCAGGTACACAAACAGGGCCTCAAGCAGAGAGACAGGGTTACTAACCCACGTCAAAATTTCTGACCCACAACGGTTCCTGTGTAAAAGAATTGCAGGGACAAAAATGGAAGAGACTGAAGGAAAGGTGGTGCAATGACCAGCCCAACTTAGATTCTATCTCATGGGAGGGCACCAAGGCCTGACACTATTACTCATGCTATGATGTGCTTACAGAGGGGAGCTTGGCATGGCTGTCCTCTGAGAGGCCCTACCAGTACCTGACAGAGACAGAATCAGATACTAACACCCAACTGTTGAACTGAAGTCAGGGACCTCTATGGTTGAATTAGCAGAAGGATTGAAGAAGCTGAAGGGGAGAACAACCCTGTTGCATGTAGTTTTAAACTACATGCAACACAACCCCATGGAAAGACCAGCAGTGTCAACTTACCTAGGCCCCAGGGAGCTCCCAGAGACTGAGCCACAAACCAGGAGCATACATGGCCTGGTCTGAGGCCCCTGGCACATATATACAGGAGAGGTCAGGCCTTAGTGGGAGAAGATGCACTTAATCCTCAACTGGAATATAAATAAAATAATAAAAATTGGAAAAAAAGAAAGAAAAGAAAGAAAGCAAAGAAAGATGGGCGTCACCTGAGAGGCAATGCCTCTACAGAAGAAATGTAACACAGCCTATTCAGACAGGCAGGGAGGAGGGAGGCAAGCCATGCATGCCCGTGCTTCACACTTGTACCTAAAGCTAATGCCAGGATTCTGGTCACATCTGCATCTGCCGTCAGAACCACAAAACCAAAAGTTATAATGTGATGATAACACGTTGGGTTTGCATGTGGAAGAGAGTCGTGTGTCTCTAAAGAGTTGAAAATGTATTCATAAGCCAGAGCAACTTATACCAAGTACAGAAGGATCCAGTTGGAAGACAGCCCTGGGGTTGCTCTGAGCTAAAATGTTCTTTCTCGTCTTACCTAAAGATGAACTCAAGGACTCACAAGAGTCCTTTAGGAGCCCATAGGGCTGAGTATATCCTGGGGTCCCCAGGCTTACATCCTATCTTCCTGCCATGAGTAGTAGTACCTTGGGGTACTATTACCTTGGGGACCAGGGCTCTCAAAAATTCTGATACCAACAGAGTTCAGACCACCTTTGGGGTCACTCCATGAACAATCACTCACTCATGAAGAGCAAGGTTACCACATCTAGCCCTGCTGGAGCCCATGCTGGGAGGATCCGACCATACACACCAACAACAGACCAACCAGAAGGTGAAATTCCTGGCTCCCCACTGTTAGTCTGGGTTATAATTCAGCTAAGTTTACAAGTGAGAAATAACTGTTCTCTACTCCATCTCTCCATCTAACTAGTACCCTCATGTCTAAACCCCCAGCTCCTACTTTGTTCCAGAGCCATTCTCTCTCTTCACCCACTAAGACACAGAAATCAGAGTTGAGATCACCCAATCTGTCAATAGGCTAAGAGTGCCCTGAACTACTATCCGTACGACTCAATTTGTCAGTAAAAACTGCCACCAGCGCTGTGCTTGCAGAAAAATGTCCATAAATGCATTATTGCAACTGGCAGATCGATGTCTATAATAAAAACAAATAGATTTAACAAGTGCCTGCTTTTACGAGCCATGCCATTGGTGGACTGTACATTTGGTTGTCACCCTCAGACTTCTGGGAATGGGCCCCAGAGCTGAGCTGGATGTGGGGCTGACTTCACAAGTGTTATGGGTAGGAAATTATTCTAACAAGAAAATTTTAGCAGCAGAGTGGACACACCAGGCACTTACCACTCTCTCGCTGTTCCTTTTGTGGTTATACGTGACAACAAATAAAAGCCGTAAGATGTTTCTATAGAATTTCTTAACTGGTCCTACTTGTACATTGAAAACAAAAAATGAGTTCACTCCAACTGGGAGTGTAGAAAACAAGTTTCAACCACCAACAAGAGTGTCACCACTGTGTCTATGGCCCCTGGAGAGAGCCTGTCTATTTGGTTGCTTTACTGGGGCAGACTCTGGAGCAAAGTGTAGGAGGCTGGCTTAACCCAGGGATGCCTGGGATCATGGTAGACCAGTCTGTGACCACCCTCCACCCCCTCCACGGAAACCACATCTGTCAAGGCACTGTTTCCTTCTAGGTCACAGAAGGTCACCAGAGGATTTAGTCCCCTCCTTAAGGCAAATCATTTTAACAGCTACAGAAAGGAGTAAGTCCCTCACTATGTTCCATGTATTCATTATGTGGCCTTCCCCAAACTACACAGCCCTCCTCAGTGAGCCCTTTATTACTACTACTGTTTAAGTCAGAGAGCTTGACTATTGCCACTGGTCAATGGCTAGCCAAGGACACACACCAGACCACATTTAGGCCACAATGCTGAGTCTTCAACTTTTATCTATCTATCCCCAGCACAGTCCTCCACAGCAAACAGAACAAGAAAATCCATCCTGTCAACCATGGCAGAGGCAGCTGCCAGCAAGACTCTGACCCACTCCCTCCTAGATGAATCCTGTCAGGTTCACTTCAGACCCAGAACTGGTGTAGGCCAGTTTGTTTATCAGTGTCTGTGGGCAGGCTGACAAAGGCCACTCTGCTCAGATGAATGCTGGTCTGTAGGTGTCTGGTTTGAACCTTCAGGTTTTATTTAAACAACAGCCTACAGTCAGATATCAAATGCCTTCAGTAAGAACTCTGGCAAAGCCAATCACACACCAAAATATGGCCAGGCACACCTATGACAGCAGCCAAGCCAGGGTTCTCCAGAGTCTGAGATACTTGTGTGTGACATATACTCAAAGTGGATATACAGGAGGCACTTAACACCATGATGGGGCATTGGCAGGGTCACAATGACACGTGAAGAGACAGGATTGTCTCCAACTTTCTTTCTTTTTTTTTAATATGTTAGACAAGGCAATCATTAGTCTCATTTTAGATTTTTCTCTTTTTAAGATTTATTTGTTTTATATATGTGAACACACTGTCACTGTATCCAGACACACAAGAAGAAGACATCAGATCCTATTACAGATGGTTGTGAGCCACCATGTGGTTGCTGGGAATTGAACTCGGGACCTTTGGAAGAACAGCCAGTGCTCTTAACCGCTGAGCCATCTCTCCAGCCCCGTCTCCAACTTTCATACCCAACTTTTTGTACTTTCCCATGATGCAAAGCATTATGGTCTTAGTAGACACCATGCCTGCTTTGAACTTTGACTTTTTCAGGGCTAATAGCCTGTGATCCTTCTAGGCAAGAGACGACACAGACATAATAAGTAAGTCCATCCAACTTGTGCCTCACAGGCCACATGTGGCTTAGGATAGCCACAAATGTGGCCCAACAAAAGATTACAAACTTATTAAAATATTATGAAATTGTTGTGGGCTTTTTTTTTTTTTTTGTAACTCAACTACATGATTTTCAAGTGTGAACTTTACAGTTAACAGCATGATGCATGTCAAAACATTAGATGGCATTTGAGTCTGGAGCATGGTTTACTGTCCTCAGGGAGTCAGATATGTTAAATGTCTTTTTTTTTTTTTTTAACATACTAATAACATACAGTGTTTTCAGCTTACTCAGGGGTAGGGGTTAATCATATCCCAAGTACAGGAACATGTGAGTGGTCCTGTGATAAGGAGAAACAGGAATCAAGACAACTGTTACTCTCTTGTCACTTCCTATCAAAACCAACATTTAAGATAGGGATGGACAAGGAGAAGTCTTGATGGCCTGACCCTTAGATCCTAAACATTTGTACTCTTTAAAATAAGAATGGTTATGACAACTTAAGTGGGCTGTTTGGTTGCTTGGCTGGTTGTGTTTTGGAGATAGAGTTTTATCCTGGCTCAAAGGAGCTTAGAATGACTGACTACATAGCCCTTCCTGGCAATCCTCCTGACTCAGCCTCTCAAGTACTGGGATTACAAGTGTGAGCCACCACACTTAGTTTACATCTAATTAAAAAAAAATGCTGTGAAGGGTACAGTGTTGGGGGTCTCCGGAGAAAGAAGGAAGAGAAGCATTTCTGGTGTCCTCCCTGCCCCTGTGTCCCTGCATCAGGGAAAAGGAAGCCCTGACAGACTGACTGTTCTGGTGTCTTGGTCTTTTGTCAACTTGACACAAGTTCAGCTCAGGTCATCTAGGAAGAGGAAACTTCAACTGAGAAAACGCCTCCATCAGACTTGTCTGAGAGCCTATCTCTGCTGTATTTTCTCCACTGGTTGACTGCTGTGGAAAGGCCCAGCTCACTATGGCTGCCCTGGGCCCATGGTCCTGGGGTGTTTAAGAATCAGGCCGAGTAAGTCATGAGAAGCAAGCCAATAAACAACATTCCTCCATAGTCTTTACCTCAGTTCCTGCCTCCAGGTTCCTTCCCTTTTCAACTTCCTGCCATGCCTTCCCTTCATGGTGAACTGTTATCAGGACATGTAAGCCAAATAAACCCTCCCCTCCCCAAGATTCTTTAGTCATAGTGTTTTATCGGAGCCAGAGAAAACTAAGCCAATGACACTCCTGTGCAGGAAGGCCCAGTGAGGGGAGAGAGTAGAGACAGGCCCAGATGGGGCCCCATGATCAAGAACAGGATCCAAAGATTGGTGCCTTTTGCTTTCCACAGAAAGAAAGTTGTTGTGCAAGACACACCAGCTTACCACTGCACCTGAGGCTCTGCTTCTTAAACCTTGGTAACAGCAGAAACCTCTTCAAAGACATACCACATATTAGTCAAACCCTTATTAGGACAGATTTTTTTCCCTCTAATTGAAAAAAAAAAATACTCCCATAGATCCTTGTGGCCTGGTTCCTCCAGACCTCAGTCGGTAAGGCACTATTTCACTGCCAAACTATGTGAAGACCCAGAGAGTGTCCAGGAAGGAATGAAGCCTCGGGCAGGGCATTAGTTCAGGACCGTTCTGTCCTGCCACTTTCAGGCTCTAGGTCCTAGCAGAGGCTCAGATAATACACCTAAGCTTACAGAATACTGACCAAAAGCCAGGCTTCTCATACCCCCTACAACCAGCACCTAAGATAAGTGTTGCAGATATCAAGAGTCATATGAAGTTAAAATCATCTGGGCTCACCTGTCAGGGAAGTGAAGTGAAGAACAGGTTGTCTAATACCCTTTTCACAAGCTCCTTCCTGTGTCTGAGGGTCCAGCCAAGCGTGTGCATGCACACATACACTCAAACCTTGCTTCTCTGAATACACAGTTTCTGGATGAGGCAGCGAGGAGTAAAACTTACCGAACAAAACCCTAGACCCACTGAACAATAAATACATGTACTGTTCACGCTTTGAGGTTTTAACCAGGTGTACCTAACACCAGCCGTGATGTTGCAGGATCCTGGGACTTCGTTATTTTCTCCTACTCTCAAGAAAGAAAGAGCTATGGAAACATGGGCCTACTGCAAGCAGATGTGAGCAGGTGCTTCTGGAAGCTTCCAGAAAAAAAATGAAGCCGACCCCCATGCCCTGCACCAGTGAAGGGAAAGAGGACGGTCAGAGGACCTGCATGGATCCAGCCGAGGCTTGAAAAGTGTTGGGCATCTGGAAGTGTGGCAGGAGACATCCCCAGTCACCAGGCAGATTGGCCCACGAACCCTGAGGCCAGGGAAAGTAGGGCAGCCTGTACAGAAGGGGCTGAGGTCCTGGAGAAAGAAAGGAGCCCTTAGGGCAACTCAGAGCCATGACTGTCTCCCTGGGCCTCGGCTCTCTCCAGGGAGGGCCCCACACGGTGCCCCAAAACTCACCAGTTTGCAAACTGTGCAGACACTCAGCAACATGAAACGCTGCACGGGGCCTGGACGCCTGAGCGCCTGGCTCCGGCACAGAGAAATTCGGGCCGCAGGATCCTCCACGGGATGGAGGCGGAGCCTGGCGCGGGGCGGGGCCTGGCGAGCGGGGGGCGGAGTCAGGCTGCAGATGGTTGCTGAGCTGTGGGGTTGTGGTCGGAGAGTGTAAAGCCGGCCTGGTACGCGGAGGCGTGGTTGGTAGCTGCCGGAATTGGGGGGCGGGGAGTATAGGGCGGGTTCTGGGCTGGCTGAGCACGCCCAGTGGGTGACGTCGGGTTCCTGTTCTGTTTCCTCTCTGGGTGCGTGCTCCTAGAGCAGGCCTCTTCTTCCAGATCTGAAACCGGTTCTTTGCCCATCCTCGACTTCACGCCGCATCAGACTCTGGAGCTGGACCGAACCTTCTCACCTCGACCTCACCACCCCAAGTCCCAGTTTACTCGCTGAGACACAGTCACTAGCTGTCTGCCAACAGCGCGCAGCCACAGGATGGTGGAAGTTAAGCCCACTAGGAATTCGAGTCACTGCCCAACTGGGCCAGGGCTGTCTTTCAGGTTCTTCTTGGCACTTGCAATCAGAATGGCTCAACAGTTGATCAGCTAGTGTGGGTATCCAGGTCTGGTGTGAGGTAACAGGAGTTGAATGTTGTCCACCAGGAAAGCCTTGCTGGAATTCTCCCTCTGTACCTCAGAATGGCCCTTATTAGGAAATACGCAGAGGTGACACTTGAAGATGAGGTCACTAGTTAGGAGGGTCCTAATCTGATAGGACTGCTGTCCCTATGGACAGAAAACTAGAAGCCAGATACACCTGTGCACCAGATGCTGTGCAGGAGATGAAGACTACCAGCCTCCTGGAGTGTAAACAAATTTTCATTGTTTCAAGCCACCCACTTTGTGGTACTTGATTGGAGCCCCATGGTGTCTGACTTGATTGTCATAAAGCCCTTAGGGAATGTTATCACCCTAGAGCTGGAGAGAGACATCTATGTTAATAACTTCAGGGTACCATCCCAGGTGCATATATACTAAGAACCATGCCGTGGTTTTATTTGTTGAGATCTTCACCTTCCCAGTGTGCAGTTCTTCTGCCTGGATTTGGTCTTTCCTAATACCCTGGTTCAGTGACCTGGAGGAACCAACATTTTACCTACCACCTTTAGAGATGTTGCTCAGAGGTTTGTTATATGATGAGCCCCAGTGACTCACAGAGGCCACCATTCACCCTTTGAAGCTGCCCCTCCTCACCTCCAGTGTCACCTCCTCCAGACATACTAAGAGTAATTGCTGATAGAAGATGAACCAGACACCTAATACTACTGGATATTCAAATCAGGTCTCAGAATCCTTCCGAGTCGTCTACTCTCAATAACTTGCTTGGATGTATAATTACCTTGGAGACACACATCTGGGCATGTCAGGGAGAAATTCCCAGGGGATAAACGGAAGAACCAGTCCCCCCAATATTGGTAGTGCCATCTCTAAGAACTGAGGTCCCAAATTGAATGAGAAGGGAACAAAGGAGAAGATAAACAGAGCACCAGTGTTCAACTCTCTCAGCATCCTAAGCAGCTAATCCTGCTGCCACGCCTTCCCCTCAATGATGCAGAGCATTTCTCTGAAATGAGAGCACTCCATCCCAGCCCTTCCTCTCTTGACTTGATTTCTTTCAGGTATTTGGTTATTGTAATGAAGTGAGCAACTAGTATATCTCCTTAGCACTGTGCTCAGGCAGAGAGGGGTATTTTTGCCCAGGGACAAGAAACATGAAACAGTTTCTCCCAGGCCCTGCTCTTCCTTCTTGTTTATCTCGGGTCCTCAAGTTTATCATCTGTACAGTAGTTTCATAAGAATCTATGCTGTGCACATGTAGCCCATACTTGCGCATTGCATATGTTCGTGGGATAGCAACAGACTATTGAGTAAGGATACCATTTGCCAGGCCCCATATAGCATGTTGCTACCATAGCCCAATTAGAACTGGGATCCTAATGGAACTGAAAATGAGAAATACCAAGATTAAATCAGAGTTCCCGTTGAGACCCCAGCAAGTACGCTCTGGAGCAGATACAATTACTATAAGAATCATAGCTTGTTAAACTATCTGGGTGGTAAAACTGGAGAGATGGCTTAGAGGTTAAGAACACCAGCTAAGGTAAGACTTCCAGTGGAGGGGTTGGGACACCAACCCAGATGTAAAACTTTCAACCTACAATTTTTCCTGACTACTGTAAGCAAAGGTGGAGGAGAGAGAGAGAGAGAGAGAGAGAGAGAGAGAGAGAGAGAGAGAGAGAGAAGGTAGTGCAGAAACTGTGGGAGTGGCCAACCAATGACTGGTCCAGCTTGAGACCCATGCCACAAGAGTGTGTCCACTCCCCACTCCTGTCATTGCCTGGAGAGCCAGGAACCAGAGACCCAGGAGAGAACCAAATAAGACTGGAAATAGAAGGAGAAGAAAAAAAGAAAGAAAGAAAGAAAGAAAGAAAGAAAGAAAGAAAGAAAGAAGAGGAAAGGAGAAGAAGTCAATGAAATGATCCCTAATTGTATTCTGCTATACTTATAGACAGGAATCTAGCGTAACCATCATCAAAGAGGCTTCATCCGGCACCTGATGAAAGCAGATGCAGAGATCCACAGTCAAACATCAGGCAGAGCTCAGGGAATCCTGCAGAAGAAGAGGAGGAGGGGTTGTAAGAACCAGAGGGACCAAGGACACCAAAGAAAACCCACAGAACCAACTAACCTAGGCTCATAGAGACTCACAGACACTGAACCAATAATCAGAGAGCCTTCGTGAGTCTGACCAAGGCCTTCTGTGTATATGTTATGGTTGTGTACCTTGGTCTTCTTGTGTCACTCAGTGGGAACAGGGTCGGGGGCTGCCTCTGAGTATTTTGCCTGTTTTGGGACCCTTTTCCTCCTACCCTTTACCTCATCTAGCTTTAATATGAGAGGAGGTGCCTAGTCTTACTGTAACTTGATATGCCATGTTTGGTTAATACCCATTAAAGACCTGCCCTTTTCTGAAGAGAAATGGAGGAGTAAATGGGGAGAGGGGACTGGAAGGGGAGGAGGAAGGGAAACTGCATTCAGGATGTAATTTATAAAAGTGGAATAAAAATTAACTAGGATAAAATACTTACTATTAAGACAAAATTATTCTCCATAACTGATATACAAAGGTGATCAAATCTTAAGAAAGCAATAGATTGATATCCTTTTAGGATAAAAATCTATGTGTCTTAAACTAAAGTCCTACAAGAAAGTGTTGTTTGAAGTTTTTCATAAAAAGAGCAACAATAAACAGCAAAAACAGAAAAAATAAATTAAAAAAACCCCACTGACTACTTTGCTAGAAGACCTGGGTTCAATTCCCAGCACTCACATGACAGCTCAAAACTGCAGTGACTCCAGTTCCTAGGGATGCAATAGCTTCTTCTTTGTATGCACCAGGCATACAAAGGTACACAGACATACATAGACAAAACACCCACACACAATAAATAAATAAATAAATAAATAAAAATCTGGATTACATTTTAATAGGAATTTCTGAGTGTGGTCTGTCAGACTTTCCATTGCTGTAACAAGTGTCTCAGAGAAACACAGGGAGAAGCTACATCTTCTGGTTCACAGTTTCCATCCACCATAGGCTATCCTTGTTTCTAGGCTGTGGTAAGTGGAGAGGATGTGACAGGGTAAGAACCAACAGCTTACCTCAGTTTGGACAGGAAGGGAAAAGAAGAAAAGGCAGAGAACAACAGACATTTTTCCAGGGCATACTCCCAGTGAATCTACTTTCCATATCCACTTCCCGCTTACAAGCTCTTACCGCCTCTCAGTGATGCCATCACATCGTTAATCCTGGGTGGAAGGGATGGCTCAGTGGCTAAAGGTACTTGCCTCCAAACATCGAGACCTGAGTCCAGTTCTCAGGACCCACACAGAAGAGGGAGAAAGCCAACTCTCTTAAAGATAGTACTCTGACCTCCACACATGTGGAGTCGTATGTGTGTACACACACACACACACACACACACACACACACACACACACCAAATGATCAAATGAAAAATATGAAACTATCAAGAAATTACTTCATTGATTAGGCCAGAGCCCTTGGAATCCAATCATTTCTCAAAGGCTCATCAGCTGACAATCAACACCCAGTGTGTGAGCCTGTAGGGACGTTTCAGATTCAAACTGTATCTGAGAGTTGTTGGGGTTGGGGAAGAAGATGAAAATGAGGCTGGTCCTGAGATCTGAATCTCCACCCTTCCTAATTTGGGTTGGAAAAGTCTCTATGATAGCCAACGCCATCAAAGTCAATTATATTGGATTGTAAAGGATGAGCAAGACAAACTGGGAACAGTGCTGTCAGTCAGAGCAGGTCATGGGTCCTAGACCATACATTAACTCTTCTTGCTGGAAAGGAGGTAGGAATCAGGAACTGAGAGGCAGGTGGAAGAAGGCATGTGTCTCTGACCAAGGACTAAGCCTGCAGAAATAAAGAATTCTAAAATAACTTCCTGGGTTCTTCCATGAAGCAAACTAAAACCCAGTCTCTGTGTCCTGGCCGCAACAAATACTTCTCCTTTCTGAAATCATTAAAACAAACAACACAAAACAAACAAACAAAACCAACCAACCAACTGAACAAACAGAAAACAATTCATTCCCAACAAAGAACCTTACGCTTCTTTCCAGTATCCTTTTACCCAGGTGTCCTCATCAACTGCCCTTCCCATCACTAAAGGAGTATATATGATCCAGGTGGAGTGGGAGCCTGGTGGTAGGAACAGGGAGGAAGATTAAGCTAAATCAGAAAGTCTGGGAGCAGGTTTCCAACCTACCTCGCACAGAGCTACCCCTGACTTCTTCCTTGGATGTATTAGCCTGAACAAATGAGACTGCTGTGGGGTTTCCCATCTTCAGATTAACAGATATTCTCCTGTTTCCTCAGGGCCCACATCCCCATGAGTGAGTTAGTTCGTATGTTTGTTTATTTGTTTTTACAGAGGATTTGAGAAAACCATAAGAAGTTCTGTTCAAGTGTAGCTTGAGTTCTTCAAGGGACTCCTTAGGTTTTCCTTCACATCAGCCAGCTTTCCTGTGGGCACTGAGAACCGTGTCAATTTGCATAGCTCCTCTCAGCATCCAAATGGATACCTTTCAGGTTAAGCAAATGAACTTGACACGGTGGGTGATTGCTTCTAATGATTTGTAACCCACGAAATTTGTTTAATAAGCCTCTCTTCCCAAGCTATTCTGTGACATTAGAGACCATTTACAACAAAGCTGTCTTCAGTAGTCAAACTTAATCCTTACTACCCTGCCTTTGGGAAATGAAGGGATTTTATAACGATCACATAAAACCTTATGTGATTTGAAAGCCCCGAACTCTGGACAAGCATGCAGTGGTCGTGTAAAGGGAAACACGCCAAGAGCTCCGCACTTGAAGTGTTTTACATCCAGACCGCTTTAAAAGCACCTCCAGTGGTGCGCTCTCCGTTAATACAATCGATTTTCTCCTTCTTGGTGTTCTTGGAGTCAGAGCGTCTAGCCTGGGTGAAGCCTGGAGCCCAGAGATACTAGGCTGGGGAGAGGCCTGAAATGGAGACAGGACCATTAGGCCCAGAGTGGGTACCATCTGCCGCTGGCTGCACCCTTGTCCCATGCTGGTTCCTGTCGGTTCTTGGCACAGCTGCAGACATCAGGGTATCATTGTAGCAAGAAGTACATAGAAAGATGGGCAACACAGGGTGAGAGAGTGAGCTCCTTAGCCCTTGCTGTCCTATAGAGAGGCAAAAATCCTTCTGCCCAGGAGCCCATGGGGGCCTCTGTAGCCATCTGGAAGCCCTTCCATCTTGGGTTAGGTTTGAAAGAGCAAGGAGAGGGCTCTGCCTATGTATAAAAGAGGTAGTCCAAAGACTCCAAGACTGTGCTCCTTCAGCGGCCTGATTGGTGCAAATCTGAGGTACACTTAAGGAGATACGTTGCAGTTCTGCAGAGCTCATGGTTGAGTGGATCACTAACAAAGGAAGTATGTGAGGTTCACGTGGAGCGTGGGCATCTCCCTGGAGAAGTGAATATGGGCACGTGGGGCCCTCACTGTGGCAGGGCTCCTTCTGCAAGCTCTTCTCTCCAGCCACTGTGTGCTAAACTCTGTGCAGTGGGTGTGTTCCTCACCATATCTCCAACTCAAAATAGCTAGGGAGACAGATGAAAGGAGAGGACCCCAAGTAAGCAGCTGTACACACACCCTTTACACACACATTCTGTTAATTGTGGAATCTGGATCTAGTTGCCTAGTAACTGTCAGACAGAAAATTATCCCAAACCTCATATTTTCTTCTAAAACATGCCAACTGTGGAGCAAAGAACAGTCAGGCATGTGTACCTGCTATGAAAACACCCAAATGAAAGACAACTTTGTGTGTGTGTGTGTGTGTTCCTATTCTTTGTTGGGCTATTGGAGTGTCAAAACCTCAGAACTGGGAATTTTGTTAGATCCTACAGCCTTTTTGAAACTGGCTCCTACACTCATTACAAAGTGTTTTTGATCCATTTTCGGGACAGGCTGTGTTTGTAACACATTGTTGGCAGTTTGGGCAAAGTCTTTTAAGTGGTGTGAAATGCTAGGGGTGTGCACCTGGGTGCCAAGAGGAAGTAGGTCTCCCTTCTCGACCCCAACCTTCTGCCTTCTGGGTACAGGCCCCACCTGTTATTTTGTGACTTGGAAATTAAAGCAGGAGGCATGGGGATTTGGATGCTGGGATTGTGACTTTCCATCATCCATTTCTGACTGGGGATGAGAAATGAGAATAAGGCAAGACCAATTGCTGTGCCACGGGTCCTGCTGCAGCCATCAAAATAGGGACAGAAGAGGTAATTGTATTGCCTTCAAGGAGAATGCCTTTAGTCTAGCCCTGGATCGTTGGGCCTTTGGTGCAGAATAACATGAGGTATGGGTTGGGGTCACTACAGCAAAATTGGTGAGGATGATTCAGACAGCTGTTCCCCCACTGTCTGTGAGCAGGAGTGATAAGCCCCCATTCCATCTAGAGTCAAAAAAATGGCTGGTGAAGTCCAAAAATGGTCCCTTTAACTATCTAAATGACAATCCCTGGAGACAGAGCCTTCATTGTCCAAGAGTTGTGTGGCTTGAGGGTACTCATCGCTGGAGAGGGTCAGCATAAAGTTAGCTATAAGGATCTTATTCTGATGCAAGAAAAGACACTGGTCCAAAGCAGACCAGCCCCGGAACATTGGTTAGAAAATAAGCAGAGACGGCTCCTTATGGGAGGTGGTAATTGTATCCCCAGACCAAGGCAGTTCTAGTTGTCACCCTATGTTCTGCCAGCCTTCCCCTTTGCTACCACAGCTCCAAACTGTCTTTCTCCATCCACATCCCAGGATTCCTTTCTTTTTTATGCTCTTACCTCTGGTTGGCTTATCATGGATGAGCATGGCAAATATCACAGAGGTAGGATCACAAGGCAGTTCTAGCCATTAAGTGACCAAGAACAAAGGTCTGATAAGGGAGACAAAAAGGGTGATCTCGGAAGGTTCCACATGAGTAAGCTGGCCCCTCTGAGTTGTGTGCTTCCACTGTGTGAGTTTCCTGAATGCTGTGTGCTGAGCACCTCAGACTCAGTTGCCGTCCTTTCAGTCTTGACAGAAATTGATACACCAGTGAGTCAGATGGAAGCAGGTGGTTGAAGCTGAGGGGTACTTTGCTTCTGACAGCCAGGTCCCCCAGGCAATCCATCAAAATATAAACAGATATGGATGGGGGACCTAGCACAGGCTGGATAACACTCCCCACCTGCTCTAACCACAAAGGCCAATCAAGCCATTGATAAATATTGCTTTATCTCTTTGTCTTGCAAATTAACCTCAACAAATGTATTTATTAGACAGTCATTAAATTACTAAGACATTTGAGATATGGGATTCATAGAAATTATGAATAGTAGGAAATCATCAGTGACTTATTGAGTGGCATTCTCTTAACCTTGCTTTGTGTTCAAGGTCTTCTGGCATCCTCACAACAACACTACAAGGTAGGTGGCATTATCAAAGTGCTATGAATGAAAAAAACGAAGTGGCCTAGTGCCTGAACAAAACCAAGCAGTTGACATCCAGCTTGCAGTGTGTAGGAGCTACAGATGAGTGAGAATAGACATTTTCTAAGCCTCAATGGGGACTTGTGTGACTCTCTCCACAAACACAGCTATTTTTGTACATTGTAAAATATTTCATCAGCCCACAGTAACCTTTGGAGAGTTTGGGCTTGGATGGATATATCATTAGAATAGAGATCCTTATTTCCAGTGGCACAAAGCAAGTACTGTGTGACTCTGGAGCTTCTGTTTGTCTGCCTGTCTATTCTCTCTCTCTCTCTCTCTCTCTCTCTCTCTCTCTCTCTCTCTCTCTCTCATCTGCCACCTATCATATTCATTTACCATCTATTCATAGATATATTATTCATCTACCATCTATCTGGTTACCTGCATTTATCATTTATCTGCCATCTATCTACCTATATATCATCTATCCATAGATCCATCATCCATCTATTACCCATTCACCTACCATCTACCCACTCATATGTTTATTTACCTATCCAATTATCATTCATTTCTATCTATCAAAATCATCCATTCATCTGTCCATCCATCCTTCCACTCATGTATCTACTCATCTATATAGCTATTATTCATTTATTGTTGACAGTATATTATCTATTCATCCATCCACCCCTTTATCCATCCATCCATCATCTATTTATTTTCAACCATCTATCTGTTTTGTTTATGAGGTGGGACCTAGAACCTCACACATGATAAACATTCATTTTACTATGAAGATATATCCACAGCTATGTCATTGAATGTTTTTGCAACGAGAGGAGCCCCAAAGGGGAAAGTTGCCTGAATCTAGGAGTTCCATTGTGCATTCTTAGCTCTGTTTCTTGTTACATCTAAACCAAAGTTTTAAATAATGTAAGAATTCCCTGTTTACAGACACTGTGGCTTCTGTGCCTTCATATGATTCTCTTTTGAAATATCACAAATTTGAGAGTTGAGTGTGATAACACCCATTTTACAGGTGAGCAAAGTGAGGATGAGGGCTCCAAGGTTACCCAGCTTGCAGTTGACAAAACCAGGACTTTAAAGTTGTTAATCCCCGCACATCAATATTCCTGAGAATATTCTCAGTTCATAAAATTATAGGTTTGGGGATAGGGAAGGAAGGGAGGTAGGGAGGGAGGGAAGAAAAAGATGGAGAGGAGAGAGAGGGAAAGGGGAATGAGAAAGAAAGAAAGGAAAAAGACTATGTTAGCATTTTTGAATTGAAGAATTTAGAATCTTTTGGTGGCAAGCTCCGACGGTGTATTGCTAAGGCTTAGGAATTTTACCCTGCTATTTGTTCTTCAAATAAAAGAATCAGAGTTGCTGACTTAGTTTAAACCAACTCCAAAGACTGCAGGGGTGACTCCTGATTAAAAACGTGTCTCTCTTGCTTGGAGAAGGAAATAGCAGGTCTGCTTTCCCAGAAAGTGTTGCATCTTGCAAATTTGATTTTCATTTGCAACAGATGAGAATGTCAATGACTGGGAAAATATTACTTGATTATTAACAAGCTAGAAATAGTAACTGAGCGCTCACTTTGGCATCCACCCACACATGTGAGATAAAAATAGATTAGAAGAAGTCTAAATATGAATTTAAAGGTGACTGTGGAATCATTAGTCTTGCGGTTTTTCTGGCCTCCCCCTGCCAGAAATTCTGTGAACTAATTCGGTAGTTTGATAGGTCTCCAGATAAATAGATTCTCTAGATTCCAGTAATGAAAAGGGCTATTTAGACTTACTGTGTCTAATGTCCATGCATTTATGCATGGAAACTGAATGTCCTGAGAAACAATGTAACCATCACTCTTCTTTGGATACATGCAATCATTTCCAATGGTCAAACTTGTATTAATTTGTAATGCTCAAATCCTCCTTGTTTCATTTCCTCTCAGTTCTGTTATCTAGAAACTGTTTCCATCTAAGTTTTCTTGACCATTTGTGACTTCATACATGTTCTAGAGCCAAGGCTTTAGGTGACTGGGCACTTGGGAGAACTGATAACAGACTGTTAGAGAAGGAAGGAGTCGGCCCATGTTAACCCTGATAGCCACAAAAAGATTTTCAGATTCCCATGCACTTAACAGTGAAGCTATCAGAATTCATTTGACTCAAGGCTACAACTAGGAATGGGCACTCTGATTGCTAAGTACAGTATGGATTCAGAGGCACTGGCAGTTTTAAACTAGGCATCAAACTTCCGAATAGATAATGTCAGGATGTTTCTAAAATGGGATGTTAACATCCGGATATACTGCACCAATCACATCAGGCAGGGATGACCTGTTGGGGAGGTGGAATGACAGACTGGGGAGGCAGCTAGATAGTCTCTATTTCCATTCCCTGGGTCCATGGTGAGTTATCTTTACTGCTTGTATTGCTATATGGCATTGAGAAGAATTCTGAGTAAAATTCCTTGTGCTATTCTCAGCTGAGGGTTCCAATCCAAGAAATCAGCTTGCTGATGTTTACAAAAGTGTTCTCAAAAGGATCATTTTTAGAATCAAGAAGGAGTCCAGCCCTTGACAGTTTAGGATAATGGTAGGGAGGTGACGGTGGCCTTAGGATGGAAGTATTGCTGTTCCTAGTGTCATTTCTTTTCCCAGAGTTTCTGTCAGCCTAGAATACTCATCAGAAACCCCTGCCTTTTCGACTTCATTGTGAAGCAGCAACCAAAGGTCACATTACGAGAGTGTTTCAGGGACGACAACATTTTGATTAGTTACGCAAGAGTCCCCTGGCTTTCCCCAGGATGTCATATTCTAACATTTTCCATTATTTTAAGAAAACCATGTAAGTCGACACTGTTCTGCAATAAGAACTTGAATTTTGTGGCTTATTTTCTTTGTCGTTATGTGCCAGCACCGTGGGCATCGTTGCAGGGAATAAATGACTCTTCCCCAATAAACCAAATGCCTAAAGAAGCCCCTGGAGGAGGCAAGGATGTCCATAAAAGTTGAAATGGATTTCATAATATGGCATTCAATTTAGTACAATCAGTAGAATTCAAAAATAGTTCAATCTTCCAAAAGAAAATACCTTTGCTACTAATCAGGGAGGCGAGGCCAAGTTCCCACCAGAAGCAGATGCACATGGCTTCATCAATGCCCAACAGTATTTATCAAATTATCTCCTTGCTTCCATTTAAGTCATTAGTTACCTGGAACATTGAAAAGCTCTTTTCTTTCTTTTCACTCTCTCTCTAAGATTGAAAAATTAGCCCCTTAAAGACAACTCCCAGAAAACATTTATCAAAAGACCAATTCTCTTTCTGTAGCTTATTGAGAAAAGGCATGTGTGGGCGCCCCTTCCTAGTCCTACCTCCAAGAGTGCCTGTAACAGAAGATATTTCATAAGTGATGCCAGCAAGCTGACATCATTAATTGTTCGGCAGCGCTGGTGTCTCTGTGAGAACTAAAGCTCCAGTGTGCAGCTCTAGGTGGCAGACTGAGGAACTGCAAGGAGGTTTGATGGATCACATCACAATGTGCAGATGGGACAGTTGGTGGCTGTGGGAGAGGTGGAAATACCCAGAGAATGGCCATGTGCTCTGGATTCCATGACAAATCAGCCTGAAGACAAACCCAGGTAAAGAGCAGTGACGGGACCCTCAACCCACACAAGCATTAAACGAAGAGTTTCCACGCATGCCGTGCCTTCTAAATGATGTCCCAGGAAATCAAGACACTCAAACCAATGCTGTAAAGTACGGATTTGCCAACATAAAACTTAAAACCTTAATGTTGTAAACTGAAGGTTTGTGGAATTATTTTAAATTGTGTGTGCACGTATGTTTTATTTGACGCTTAAACTTTTAATAACATAGACATGAAAATAATATGGACACAGACCCGTTGCAGCTTAATGGTTGTTCCCTTAACACATTTGCCCCATTTACATTTTGTTGTTGCCTTCTTAAACCAAAAGGAGACTTGAGCAATAAAATAAATAGATGATAGATAGATAGATAGATAGATAGATAGATAGATAGATAGATAGATAGAGATAGAATTATTTGAATGTCCAATTCCAAAATTTTTTCATGGTAAGATTTTGTGTGTGCATGTGTGTGTGCATGCACGTGCGTGAGTGCACGTGCGTGCATGTGTGTGTGTGTATGTGTGTGTGTGTGTGTGTGTGTGTGTTGAGGAATGACCAAATGCCATTGTTTCTAGAACTTTCTCTACCTCTCTCACTATCCTTGCAAGGTCCATCTCAGAGTTTTTGTTTCCCTGGAGGGGGGTGGCTTGCAGTTTCCCTTCAGCCAGCCTCATCCAACAACCTCTGACTTGCACTTGTTACTGAACCAAAAGCAGCACTCAAGACATTTCCTTAGCTCGTTTCAGTGTCATAGAAAGGCAGTATAATTACATGGGGTGGTTCCCAGAATGAAATCTGAAGCTCTCGTTGGCCAGAGCTTCCCGAGTCTCGATTGTGTTGTCTGTAAAATAGAGATAGTAATAGTAAGATACAATTCACCATGTGAGCGTGGAAATGAACCCCCCCACACACACACACATACACCTCATCTTGGGCCTTTGATGATCAGCTTCCTTTTGGAAAGGACTCCAAGGTGCCAGCAGTAAAGCATCAGAGCTTGTATGGTCCTCACAGGCATTCAGAGTGCTTTCCCACTCAGGCACTGACCTCTTCAGAAAAGCTCAGTGCCTTTCACGTCTCCCTTGCCTGCAGGCCTGGTATCTGACTGTAATAGTATGCATCTCTGACCTGCCTTCCTTCCAGGTCAGCACAAGGTCTCTGAAACATCTTCAGCATCCAGGTTGTTCAGCATTGTCCCTCTTCTAGCTTCTAAGGCATGCCATAGCTGTTCCATACTGTCAGGGGGGATGGGTGTTCTTAGGACTGGAATGCATTGAAGGTAACACTGGGCTTATTAAATTTTTGTTTTCTCTTTATGTAGCCTTTGCTGACTTGAAACTCACTGTGTTGACCAAGCTGGTCTTGAGCTCACAGAGATGTGTTTCCCTTTTCTTACTCAGTGCTGGGATTAAAGGTGTACTCCGCCATGCCCAGCATACAGTGGGCTTATTGATACGGGATGTCTACCCTGGGGTCTGATATGTAGCAGGTAGCAAGAACCAGTATGAGATGATTTATCAATTGATTGTTTAAAAGAATCACTTGGAGCTTGGGAGGTGGTAAAGTGCTCACTGTACAAGCATGGGGACCTGAATTTAGGTCATTGAACGCCTCTGACACACACATAGTGCTGAGTAAGATGAACCAAGGAGCTGTGATACAAGTCAGAAATGATGCTGTAACAGAGTTCAGGTGGAAATCCTGGCTAGGATTGTCTGAGAAGGCTTCCAGAAGGGACTGGGTTTCAAGCTGGGATAGGAAGAGAGTAAGGCTATTAGCGAAAGAACAGGAAAACCAACCTAAATGCTAGGAGGGTATCTTAGTTAGGGTTTCTAAGACTGTGACAAAACACCATGACTAAACTCAGATATAAGGGGAGAGGGTTTGTTCGTCTTACATGCCCACAACTCTGTTCATCACTGAAGAAAGTCAGAACAAGAACTCAAACTGGGTAAGATCCTAGAGGCAGGAGCTCATGCAGAGGCACACTGCTTACTGGCTTGTTTCTCATGGCTTGGTCGGCCTGCTTTCTTATAGAACCCATGGCCACCAGCCCAGGAATGGAACTGCCTACAATAGGACTTCCTCCATCAACAACTAATTAAGAAAATGCCTTACTGCCAGATCCTATGAAGGCATTTTCTCAATTAAGGTTCTGTCCTTTCAGATAACTCCAGTTTGTGTGTCAAGTTGACATAAGACTAGCCAGCACAGAGGGGATGTTTGCAGGGATGGAAGGCCAAGGATATGCTTGACTTCATGCGGAGATTAGAGGTAAGGCAGTACAGGTTCTTGAGGAAGGGAAGGTTGTGGAAACTAAGTCCATGGGTTCTTGCAATGCAAGCTAATCATTCACTTGGGTGTTCAACCTGAACAGGATACAGGGAATAGAGACAACAGCTAGTTCATTCCTATCAGCAAGAAAGAGCTTTAGGCTAAGGCTGCAAAGAATGAGTATTGTATATGTGGGCTGTCCATGCATGTGTGTGTCTTCATATGCATGTATGTATGTACATATGGTATATGCATGTATGCATATGCGTGGTATGTTAGGATTGTGAATATGTATGAATATGTATGAATATATGTATACACACACACACACACACACACACACCAACTAGGTGCCACACAACGAGGTGCACTCCCCTTTATATTCAGCATTATTTTCCTTAGCTCTATGGTCCTGTAAAGTTCCCCTCAGCATCTTCCCTGCCCTTTAGGAAATACATATAAATTCCCAACCTTGTCTGTTCTATACCTCAGAATTTGACTGTATTTGGAGATGGCATCTTTAACGTGGTGGTTCTTCTAATGCTTCCTAACTCAGCATGGCAGGTGTGTTTATAGGAAGTGGGCATTTGGACCCAGACATGTTCAAAGCAACCACTGTGAGAGACACACAAAAAAAGGCACACTCTACAAGCCAGGGAGAGGCCCCATGGAAGCTTGTATAATACCCATATATTAAAGCCGTGATAGGGCAGTGGGTATAGGCCTTTGTTAATTTATCTTTAATTTACTTGCTGTTGGAAATCAAACCCTGCCTGTGAGCAGCCACCAGGCCTCACACAGGAGGAGTTCCACGGAAATGGACCTCTGCTGTCAGTCCACTGGCCATACTCTAAGGACAGCTAAGGAGGAGAACCTCTCAGGAGGATGTCTCAGGGATGCTGACAGCATCTGGGCAGCAGCCATCTTCCATCCTTAGGTTTTTTGTTCTGGTTCCATTCGATTTTTCTTAACTGGGCAAGTATGTTACTTAGAGGGCTATGGGGCTCTCTGTAAATGTAGCATTGCTGTCTTCTAAAGAAACTGACAGTCTTTCTTAGCATCAACTCAGTCCCATACTTCAGCCACCAAGTCTCCACATGAGTGCAAACACTCAGAGCAAATAGACTTTTTAAAAGTGCAGGGCTGAGAAAAGAAAAAAAAAAAATCAAAACGGAGCCGGGAACACAGGCTGCCAGGGCTGCCTTCCCAGCAGTCCAGTCTCAGATTAACCCACTCCATCGCTACAGACCAGGTCACACTCACCTTTCTGGGTATTTATGAGCCAGACAGTTGCTAAGGGGGCAACTCATACAATCACTGCACAATTTCACAGTTGAAAGTCAAATAGCAATGATTTTGCTTTGCCAGCCTGACACCACCTTGACCATGTGGAAGAAGTCCTCAGCAGTGGAGGTGCTCTGTGGAGGACCAGGAGCAATGTGGGTGCAGGCAACTGTGCAGCTGAGATGCACTATGACACGGTCATAGAGGGCATCCAGGCACTCTTTTTTTCATCAAAATTCCATATATTATGGTAACTAGAGAATTAAACACCACCACACAACCCCCACAGAATGCTCTCTGTGTTAGCCTGCCTTCCTTAGAGACACAAGCCAATGCATACCCTATTGTGTTAAAACAGCATACACACACACACACACACACACACACACATATATATATATACATATATACATACATATATATTATACAGTGTACATGCAATATGACATAAATTATATCCTAAGCAGTTGACTCTTACAATCCTAGATGTCGGGAAGTCTCAGGTCCGGCAGAAGGCAGTGAGAGTCTCAGGACATTGACAGTGTAGCTCCAGTCCGAGACCATGTCAAGCACAGGTGACTAACATTCCAGCAATACTGCAGGCCTGTAGTCACAGCTATGTAGAAGGCTGAGTCAGGAAGGTGGCCAGTATGAGGCCATCGTGGGCAACATTGTAGATGAGTCCAGTCTGAGCCACAGAGCAAAGCCTCATGACAAACACAATTCCATGTTCTTCAGTCTTAATGTATTTTGTCCCATGAGTGGGGGGCAGCCCGGGTCAGGAATTGACCTCTGTTTGCCATTCCAATGTTAATGTGCTCAAGACACCCTCACAGACACACTGTTTAACAAATAATGGAGCTGTCTGTGTCTAAGTCAGGTTGCTCCAGGAAATAAGCCCAAGTGCTGGAATTCAACAAGGTCCAACACTCAGCTCACTTCTCCACTACCCAGAACTCATACCATACCATGTGAGCCAGTGCTGGACCCCTACTAAGACTGTTTCTTAAGGCCCACCCCATAAACCCAGGCACACAGCAACTTACTCACTAGCTCCCTCAAGAGAACAAGCTGGTGTTCATGACCCAGCATCAGATTAGTCCTCAGTAAGAGCAGCCTGCAGACAGAGTGATGTTGAGGATTAACCCCTAAGATCCCTTACTGGGCTTTTTAATGTTACAGAATCCTAGCTGCATATGGCTAGTCATCACAAATCCTCTTCCTTTCCTTCTGATGTCTCCCTGCTCCTAGGAGAGCCCAATATCATCTCCTGGTAACACTGATGGTTGTTCAAGACGGGCAAGAATGTTTCCCATTTACCACCTGCCTCCCTTGTCCACACTCTTCCTCCTTCATTCATTCACAGGCCACTTTCTTCATTTGGCATGCCCCGCCTCCTTCCTTCCTTCATAGGTGGCCTCATTCATTTATTCCATTCACCTTTCCTCTCTGCTCATTCACAGGTCACCTCATTACTCATTTATGTTTCACATTCCTCATTTATTGATATGCTACTTCCTTCATCCACAGACTACTTCATTTACCCCCCACCTCCTTCATTAACTCACGGGGCATATTCTTCATTTATTATACTCCTCCTTCATTCATTCATAGGTCACCTCATTCATTCATCTCATTTATGTCCTACCTTCTCCGTTCACACATGGGCAGCTCCCTTCATTTATTCACGCTGTACTTCCTGCATTCCTTTCTTCCTTCCTTCTTTACCTCTTTCACTCATATGCCACCTTCTTCATTCATTATCAAGCCACCTCCTTTGTTTATTCATACTCTGCCTACCTCATTCATTCATGTCCTACGTACTTCATTCATTCATAGACTACCTCTTTCATTTGCATTTATTCATGTTCTACCTTCTTCACTTATTCTTGCTCCACCTCCTTTGTTCGTCCGCATACTGTTTTCTTTAATCATACCCTTCATGCCCCACCTCCTCCATTCATTCATTCTCTGACTACCTTCTTCATCCTTTTTATTCATATTCCCCCTCTATCATTTATTTTTGATCTATCTTCATTCATTTATTCTCTATATTCTTTATTTTTTTCCAAATGCCTTTTCTATCCTGAGAGAATTCTATTGTCAAGAAAAAGATGACTAAGCTAAATCAGGTGGTAGACTAAGATGAAGGTTAGAGTTGCTTATCCAGCAGTGTTGAAGTGATGGGGTGAATGATGGATGACTGGCTGGCTGAGGAGGAAGTAATAAATACAGTGGACAGTGACCAAGGTCTAGCACAGAAAGGGTTCTGGTTAGCTTTTATCAACTTAACACAAACTAGAGACACCTTGGAAAAGGAGAGCTCAGCTGATGAATTGTCTCATCATTGTGGGGAATTTTCTTGATTGATGATTGATGTGGGGGGACCCAGGCACCTATGGGTGGGTGGTGCCATCCCTGAATCTGAGTTGTATAGGAAAACAGGCTAAACAAGCCATGAGGAGCCAGTCGGTAAGTGTTCTTCATGATTTTTGCTTCAGCTCCCGCCCTCCCTTACCTTCATGATAGACTATAGTCAGAATATGTAAGACAAATAAACCCTTCCCTTCTCCAAGTTGATTTTGGTATTGATGTTTATCACAGCAACAGGAAGCCAACTAGGATAGGAGTGACCCAGGAAAGACAGCAGCCAGAAGAGGGTGACTTAGATCAGAAGGATGGAAAACCAGAGGGTTCCATCCCCCGAGACACTGGCTAAACACAGATTGGCTGGTTCTTGGCCTGTATTTGTTAATGTTGTCCCTCCATTCTGTACCTTTCCACGCTCATCTTTAAATCTCTTTATAGACTTGTAAACTAAAGTGAAATGCAAACGATACATAGGTGACTGTTTCAGCCTCTTTCAGAATGCAGGCTGGCATCCTTAAATACACTCACATGGCAGATCAACCACCACCACCCTCCAGAACCTTCCATTCTTCAAAACCAAAAACCTGTATGTGCAAAACACTAGCTTCCCATTCCCTCTCATTTAAGCTCCTGGAAACCATGCTTCTATATTTGAGGCTGATGTCTAGGGACCTTGTGTAAGCGGAACCACTGTGGATTCGACTTTTTACAGCTTGCTTATTTCAGCTAGCATCATGTCCTCAAAGTCAGTTCAGATGTACTAAATCTCATTGTTTTTTCATACTCACAATGGGAACCTGGGCTATGTCTACCTTTCTGCTATTACAAAAGATGCTGCTGACTAACGTGCAAAACACGCCTGACTCCTTGCTTTTCATTTGTTTGAGTCTATACCTGAACTGGAGTTGCTGCGCCATATTGTGATTGTTCCTTCTTTTGAGATGTTGTTACACTGTCTGCCGTAGTGACTGAATGCACTGTTTCACATTCCCACCAGTAATCAGCAAAGAGTTCAATACCTGACACCCATTGCCAATGTTTGCAATTGTCTTCCGGTTTGCTAACTGCCACCCAAATGCATGTTGTTCCTCAACTCTTAACTCTTGTAATTTGTGTCCCAATAACCCAGGCCTTGAATTCACAGTGTCTCTTGGTGGTGCCATCTTGCCACTGGGCATCACAGAATAGTCACATGTTAAAGCCTTCCAGGTCTAGATATGTAGTCAAGATTTATCTCCTCCAAATCAAGAGCACTTTCTGTGCATAGGCAGAAAACATCTAAAACTCAGCCTTTATAAAGCCTTTCCACCCTAACTCTAAAGAATTGCATCCACAGCCTCCCCCTCTTAGAGGATACCCAGTCCATCTTCCAGGGTGTTCTGCCCTGACTCTTAAGTCATCTCTCCCCTAACCCCCTTTCCTACTGACCTCCTTTCACTGAGCATCCAACTTAGTCAAGAACATCTCTGTGATGGGAGATTGGCACCCATGGCCAGGACCCCCAGGTCACACATCTACACCATCATCCCACAGATACATGTATGGAGTGAAGTTTGTGGGAGCTCAGTGTTACCTGTGATCAAGTCAAGGGGTGGGTGTCATGAATTCTCCTCCTGCCTTCCGCAATAGCCAGGGCAAACTCTTATCTAGTACTGCCAGCTGGCACCATCCCTATTGATCCCTCGTTGCCTTCCACTCTGCCTTTCCTCCTCCAAATCATCTACTCTCCACAGCTTGCCTCATCTGACCTAGTCACTCTTCTTTCCTCTCCTAATCTGCCAGGCACACACCTACCTTAGGGCTTATCTCCAAATGTACAAGAAACTCACACCTTTCCCGATCACCTTTACATCTTTCCCATAGCCCATTTTGCCTTCTAAAGTGTACACAATTGGCTCGCTGACCATCCTCATTGATTTGCAAGCTTCTTTAAGACAAAGATTTGTATCTGATGTGTTTTTTTTTTCTTCTGAGATTACCCTGGTAAGAGTTACTAAGAAAGTACACACTGAGGACAAAAAAGCATTCTTGATCAGAATCATGAGATTCGAGCCATCAAAGGACATCAAAGCCGTGGAGTGGGCTACTGTGGAATTTGGATCTCTCAGTACACAGGTTGCAATAGAGTCTGACAGAAGTACCTGTATCCACAGTTTGATGTCCGCTTGTCAGGAGACCCTGGAGGGCTGAACTAAGGAGAGAAGAAAACGTTATGCAAGGCTGGTCCAGATTCCCAGAGATTTGATGCTCAGGGCTTTCTAGGCTGCTGGGAAAGAGCCTTAGGACACCTGGTCTGACTGTGGAGGGCAATTGTTCTCATTCTTTGTGGAGGCTCCCAGGCTGCAGCTGGGAACAGAGATGCACTCTGCCTAGCACCAGCCATGCCTGGGTTGTGAACAATGGGAAGCCAGGAAAGCCACTTTAGGATCTCTGGTGACTTAGAGTAGAGTGATTAAAGCTGGGAAAATGCTTTACCAATGAAGCTCCAACCTTGCTAGGGTTGGCCCAGGCTCAGCCCAGGGAGTCCAGACAACCAAGCCTCTTAATCCCCCCTCTACTACTGTATTTAGGAAGTGGGGTTGGGGGGCGGGAGGACTCAGGCTGTCTAGCTAAATTTGAATTTCAGGTAACTAAATTTATTTCTGTATAGAGATACTTCAAATATTGTAAGCGTTGTTTATCAAAATTCAAAATCCCTATGTTACTGCACCTGGAAATCTATTTCCTGACCACTGTGTGGGAGCTGGGCTGGTCACAGAAGATCCTGGGTCAAGGAAGCAAAACCTTTGCTTCTCTTTTGCTGACCATCCTTTGTCACCCATTACGGCACTTTCTGGTCACATGGGCCAGAATTCAGAATGACCTTGAAAATGATGTCACTGTAGTTTCTCACAGGGCAAGGAAGCCTGGACCCTGTAGACAAAGTTGGTTGCCCTTCCAGTGGAGAAAATATGATTGGGGTTCCCTCTCCCTCTCCTTCTTGTCTCACTCTCCCTCTCTCTCTTGTCCACAGCAGCAGGAAAGAGCAGATAGTAATAATTTCACCCACAATCAGCCCTATTACACTAAGTTTTAAAAGGACTGGGCTAGCCTTCCCAAATGAAGCCTGCACTAAGCTCAGTGCGGCTTTAGCTGACTCTAAACACCCACTGGCTGGGTGTGATCCAACCAGTTTTGTGGTTAATCTTACCACAGGCTTCTTAGAATGGGTTTGTAGCTTCTCCTCAGGAGGAGGAGGGGGAGGCCAGGACTTCCTCTGCCAGGAACATCTCAGGGTCAGATTGCTTGTGTTTAGAGTGCACCAATGGGGACAAGTGGTTTCCTTCTGATTGTTTCTTGAGAGATGGAGGGGGAAAATGCATTCTGCTAATCAGAAATGAGCCCATGTTGCACAGCAAGAATGCTTTCTCTCTCTCTCTCTCTCTCTCTCTCTCTCTCTCTCTCTCTCTCTCTCTCTCTTCCCCCCCTCCCCCCAGGGGAGCTGCTGCATTTTGGTCAGGGCAACCTTGACTGCTCATGCTTCCTCTCAAGGTGTGGCCTACTTAGCAGAATGAGCCAAGCACAACTATAATTAGAATTATATGCAAAATGAGAAGACTGTTTAAGGAACATCTCTGGGTCCTAAGCGTCTGTTGCCATGGAAGCCAGTGAGCAGCTCTGCGTTTCTGGTGAGTTAAGCACCGGTGGCCCACTCTCTGCTGAAGGGGCCCCTTTAAATAAAGTTGCCTTTTTTCTCTCTTTGGTTTCTGAATAAACATCAACCTGGGTTTTTAGTGCAAAATCCTGATTTCAAGGTTATTGATACCGTACTAAATTAATACAGTCCGTGGACGGCACACGCTGCCCGGCAAAGCCGAGAATGCTCCTGTCTCCTGAAGACTTGACATTTGTCTTTCATCATGTTCTGAAAGGTCACGAGCTACAGATGGATCAGGGTACCTGCCTGAGTTTACATTTACATGCAGTTTATTTTATTCCCATGCGCTTCTCATGAGCCCATCACCAGAATAAAACTGTAGCGCTTCCGCAGTCTCCAGGCTGGCTAAACTAGAGAGCTGTCAAGTTGCTCTCTCTCTCTCTCTCTCTCTCTCTCTCTCTCTCTCTCTCTCTCTCTCCATAATTTGAATTAAAATGAGAAATAGATGCTGATTTGATATTTCAAGAACGGAAGCTTTGAGGTTCATGTTGCTAAGACTGGCCATCTTAGAGATCACACCACAAGATTTTTTTTTTTTTTTTTTTTTTTTTTTTTTTTTTTGGACAGGATGATGTGGTAGGGGAGAAGAGGATGACAAGAGACTCTAATCCAGTGATGCACTTTATATTTGAACCCAGGACTCTCACTGCCCTAGTCACTCAAGCACAGTTTGCCAATAACAGATTTAGAATCGGTGGGTGCATACACTTGTCTTCACCTGTGAGTGTGTTATTTATGTGTCTGTTGCAGAAAACCACTTATGTGTCTGATTTACTCCCATATCTTTTCTTTTTTTGTGTGATAGATACTAAATCCCATCATATATATATATTCCCAAAATATATCATATATTTATAATATATTTAATATAATATATATTTTAATATATATATATATATATATATATATATATATATATATATATATATATATATGCCAAAATACCTGTGGAGCTGACAGAGCATGATGCATTCATTTTCCTTGATTTTGTAGTGAGGGAAAAGGCTAGCATGAATAATTCAAAATAATGCTGAGGCTGTTAGGATTCCGTATGGGAGAGGTCATCACAGTTGGAAGAAATGAGCTGGGAAACCATTACTATTCTGCGATCTTTGAATCTCAAGGTGACATCGTTATTATTTCTCCGTGTGTATAATGCGGTGCCTCAGTAGCCTCAATAGCTTATTGCTGTGTTTCCCATGTAGGGGAGAAAGATCAATTATATACAGACCTCGAAATGTGAACCATAAGCAGAGTGTCCAATCAAACTGTCATTAACATTCCTCACACCTTAGACATGTGCTTCCGGGTCAAGTGGCTTTAAAAAAAAAATGATAACGGATTCATTGAAAGTTAGAGTGGAGAGGATTTGTTTTTAAAGGGAACCATTTCTCAGTCAAATAACAGGGATTCTCTGATCATGTCTGTTAATTTCATAAAAAGCAGCCTCATGATCAGCTTGGCTCCAAGAATCCTTATACAGAGGTTCCAGCATGCACCTTTGAAAGACAGGCTTGTTACAGGTCTGATAGTAACCACAAGCACTCTTGAGTAAGCATAAAACAATCCTGTGTATTCACATCTAATTTACTCCTCTTCTATCCAGACTCAGATATCAAAAAAGAAGGAAAGAAAGAAACAGCGAGCACATGCTAAAGTGGTATTTATAGCACATCCCTCGCTATTAGTCACCACTACATAATCAGAGATAAATCTTGCTTTCTCTGGAATGGGATTAAAAACACCTTTACATTAAAAAAAAAATATTCAAATTGCTGTTGCAAAATGTCCCTATTCCTATCCCAAAAGGGTCCTTACATGTTTAAAACATTTTTTGTCTTCACAGAATTTCCCAAAACTTCCCACCATCTTATTTTTTTCATACAATTGTTCTATCAGCGTAAGGAGCATTACATTCTGTTTAAAGGCTAAACAGTTCCTAGCATGTGTGATTTCTGTAAGATGGATGCAAAAGCATTATAAATCTCTTAAGTTATACAGAGCTACTTTGATTGACACCCACCCTGCCTACCGCAGTCAATCTGACTCACCCCATGTTCTGATCAGTGTGGGGCCACCTGGCTTCTGGAGGTCATAGCTGAGGAAGCACACTGCTGTTTTGCTTCTAAACGATGTGAGACTGGTCCATCCTCATCTGTCATCCACTGGCTAATGATTTTCTGCTTTGTCTCCTTGAATTTTATTTTAAAATGTATGGTTTGGTATTTGTTGTGAAATAGTGTTTTACAGGATACATGAAACAGACCAGTAACAGATATGGTTGGCCGACTTCTTAGGAAGCATCTTTCTTCTCTCTTCTTTGTGATCTTTTTCTTGCTTTTCTTTATCTATCCCTCCCTCCTTCTCCTCCCTGCTCCACCCTTCTCTCAATCCTCACAGACTGGCTAAGCTTATATCTAGAGCTCATAGGCTCCACTGCCACCCTTTTTCAACTCTGGAGTGGCTGGGTCCTGCAGGTTCACACTGCTACACTTGGTGCTTCATAGTCTTTGAGCATCCGCACAGGATTGCCAAGAGCCAGACCAGACCTTGCCTTCTGAATGCACTGAGCAGAAAGATGGGAGGAGTAGGGTTCAATGAATGCCACTTGGTCATCTCCCTTCTACATAAACCCATCCTCCTTACTAAGCCACAGTGAGCCTCTCCTCAGATCTTGCCTCACAGGCAAAATCCCCAACCAACCAACCAACCAACCAACCAAACAAACAAACAAACAAACAAAAACAAGTAAGAAACCCCAAACAGGTAGCAAGACAGAAGGTTCCCTAGAAGAAGTTGTTGGGCCCTAAGATCCAAACCGGGAAGATGCACTCCCACAGAAACACTCACGGACAGGGGGTTCACTGCAAAAGCAAGAGGCTTATTGATTCCTGTGCACTGAGGTAGAGGAACCCCGAGCTAAAGCTCAGAGCAGTTTTTATACGGTTTTCACAGGGTTTACGAGGGAAATCTTACAGTCACCTCTGAGACAATGTTAACCACAAAGGCTGATCTCAAACGGCCACTCCCACAAGTTTCTTGGCAACTCATATTTGCACACTATCCTATGACAATGAGTGTTAGCTAAGTCTATCTTATCATAGCTCCTGTTTACCCAGGTTTATTGCACTAAGGGTCCAGCTTCCCGATAACCTTTTAATCCTCTTATCTTGGGCCCTCCTGGAATGTGTGTAAGTCTTTGAAATGTGCTTCTCCCAGAGCGTGTCTCTGGAGAAGTTAATTTTTAAGTTTAGACTGGGACCTGAGATTCCTTCAAAGGCAAGGCTGGAACTACCAAGTTCTGTGCTTAAAGTTGTTGCCAGAAGCTGAAGAAAGGCAGTGAGACTGAATGAGACAAGTTCTCCACAAACTCCAGCAAACTGTGTCTGGGTGGGTCGGATGTGCTGATGGTTGGTACTGCTTATTGGAAAGGAACACAGAATCCTTTAAAAATTCATATAAAATCTGGGGTGTGGTAGACATGAGTTGAGGAGAAAAATGTAAACCACCAATTATAAGCACATCAACCCAGGTTGTGTACCAGCACCCCATACCGGGTACCCAGATGCCCAGACACAACCAGACCTCTGAGAATGAGCCCCTCAAGGGAAGTGGGCATCCTCCAGTGAGCCTCATAATCTTATATTAGGTTTCTACAGCTGTCATAGAAAATTACAAACAAACCATGTCACTGAAACCATGGAAATGTTTTTGTTTTGGTTTGACTGTTTTTACACAGTTCTGAAGTCCAGAGAGTACAGTTAGGGTACATATGACAGGGCAGGTGCCCTGAGGATCCCGAGACTGTTTTTAGCTCTCTCTCACTGTTCATAGTGGCTCTGTAGTCCTTCAGCTTGGAGTGCTGTTACTTCACAATGTATGCTTGTCCTCCCTGCTCTCCTCATGCCAGGCTCATTTCAAGCCTCTGCATCCAGATACTCCATTTTGTACTAAGATACTGGCCTCAGACCCTCTCAATTCTCTCTTCTCACTGGATCCCATCTTATACCACAGAGACCCTATTTTCAAATTATGTCAGAGAATTACCATGAGTTAGGGCTTGAGCATATCTTTTGGGGAACAACACAGGTCAACCTTTTGTAGTCTCTCCTTTTCCAGCAAATGTATGGTTCCTAGACAATGAGGTGGCCACGGGCCCTAGTAAAGCTGCCTCACTAGGATTTTGAACATCCATTGCTGTGTTCAATGGTCCAGCATCCTAGAGGGTTTCTAGATTCTTCGCAGGTTTCTTGCCCTGTTTCTTCTCCAGGAGTGGCCACGAACCCAAGTCTCACTCTGGGAACTCCTTTGGAGCACAGCCAAGGAGAGTGGGTAGCTGCAGGCCTGGGAGGTACAGACAAGTCACCTAGGAGCTCAGGTCCTGTTCCCACCCTGGGGGCTGCCTTTGAAGTTAGCAGCAACTCTCAGAGCACAGGGACAGCAGTGGAGGGAGGCCCTGGCACACTCTGCTCTTCCACTCTGTTCAAAGAGAATAGTCTGAGCAAATAGCTTAGCAAATAATGAATGAATGGCAGAGTCTGGGCCAGCCCAACAGGAGACCTGCTTACAAGGGTCAGTCTTTCTACAGACTGCACCCCCTGCCTGAGGCATGCTGAGCCAGGCCTGAAACAGAGAGGGGAGGTGGCTCTTTCCTTCTTTTTTGTTCTTTATTTTTTAACATTTAATTTCTACCTTGCTGCCCTGAGGATGCCCAGTAGAGGCACAGGTGGTGCACTGATGGTCAAAGCCAGCCATTGTCTTATTTACTTGCCAGTGCCTGCAAGAAATAGGAGAGAAAAGTGTGGGAGGAGCCAGGCTTTTCCTGGGTAAGGAAGGCATTAACACTCTGAAGGCTTCTGTCTCCAAGCTTTCAGAGCCTGTATCCCCGTTTGGTCCATAATCACAGCTAATGGGCTGGCCACAGAGGCATCAGGGGCATAAAATGGTCTAACACTACATTGACTATAAATAGCAAAGCCATAAGTGACATTACTTTGCAGATAAGAAACAATCACATCATTAAGCAAAGGTGTTTAGTGTATCAGTCACCCTAACTTTGATTGATTGCGAGGCATTTGTCTGTCACCAGCACAATGGAAGCTGTAATGCAACTCAAGGGTTTAAAGGGAAAATTAAGATGAATATTGCTGCTAGCTCTTCAGTTTGCACAGATGCAAAAAGGGTGGGCCTCCCTTGCTGCCTGCAGGGCTGGCCTTGGCCCAGCTTCCAGGCCCAGCGGCTAACAGACTGCCCTGAGGAAGCAGAGAAGGTAGCCCTGGGGGCTAGACATGGCCTGCCCAGGGCAGGAGGCAGTGACAACCCTGAAGGAAAAACTCCCTGCCCCCAACCTGCCTTTTCTAAAGGAAGCAATACACTCCAAGCAGCAAGGCTTTCCCTTTGATTCCAGCCCGACATCAGGCATAGTTGTGGGAGTCATGACTGGAGTTATGTTGACCAGTGTTAAGGATTCAGATGCAGGCATGCTAAATACAGATCTGGTAGCCAGCTCAACTTTAATTCAGCTTAAATGAGGCACCACTCCAAGCTCAGGAAATACCAGGTGGGTTAAGCAGCAGTCTCTGTTTAAACAGCAGTTTCTGTTCTCCAGGACTGGGGACCCTACTAGAGACACTCATGGTACCAAGTTGCTAGGAAAGGTTACCATGGATGAAATGGGGTCGCTGGAGAGCTGAGTGAGGCTTCGAAAATGACTGAAGTACTATAAGAAGACAGCATCCTTCCCTCTGCTTGGAGCATCAGGAAAGACACAGCAAGGCAAAAGGAGGGTCCCAAAAACTTCAGAGGGAGAGATTCTGAATCACAGGAGTCACAGACAGAGGTTTCCGAAAAGATACTGTTGCTGCTACGTGTGTACAGATGAACTAGGTCGCATGCAGCCACCCAGGATACAGAATGCCAGTAAGGAAAGTCTGCAGGGCCGTGGGAGAGAAAGGGCTAGTAAGAACCCACTGAGTATACAGAAGGTCTTCAGAGTGTGGTCGAGCCTGCACCTGTTTTGATGGGCAGAATTGTCACTGACGGCTTCTGACTAGGTACCTGGTTCTCAAAAGTGGGAAATGCTTCCGGTGCTAAAAGAAAGCCTAACAAGGTCCAAGTTGTGGCTCTGGATATTTGTGTCTGAGAGGCTCTTTTGCAAGGACTGAGATGGAGCCAGAGTCTTCTCTCTGTTATGGTGTTTGTTTGTTTGTTTTAAGAAAGGGTCTCTTGTAATACAGACTAGCTTTGAACTTGCTATATAATCAAAGATGATCTTGAACTTCTTATCTTCCCATCTCTAACTTCCAAGGGCTAAAATTATAGGCACACATCACCATGCCCCATTAAAAAAAATGTGATGCTGGGGATTGAACTCAGGGCCTTTTGCACGATAGACACACACTCTACCAAATAAGCTATGCCCCATTGTTGCGCTATCCATAGAGACTGTAGCAGAATATACCTCTGCTCATAGTATCAGTTATTACACATCTCCTTGGAAGTGAATGAACCACTATCTAGTTGTAGAAATATTTCACTCACCTCTACACAATGACTGATCGATCTTAAATAATCATTACACCAATCAACAAAATCTGTAGAATTCATTGTATGAATCAATAATCATCTAATCAATAATCAATCAGGAATAATGTCTACTCAGGAATGGAGAATTCAAGACCCCATGGAGGGTGAAAGAGCAGATTAAATTTCTAGCTCACTGTCACAAGTTCCTTCCAGTCTGGCTTCTTGATATTGCCATTGGATTTTTAGAGGGAGACTGGTCCTGTATTTGCTATGTCATCACTAAGACACTGCGGGTTTTAAACTTGGGATGCCAGCACTGTCTCAGGAAAATATGGATACCTCAGGTTGTTCATGGTGTTCCCTGTGGGTTTGGGCTTATCATTTCTGTGCCTCCACAGTTTCTTAACCTCTTGCACCCCCTATGATTCTTTTGCGTATATGTGGTACTGGGGATGGGACCCAGGGCATGTGCCAGACAAGCATTCTACCACTGATTCGGTCTCAGCACCTTTGTGGGTTATTTTATGTTTGCAGTTATTGCAAACGTGATTTTGCCTGTGCATCATGCTTCAGATCCCACCCAGTCCTTGGATCAGCATTGCTAAGCCATTGGCTTGGCCCTTGTCAGGGAGATCCCTCTGCAAATGTGTCCAGTGTTTACAAGATGTGTAGTAGACATATTGGTCCAACATGTCCTGAGAGTTAAAACTGAGAGCCAGACATGGCTTTGCCTCTCACAGAGAGTGTTCCAATCTGAGGTTGGGATGACTGTAGTGGAATCAGAGATGGGATCTGTGGAAGCAGATGTGAGGTTCTCAGCTCTAGATGCAGGCTCTATAGCTGAGCTGTTAAATCCCAGAAAAGGGTGTCTCTTCCCTACACAGGACACCATGACCAGGGTGGAGTTCCTTGGCTGGGCATCTATTATAGCGTGAATGTAAAATGTCCTCCATAGGCTCATGGGTTTGAATATCCTGGTCTCTAGCTGGTAGCACTGTTTTGTGAGTTGTGGAACCTCTAGGAAGTGGGGTTTCGGCTAAGAGAAGTCTTGAGGTCTCTGAGGCCGGACCTTGAAGGTTTTATTCAACCTGAGCTCTTTGAGTCTTGCCTGTCTCAGTATGACTGTTGTAGTCTCATTCTTTCACCATACAAAGAGAACCACTCTCATTGCCATGCCTTTCCCACACAGATGGACTGTACTTTCTGAAACTAGGGGCCCAAATGAATCTTTTCTTTCTTAAAACACTCTATTGTCATTTGTGATAGCCATGCAAAAGTATCAAAGGAAGTATCCACGTAGCCTGTCCTAACTCAGCTGTCATTCATTCTTGCTAGGATCTACCTTACGAATAGTCCTGGTTTTGATAACCTGAACATTCATGTTCATAGAAAGATATGATTACAGGTCTAAAGAAGAGCTTGTCAAGTTTATAATCTTTAGTCTATCAACTTCTGACCAGTGGGAAGTGAATCTTACTCTTCTGATTATCTGTGGTTCCTTGTTGCACACCTGCTGAGAATCCCACCCCCAGTGCTTGGCTGAGTGCTTTCTTAGGGTTGCTTCAACTTAATGGTATCCATAGAGGAAGTCAAAAGGCCTTGGAGCCTCACCCTGTCCTCATCTGTGATGCCATGGGTGGGTGCCATGAGTTTCCTGGCTAACAAGTTCCCATCATTTCCTGAAAATAAATTCAGCTTCTTTGACTAAGAGGAGTCTTTCCTTAGTGAGTGTCTTTGTTACTTTTGCTGTGAAGAGACACATGACTAAGGTACCTTATAAAAGAAAGCATTTAATTTGGGACTCATGGTTTTACAGGGAAGCATGGTAGCAGGTAGGTAGGCATGGTACTGGAGCAGTACCTGAGAGACTGCATGTCATCCACAAGCAGGAGGAAAGAGCTAACTGGGATTGGAGACAACCCCAGTGACACACCTCTTCCAACAAGCCACACCCACTAATCCTTCCCAAACAGTTTCACCAATGGCAGATGAAGCATTCAAATATGTGAGCCTATGGGGACCATTCTTCAAACCACCATAGTCATGATGAAGAAGTGTGAGGTAGCTGGTCACATTGTGTCCATGACAGGAATTGGAAAGGGAGATGAACACTGGTGCTCAGCTTGCTTTCTTCTTCTCAGTCAGTCCAGGGCCCAAATTCATACAACGGTACTACCCACAGTAAGAGTGGGTCTTCCCCGGTTAGTTTCTCCAACATAGAAACCTCTTTAGAGACACACCCAGAGATTTATTTCTCAGTTGATTCTGGATCAAGTTGATAATGAAGATTAAGCAGTACAGTCTCCATCAGTTTAAGCCCTGTCAGATGAGGAAATGAGAAGTCAACTGAAGAGTGGGAAAGGACCAGGGAGACTGATGAAGGGGGCTGGGCTTCTGGTATAACAAGGAAGTATACAGTATCATGTTTCAGCTCCTTGAGTTCTTCTGGAACTTTTCAGAATAACTGTGTTGGGAATGCAGCCCTCGGCCTCTGTATTGTTGAGAAGTGGGTGATGTGGAATGTCAGGTTATGGGTTTCATCTCTCTGGTGAGTTCGGTGACTGTTAGCCTTCCTTCATTCTTCTCCCTAACTCCGCAAGCTGCACTTCACATCTGGGGGAACTTATATTTATGTGTAATCTCACTGCTTACACTCCGCTGAACAATAAAAGAACAATAAACTTAATAAAAAGCCCAAGTGATTGGAAACTGCTCTGGGAACAGCAGTCCGGTATGAAAGCTATAAATTCACTTGTGTGCTCACGACAATGTCAGCTAATTTTTATGAAAAGCCCATCACGCAACATGGTACCCAACACCGCGGTGGCGTGAGTGTCAGGCTTCAGACTTCCCCTGGTAACGAAATGGGAAATGTATCACAAGATGATATCGCAAGCCACAGATTCATCTTGAAATGCTCTCTCCAGCCAGGGGTGCTTCCTTGCTGACCTTGTCTCACACCTGAACTTCAAATTAATCATTTCTTTTTCTATACTATTGCACAATGCCCACTGGTACTGAGGCAGGGTGTGGAGAGGGCTTTAGAAAATAACAGCCAGAAATATCATGCCACGTGACAGACTTGATTGGCCCACATTAGTGAACCTACAGTAGACATAATTAGCCCCTGGAACAATAGCAGTCATCGAGAGGCCAGAAGCTTCATCTGAAACCATTATCTCCGACAGTACACTTTTAAATAAACCATCAGGGGCCCATTGCTTACTGCACGGACCCAGTGGGAGTACACAGTTGCTTGGTTGTCCCAAGAGATTATAGTGGATAAGAAATTGGGCTACGTTTCCACTTTTCAAAATAGACGTTTGCCTAATTGTTTATGATAGCTCCTAACCTGTTTCTCAGACCTCACAGTATTTTTTTACATTCTAGTAAATCAACTTGGTTGGAAAAAAAAAAAAAAAAAAAAAAAAAAAACCCTCTGGCCAGATGATTGAAAGGAAAAAAATAGCCGTCCTGGAGGCTAGTGCTGTGTGTAACTGAGCAGAGTTAGCAGCTATGGTGATGCATTCCATGGCTATAAGAGTTTGTAAACTTTATGGCCCTGAGCTGAAGACTAGAGCCCATAGGTTCTAACTTCCTATGATTATAACCATTCGTAGATAACAATATAACATTTACATATACATCATCTGCATATACAGCCCAGCAGCCTCTGCCGTCTATGACACAACTGGACCCAAGCTGTGGATATCTCTGGAATGTGTATTACTGAATGAGGAGACAGTGGGTCAGGTCCTCAAAGCAAAATTGAAATCCCTTCTGGCCAGCAGCCTAATATAAGGGGTCTTCCAATGGGGAGGAGATAGAAAAAAAGGGGAAGGAGGAGGACCCAGAACAAAGGACTCAGGGGTTTCTGTTTGTGAATGTTTGGCTGAGTCTATGGTCTATAGACACACGTGCAGCTGGGGACCCTGTCTGAGTGTCATAGACATGGGAACTTCATCTGCGTCAGACAACTCTCCTCCTGTGGGGGCAAAACTATCTCTGGACCTGTCTCCCACAGGCTGTGCCCTTCCCATGACTACCCTGCAGTTCTGAAACTCACAGGGCATCAGAAGAGGGTTCTAGCACAGTAGTATGGGAGCCCCGTGTGGCTTGCAGAGCACTGCAACAACATTCAGGAGGTCCTGCCTGTGGATTTCTCAGCTTCTGAGTCTACCAAGGCTGTGTCCAGGTTGGGGCCTGCCTAGTTGTGCCTCCTGGAACCATCAGAGATTTTGTGGAAGGTGTGTCTACTCTTTCTTTGCCTTTCTCCAGTACTGGAGACTTTCTTCTTTCAAGACCCACCCAAAATGTCAAACTCTCTGGGATGCCAACTTGGGTTCCTTCCAGGTAAAGAAGATGTGTCATCCAGGTGCGTTAACATCACACAAGTGAATAAGAAAATTAATAGAGGTTGCAAGTTAATACTAACAGGCCCACCCCAACATTAACCCTATCTGTGAAATGCTTGAGCACATGAAGAAACTGGTCCTGAGAATTCAAAACTGCAGGATCTCCATGCCACAGGGCAACAACAGGATATCTGAGAAGAGTCCCAGAGAGGATCCAATATTGATAGTGTGGTAGAAGCCAGAGACTTCGAACCAGGCCAATGACCCAATGCAATGAACATTTGAAGTGAAACTGTTTGGGCAAAAGTATATTGTCACACAACTTCTATGATGAGATGTTATTTATTTATTTAGTTTTCTTTTGGGGGCGGTTGCAAGGGTGCAGGGTGGATATGAAGGGGCAGATGAGTGGAAATGGGGTGTACGATATGAAATGAACAAAGAGCAAGAAGTTTCTAAAAAGGTACGTCTACTGTCTTTAGATGACTTGATTGCTTCAGCTCATCGAGTCCACACCTGTCCCCCACCCAGGCTGTGGGCCACATGAGCACCTCCGCTTACTACCTCCGGTATAGCCTTGTGTCACTGCTGTCCGTACACATGCTCCTTCTCACTGTAAAAAGAAATGCTTCGTACCCTTACGCAACAGTCTGTTATTTTTCAAAACAAGCTTTAAATAACAAGAAACTTCATTCTTCTGCAAGATAGCTCGTAGCTCACCAAATAAGGGGTTTGTGGCATTCAATCAGATGACAAGAAGCACTGAATGTTAAGTTTTCTCCAAGTGCTCCAACACCATACAAATAAATATGAAGCTACCTTAATAAAGGCTGCAAGTTAATACTAATTGAGCCAAGTCCTAATGTTTAGCCATGCAGCTATTTCCCTCTGTTTAGAGAGTGTTTAATACTTAAGGGTTGGTACCCTTCCTGTGATTAATTGCTGGGATGTGCACAGACTAGAGTCTCACGGAAGTTCATTCTCTGCAGGTTAGACTACAAGCATGGCTTCCCTGTGGACTCAGCGACTTCTCATTCCGGTTGGGAACAGCTCAGCTTCTCTCCACTTGACAAAGTTAACTTGGCGTATGGAGGAAGCACAGCTTCCACCATCTTGTCCAAGGCTACCGCCCTCAGGTTTCTTGTGATTTTACCAGCCCATGGCCACATGACCATCGTGAATTAGACACATATACACTGCTTTGTTTATCGCCCAAGCTGGAGATTTTCCTAAGTCTTCATTTTAACCTAGTAAAATCCACTTTGGTCTTTTGTTTACAAAATAGGCATTTGGCAGCAATTGTTTTAAAAATGAACATATAGAGAGATGGGTTCGTGATTTATACCCCGTCCCTGTGTAATTAAGAGACAGCTTTTGATTTCAATGAAGTGACAATCACATAATGGATTTTGGAAGCAAGATAAATATGAAGAGGAAGTGACATTTATGAAGTACACAGGGAGAGGAGCGGCGAGATTTATTTTGCAAGTGATAACACACTACGGTGACAATCTTCACTTTTACGGTTACAATTTGCCAAATGATCTCAAATCTTGTTAATTAAAAAAAAGGAGGGGCAGGAGAGGGTGAGAAGGCAGGGAGCCAGGAGAGGTCTTTTGTGCTTAAGCGGGAAGGTGCCTGCTATTTTCTTAGGGCTGAACCACACCTAGAGAAAAAGCAACTGCTCAGAAATATTCAAATGCTCAGTATTTTCACAGTTATTGGTTGTTCTTAGTAACTAAAAGTTAATTGATCATAGATTATCAACATATTTAAACTTTTTTTCCTCCTCAACTTTTTCTCTTAGTGCTTGGTTTTCTCAGACTGAAAAAAAAAATCAAACTGGTATGAAGAAATAAATTTTTTTTTCCTCATAAAGAGTGTAGTTAAGGGGGCCACTGCACTTCTTATCCAGTGCTTGGCTCAAGGTGGTGGTTTTTTTTTTTTTTTTTTTTTAATTTTTTAAATTTTTTTACTGAAGGTTTTTTTTTTTTTTTTTTTTATATTGCCCACAGTTAACACAAGGGCGAGGATAAGAACAGAGTTCTCCAGTTTGGCTCCAAGCCAGACCAAACTGGCCATAAGACAAGTTTCCTATAATTTGAAGATCTGCAGAAAAAAAAAAAAATGAACCTATTGTATTTGCCAGCCTTTATTTAGCTGTTTGCAATAAAAAAAAGTTTCTCTATTACTTTAAAGAAAACCATTTTCTTGTAACTCTCAACTCTACGAGGCAGTGAAATTTGTCATGGCAAATTCACATGTGAAATTCTCTATGTGATTTCTGCTGGCGTCTGCCATAATCTAATTACTTTCTAAAAATACGTGTGTGTGTGTGTGTGTGTGTGTGTGTGTGTACACATATATACTAGACTTAATACATATAACTTTATATATATGTATATATCTACCTATATATACTAGACTTTATACATGTAACTTTATACACATACACACACTCACAAACTCAGTGACAAAATGAAAGAAAAACATGAGTGATAATTTTGGCATGGTTCTGTTGGACAATAGTCACCTATCTTGTTTTAAACATAATTAAAGAGAGTTAATACCATCCAGGTGTGGTGGCTCAAGCCTGTAATCACATCACTTCAGAGGATGAGGCAGGAGGACTGCTACAATAAGGAATAAAATTCATATCTCCGTCCATGATTGGTCCCAATTTTTACTGGTAGGCATCTCCCCAAACCTCAATTCTTATAGTTCGGTTTCCCAGGAACAAGCCAGGTGAGGCTAACACATGAGGCGCGTTGTTTAAGATCCCACAGTCTTGATTTCCTCTGACAGAGTTGAATAATGATCCTTAGATCTCTCCGAAGATCTTCATATGTCAGCAGTATAAAAATCAAAACTGTAGCTGACATTAAAATGTTGAGGACATGTCTCCATTACTGATGAACTCCCATTGTTCCTGTGGAGAAACCTAATTTCTGGTTTTGTTTATTTGTTTGTTTGTTTTCAATATGTCTTCTTTCTGCCTTACCTTTGCCAGAAATGTTTAGACTCTCCCTTCTAAAGCATTGTGAGGCTACACGTTGTACAGGAATATGTGTATTTGTTTGGTGGACTGAAACTTAGTGACCACCAGTCTTTAGCTTCAAGAACATTTTTATAAGACACCACAGCTCCCTCTCTCACACTCATTCATCCACTTTCCCATGAACACACTCCTTTTGTCCAAACATTGGGCCTTGATTCATTCTCTGAAGTGTCTTGTCATTTTCTATCCTACGTCTCATCTTGTTAACATTTGTACTTTCCTACTTTTCTGATTTCTTCAGTTTTATTCTTCAGTTTTATCTTCTACATGTGTGGCAGCACTAAAAAGAAATCTTCTCAAACCACTGTTTCAATTAGTAAGATCTTCATTGTTTCCTGAATATTCTTTTTTTAAAAAATCTTGCACTGTTTCATGTGGGCACATGTCTTTCATCTCTGAGAATATTAATATATTACTAATATGAGTGGGGCTTTGCCACCGGATTCTGCTCACTTTGTTTCCTGAGAGTTCTTTCTCTCATCCTGTTTGTTTATTTTGATGTTAATCTTTCAACTTAGTGCCTTTCTTTAAACATGTGAAGTTGCTAGTTGGCTGGTGGGAGACACTGGCAAGCTTATTGGATCTAGGGTGTGTGAGAGGGGCTTATTGATGGTGACCTTGTTACCTGGCAACAGGCCAAACTGGCACTACTCTCAGGGCTGTGCACTTGTTTGGAGGGCAGCCTCTTCTGGGTGTACCAGTGTCTTTAGACGGAAATGCCCATATGGAGGATGGACATTTTCAGAGCACAGAGCAAAGGCCAAGTAGGCATGTTAGACACTTCTCATGTAGACTCAAATGTCCACTTTTAGTCTGGTGCTTCGCTAACATCCTTGGGTAGCCAGGTGAACCAAATCCAGTTCCTTTGTGATGCAGCCTCTCTGGAAAGTGTTCTCTGCAGTGGTGGAGAAGGAGAAGAGAGTGGGCAGCATGGTGGGAAAGATAAACCTATGGTCTAAGGAATTTTAAAGCTTTTCTCTCACTTTTATCTTTGTGAGCTCTTCCTGTACCGATGTTCTCAGTGGTAACTTGTGCCTTAAAATCTAAGCTTTTCTAGAGTCCTGCAGCATCAGTGAACAACTTTCAGGGAATCTAGCTTCAGCTCTGTATTCTGAACTCACTCATCTGCCATCTAACACTTGGTATCTTTTCTCATTGGTTGTCACGGTCTATCATCTTTTGTTTGTCCTTATTAGTTCCTGACTTTCTAATTCCATTGCTCTCATTGAAGTGGTATTCAGGAAAGGACAATCATAAACAAGTGTGTTTGTTCTTCCGTAACTAAACAGAAGTTTCGTTTTGCTTCTTCATTTTGATTTAAAACTATTAACTTTAGTGATGAAAACGCTGAAGACATATGAGTTTATTTAAAAATCAGTTAAACATTTCTACAACTGGAGAGGGGATAGATATATTAAGGTTCAATTTCTATCTCTTTTATTTTATATTTGCCTCCTTTTACTATAGATAAAAGAAATATTGTTCTAGTGACTAAGAGACCCTCATTCTTGGAATAGTTAATCAGGGAGAGAGGTATGCCTTTATTTTACCAGTTTCCTGTAATAAGGAATAAGGTAACACTCGCACCTGTTCCCATTTGGATTTATTTTCTGGTTTTTTTTTTTTTTTTTTTTTTTTTTTTTCATCCAGATGACCCTTGACCATCAAGACAGAATCTTAAAAGAGCAGCTTTGTTTACTGGCACTACCAGTCTATGTTGTGTGACTTCACATGTCCGGTTTGGGACTGGTAATGTGACTTGGGCCAAAAGTGCTTCTGGCTTTAGATGGGGCTTTATTTGGTAATCTTGGAGAAGCTGAGGATGCACAAGTGTTTCCCTGAAACATTTGAAACTGCTTCTTTGGTTCAGCCAGGGACAAAGGGCAGGTCCTTTTCCTCCTTTCTAGGGTGTGGAGGGAAAAGCCAGGCTCTTCCTGGGGCTGGCAATCCTATATAGCCTGTTCTAGTAGCTTCCTTGAAAACAACCTGACAAAACAGATTTGACTCAGCTAATCAAAAGCTTTTCTTGGTGATTCTGCATTTGCAGATAAATTGTCACAGGCCTCCTCAATTCCAGGATCATTTTATCCTGTGAGAAAGTTCTAGCATCATTCCACAAAGTTAAAACCGAGTGAGTGTGCCTTAGTGTCCCTTGTTGGGCTTAGTTTTCGGATGTTTCAGAAACTGAGTTTTCATTTGGATAACCTGGTGCCCAGTACGTGTACTTCTGCACACATAGCTCAGTCACTGGCAGCCCAGTGGTGGGAGTGGGGGTGGGGGTGCAGAAGTCATCTTTTCCCTGCTTGGGAACATATGAGTCCCACCTGTATCTCTCCTCACAGCAACGGGGCTCCCACAGCACAAAGTGCAACAGCAGCTTTGCAGAAGCAAAGGAGGGAAACTCTATTCTTTATGTTCTTCATAGTTGAAAGGATTATAAATAACTTCGTTATCGCCCCTGACTGGTGGAAAGGCTGGAAGAATGGACTTCCCTCAAAACATCCATACACAACAAAGCAATGTAAGACATGAGCAGCTTCCTTTTATCAGAGGAATGCCAGAAAACAGGAAGTCTGATATGCGTGCGTGTGGAAGCTAGACAGCCTGTGTCACTTGCTGTCTCCAGCATCCCAATCTTCCTACATCAGTCTATTCTTTAATGTTTATTCGTAACCAAGGTGACTAGATTCTCCCATCTCAGTTCCCTGGGCTCACTTGCCTTATCTCTGTGGACTCCTTGCTTCTCCATTATCCTAAGCCTTTGCCTGCCCTTTTCATCTGGATGACTTACTTCTTCTTCCCAAAGTTCCCCCAGGCCAGTGTTATTGTAAGGAACTGATTTTACTAAAAAGAAGAAAGTTGAGATGGAGACACCATAGCTCCCAATGCCACCATGTTATGAGATTGCGCTCAGATATTTCCCTCAACAGAGAATGCCCCACTCCTTGTCCTCTCCCATGGACACAGCCTGCCATCCTGGGCTTGGCCACCTCTACCTGTTATGGTATCTTCATGCATTTTCTACACTCTCTTACAATGCTCTGGCCACTAGGGAATGGGTTGCAGTCTCCTATTCAGCTTCTATACTTGATCTGGCAGAACCAAAGAGCTCTCTCTGTTTTACTCTCTCACTGGACTTTGTCTGTAGGACACATCCCTCTTAACTGATGATTTCACAAGGCCTTTCCCCTCCATGGGACCATCTGATCAAGAAATAGATCTGTCATGTCCCAGAGGGAGGTAGCTAGGCTACTGTGTTTCCTGTGATAGACACTGGAGAAGGCATCTGAAGTCATCTAGATTAGTACCTATTGTGCCTAGGCTCTCTGTGATGGCTTTTTCTTTTGTAGACTATGGTATAACCCTATGCTAGGTGTGATCAGCAATCTCCAATGCGCATTATCAAATCTGAACATTCATGAAGATGCTGCACCTCTAATGTGAGAGGATGTTACAGCTGCCATGGAAGAGCCAGGGTGACACTAACCAAAGACTCAGGTTCACCTGGATTTTGTTTTTGTTGTTGTATACCTGTGTGTGTGTGTGTGTGTGTGTGAGAGAGAGAGAGAGAGAGAAAGAGAGAGAGAGAGAGAGAGAGAGAGAGAGAGAGAGAGAGAGAAAGAAAGAGAGAGATGTAACTCATACTAACCTTTAATTTGCAATGCTCCTGTCTTAGCCTTTTGAATCTAGATTTGCAGGCATGTACCAACACACCTAGCTATATTCATCATGCTGAGTGTTTGTATGTGTGTGAGTGCAGTGTGGATATTTGTGTGTATGCAGGTATAATGTGTGTATGTTTAAAGGCCAGAGAATATTCAAAATGTAACAAGCAGGCTAGGCTGGTCGGCCAGGGAGCCCCTAGAATGTGCCTATTTGCACCTTCCCAGTGCTGATTTTATAAGCACATGCTACCATGTCCAGTTTCATGCCTTTTTCTTCTCACTTATGTTCTGCAGAACTCAATCTTATACTTGCAAGGAAAACGCTTTCTTTAATGCCATGGCCATCTCCCCATTCTTTTTAAATGGAAGTATGTAATATGGCTTCCATCAATCGGGCAACTGTCAACCAGGGTTTATAGAAAGGTCACATTCCCTCAACCAGCTGCTGGAGAAGGTAGAACCTTCCACCAGCCAAGGGCTAGGAGAAAAACTTGATGCACTTCCATTTCTGAGAAGCCCCATTCTCCGTTCCAGGCTGCTTCCTCAGGCTGGTCATGCCGTTAGCTGTTAGCTCTTGAATTCCTCTGTGCAAGCACAGCTGGATAGGGACAGGCCTTCTGCAGACCAACATTTACAAGGACACTCCCTTCCTGCAGAGCTGAGGCTACAGGCTCAGGCTGAGCCCTGCTTAGAAGTGATTTCATTTCCTCCTGCAACAACTTCCCTGGATAGGTCCCGGGATCCTAACACCCACGTTTACAGATGAGAGAGAGCACAGGCAGGGGAGGTCACTTGTAGAAGGCCACACACACAGTAAATGACAGGCTTGGGATTTGAGGAAGGCTCCAGATCTGTGCGCTGTGTCAGTTTCAAAGTCCTGCTCCACTAGGGAGAATGTCTTGTTTGCAACCTCTAATAACGAATTCATGATGGACTGCAAGGGTTTACAATATTCCACTGAGTGTGTATTTGTATTCAAACTGGCTATGTTTATAGTTTGGTTTCTAGATATGTCCATCCTTGAAAGGACAAATATAAGAGAGAATGCTCATCCTAGGAGAGTAGCAACAGGGTCAGTCAAACCTGTCCAGGGGAAGGCAGGAGACCCCATGACTCTTAAATCATTCTGGCTCTTGCTCCGCCTTGTGCTTATCTCAACTTACAAATAATATTTAGTCACTGGTTCATTCCCCCATTCTGTTCCATGTCAGACTGCAGGTTCCACAAAGACAGTGAGCCTGCCTACTTGATTCCTCACTGTGTCTCCAGCTTCTAGCTGTGGCAGCTTGCCAATGGTAGCACATAATTATGGTTGAGCGTGTCCATGGGTTAGTGCAAAAGACACACTGATCACAATTCATGTAATTTCCCTTTCCATGGGATAAGTTGGCTAGAAGTAAAAGCAGACCTCCGATGTCCTAGAAGTGTCACAGCCAGAGTGTGGCTACTACTGGACCAGCAAGATCATCTCGTCCAAGGTGTTTCTAGTCTTAGTTCTTAAACATGCACTGTGAGTTCACAAGGATGGTCACCGCATCACATCCAGAGGACAGCATCCCACAAACTCCAACCACCATCCTGCTCTTGTGTCCTTTTTTCCCCCTCTTCTGAGATGTTTCCTGAACCTTGGTGTGTGTATAAGTGTGTGTGTGTGTGTGTGTGTGTGTGTGTGTGTGTGGAGAGAGAGACAGAGACAGAGAGAGAGAGAAGAGGAAGAGAGAGAGAGAGAGAGAGAGAGAGAGAGAGAGAGGTCCCAGTTAGAACTGGACGCTCAGTCTGTTATTTTCATCTCTTTGACTAGTAATGAAACTCTGCTGCACTAGGGAAGAGATATAGGAAGAATTAGAGGGGAAATGTGGAATGGATGTCATTGTATTTCATTGGATACATATATGAAATTTTCAAAGAATAAAAAATAACAAAAAGTTAGTTAAAGAGTACATACAATTGCTGAATTTGAGAATTTAAAAAAAGTTGATTTCTATTTTCGAGGTTATGGTTCAAACTCTTTCATTTTCATCATCATCATCATTTTAGCATTTATTAATGAACTATCTCCTAGATCTAGTTGCAAATGTGATATTTTTACTCCAGTTAAAGCAAGATGAACTCATACTAGCACAGATGTGTTGGGCTCCTCACCCAGAGTTCCTGATGGAACACAGTGCAAACCAGCTTAATAAAAGCAGGGGAGACGCTCTTTGATGAGGTATGAAGTCATAAAAGGAAATGGTTCAGCACCAGGAGACTGACATGTTTGTGTCGGTTCTCACGGGTTCCAGTGTCATATCGCAGTGTCTGTGGCCCCGTGATGCCTAGACAAGTGATGGAAAATCAACTTAAGTCCGAGGAAATTAGCTGTTTTATGATATGGAAAGTCTTAACTCTGCATAGTTGAGTCCACAGGTCTCATCACCGCCCACCCCTGTTAAAATGCAAAGAATAAATATCTGTGGAGTTCTCTGCCAAAAATGAGATGTGAGACATCTATCTATACCACCCCTCCCCCAAGGCTTGGGGAGCATTGTAGAAGAGGGGCCAGAAAGAGTGTAAGAGTCAGAGGCCAGCGAGGACCAAAGGGAAGCAGTCTCCAGGGAACGGCAGGATTGCTGGCTGCACTCATCCACACCCAGCCTCTGCAGTTACCTCCAGGAGGTCAAGCCAGTTAACACTCCAGCACAGAGACCTCCTACTTGTACCCAAGGAGCTGTGGACAGTGGACAGTGGACAGTGATGGTTTCTTTGAGGAAAGAGAGAGAGGGAGAAACAGAGGGAGAGAGAGAGAGAGAGAGAGAGAGAGAGAGAGAGAGAGAGAGAGAGAGAGTTTTTCTTTAAGGGTGTAGCTCTTGGTACATTATCCTTGTTCCAGTGGAGAAGCCCATACGCTTGAGCACATGAGTAACAGAAATTAGACTCAGTAGGTTATTTAAAAAAGAAGGAGGAGGAAAAGGAGGAACGGGAGGAGGAAGAGGGGGTGGGGGAGGAGGAGGAAGAGGAGGAGGACAAAAAGACATAAATTTGAAGGGGATTCGAGAGTGGGTGAGAGATTTGGGAGGAGTTGAAAATGAGCAAAGTATGTCATGTGCACAGATAAAGTTCTTAGATAAGTAATAAAATATTAAACATTAAAATGAGCAATGCTGAGTTTTTGTTTTTGTTTTTGTGTGTGTATTTATTTATTAAGAAAACACAGTGGGGCTAGAGAAATGACTCAGCCAAAGACCATGAAGTTCTGGGTAAAGAAACACAGTTAACCTTCCACTGCAACTAAAACAACAACAACAACAACAACAACAACAACAACAACAACAACGCTTCGTTGATAGCTGTGGTATTTGGCAAAACTGCACAATCTTCAAAAATGAAGTGTACACCAATGAAGAAGGCAGAATGCAACCATTGAGAAGCATCTGAGTGAAGCACCTCATTCTTGGCTCAAAGGCTAGCTCTTCCCTGCCAGCTCAGCCTCATTAAGTAAGTGCCCTTTGTCCAGAATAAAGTAAGTGTGTGTGTGTGTGTGTGTGTGTGTGTCCCTGTGCATGCACTTGGGCAAGAGCATGTGCATATGTAGTGTATTTTTTTTTTATTCCAATTAGTTGATGGTATGTATTTCTAATTTCAGCACTGATGAGGTGGAGTCAGGCTGATCCTTGAGGCTCTGTAGCCAGCCAGCCCGTCCTACTTGGCTATCTCTGGGCCAGTGAGAAGCGCTGCTTCACATAGTGCCTGAGGAACAACACCAGCATTTGATCTCTAACCTCTACATGTGTGTTTACATGTACACTTACATAACTATGTGCCTCTACATGAACACACACACAAATAAAAAATTATTAAAAATCCATTTCAATGTGAAAAGCTCACTGTGAATCAAATATCAACATTTTGCTTATGAAGATGTTGCCGGTGGTATTTCATCTTGCTTTGGGATCTAGTGGGAGTGGATGGAACAAGACTGCTGACTAATATGCATTAGTTATTATGTGTTGGCCTTCTTGTTCTTGGGCATCTCCTAGGAATCCTGTGTCTAGAGCAAATTTTTTCTCCTCCCCATCTTTCCCTTGGTAATGTCTAGACTAGTCAAGAAGGCTCAGCCTCTCAGGCCCATATTCCAGGGTTTACCTGGAATCAATCTTCAATTGTTACTAGATCAACAAATTCTGTGCGTGAGAGGAGACTTTGCTCTTCAAAGTGTCCTCTTCTGAAAGCTCTTCACTTACAAAGCTTTCATGGTGTTATTGCCAGTGTGAGCAAGAGATGGCAATTGCAGCTGGCATGGCTGGCCACAGGGCACATCACACGTGTGTGTCCATCTGTCTGGCGGTTTCTTTCCACAAGGGAACAGTGATGGGAGATGGTCCTAGGCTTTGATTGTACCTTTGAGCATTAGGTAGAAGATGTCTATCCTTGTGCCTTGGGCTCAAGACTAGGAGGGAGGCCTGTGAGCAGGGTAGTTAGTGTTTAGAAGTGTCATTCTTGAAGGGAGAGGATGCAGAAGAAGTAATGTCATGGGGAAACAAGCTCACCCCACATAGTGAGGAAGATTGGAAAATAAAGATTTACCCCATTAGTAAAATGGGTGCTTAGCAGAGAGGTACCTGCCATTCTCTGAGCATGTCTCCATCACGAGGAATGCGGATGTCTTTTACCTCCCTGCCTGAAAGTATACGTAGACTGCTCAGGCCTGGCTCCCCAATCCACCACAGCTGTGAATTTGCTACTGCTTAATATAAAACAGTCCCCTTCTGGTCATTGTACTGTTTAATTTATGGCCTGACTTGGTTTGAGGGGGTCTCTTGGTTTGGGGAGGGGTCTCTTGATCAATACATTTAGTCCCATCATCTACTTCTTTCTTTCAGCTGTTCTTGGATGTATTTGAAAATTGTGTGGGGGCGGGTCTGCTAATGATGGCACTGCTTGCCCTTTAGGGAATCTGGGCCCTGGCTACTGGGCAACTGGGCTTTAAAGGCCTCTTGGCCACAAATTAATGTGAGTTTTCCAGATGCACTGTTTCCAGTCTCAGCTTCTGCATGGGCATCGGGGATCTAGGGTGGACAACGTGAGGAAGTCAGTGCTGCCGGCATAGGCGATTTCTCTTGTGACCTCCATCTAGCGCCAGACTCTGGACAGTTAGGATTCCTGGGGTCAAAGGACTGAGGTTTGTGAGTTCACTGACTCTGACTTTCTTGCTTCTCCTGGCATGTCCAGACAGACTAATGAAAATCTACAGTGGACATCCATTGGGGCTGTGTGCTCAGGGAAGGCCTGATAGCATCACCTTGTAAGTTACAGGCAGAGTCCTGGTACAAAAAGTGCTTCTGTGACAACAGCTTAGTGACCCCTCAGGGGCCACAGAGAAGAGGGTCACAATCTCTGCCTAATCTGAGCACTGAGGATCAAAGGTGGTAACAAAGCTGTGATTCAATTAACCGGTTGTTTGTATTTTCATGCAAATGAAGACAAGTGCGTCGGGCACATCCTCTTCAGCTTTGTTGTACATTAAATAACCACCCCAGCTCTTGGGCTGAAAACTGGATGTGTTAACTTGAATTGCTGGGGGTGGTCCCGGACCCTTTTGCTTCCAAGAGCTTCTGCTGACTGGAGCCAGGCAATTCCCACTGACTCAGTAATTCATAGGCAAGGTAGTCTCTCACCTCCCCTTCATTTTCCTCTCTGTATTCCACAGAGCAGACTTATCTCCTCCTATCAATTACAGCCGTATTAATTTATTTCCCTCTATCTCTCTCCCTGTGCTTGGTGGGGGTATGCTCACTTAAAATATATTTTTTTCCCCTTGCTGGAGGCTTTCGTGAAACACGGCTAATATTCCGCACTTGGGATTTGAGCCTCTGCATCTCACAAACTTTGGATGTATTGATGAACAAAAACAAGAGTGCGGAGAATCTGGGAAATTAGCAGCTGGCAGAGAGTGTGCAAACAGGAAACGGTCTGATTCTGTGCAGGGGTGCAAAATTAGGAAAAGAATTCGAAATTGTCTGGTGTTCGGGCGGGGGATGCTATTGTTTTCAAAGAATAATCCCATCTATTTTAGCATTTTTCAAGTGTGATTCCGAGGGTAATGTTCTTCCTTTGATTGTGAGCGACGTTAATTGAAAGGTGTGGCTTAGCCTCTGTTTTGGCAGTTAGACTTACATCTTTTGTTTGAAAATTCAGAGCTCTGGTTTTCCGGCCAGCCTCCCTCCGAGGTTCTGTTTTGGAGTCGTGATGACAGCCGTACAGTGTGTTTCCTTGTGTGTATGGTAACAGATGTTTACGTGAATAACAGACTTTTTTATGAAGGCATACACTTTATAGCCAAATACTAATTAAAAATAATTGCATGTAAGCATTTTTGTTTATTCCCTGTTGTGCGTCTTTAATCATTTGAAATCACCTGCAGTTGAAAATTGAGGCAAAGATTTGATACTGCAATTATAAGAGGCCATCTGACTATATATTAGGTTGAAATAGATGCATATTTCAGAAGAAAAACATCTTAGATGAACTGTGTGCCATGTCATTCTGAAGTCTTGTGTATAGTGGGTCAAAATACTAATATATTACTTTGTCAAACTAATAGGATTTTAAGCCATCATTCGGGCACAAAAACAACGGCTTCATGAATAATATCCTGTACCTGACACAGGCTGCATTAACAAGCTCATTACAAGTGGGTTTTAATTAGAGGCGTAACAGATGGTTCTCAATAAATATGGGCAGTGGCAACTGACTCCCTAGCTTTTCCTCCCCCCCACCCCCTTCAAAGATAAAAATTGTAGGTAATTGAGAGACTTAGAGCCTTAGTTTGGGCTTAATAATATGTGTTCAGTTAAAACAATGTGTCGAGTGCCAGAAAGATGACTCTCAGATTGTTGGATCTGGGAAAAGAATGATGGGTGGGAGATGCCTTTTCCACTCCTGGTGAGTTTTCAGGCACTTAGCAGGGACAAGCTGAGGCGACCACAACCTCTTTCCCGGGCTTTGTTTTTTGAGCCTTGCCTGTCAGCGCGTTATGAAGAATTAACAAGACGTTTCGGAGTGGTCTTGAACTGCAGCTCTGAGCGCTCTCACCACGGTGACATTTAACAGACACATTTGAGCAGAAAATAAAGGAAAGGGAAGGCTCTAAAAGCCACCTCGCCTCTCTGCACAGGCATTTTACAGTTATGTGGTGACTGGAAGAGGAAGAGGAGGAAGGGGAGGAGGAGGAGGAAGGGGAGGAGGAGGAGGAAGAGGAAGAGGAGGAGGAGGGAAACACACTGGGCAGAAGTTCCAGTCTGAGAGTTTCCATTTTAAATAAAGCAGACTAGGCATTTGTGACTAGGGTCGGGTAGGAATTTGGTGAATCTCTCACAGGAAGAATGTTAGGAAGTGAAATTTACATTTGGAAAAAAAATGTCTTTAGTACAGAGAAAAATCTTATCTAAAAGGAAAACATGGGATTTTAGAAATGAATGTGGCAGAATTCTGACAAGTCTTTATTCCACCAATTTTTCTTTTAGATACGCAAAAAAAAGAGAAAGGAAAAGAAAACAAGAAAAATAAAGAGGAAGAGAAGAGGCGTGGAAGGGGTAAGACAAGGAGGGACAGCCAGTTCAAGCTGCTAATGAATGCTGGTGGATCTGAGATCTCCTGCTTCTGTCTGAACAGATAGTTCCCGGGATGATGGCATTGATTCCCTGGGAACATGCCTTTGCCACATCACAACTACAAAAGGTTAGCTTTGGGTGGAAAGTCTTCACATTTTCAGCATTAGAAAAGTAGATGAGTGGACAAGTGCCTCCATCTAAGGACCTTGTCCCTGGCCCCATCCTGCCATCTCTCTGCCTCCTGTTCCGAGTGGCATGTCTCCGAGCACTCACAGCAGAGTCGTGTTTCATGGGATGCTATTGCCTGGAAATAAGGCCACTTCAGGTATAAAATATTCCGCCCGTATTCCCCGGGGCCAGGAGCTGACATGCAGCAAGTCTTCAGACGGAAGCCGCTAGGCCAGCAGACGCGTGGAGGTAGTCACTCAGCTGCAGCCCGAAATAGCACCAGTGAGTGTGTGAGGGGTTTAATTTCATTAAGAATTTTTTTTGACAGCATGACACCCCAGAGTCTTGTTCCAGTTGCTTCTTATCACTTATGGAGGGGTGGGGACTAAGGAGGTGGGAGATAAATCCCTAGGCTGGACTCGTAAATTTCCTTTTTAAAGGTAAGGAGCATTGCTCCATATTGTTTGAAAAAAAAAAAAAAGTGGACACAGTGGGAATGTCAGCATCTGGGCAGGGGTGGCTGCTGTCCTAACTTGGAAGCCCAGCATGAGATCCTGGTGCTGTGTGTGTCGCCAGAGTGGCCTGATGACATAGATATAGAAAGAGACAGGCTGTGTCATTGTGTGTGAACCTGGGATGAAAATAATCAAGCCTTCATTCAACAGATGGATCTTGAACTTGCCCGTCAATAAGCCACTGGGCCACTTTGGCTGTGGCAGGACCAGCTGGGCTAGGACATAGGTGACAATGTAGTGTTTTATCTGCTGAGTCCATCTTGCCTCCTGACTGTGCCCCCTGTCCTGCTCAGGGTTGTTGACAAACCTACTTGGCTAGTGCTTGACAGTTAAGGACCAGTCCTTAGAGCCGAGACAGGCTGCCGGGCCTCTAGTGACCAGGAGGCAGGGAAGCAGCTGAAGTTATTTCTCACTCCTGAGATCCCTGATTCGTAATGCCCCGAGGACCTGCAGTTGTCAAGGCCCCTAGGGCTCGGGGCTGTCACCCTTCATGCTTAACTAGTTCCTAGGGACTGTAGTGAAGATTAATAGATGCCATGGCCTTCATTGTCATCAGGGCAGAGATGAAACTCAGCCACACATTTGACAAGGCGGCTGGCCTGGTGACTAAAGAGCAGTGGAGTGGAATTCAGGGGCCCAGACCTTTCCGCGAGCCTCCACTGGCTGGTAACCTTGGAAAATCATTTATTTCTGCCCAGTACAAGTCTGTCTGCTGTGCAGACCTCTTATTGAAAGAGAGCCGATTGAGCAGAGGAGGCTTTCAGTGGCCCTTCCATGTCCAGTTCAAGCCCAGGTGTGGTGAGGAAAGGCTTCTGAACTGAGCCTGAGGTTTTGTATGATTTAGTTTTCCAACCAACTGCAGACGCGGTGCCAGTATTGGCAACATGTCTGTTTCCCACAGGATCATGGTCCTTGCAGTCCTAAGCTCCTAAGCGAGCTCTCTAGAGCACAGTTCGTTCTCCAGTGGGCCCCATGCCTAGGTAACATATCCCTGAGCTCAAGTGAGAAGAAGGAGAGAGAGAGAGAGAGAGAGAGAGAGAGAGAGAGAGAGAGAGGCTGGAAAGAGGCTGGGAGCTTCTATGCATGTGTGTTTTACTCTGTTATTTCAACTTGATTTTCTAAAAGAAGCTTTCTCTTTTGCCCCATTGTACAGAACCATCCATGGTCTGACTTTTCTCCCCAGCCAGTCAATTCAAAAGGAAGTGCCAGCAAATCTTTGCTTTAAAAACAACAACAACAACAACAACAACAACAACAACAAAAACAAAACAAAAAACCCATTATATTTTAGGAGAACTGAGGGTGACAGAGAGGACGGAATCCAGTCCCTGCCTGGTGCAGCCTGTTCTCAGCATGCATCTCTGCACCCTTTAGCCTAGACCAAGGTTATATGACATCACTGCCCACATACAGTAAGATGTGCTTTGCATCACACTGGCAATGAATTGACAGTGGACTCCCAATCCAAAAACAAATGGAGAGTTTTTATGAAATGTTTCATCCACATATCAGTCTGTCCATCCGTCTGTCCATCCATCCATCCATCCATCCATCCATCCATCCATCCATCCATCCATCCATGCATGCACATCAGAAAGGAAAGCCTGTCTACATAAACCTGCAGGAGTGAGGCTGTCCCTGGGGCTGCTGAAACACCCCACCCCCATTGCTCAGCCCCGAGCAAGGATTGCCTTTTGTCTCCAGCCAGCTTATCCAAGACAGTTGCTGCCTCACTTCAATTAAGTTTGAATTAATTCTTGCCGGTTTCCTTTACAAAACATCCAGGTTTTAATTGTTTCACCTAATTACCGGACTGTGACCCAGATCTGAGACCTGACACAGGTGATAGGAAACGATGGGCTTCCTCAGATCATATTTGAGTGTTGTCTCCTGAGCATCTGGGAGAGGGATATTCCTCCTCTTTGCTCCTGCTGATTTGTGGGTCTGACCTTCCAGGCCCTCGAACAAAATGAAGTTTCCCTAACAGATAAACACACCCCGACTCAATGAACAGGCCTCATGCTTAGGATCAAAAGTAGCTCTAATTCGTCTCCAAAGCCAGCCTGGGACATGTGTTTGAGTCAATGAGGAAAATCTGAACTTAAACTCACAATTTTGTGTCTTCCCAAATTGTGCAGGAGGCTTTAAGAATAGAGACCCACACACTGTGTAGCTGCTAATTATAGTATTCATTTCTAGCTAGATATTTGTATGCAAATATCAGCCTGTATAAATTTGGCATTGAAAGCACCCCAAGGCTCTAGCCTGGCAGATGGGTATTGGATCACAATGAAACTTAACAGTACCTGGGGGCCTTGGGGCCAAGCAGAGGCTCGGAGCAACAGGAGAGCATCCGTCTTCCCTCTTCCGAGATGACAGTGTGGGCTTTATACATTGTTCTGGCTAGGAAATATTTAAGAGGTGGTTTGGAAAAACACTTTGGGCAGATAGCCAATTCTCCCTTAATGTTCTGCAGACGGTTTGTAGACCTTGGAAAGTAGGACATCTTTAAATCACTTTATTTTGCTTTATTTTAAGTGGAGGAGCATCGACTTAAGCTGGGGGAATCTCGAAGCCCACTCTGTGGATTCATGGAGCCTCTAGTGGGAGGCAGGAGGCAGGTGCTAGAGGAGGGCTGTATAAACCCAGGGATCAATTTCCCATCTTTTTGTCCATGAGGAGGATGGCAAAGCTTTCTTGTCCTTATCCTTTCTTACTTTGCAAAAGAAAAGCACTCTTCCAGAGAATAAGATGAATCTTGTGCTTTGGAGAGACTGCTGGGTAGAGTCCTGGCTGGGACCTGGGCTATAAGCAAGTGCCACAGAATCCCATTTGCAGAGATTGTGGGTTTGGGGAGCAGTCCAGGGCAATTGTTTTCTTGTTCGGTTGCTACAAGTGCAGGGATGCAATTAAAAGCAGATGACAAGAGATTCCAAAGGAAAACAGCAGCAAAGGAAGAAGGCGTCTGAAAAAAGAAGAGCCCCATCCCCACCCCCATGCAAAAGGCATTCATAGTCAGAGTGGTGGAGGGGCTCTTGGACTATTGCCTCTTACAAAGAGACTTGGATTATCTGCAGCCATAATTCATATGCTCACACGTTTGGAAAGATTTCAATATCTGCCCCCATGTAAATGGGCTTAAAGGGTCCCTGAACCATGAGCACAGACTGGCTGGGCTTAGGAATCTTTATCCTTTAAGGCAGAAAAATGAATTTAGGAAAATGAAACTAGCTTTTTTTTTTTACAGACATCCAAGGATGTGTGTTACTAAGCTGCTTTTATGTTGTATTCTCTGGTTGAAAACTTCCTTGCCTTGAATTGGGCAAAGTAAACATGTCTGGTTTTTCCCAAAGTCTTAGGTAAATGAATAAAACTGGGCAAAATATCAAGTGGATATATTTTAATTTGTCACAGTTTCCAAAGAAGTTTAGGGCAGAGCGCTGAGTTCTCAGTGAGCTCATGGTATCATGGCTGATCCCAGGCCTGTCTTCCTCTCCAAGAACATCCTGACCTTCCCTTCCTGTGGCTCTTTTTTCATTAGTGTTCAAATTTAATCCTCAAGAGAAGAACATTGAAAAATGTTGAGGGACAGCTCTCTGACTAGGAGGACATCATGAAGGTGCTGAAGCTGCTGAAGCTGCTTAGGTGAACTTCCCTCATTCCAAGCTCTGTATTTGAATCTAGCCCGCGTATCATTTGAATGAGAGTTGGGATTCTTCCAAATCTTCTTCTCTTTACATTTACTCTCTGTAGGAGCTAGAGTGAACGCTCTTATTTTCCTCTCATTGCAGATGAAGAAACTGAAGCCCGGAGAGGTCAACAAACATCAGAGTGACCAACCCAGCCAGCAGCTGTGAGAGTTTTGGGTTAGGCCATCGGGATGATACCTTCTTTTAGGAAGCAGACAGTACCTTTGAGATCTGGGATGACTGTGCCCTATGCCAGCATCTGTAGTACCCAATTCTGCTCCCACAATCAGTTCAGAATGATTTCTGTTACCCCGGCTCCGTGGTCGATGAACAGCATCAGGCTGGAAGGAGTCTGGGAGGACTCAGGGAAGACAGAGAATGACAACAGAAGTGAGCTGACAGCCTGACAAGAGGGATGGAGACAAATCTCAAAGGCAAGCCGGGGACTGTGCACCAGGTAGTCCCGAAATAGATCAGGCCTGCATCATTAAGCAGCTGGAGTTTCTCCCAGATCTTCTTTTGGAGAGGCCAAAAGCCACTGGTGAGCTAAAACCACCCTTTGTCTTTAAAGGCATGCACAGCACGCATATGGCAAATTAATTTCTTCGTCATCACCACAGGAAATAGCCACACGGTGTCTGCCAAGTGTGCCAGAAGGAAGTCTCCACCTTGGCTGCTTCCAAGGCCACGGCAATCAGTGTCACCGGCTTGTCCTCCTGCTCAGAGACCTTCCTACAGTTGTTCTCTTGCATTTCATTCTGTAATTCCCTTGCCTTTCCTACACTTGGCTAGTGTCCACGTGTCACCCTTACCTTAGTCTTCCAGGAAACTTATTTTTATAAACTGAAGATAAATACAATATTTTACTCATACCCAGGTTGTCAAGAGATGTAGCTGGGGCCCAGAACACAGGGTCTGACACAGGATCGACAATGGGTTCCTGAGAGTGTTCATGTGACCCTCTTCATTTTCTATTAGAAACCAGAAAATATTTTTTTGTTTATATATTTACCTCAAAGGTGTGTTACAATTAAAGTGGGCCTTAAGTTTTAGATTCTGTTTTGTTGTTGTTGTTTGTTTATTGTTGTTTGGCTTGGTTGGTTTTTGTTTTTGTTGTTTATTGTTGCTTAGTTTGGTTGTTTGTTGTTATTTGTTTGTTTGATTGATGTTTTAGGTTTCCTTCATTGTGTTTCTTTTACATCATGTCAATGTGAGGCTATAGAGTCGGTTAGTGATCTTGGCATGCCTTCCTGACACTGGAGTTCAGGTATCTGGAGCAGAAGGGTCTTTTTAATTCTTGAAGAGCAAAGTCACATAGACTCTTGGCCAGCCTTGTTGCTAGAGGCTGAGTCTGGATACCAGCCTGGCTAGGACTTGAGGCCCAGGTCCTACTCCCAATAAAATTTCTGGCTCCTCCACTGCTATAGTACCCTTGACCCATTTTTTGTGAACCTGAACTCATTGTCTTGGGCGGACACATATCAATACACTATCTCTTCGCTGCTAGGTCTACTTTGGAAGGTGACATCCATGTATTGAACAATTGAAGCCCCACTTAACTTTCACTTCTCACCTGGTGCTGTTTCCCCCCTCCCCCCCCCCCCCCCCCCCCCGGGAATCCATTCTCCGTCACTTTTTTTGTGACGCCAGTCAGAGGCCCCAGTTTTTGTTGGGGTTTCCATGGCACTGGAAAAGGAGCTCCCAAGCGCCAGCAGTCACTTTCCACATGTAAAACTATCTAGGGTTGCCAGAGAACTTCTCCAAATACTTGCTGAAATTTCTGGACTATTAGTAGTATGCTGTGAAGATAAAACATCTGGATCCTGGGCAGTTATTTTGCTGTAACTTAAAAAAGAGCAGAGATAGCATGGCTCCATCTGCCTGTCACCTATGCTCAAGGTGGTAAGCTGGCTTCTACTGGCATCACTGCAGAGAACTGCAACCCTGGATCACTTCAAAGATCAGCCTAGAAATGGAGATGACTCTAAATAGCTTTTAGATTTGCTATGTTGGCACTGAGAAATTCTGAAGTGGTCTCTTAGTAACATGTCATTGTAGCTTGGCATTGTTTCAAGCCATCTCATGTTGGTACATAAATACACGTTCAGGTCCCTTTTTAAAACCCATGTCTTGATGGATAGTGGGGTTTTGCCAGTTGTGGATATTGTGAATAGAGTCATGCTGGACTTCAGCTCATTCATAGCATTTCTTCACACAACCTCGGCTATGAAATGTCTTATTTTGTCTGAGCTCTGGCTGCTGACAGTGGCTCTCCTCAGAGCCTGGACCCATTGTATCTGGGCCAGAGAGCTATGTGATATCTGCTTCTCACATCCATGGCCGAATTTGGTATTGTTGGATACACATTTTGTCCCTGTGGAAGGTGTATTGTTTCTCATTTTGCTTTAATTTTCCTTTCCTGCGATATTAATGCAAATGAGTAACTTAGACCATGTTTAATTGACTTTTTGGCTTTCTTCATTTGTAAAGAACCCACTTAAGCACTTTACACATCTGTCTATTGACTTGTTTGTCTTTTTCTTATTGATTTGTAGGCCTTCTTTACATAGGTCGGCTCCTAATCGCTCTGTGCATTAAATCCACGGCCATTTGTCTTGTCTTCTGGATTTATAAGTCTTTCTTGACCCCACAATATAAAAATAACTGGTTGTTATTATTATCATCTAAAAACATTGGAATAATTTAAATGACATGAGCTAAACTTTTGGAAAATATTGGAGACTACATACAAATGTTCTTATTTAAGTGAACAGCCAATTCTCCTAATGACATTGTTCAGGACTATCTGCTTTCCATTGACTTGAAATACTGCTCTGAAGTATTACCCAGGTAAGCACTTTCAGGCATGTTTCTCTGAGCTCTTGAGCATTGGTATGCTGATTCCCAAAGATGACACCATTATACATATCCCACCATCAGTTGAGCCCTTTATTGGTATACCTTCCCTCATTTCTTGAGGCGGGCGGTTCACTGGCCCCAAACTTGCTGCTCATTCTGGGTCAGTGGTCAGCAAGTTCCATGGATCTGTCTGTCTCTGGTGTTTTTCATTGATGGGATTACAAGTACACACTACTGTGCTTGGGTTTCTGTGGGTTCTTGGGATCCAATTCATGTTCTTATGCTTCCAAGACAAATATCTTACCAACTGAGTCATCTTCCAGGTCTGTCCAGTATTTTTGAAGACTAATGGCAAGTAAAGTATTTACTACAGACATGTTTTTGTTTCCCCAAAGTGCGTGCGTGCGTGTGTGTGTGTGTGTGTGTGTGTGTGTGTGTGAAGTCAATTTCTAGGTACTAAATGTTAGTGGACTAAACCTTGGCCTTGGTGAGGAGAGGATATGGCCAGCCTGAACTTTGTCATTATAATCCAGTTGCTGCACCACCACCATTCATAACTCCCTGGAGAGAGCAGACACAGACTGTGAGGGTAAGAGTTCAGCATGCATCGTCTTTCCCAGAAACTCCTGTGATCATTCCAATCTCCCAATCTAAAACATCCTACAGAGTCAAGGCATTTGTCCCAGATGGGTGGCAGAAGGAGAGCCACCTACTTGGACCTGTCTTCATACTCTGACTCTAAGTCTGCCTCTGCCTTTCCTCTCTGACCTGCTGGCCCCTCCTGCTGTGACTTGTCAACCCCACTGAAGTGATTCTTGGCTGTCATTCCTTCATCTGGGCTGGGTCTCTTCTCTGGTCATAGAGAGGCAACTTCAAGAGCTCTGCAGGCAACGTTGGTCTTCCAGGATTGAAGAAGAGACTGGATATAAACTCATGAATGCATTTTATAACCCGACCTCTCTCTGTTACACTTGACTTTGGAAACATAGCTGCAGACATTGGTGTCTTGTGGCTTGTTTTGTTCTCTTAACTGACCCTCTTGCCCTCATTGCAAAGCCTGAGGTATGAGTTCTGTGGTGTCCAGTAGCAAGGAACCCGTAGAGTGGTTCAAGAACAAATATAAACAATGTCTAAATGTCCTTTTTGTGTGACTGTGACCTTGCAGACACTGTGTAGGCCATCATCTTGGTGAAACAAAATGATGGAACAGGTCTGCTTAGTTCATACAAAATCTCATGGCTAGTATCTACTACTGTTCAGTACTGAAGAAAGACTGAGAGGCTATTCCATTGCATGGTGGTGTTTTACTTTCTGGTTTTTTTGTTTGTTTGTTTGTTTGTTTGTTTTTGTTTTTTGTTTTTTTTTTGTTTTTTTTGTTTGTTTGTTTGTTTTGTTTTTTTCAGTCTGTGAGTAGGGAGCTGTCAGGGAGGGATCAATGTATTTAACACAGGGTACATATTGGGGCAGGTGCTACCAGATGCCTGGAGGACTTCCGTTCCTATGGAGGTTTAAGTGAAACACCTCCATTTCCAGTATTTCAGGGCTCTCAGGAAGCTTCTGTTTCTCAGGTAAGTAGAAGGTGTTTGAGGCAAACTTCACCTTTCTTCTTTCTAACAGGGGACGGGGCGGGGGGGGGGGGACCTTCCTAGCCAGAGAGATGCCAGCCTGTGCTCTGTAGCCCGGGCTCTGCTAGAGTTCCTTTGTTCATGTTGGTGGTGCTCCAAGGACTGCTGTCCTCACCCTGCCTCTGAGTGGCCACAGTGAGTGGTGCCTTCCTGTCATGTGTGAAGGAAAGTGGAAGGTGAGGCAGGAGATACTTGAGGCTTCATATGTCACAGCCTCTAAATCTTTCCAGGCGTTCCTAAGGCAAAAGACATTGGCTTCTCTCCCATGCTCCCACTGCTGGCCCTTGTCCTGGTTAGGTTTGTGTGGTGTGTGTGTGTGTGTGTGTGTGTGTGTGTGAACTTGACAACTTGACATGAGCTAAAGTCATCTAAGAAGCGAGAACCTTAATTGATAATTGAGAAAATGTCTCTATCATACTGGGCTGTGGGCAAGTCTGTGGTGGTATTTTCTGGATTGATAATTAGTTCTTGATTTGGCAGAGCCCAGGCTAATGTGGGTGGTGCCATCCCCGGGTCCTGGATGATAGAAAAAGGCAGGCAGAGCAAGCCAGTAAGCAGTGTTTCTCCATGGCCTCTGCTTCAGTTCCTGCCTCCACGTTCCTTCCCTGTGTCCCTGTCCTGACTTCCCTCAGTGATGGCGTGTGACCTAAGAGCTGCAAGATGAAATAAACTCTTTTCTTGACAAGATTCACTTGGTCATGGTGCTTACCATAATAATAGAAATCCTAAGACACCCAGTCCTGTCTGGGACTTATTCTGAGGAAAGCCCATGAGGCCTCTCTCATAGGCATGCTTCATGGATACTTACAACATGGATAGAAACCATGGAATGCCTTCATCTTGAAGCCCAGTACATTTGTACATCTCACCCCTTATCCACACCCATGCTGTCACCTGTTCTGAATGTATGACCTGGAACCTGTCAACCTCCCACCCAGGAAATCCACCCTGAGTCAGTGAATCCCCACATCTGCCTCTCTGCAGAGGAGCATTTTGTCTGGTCCTGCACCTCCATTCCACATGGTTGGCACAGTTGGCCCTTCTGGTTATGGTCCTCAAACAACTTGAGAGATGCCCAAGATCTTCCTTGGCTCTGGGGATACCCTGAAGCCCAGCAAGGAAGGCAAGGATGCCAGGACTCAGCTCCAAATCCCTAGTTTTAACATTGTGTCTCTGCTTCCTCCAGAGCCTCCGATGTCTGAAATGGTTTCATCCATGTCTCATAGAAGATGCACAAATGGGATGAAGTGCTGGGGGATATTACAGATGGAGCTCTGGATCCAAGAGCTGCACATTTATCAGTGTAGGGTGGAAAAGATTGGAAGAAGTGTGTATTGAACACAGACAGCCTCTCTTGCCCTTGTTCTCCAAGTCACATGGTGTGATCTTGCCTAACAGAGTAGGCTCAACATGTCAACATTCTAAGTCACTTAACATTGGTGTGTGTGCGTGTGCATGTGCATGTGCGTGTGCGTGTGCGTGTGTGTGTGTGTGTGTGTATGGTCAGTCTTAGGTATCAACTATCTACTTCTTTCTTTTTCTGTTTGAGACAGGGTTTCTCACTGGCCTAGAACCTTCTTTCAATTCTGTTAGACTGGCTGGCCAGTGAGCCAGAAGGATCCTCTTGAAATTGTTCTTCTAAGACTGGGATTATAAGCATGCATCAGTATACCTGGCTTTTTACATTTGCTGCAGGGGTTGAACTCAAGTTCTCCTGAGTGCATGGCTAGTACTATGTGGACTGAGCTACATTCCCAGACCCCACTGTACCATTTTTCTGTAAGACATTTGAATGTTCCCTAGTTTTGATTTGCTCAGGGGTTCAAGTGCCTCAATGATACTGAGGGACATCTGCATTAGTCAGCTACTTAGAAGATGGCTATGGGGTGATGGAAAAACAATAAGACAAAGCCAGCAGTCAGTCACCATAGCATGGAGCCCTAGTCCTTCAGTGCAGGCTTCCCCACCTTCCTCCTGTTCCCTGATTCTGGTTTGCAGAGTATGACCCCTTTCTCTGCCCCCTTCCCTTCCCCCATTTAACCTCTGAAGGCTGAATTCTGGGGTCTCTGCTTCCCTCCTGCCTTTCTGGCTGTGGCTCCAGAGCTCGCCTCCGCCACCCTCCTCTGGAGGAATCGACCTTTCTGCTGTCACCCTCCTCGTGGCCCGAAGACACGGTTTTCCTAATAGAGCGTTTCATAGCAGCAAAGTGGTTGTCGATAAACCCTTCAGGTCGAGCAGAGCCTTTGAGTCAAAGGCAATCCGCGCTCCTCATTGAGCACTGAATGGTTTGTTTCAAACTCTGGTGCCAGTCTGGCTCGGAGGAGAGGACTATTATCGCTATTAGGTCTTCCTGTGGTTCCTATCGTACGTCTTATTAGCAGCTTGTGTAAGCACCTGCTTGTGGATCCATCTTTATCACTACCCTGTTGACTCTAATTTTATAAAACCTGTACAAAGTGAATAAATTAACGGGTGTGAACCCCGCTGGGGCCCTGACCCTCAGTGGCATGCAGGCCCCGGCCTGCTGTACAATGTAACGATCACATTATAATCTTGTGATATTATTCAAAACGACTTCAGATAAATGAATGATAAAGCAGGGTGATGCTGCCTCCATCACAGAGCTGATATGGTCCCTAATCAGTGTCCAGGCATATGTCATTACATAAATTATGAACCCAAGCTGCATGGGAATTCCCCCAGAGGCATCAGCTGATGTCAGGCCACGGGCTGAGCTCTGAATTCTGAAAAACAACATTCCCTTTTACTCTTTTTTAATTTCTCAGAATTGCTCACAGACTTCTTCAAGGCCTGGGGAATATGGTTGGATCTGCCTACTACTGTCTTCATGGGAAACGATAAACACTTTCTCTTTCAAACTCTTTTCCACCCTCATGTTCTCTATCCACTTACCGAAAAGGGCTTTTCTCCTGCCTTGAGCTGGTGAGCGAAGAGTCCTTAGGTTGTGTAAGTGGATGGTCAGTGCAGGGGGGGGATCAAAGGCATCAAAATGCCAAGTTTAGGATTCTCTGAGTCCAGAGTCAGAAACCAGGCCATTGGTGCCAATGGTGGCTTATTGGATATGGTCTTACAGTAAGTGTAAGAGGCATGGACGAATTCCCCTAAATGCAGGCTGGCTACTAGCTGTTGAGTGCTGGTTGGATGGGTGGGTAGAAGGCTAGACCGCTGGCTGGCTAGATAAATAATAACTTCATCATGGGAATGAGGCTTCCCGTGGTGGGGCTGTCACCTGAGATGTTCACACCATGTCAGTTGGGTTAGAGGTGCCCTACCATAGTTAGGGGCTCATCTTCCTTTGAACCATGCTCACCCACTTGGCAGCTCATGCCCTAGGACAAGTGAGTGTGGCTCTTTGATTCTCAATTCCTTTATCTGCAGAAAAGATATACTACACTCCTGAACATGGATAGTGAAGATTTCACAAGCTAATGGGGCCACTTTGCCAGTGACTTCTATGATTCCCCAGCACTTAACAAGCATCATAAAACTGAGAGCTAATGTTTCTAGCTATTGTTGTTATTTATGGGGAGATTGGAACACTTTGGAGCTCAATGGCTTGTCTAGCAGACTTCAGTAAGAGTTGAGTCATGGTGAGTTGCAGTTCTTATTCTAAGCTCCTGATGAAAGATGGCTTTAGTGTATCTTGTTAAGGTTCAAGCACAGTGGTGCCTTCTCTCATTTGCATTCTAAGATGCTAATTTATAGAATGATGAAGTTTGTCATTAGAAACTGAGTGACCCTACCTCTAAAATGTTGTCCTAATATGTGTCTGTGAAAGAAGCAAACTGTAAAACCTTATCATCATGTATCAGTCCGCCCATTAACATCACCCACAGTTGGTGTCTGCTCACCTTCTTGATTCTGTTGAGTTGGAGACAGATGATCTTTGAGGTGCCTCTCTGTGCAACAAACTTTAAGCATTTAAATGCAGGTTTTGTGTTCGTGGCCTCTTGTCGCTGTGCACATGACTTCTAGAATTAAACGTGTGTATCAAAGGATACTCAAAAAAATCAGCTTGCCAGGAGCCATGAGTCTGTGGGATGATGGAAGGAACAAAGCCAGTGGGGAGCTTGGAAGATTGGAAGGGGACAGAGTGCTGGAGTCACAGGGCAGAGCCCAGTGAGGAGGCAAATAAAATGGGGAACTGTAAAAAAGGGTTTGATTGAATTTGAAAAATCAAACCAGGTGGGAGAAGAGACTCAACCACATAAAGTTCAAGGGAAGGTGAGGAATGAAGGGAATTTTTCACGGCCAAAGACAGTAGTGACACCAGGAAGGAACCCTAACACTAACGCTTTCTCTGCCTTGCTAAGGCAAAGCCCTCTCACACAGGGTCTGGAAGCAGTCCTGTGGGAGACCTGCCAGATGCTGACTTGTCAAGGAACGTACATGAGAAATTATATGATGCACTTTAATGCAGTTTTAGAGTTAATCTTTCACTGCTTTTTAAAAAATAATTTTAAACACAAAATTGACACTGGTCAACTCCATGTGTGTTGATTTCCCTCTTTGACTACCTTCAGAGAGGGCTAATGACTGACTAATGGAATCCAGAAGCTGGCTGGGCACACCCTCACTTCATCTGGGTCACTACTGTTTCAAGCCTGGTGCTCAGATTCATGCCACTGGGTCGGCTTTGATTCTAAAAGTATTAGTTAATAGACAAGTCTCTATGAGTGGTCTGAAAGACACCCCAAGCTTAATTAGTTTACCAAATGTATTTTGGGGATGACTTGCTAAAATTCTCAAATAATGGGCTTTGGAACTCTGGAGATTTACTAATACCCAAGAAGTAAGATTATAAAAACCATAAAGGATTGCTGTTGGGAAAGACAATCATTTTAAATGCAGTCAGAGGAGGAAATTAGATCCTGCAGTTACCACACCATCAATGAGAGTTTAACGAGGTCTAACCATTACTGAAGCACTGGGCAATCTTCAAATAGTAAAACACCAAAGATTCTCATGCCTGGGCTTACATGGTCTGAGAGACCTTACATGTTTGATTATGCTGACAAAAAAAAAAACCCGTGATGAAGTCAACCCACATGCAGGTTAAGAGCCAGGGTGACAAATTAGCAGCACTTGTATTCTATAAACATCCTGTATTCTTGTGCCGCGGTTTGTACAAATCCAATACACTAGCCCACATGGTATGGTGTGTGGGATCAGCTCTATACTGTTCAGATGCTGCTGTGGGATCTGGCTGCTGCTCTTGCCTTGGCCACAGTGCCTGATTCTAGAGGGGCTTCCCTGAGCAGTCCCTACACCACATGGAACAGTGGGTTTCTGTTTATTTTCAGGCTGTGGCTAAGCACAGATAATTGTATTCCCCAAAGATATTTTTTTTCTCAGATTTTGATAAAGTCAAAACAGAAATTAAACTGGAATTCTGTAGCTGATGGCATTTATAGTAGTTTTTTTTTTTTGCTAACACAAATGTTATGATATTTTTTTAAATGAAGAAAATTGGCCTTTCTCCCAGAAAGGCAATGCTGGGAGGAATTGGCAGATCTGTTGAAGTATGTATATATACAATATGTATATATACAATAAAAACAAGTGACATGCCAGGCCTCCCTCCTTCTGTTCTCTCTCTCTCTTCTCTGTCTCTATCTCTCTGTCTCTATCTCTCTCTCACACATCCATTCATATTACACATGTACCAATGTACTATGCACATATAATACACACCACACATCATGTGTGTAATATAACACACACTCTGTCACATACATTGCATAGTTTTCTGTGGAAAAGCTCTTTCTCCATATTGCCTCTCTCACCCCAAAGTTCATTGAACAGAATTATTTGAATCATTCTCAAAGCCAACTCTCGCATCTGACAGTGTGGAGCAGTGATCACGGGGACCTTAGTTGCTGATTTACTTCCCAAGTGTGTTAAGCTGTGTGCAGCATGCTCGTTGAGTGTGTCTGCACACGTGTCTATCCATGAGGACATGGTTATGCACGTTGCTGGTGTCTTTTTTTTTTTTTTTTTTTTTAGCAACTTCTAGACTGATTTTTCTGGATCTTGATGTTATATGTTCACAGAGCCCCATGAGAATTCAGTCTGAGCGGACAGGCAACTTGGGTCATTCTGATGTGTCTTGGAACTCACTGAGAACAGGGGTGACTCTCTCTCACCATGCTCACATGTAACCGTGTGTGCTGATGGACAAGCTAATTAGCTTGATGGTGGCAATCGTCTCCTGAGGTACCCTTATACATCACCATGTGGACTGGAGACTCAGGTGATGTATATTTGTCAGTTGCAATCTGAAAAGGTAGAAAAAGAGGAAAATGGAGTTTTAGCAGAATGTTTAGAAACACATTTAAGCTAAATTATCTATTTGCATTTATGAAGATCAAACCGATTGTCCACATTCATTCATCAATCCTGGCGATATCCTGGGGCACTTGGCTCCCTGGCAGGCCTGGGAGGAAACCAACATGGATCTAATTTTTTGGGAACCCATGGCCTGGCACAGACACTTATTGAGAAGCTGGATTTCAGTGGGCACTGGGAAAGAGGTGCTGAGACCATGTGGAAGCTTCTTGAAGGAAGTGGCTCTTCAGCTCAGAGCTGAAAGGAGGTGATAAGCCCAGGTTGGGAGCCAAATGGCCCCTGGGGGAGGAAGGCAAGACCCATACACAGAAAACAGGCCAGAGATAGCCAGTACGTGGAGAGCCCAGGGCCATGGCAGTAGGTTGCACAAGGCCTTGTGGGACAGTTTTATGTTCTGCAAAGACTGAAGCAGCGAAACTTGCAGAATATCCCACATTTAGGTGACCCCAGTTGCAAAGTTTGTAGTTACCCTTTAGCTCTCCTTCTGTAGACCCCAGAGACCAGCATCCTGTCTGGACAGCAGCATCTCTCCCACACTCTTCTGTTGCTGGGTAGAGGAGGAGAGCTTGGCTTACGACAGGTTTCTCCCTTTCTTTTTCCCCACCCTATTCTTTTTCTTCTTTGCCTTCTCTGTTCCTTCTCCCTCATGATATACCTAGGCATAGGTCATAGTGTTACACATGGCACATTTCTTTCTTCCTGAGGTATGCTTTGGGAGGAAGGACTAGACAAAAGGATGTGGGGATGAGCCATCTCAAGGTTCTATACAACAAAGATTCTTCCCTATTGACTACAAGCAGGATAGGAGATGAAAGGTGTGAAACAGGAAGATCAAGTTTCGGGTTGGGGTCATCCATCCAGAGGAGGGTTCAAACCCTGGCTCTCCACTTCCTAGCTGTGTAACCTTGGGCAACTTTATTTTCAGAGGCCTGTCTCCTCCACCCCCTGCCATGTAGAATATAAATAACCGTGCCTTGCCTTCTGTCTCACAAAATAATCCTCACTCTTAAGGGAAACAGAGTGAATACAATATCAAATATTTGCATGAAAGTAACATAATGTAAAATAATAGTAACCTGACTTTATTAAGTTGGAAAATGTAGAATAAGCATGCTGAACAGTAAAAATACATACATGCTCTTTCACACAGAGATACGCAGAACAGAACAAGCTTACCAATACAAAATGAAAGCATGTCTCACAGTTATTTTAACAATAGCAATGTCTTAACAGGCATTAGGCGATGAAAGATGGTGTAGTCATGGGAGCGTTTCCTATTTGTGCCCCCTCTGGACGATAATAAAGTGTGCATGCTCCTATGGAGATGGTCCACAATTTCAATAATATATTGTAAATACACAGTAAAATACAACTAGAACTTTGGTTCCCAGCCCTGGGTATGTTATGCTGCCCCATGGAACCCAAGGGAAACTCCCGGTGGCAAACAAAATTCAGGAGGGGAACGCCCAGCTCCATTGAATAATTGTCGCTGTCTCTAACCTGTTTCCTTCGTGCGACTTCCATTATGCTGATTGCCATAAACAGGCATTACGAGCGAATACGACGTGGGGGGACAGAGTCTGGGGAAAACCATGTTTGAATATTTGTTTCTGCGTTTACATGCTCCACTGATGAATGAAATGGTAAATATTTAAAGCCTGAAACTCTTTTCATTTCCCCTTCAAAGACCCACTCTGAGCCTCTCTGGTCGTCGGGCATTGCAGCTCCCCGAGTCATTAATCACTCTTTGTTTGGGCCGGGGTTTTATTGTTTGGAATTGTTCAACTCCTGCTCTGGATGGGAGAACACCAAGATACCAGGTCCTTTGTTCCTTGCCTTGGTCCTGTGGACATACCTGGAGGTCCTGGGTTTGCAGTAAGAGAGGGTCCTGTAGAAGTCACCTATGCTTTTCAAAACACAAAAGGCCAAATGTAAACAGATTACCTCTAGTTAAGCAGCTTGATGGACACTTCCCTGTGACTTGTGAGGGCTCGCTAGATGAATGGTCACCTTTTAGAAGCCCCTCCCAGTTAATTTTAAAACAGATATTAGAATCAAGTAAGGGAGGAACATTTTATTGATGACTGATTATTTCCAAAGATGTATTTATGTACTGAACAGGGGACAGGAATCGATCTGATTGTGCCATGTGGAGAAATAAAAGAATTACGAGAAACACTTGATTTTTTTTTTTTTGCAATTTAATTCACAACTTATGATGATAGAGTTAACCATGGGTCCTCAAGAGGCCCTAAGATACAATCCATCATTAGAGGGTATTTAGAAGCATATTGGAAAGCCTTGATAATGTATGGTTTTGTGGCTATGCTAATGTGATTTAGGAATAAAAATATAATAACTTTCACCCCAAAATCACATAACATAAAATATCTTCTGTCAGGGAGTGATTTGTGGGTTGCGTTTTGCACGTGTATGTGGGTTTGGGCAGTTCTTTATAAGGTGTGTGAGCTTTTATTTTGTTTACCAGCATACACCACGGTACTAACAAGGGTTTTATTTGAAGCACACACTCCAGGTTTACAATATTATATTGAAGTGTATACATCCTTTGGTGCAACAACAGCAGCAGCAGCAACAACGACGACGACGACAACGACAACAACAACAACAACAACAACAACTGCTCCTCGACTATATCCACACTAGTGACAAATCTGCCAGGAAGTGACTAGTTGATATGCCTTTTTATTACCGGAGCTGCCTTGTTTTCTCTACTCAGAATAAAGAAAATCACAGGATTCTTACAATAATAGCTGGCAGCAGGTAGTTACCGGGAAACGCATGTCCCCGACTCTTCACTTTGTAGCATCCATCCGATGGCAGATTAGAGGCAGGAATCTGCAGGTCGGTGACAAATACACGGGTAATAGCATTCAGCTTGCCTAACTGTAAAAGTGAATTCACTGGTGCTCTTTGTTTGATTGTCGACCTGACATGTCAGATGAGAAGGGCCCCTTGGATAACCTGCCAAAACAACAGCACAAATAAACGTCAGACACCGCGGCTGCTTGATGTCGAATTACAAACATCGGGCCCATCATGGATTCAAATGGAGCGGCTATGTAAAAGCCCAGTGGTGCCCGTGGGGTGGGGCTAGTTGGAACCGAGTGCCTCTGGGTACCAAGCTGCTCGGGTGTTTTTTTCCCCCTTAGGGTGAGCTGGGAGCCCGGGCTCCGCAAACACGACTGCAATATTTAGCATTCATTGGTTTTCTTATAAAATTTGTCTGATCCTCTGATGTGACAGGCTCTGACGCTGGAGAAACTGCTTCTCAAATTGCCTCCTGTAGCACTGCTTGATTCCAGCGAGCGGCGGTTCTGGGCAGGAAAACTGTCCGAGGCGAGACATGCATCCTGCCGAGTCTCTTTCTTTGCGTATTCCCTTTGCACTGAGACGGAGCCCCACAGCTTACAAGATAGCAACTGTGGGAAAGGGGTGGTATTTATCGCCTGCGTTGTTTTTAGGTCCAAAGGCGGACTTACAGGGTTGCTCATTACACTTCTGCCTTGTGATAAAAATCTCTACAACCAGTGACAAACTTCCTTGGCTGGAGTTCATTTCGTCTCACAAGCTACTCAGACCGTATCATCCCCCCAAAACCCTACTCAAACACATTATTTCTTTAAATACGGAAAAAAATAGTCTTCTACAATCCCTTTTAAAAATTTGTGTCAACCTGTAGTTTTAAGTACCCACTTCAGAATGGGTAAGCAAATTATTATTTTTTTTAATTTTTATTTTTTTTTATTGTTTTGTACAGATGTGCAGGTACAAAATGGATTGAGCAGACTTGTCCTTGAACCTGTATATTTGTGCACTCGGGGTGGCATCCTGGTAGGCAGGAGGCCGGGCCATATTGCTAACTGAGCTGACAGATAATGAGCCCCTGCCCTGCCAGCTGTAGTGTGCTCCAAATGACCTACACACCAAGTGTGAGTGGTGCCTTTGACCAAGCAGTCTCAATGACATTTAGCATGAAGCCAAACTGACCAGGAGAATACTCAAGGAAAGATTGTCGATAGCTGTTTTGCCCCCTGGGCTGTGGTGTTGAAAATATACTATACATTTAAAATACATTTTCTCTATTCTTAGCCCCTGGTTTAAATCTTACGAAGTTTTAAATGGCTGGAGGTAACCGTGTGCATCTGAGTTCTTTAAAAGTTCAGCAAGAGGCTGGAGATTGGGATTTCTGGGTCAGCAATCATCCCAGGTTATGTGCTTGGGTTAGTGATTTTTTCCAAAAGAACACAGGTGAGGGGTACATGTCTAATGTCTATAAAAATTTCACAATTTTCTTAACACAAGTACTGGAATGTCATGGTATTTCTGTATGAATGGAGGAGTCTCGTGGCATCCTGACAACATCCTTGCTTGGTGAACACGCAGCTCATCAGAGAACTATGTTTATTTAGGTCTTTGTAAGAAGGTTATGAAAGCTAATTTTTCAATCGCCAATATTGCTGATTAAATCACCTTGCTTTGTATCATCTGGCCCAATCACAGGATGATGTATTTACCTTCCCTGTGTACGTGAAATAGATGGGGACAATGAAGTTTATTTTAACTGTAGTTATTTAGAAACACAGTAAATGGTAGACATAGCAGAGGATGCTCAACTGATCTAAGCAGCCCAGGAGCCGGCAGAGCAGGTGCTGGTGTCCCGTTTTTAAAATTACATTTCAGTGAACATAACAAACCCTCCTGCGTTACACACATCACAGTAGCGACTTATACTGGCATTATTCTGTTCGACCTCATTCCTGCTAATCACCCTCCTACTTTTAATAGCTGCCACAGTGGGCGAAACAGCTTACTGCAGTATTTCTTGCCGAAAGAATGCCTGTCAGGCGATTGATGACAAATTAAAATTAATAAAGAAGATCGGTGTTGAATTTGAGGGAATGGAGAAACCACAGCATCCACGTGACGCCCGTGGCCTCTGGGGCGCTCTGTGGAGAATAATGTTTTTGGTGTGCGTGTATTGTCTTGAAAGGAACGCTAAAACTGCCAAATCTCTGCCTGGAAGAGTTCCTGAAATAGGAGCTGTATTCTTTTAGCCCTCATCACATGTAATTTATCCCTCAGAGAGGCATTTCCCATTCTGCACACCTTCTCTCTGGCTGTAATAATAGCGTGTTTCCAAGGTTCTACAATTTTATTTACCTCGGTGAGAACCTTTGCAAGAACAATCACATACACATCAGAGTCCAGGAAACACAGTGGATAAGTTCAAGTTGAGCACAGTGCGGTCTGCGGAGGCGTCTGCCTCTGCTGCAAGAGGGCTCAGCCGCCTCCTTAAAGAACCAGCGTTTCTGTTTGTTGAAAGGTTTTGTGTTTGGGGGTCTTTCTCTTTCTTTGAGAAAACGCCTGAAATCGCAGGGTGCTGATCTGTTCTGTGCCACCAGAAGGAAGAGATGTAATATTTCGGAAGACTGGATATATAGTAAATAAATACGTTCCCATAGTTTACATATGTCTCATGTTTACTTATAAGTAGCATGTTCGTTTAAAAAAAATCTTGCTGGGAGAGCAGGAGCATGAGGAAGGTGCTTGCCATCTGGGGCTGTGGGGAGGGTGCTTGTAGATGATAGTAAAAGCTGGAAACATGGACAGGAGGGGCTCACTGCAGTGATTTGGGGCTAATGCTCCCAAATCAGAGGACAAAATTATTGTAATACTTATTTTTAAATTGACTTGTGTGTGTGTGTGTGTGTGTGTGTGTGTGTGTGTCTCAGACAACTGTCAGGAATTGGTCCATATAGGATCTGGAGTTGTAACTAGGTTGTCAGCTTGGTGGCAAGCACTCTTACTCCTGGATCCATCTCACTGGCCTGGAGGACAGAATTTTGACTATACCCAGGAGACTTCAGCAGCTGTCTTTCTCCTAAAGAGGTAGTAGTCTAGGCAGGGTCAAGGTGCATGTTCTGAGTGTCACTTAGTGAGCTCCAACAGTATGCTGCCCTGGAAAAGTGAAGTGGAAGTAAGCTAAGGATGTCAGATTCCCGGAAATGTAGAACAGCCCTACAGACATCACCATTCCAGCTATGAACAGAAAGGAGGCATCATCTTCTCTGGGGACAGGAGCCAAGGACTAGATCCATATGATCAGTCCTATCCATCCTCTTCCAGGGCCCAGATTTCTCCCTCTGTGTGTTCTCCTTTTAAGTTGCAAGCTCCAGGCATATATTCAGGGATGGGGTGTGAGTAACCCCAGCCATAGCATGAGCTTCTGAGAAATGAGAAATTAATTAAGGGGACCCTGTGTGCTGATCTTCATCTCCCCACTAAGAGCCTTCTTTGTACTTCTGACTCCCTGCTTTCTACCCTAGTTGCTTGGCCTTTCCCCAGATGCTGAGGCCTGTGTAGCCCAGCTGTGCTCGTCTGTCTGTAGTCTGCTTCTCCCAGCTGGCTTCGGGTTAGTACTGAGGTCACACTGGCTCCCTTTCAGTAGGCAATGTCAACTTTGGTACCTGCACAGTCATGGACTGGAGTTACTTTGGGTTGAGATAATTATCCAAGATCTGGTCATTCAGGAAAGGACCTGAGTACACACATGGACTTGATATTTCTTCTTTCCTTTGTCTTTTAGTGCAGGAAGACTTGGGTCCCCTGCAGGCCTCTGGCTCTAGGCTCTAGGCACTTTGGATTTAGGATACCTGGATGGAGAGACAGGGAATATGGAGTTCTGATATTCAACTACCACAGACTTCCACAAGAGTTTGAAAGCTTTGTCTCACTTCTGTAGAAGCTCATTCAGGGGACTAATTAGAAACTTGACATTGCAAATTACAACCCAAGACAAGCTAGGAATTGTATGTGTTCCTCCCCAAATGTCTAACGATGATGCAATATGCTTTAAGCACCGTAGCTGTAGCTGTGCACCCCCTCTGTGGGGTACCCAGCCATTCACTGAACAGGTGTGTAAGATGATCCACCCATTCATCTCAGTCCTGAAGTGTGGAACTGTTTTAATGCAGGATTAAGAGAGCTGATGCCTTGAGTAATTGAGAGGAATGCCTTTGTGAGTCACAGGGCTGACATATACTAGTCAAATTGCTCTGCCTCTGAGTTGTAAAATAAAAATAGAGAAAATGAGAAATTAATTCAATTAAACATTTTCACACCCACATTTTACCTTTCCTTACTGCTCTGGGGAATAATTTATGAAATGTATATCGCCAGAAGAGTTATTTTTTTGCCATTATTTTTAACTTAATGAGTATATCTTACATATCCGAGGGAAAGAACAAAGGTTAAATTTTACATTAACGGCACATTGCTACATGGCATGCAAATACCTCTATGCAAATATAAAGTCCCTGGAAGATAAATGTGTTATATTTTTAACCAGTTAACTATGACGGTGAAGTATCGTGTAGGGTACTCAGTGGCTTCATTTTTATATCTTTCTTGTAAATAATGCATAAAGTATGCAGATGGTGTCAAAATATGATTAAGCTATTAGCTTTATACTTTCCGTAGTTAAGAATGTGTTCAATGTGGAGCGCCTAATAACTCATTTCTAAAGTCGGTGACCATTATGAAATATCTCTTGTTCGAGTGAACGTTATCATGTGACATAATGATTTTGCTTAAAACCAAGTTAAATGAGGAGTAAAATTAAACAATATTGCATGAATTGTGTTTGACTAATTTTGTGTCACATTATATTAGCCAAGCTTTCAGAATTCGTGTTAATGACAAATAGTGCGGACCCCAACATGCTTTATATGTCTGCAAACCACCCTTGAGTCATTAGCTCTTTAGAGGTTGGTTCACTTTGGTGGCAGTTTTTGTAGCCACTGGCTTTTCCTGATTATTTTTGTCCATAAAAGCAGACACAATTTGGAAATAAATTTTACACAGAGAATGGGGGCTTAATTTCAATTATAAAGGCATGGTTTTGTTTTTGTTGTTGTTTTAATTTTTTTTGTGTGTAAAAAAGCAAAACCCATTCATTTGAAGACTTGAGAATATCAGGAAAATGTCCCTAAATCAGAATGATGGGGAGGGAGAGGGAGGGAGAGAAGAAGAGGGGGAGAGGAGAGAGGGAGAGGGGGAGAGAGTGAGATGATAGTTTCAAAAGGACTTTCCTGTCACGTGATTTTTAGGCTTAACTGGAAGCCTGGTCAGAGGACAGAAAGGATCACCCACTTTGTAAGCCCGTGACCTTCTCCAAGGTTAACAACATCTTTAAGCAGTTATGACAAGGTTGACCTCCTAGCTTTGTGATGTCGGAGGTGGCTGGGCACTGATGTCAGTACATTTGCTGTGGCTTGGCCTGCAGGCTTCCTGATCCTACCTGCCAGGCTGGGGTCTATGTGGGGGAATGGTGTCAGGGCAGCTCAGCTCTGCCCTTGCAGAATCAGGACTGATTTCAGGAGCAGCGGAGGGAAGCTTGCTTTCATAATGTTTACATGCACTGCCTGGAAGGAGAACTTGACCTTTATACAGAGCAGTGCTGACCTCTATGTAGTCACAACTATGATCTTTGCTGTTCATATAAAGGGATTTAAAGTGTGGGGAAACACCATGTATGGAGTAATAAAACTGATCAAGTATGAAAAAAACATCATGTAGGTGTCAGAGGCTATTTCCCCAAATGTTTGCAAACACACTTGCCTTTAAAACAATCGGGCTGGCAGGATGGAAGGCAGGCTGTTTGTAGGGAGTGTGGGCTACAGAACGAGGCACCAGTTATGTCTGCTGTGAACACTCACTTTCCTAGCCTCTGATGATGGAATATATATCAGGCATGGTAGCAGGAAAGGGCACTGACATCACCTGGGCCTTGTTCCTTCCTCAAACTGTTAGAAAACTCTGGGATGGAAGAGTGGTGTGGTGCTGTGGTGGTTTTCACTTTCGGCTGGTCTAAAGCGCTAAGTGCTTGCTTCTCTTGCTGAGCTGGGGAATTGTCTCTGGTGCTGAGGGACAGAAGTGACACTTGGACAGTGGTGCTAGGAAGTAAGTGGTGAGCGAGCCATGCTTTACCCAGGTAGGAGGTGTCCCCTTGGGCATTGGTGTGCCCTGTGACCTGCAGCATTTCTGGCTCAGTGTGGACTGAGGACTCAGTGTGGCCGTGTAGTGACTGATGGAGCATTGACGAATCGAAGGAAAAAGCCCACATCCTCTTAGAATCACTGTGACAACTGAGCATCTTTTTCTACACCCATCACCTGCTCGGGATTCAGTGTCCTGCTCACGGGAAGAAGACTTGACTACTTCATAAAGGCTCGAAGGCAACAGTGCCAGTACCTACGTGCATGGAGTTTCTGTGTTTGTGATGGCCAACCTTTGACACAGACTGACTAGATTAAGAATTACCCTGATACACATCTCGGAGTGTGTCTCAGTGTGCTTCCAGGGAGGCTTAACTGAGGAAGGAAGACTCAGAACTCTAATGTGAACATCTTCATCCCACAGGCTGCGATTCAGGATCAAATAAAGAGGAGAAATCGAGCAGAGGGCCACATGCTTCTTTTTCTGTTTTCTGATTGGATAAAACATAAGCAGCCACCCCAGACTCCTGCCGCATGCCATGATTCAAACTGTGAGCCGCAACAAGTCCTTCCTTCTTGACTGTGTTGTCTTGTCAGGTGCTGTATATAGCAATGAGAACCACACGACTACGCTTTTACGTGTAGACGTATCTGAGGGAGAACAGTTTCTGTGTTTGGCTGGTTTGTCTGTGATTGTTCATTCCTTCACACATACCTCAGTTTTGCACAGCCTCTTCAGTGAGCCCTCAGTTTTAATTAGATTTTTATTTTACAGAGTTTATTTCTAAAAATCAAGACAAACGATAGAAAAACAAAACAAAATATTCTATTATTAGCTCACCACCCATACAGCGCTCTGTTAACATGAAAGAAAATAAAGTTTAAAATCATATCTATGGAATTAATTAATTTGGGCTTACAGAGGCTCACAGAGACTGAACAGAAAACCAGGGAGCTAGCCTGGGACTGCCCTAGGCCCTCTGCATATTGTATTACAGTTGTGTAGTCTGGTCTTCTTGTGGGACTCCTAACATTGGAAACAGGGGCTATCCCTGACTCTTTGACCTGCTTTTGGGACCCCTTTTCCTCCTGTTGGGTTGTCTTACCCAGCCTTAATATGAGGAGGGTGCCTAGTCTTACTGAAACTTGATGCGCTGTGTTTGGTTGATATCCATGGGAGGTCTGGCCTACTCTAAACAGAGAGGAAGGAGTAGATGGGAGGGTACGGAGTGGACACTGTAGGGGAGAGGGACTGGGAGAAGAGGAAGAAGGGGAAACTGCAGTCAGGATGATATATCTGAGAGAACACAAAATAAATCACATGTGTGATTAGATACAATTTATACATATTATATATGATATATATCATATATGTGAATGAATGATTAGGGCATAGAAGAAAGTGTAAAGGAGGATTTCTTTCATTTGCTGCTACTAAATGTAATAGATTCTTAAAAAAAAAAACACAAACACTTGTGAAAAGACGAAGGTTATATATCGCCTAGTGTGTACATTTCTACACAGGAAACTCTGAGAGAAACCAGTATGTTTTTCATGGAACACACCTTGGGTAGCTTCTTTTCTTTGCATAAATATATGCAAACCTTTTTATCTTACAAGTTTTTCTTCGTTATTATCTTCTTAGCCAGCTCTGAAATTTTTGGCAAGTCCTTACCTCATGTTGGGCTGGTGTTTTACTGGTAAAACTGGTGTTTACTGGTAAACTGAGTGGTTTACCATGTGCAATACTGTGGGTTTGACCCCAGACCTTCAATAAACAAACAGTAGGGATTGTTTTTAAGGTCTGTGTAGGTCATGAGTTCAGATCCTTGCAGTACGTGGGTAGAGGCAGATCTTTACTGCTCTAGTTGTGACTTGATTAATCCCATGTCCTTTGTCTCCCACGGGTGGTCCTTCTGTGTAGCAGACCCCTAGGACTAGGACTTGTGAATAAAGTATAGCCTTTCTCTGCAGCCCAGGGTCAGGCATAACCATTAGTGTGGGCACCATGCACAAAGTAAACCTTCCTTAAGTCGCTTCTTGTCAGGATTTTTGTTACAGCAACAAGAAAAGTAACTCATGCAGTGTCACATATAGAAGTGTCTAGAAAGAATCGGTAGATGGTATATATTCAAATCTTAGTGAGATGGCCTTGGGCAAAAGACTTAACTTTCTAGGACATAGAAGTTATCCTTAGACAGGAAAGAACTTGAGAAGAAGCCATATGTACCCACCTGAAGGTATGGAGAAGTCTGATAATTCCTCCATCCCTGGGGTTTTTAATCCTGGTACATGGAGGCTATGTGTCTACTCTGTGTCCAAACAACATTTCTAACTATGGCCACTGAATGTCACCATAAGACAGAGAACCCTGGGAACCGAACCTGTAGTTCATCTCAGGTAACTAAATTTCTCAGAGTCCCTATTGATATTCCAAGAAGTTAGATTTGCTTAACACAGGAACTCCTTGGTCCTCTTATATTCAAGCAATTGCTTTTAATTTTTAAAAATGACCTGTTTATTGTGAGACAGTGAGCTCTGTGAGGCCAAGGTGAGATGCCTCTGCCCCTGCACCTACTCCCTGTGGAGACCACCCTGAACAGCAAAAAATGTCTTTTCAAACATCCCCCATACACCCATGACATGCATTTATCTACCTATCTACATTCCTAAGTGCTTTTGCTTGTATGAGTGGGGCCTTTAAGCTTGCCTGCCATTTCCCCCTCTCTCTGTAATGCATACTGCTCTCGTAAAGCTCAGAGCTATGGCACTGCTCCATTGTATGGGAATCTAGAAGAATAATGACTTTTCGCCAACACTGTCAATGCTGAAACTATTTCCACCCGAGTCCATCCGCGCGCATGTTTATTTCCTGTGAAATGACTCCTTATTCTGAAATAAACTTTCTTATATATCCTAATCATTCACCCATATATATCATATATCATATATATCATGTAATATTATATGTAAGTCCACATATGAGTTTTAACTTTATTTCCCTTCATGTTTACAGAGATTACTGTTTGTATGTGTGCTCAGCTAGTAGAATGATTCCTGTCCTGCCGTGGAATTACAGCAGAAGAGGGCACACCCACAGCATTTCAGTGGATGTTAGCGAACAGCTTTTAACATAGCTTCCACTCAGAGCACCAGAGACTCTGATATCTCTGAGCATTTACCAACACTAGATTTGATCCGTCTTTAAGCCCTCGCCAAAATGATGCACACACAGGAATGTAGCTTGTGGCTCTGCCATCCTTTTCCTGGTATGTTGGGTCCTGAAGTGATGGTTTCTGTCCTTTTCCCACTTTGATATGAGGTCTCATTGACCTCATGATGTTGGCTGCCCTCCCCCCCCCAACCCCCGTCCTGCCCTGTGGTTCTGACTTTATGTTAGGAGCTCCACACAATCCCTACATTTGGACCTTTGTATCACACTCTTGTGCAAATAGGAACCTTGCATGCACTTGCCTTATAACATGTCTTATAACTGGTCTTGCCTTATAACATGGGCACTTGATACATGTTGTAGTTTGCTTTTCCGTTGCTGTGATAACCATCCTAACACAAAGCTGCTTGGGGAAGGAAGGTTTTATTTCAGCTTAGAGCTTACAGTCCATCATCAAGGGAAATCAGGACAGGAGCTTAAGGAAGGAACCTGAAGGTGGGAGCTGATGGAGAGACCATGGAGGAGTGTAGCTTACTGGCTTGCTTCCCCTGGCTTGCTCAGTCTGATTTCTCAGAAAGCCCAGGCCCACCTGTTCAGGATGGCACTGTCCACAATGTGCCAGGCCCTCCTCTACCAATTAGCGATCAGGAAATGCACCACAGGCCTTCCCACTGGCCAATCTGATGGAGGCAGTTTCTCAGTTGACATTTTCTCTTCACAGGTACATCTAGTTTGTGTCAAACTGACTAAAAGTGTGAGAATACGTATTTGTTAAAGGATTACATGAAGAGCTACAAAAATGCCAGGACACAAATGAGGCAAGACTTACAGCTTCTGACTGTCCTCACGACAGGCTTTCACCTACCTCACAATAAAACCATTTCACCTTTCTTACGATCAAAGCAGATATCTCACTATTTCCTTTTCCTCTTACAGAAGCAAATTGACGTTACAGAAAATACAAAGCCCCCACTTAAAAACTCCTTTATGTTGGCGCTTATAAACAAACCAAACAAACAGAAACGTATGATTTAATGAAAATGACTTTTTGTCTACGAACTGTGTACCAATAAGGTTAATTTCAAAGGGGAAATGTGCTATTTACTAAGACTATACATATGGGGCTGGGGAGATAGCTCAGAGGTTAGGAGCACCTGCTGCCCTTGCAAAAGACTGGAGTTTAGTTTCCAGAGCCTACATGGCAGCTCACAATAGTCTCTTACTGTAGTTCCAGAGACCCAACGCCATCTTCTGGCTCCCAGGGCATTGCACACACATGGTCCACATACATGCATGCTGACAAACATACACACACAAACAAATAAATTAAAAAAAAAAACCTGTAGATGCTACACATAGCTTCCCATCCTAAGTGGAAGGGAGGGTGTGAGGGAGCTGCCTCCAGGCAGTCTGTGAGCCTATGTCTGCTCTTCTGCAGGATCCCCTGGATTTGAGATAAACTCCAAGGATTTAAATAAGACTTTAACTTTAGGAAGCTGGATAAATGTGTAAGAAAAAGCAGGAACTGTGATACCTCTTGACTCAGCAACTCAACCTAAAAGCCATTCAAACTAATGTTTGCACTAAAGAACGCGCTGTAAAGTGTCATGCTCAGGGGCAGAAGGTCAGGGGCTATGGAGATGGCTCAGTGTATAAACTACTAGCTGTATCAGTGTGAGGACCTGGGTTTCCCCAGAACCCATGGGAAGATAGATGTGGGTCTCATCTATAATCCTAGGACTCCTATAGGGGGATGGAAAGCAGAGACAGGAGAACTCCAAGAAGCTCAGGGGCAGCTAATCTGAATTACACAGCAACAAACATCAATGAGACCCTGTCTCAAACGAGGTAGAATGCAAAGCTAGGATACACACCCAAGGTTGTCCTCCAGCCTCTACAGATGTGCCTTTGCATGTGTTCACCCACACCTACATGCCCCATAACATATGAAAAAATTTAGAGGACTGGTTTATTAAATCATGATATCAGCTTCATGGAATTTATGCATTTGCTATAAACAATAAACATATATATGAATATGTTTGGGTATACTATATATATATATATGTATATATATGTACATATCTTGCTATAAGACATACATGTGTAATGTAAAAACACAAGTTATCAAATATTATATGGCACATGACTCATTTATCTAAAGCCTATCTTACCAAGATTTTATTTCCTTTCCATTAGGACAATCTGTTAACTGTAAAATAATAAGATTGAAATGATAAGTGTCCACCTGGTCTATCATCAGTAAATGACTGGATGTGTTGGCAGCTGTGGGGCCTGAACAGTGGAGCTGGAGAGAGGTCAAGGGTCATCTGCTCCCCAAGGTGGACCGGGTGGAAAGAACTGCATACATGCTTCTCTCCTCAGAGGTTCACCTTCTGGCTGGTGTGCTAGCTTCTTCCTTTGCTTCACAATGAGTGTCTCAACAGAATACAACTCCTGTCTGTGCCTCTGCAGTCTCCCTGCAAACGGCTTCATCCTGAGCTGAATTCTGTTCCTCTTGTGAGTCCAACAAAATCCTGCCCCTTGTCCTAGTTGCCACGCCCCAAGTCTCCATTTCGTCACACTTCTCTGTCTCCTTGGCCTCAGTGGGTGAAGGTGGAAAGAGGAGCCAGGAAGGCCTCACAGGGAGAACAGATTAGAACTGGGTTTGGGCTCTGTTCTGTGTCCCAGAAGCTGGGACAAATCATGTTGGGCAGACTCTCAGGATGCACTTTTAACCCCACTGCAGGCTTGCTTCTCAGAGAACAAAGTCCTTTTGGGGTCACCACTGTCTCATTTGTCACTGTGTCCAATGTCTCATCCTGCAGAGCCACTGTGGACAATGCCAGGGGCATAGACCTGCTTCAAAGATGCTCTGGTCAACACCTCCTTGCAGCAGGCCCCTGCATGAAGCCGCCATGGCTATAATGAGTTACTTTATCACTGAAGCCAAATTTTGATGTTATATCCAGTGTGTTGAGAAAAGCCTGATGTAGCTCTTGGCTGGCTTTGAACTCTACAGACTGAAACTCTTGATTCTCCTGCCTTCACCTCCATAATGCTGGGATTATAGGTGAATGCCATACTGGCCCGAATTTCAGCTTAAAAACAACTTCTTCGATTCTGCTTCTGCTTCCTCTTCCTCTCCTCCTTCTCCTCCTCTTCCTCCTCCTTCCCCTTCTCCTCTTCAGTCTCCTCCTCATCCTCCCCCTTCTCCTCCCCCTCCTCTTCTTCTTCTTCCTTCTCCTTCTTCTTTTCTCCCCTTCTTCTCCTCCTTCCTTCTCTTTCTCCCTCTCTTGCTCTCTCCCTCCCTCTTTCCTTCCCTTCTTTTTTCCCTCCTTCTGCCCCATTCTTCTTTCCTCTTTCCTTATATGTATGTATGTGTGTGTGGGGGGGTACATGCAGGCTATGGTGAAGATCAGAGGACAGTTTGGGGCAGCACATTCTTTCCACTCGGTGGGACCCAGAGATGGAACTTAGGTCATTAGACTTGGTGGCAAATGTCTTTACCTACTAAGTCATCTCTCTGGTTTCTGCACTTCAATCTTGCAATTTGAATGTTGTGGAAGAGCACCAAGATTTCCAAGTACCCTATTGCCAGGGACAGCAACCCTGGTACCTGAAAGCATCTGTATGGCATTGCCTAACCATGAAGTCTTCTCTGACCTTGAGCTAATTGCCCCCTGTCCCCAGAACTCTGCACAGTAGCAACTATTGCAAGTGATGGATTGGTTCTATAGTCTTCTCAGACCATGAGATAGGGATAACAGAATCATGACCTTGTTTTGCTTTATTAGTGTTTTGCAGTTAGAATCTAGAAAAGCACATGGTACAGAGCTTTTGAAAGTCAGCTCTAGGGATTCTTGGGGTTCTCACATCCCTTTTAGGGGTCCATGAGCTATATAGTTTTTTTGTCTTTATATCAGGTCAAAGTTATTTTTAAAACAACTAAGACTTCATGATCTTCTCCCTCCTCTCTCTGCTATCAGTTTATGTTGGAATTTTCTAGAGTTCACACACAAGAAATTGAATGCAGAAGCATATATAAAGGCCTGGATGTCTGTAATATCCTTCTTATTAGCATGCTGATCAGTGATCACTTATCTTAAGAGGAACTAATGTGGAAACCAATCTTTTATTTCTTTTTTCTTGAATATTTTATTTATTTACAATACAGATTTCACCTCCTTTCCCCATTTCCCCTCCCTAGAATCCCCCTATCCTATACACCTTCTTCTTTATGCTTTTATACCATTTTGATTACATGCATGTACTAAGTAAGGTCAGTTCTAGGTTGAGGGTGTAGCAATACAATAGATGCAAATAGTCGAGGAACAAGCAAGACAATAAACACAAATAGTCAAAGAAAAAGCAAGGCATTAAACCCAATTAAATGAACACTCCCGTGATCACTGTTTCTAAGGGCTTATCAGGATGACCAAAGTATCTGAGCCTACTTCCCTATCTTAGCCCAAGGTCATTTTCATGTCTGAAGCCTACTTCCTTGTTCTAGCCTAAAATTTAGATTCCTGTCTGAAATTATCTCTTTGTTCTGTCCTAATATTTAGATTCCTGCCTGGGATTACTTCTTTGTGGTAGCCTACAATTTAGACTCCTACCTGAAATTACTTCTTCGTTCTAGTCTAATGTCAGATTCCTGCTTGAAGCCTACTTCCTTGTCCTTGGCCAATGTCAGCTTCTTGCCAAGCAGCCCCAAAGGCTCTCCACCTCTCCCCCTTTTTTATTTTGTTAACAAGACTGAGCCTGTCTTTGGTCATTCTGACAAGAATGCCTTTCTTACCTGTCATGGAATATGCATTATCAAAGGCAATGCAATTCTGTCTTAGGTCGGTAAGGCTCTGTACAGAATCTTACCCGTCCTTGACTTGCCAGCCTGTTAATTTAATAACTCTGTCTGGGGGTCCATTTTCAGGTTTAAGCAATGTACTTTGGCTGCCAACATGTTGATGTGGTTAAAGGTAAGCTTTAACATGATTGGCAGGAATAAAAGTATTCCCAGGACAAGAAGGGCTAGCCTAATCAAGCTATATATGCCATTCCTGAGGTTTGTCCAAAATGGAAATACTGAGCTTAGGCCATGGATAATCTTATTGCATTTTCTGCAGCATCAAAGGTCAACAGAGAAGCATTCTTTAAATTCATAATATCACTATGCAAAGTTAACACACCCAGAGAGGTGTTAGGATTATGCCAAATATCCTACAAGTGTCTTTAAACATTTTTCTAATTATATTGACAATCATTATGAATTTCAAAAGTAACACTACTCCAATGATATTTGTCATGACACTTGGGATGGCTCCTAACTCTTAAACCCTGAACCTCCTTCAGATAATCTGAATGGGTTCGTTGTTCCAGAAACCTATATAAATTCTTTTGTATACTCAATACATTAGTAACATTTTTTTTTTTTGCTAGATGGTTAACAAAAATAGTTGTCTTAACTCCTTGTGTCAATGCTATTGCAGAAGCAGTGGTGCTAGCAATCAATGAAATTAAAGCTGTTATACCAGTGATAATCAAGCCTGCTACCCTCTTGCTTCTGCTTAAAGCCTAACTCACTTTAACTCCTCCAGCACTTTCAAGCTTTTTTTTTTTTTTTTTTTTTTTTTTTTTTTTTTTTTTTCTTTTATTCTTTTTTTTTTTTTTTTTTTTTTTTTTTTTTTTTTGCAGAATCAAGGTTTTCTAATACTCAGGGCAGTGAGATGAAAGCTGGTTGATAGACCCCCATAACAGACATGCCAGGTTTTAACACACTAACATAATTGGAAATTATACAGACCATGCTACTTACAATAAATGCTGTAGAAGAGACAAAACCAATTTTATCTTGACAATTAAAAGAGCCTTAAAACATGCACTAACCCTTGTTTGAAATCCAGATCCTGTTTCAACATTATCTCTTGCTATCCTAACATCATAGTGAACTACAGCTAGCTTCCAAATATGTCTCTGCCAAAGTCTAGATCCAGTCTTCCAAAAGTATACTGTTATTTCCTATAGTTGATTGATTTCTAGACCAGTTCATGATTGAGTCTTAATAGCGGGACACCTTTAAGAAGAATACAAGGGACATAATTTCTCCTTTCGATTCTCTATCCCACAAGGTCTAAAAACTTGAGACAAGGCAGCTTGTCCCATCTGGGATATAGTCAAGCAAAGTTGGGTCAGGATCATATGTCCAATACAGCTTCCCAGTCACCCTTGTCAGGGCACTCAGCAAGCTCACAGGTCAGCATCATTCTTTGTCTCAGCAACAGTATGTCTCACCAATCTTTTTAAAGTTCCACAATACCTTGTCCTTGAGGATTATATGAAATTCCTGTAATAAATTGTTGACAAAAAGTCTCGACTGCTCAACTACAATTGCCAGACCCATTATCTGTTTTATTTAATTGGATATTTTATTTATTTACCTTTCAATGTTTTCTCCTCTCATATCCACCCCCCTCCCAGCCCCTTATCCCATCCCCCCTCCTCCTATTTCTATGAGGGTGTGCTCTCGCCATCTTCCCATTCCTGCCTCCCTGCTCTCAAATTCCTCAACACTAGGGAATCCAAACTTTCAGGCACCAAGGCCCTCCACTTCCACTGATGCCTGACAAGGCCACCCTCAACTACCTATACAGGTGGAGCCATGAATTTCTCTCTTTGTGTTCTCAGGCTAGAGGTTTTAGAATGGCTATTCCAGCTTGTTTCTTAAGAACCATTTGCTCGAAAAAAAAAATGTTTTCCAGCCTTTTACTCTTAGGTAGTGTCTGTCTTTGTCACTGAGGTGGGTTTCCTGTATGCAGCAAAATGCTGGGTCCTGTTTACGTATCCAGTCCGTTAGCCTATGTCTTTTTATTGGGTAATTGATTCCATTGATGTTAAAAGATATTAAGGAAAGGAGATTGTTGCTTCCTGTTATTTTTGTTATTAGTGGTGGCATTGTTTGTGTGACTATCTTCTTTTGGATTTGTTGGAAGAGGATTACTTTCTTACTCTTTCTAGGGCATAATTTCCCTCCTTGTATTGGAACTTTCCCACTATTATTTTTTGTATTGCTGGGTTTATGGAAAGGTATTGTGTAAATTTGGTTTTGTCATAGAATATCTTGGTTTTTCCATCTATGCTAATTGAGAGTTTTGCTGGGTATACTAGCCTGGGCTGGCATTTATGTTCTCTTAGGGTTTGTATGACATCTGTCCAGGATCTTCTCGATTTTATAGTATCTGGTGAGAAGTCTGGTGTAATTCTGATAGGTCTGCTTTTATATGTTACTTGACCTTTTTCCCTTACTGCATCTACTATTCTTTCTTTGTTTTGTGCATTTGGTGTTTTGATTATTATGTGATAGGAGGTATTTCCTTTCTGGTCTAGTCTATTTGGCATTCTGTAGGCTTCTTGTATGTTTATGGGCATCTCATTATTTAGGTTAGGGAAGTTTTCTTCTATAATTTTGTTGAAGATATTTATTTAAGTTGGGAATCTTCTTAATCTTTAAGATTAAGAATCTTAAATTGGGAATCTTTAAGTTGGGAAGATATTTATTTATTTAAGTTGGGAATCTTCACTTCTTCTATACCTATTATCCTTAGGTTTGGTCCTCTCATTGTGTCCTAGATTTCATTTTGCATTTTCTTTGACAGTTGTGTCAATATTTTCTATGGTATCTTCTGCACCTGAGATTCTCTCTTCTATCTTTTATATTCTATTGGTGATGCTTGTGTCTATGACTCCTGATTTTTTTTCTAGGTTTTCTATCTCCAGGGTAGTTTCCCTTTGTAATTTCTGTATTGTTTCTACTTCCATTCTTATGTCCTGGATGGTTTTGTTCAATTCCTTCACCTGTTTGGTTGTGTTTTCTTGTAACTCTTTAAAAATTGTTTGTGTTTCCTCTTTAAGGGCTTCTACCTGTTTACTTGTGTTCTCAAATTCTTTGAGTGTTATTTATGTCCTTCTTTAGGTCCTCTAACATCATCATTAGAAGTGATTTTAGATCTGAGTCTTGATTTCCTGGTGATATGGGGAATTCAGGACTTTCTAGTGTGGGAGAACTAGGTTCTGATGATGCTGAGTACCCTGGGTTGCTGATGCTTATGTTCTCACACTTGCCTTTTGCCATCTGGATCTCCTTAGTGCTACTTGCCCTGTCTCTGACTGGAGCCTGTCTTTCCTATTATCTTGGTTGTGTCAAAACTGTGTGGGGTGGGTGTTGCTACTAGGGTTAGAGCTGCGGCCCAAGATCTGCTCAGTTTTTGGGTGTAGACTAGAAGGAACCAGTGCTCCTGGCCAGGAGTGAATTTCTGGGTCCTAGTGGGTCCCAGTTACTCCCTGTTTGGGGCAGATATTGCTGTCTCCTTACCTAAGATACTGCTGGGGTTAGAGCTCCTGGGAGCCCCGCTTCCTCTGGGTTCTGTGAGATTGGGTGCAGAGCTGCCACCGGGGATCTACTCAGTGCTCAGGCCCAGACCAGAAGGAGAAACCAATCTTTAAATTATCAGTAAACATTAGTAGACATGTGGACAAAAGCTCTTTGTAGGTCTGTAAGATATTAAAGAAAATGCGGCAATATTATGAGGCTGGGCAATTTGGGAGTCTCTAGTCTGGGAGGTACTAAAAATACTTGCTATACAGTGACATGTATAGCTCACTTGAAGTCTCTGCTGTTCCAGGAGCTCCCACCTTCTTATCTGTGTTGTCATTACTTTCGATATTTTTGTCATTTGCTTTTTTCTCCATTGAACATCTGATTGGTCTGCCTAGATCTCAAGGCCACATTGAGGAAATACTTTGGGGAGAGATTTCTGCCAAGGGGACATGGTGGCAAAAGGACTCAGAAAAGCCAGAAGGCCAAAATCAGTGAGCTGGAGCAGTCAAGGAGGAAGTGTGATGCAGAAGAGGCCACACAGGCCTACATGCTGTGGGATGCTACTGGCATGGGGGTAGAGGAGGTCACAACATGTCCTCAGACTACTTGTGCTTTAGGAAGACTTAAAGTTGACTAGTTAGTGGTGGTAAAACTTAGCCTCTAACCCCACCAGCTGTGATGGTTATCCTTTACTATCAAATGGATGGGATCTAAACTCACATAGGGACACATTTTTGAGTTTGTCTGTGGGGTTTACAGAGAAGTTTAACAGAAGAGGAAGAGATGACTTACCCTGCATGTGAGTGACTCTGTTCCAGGGAGTCCTAGATTGAATGTAAACAAAAACATAAAAAAATCCGAGAGAGAGAGAGAGAGAGAGAGAGAGAGAGAGAGAGAGAGAGAGAGAGAGTTGAGTACCAGGATTCATCTCTCTGCTTCCTGACTATAGATGCCATAGGATCAGCCACCTCATGTTCTCTCCATGATGGACTATGTTCCCTCAAACCAGGTCCTCAAACATTTTTTTTTTCTTCTTTAATTGACATCTGTCAGGTATTTTTTCCTGACTATTTAGAAAGATGCCCACTTCTGCCGTGCCTTCTTCTTGGCCTCCAAGACACTGACTAGTCAGCAGGGTTTAGCTTAGGCCCTGAGACCTCTGGAGGCTTTCACAATGTGAGCCACAATCACATTGGAATCTGGCCACAGCTGCCTCTGTCAGGATGTAAGGAGCAGGCTCTCCAGGAATAGAGCAAGAGCAGGGATCAGGGCTGGCCCACACAGCATTCTGCTAAAATAGAAACATTCTGTGTTTACATTATCTTTCAGGGTGGCAGCAGGCTCAGAGCAGGTTCCATGCACTGGTATGGCTTCTAGTCCAAGAGAGGACCTAATCTTTACAGTGGATTCTCCACTCCTTAACACTTCATTTCAAGTATGTGGGACCAATGGCTTTTCTGTATTGGATGGCATGGTGGCATGAATGTAGGAACTGTTTTTGGACTTGCTTCAGCAAAACAGGAATGTATAAATTTGATATAGGCTTCAAGTAATCACTCTCGTGTGTGTGTGTTTGTACACATGCGAGTGTGTGAGTCTGCCCAGGCACTGGCTGTCTCCTTCTATTGTTCTCTGCCTTATGTTGTTGAGACAGGGTCTCTCTGTGAAAGTGGAGCTCACTATGGCCAGTCAGCTCAGCCCCAGCTCCTTTTCTTCTAACAGACTTCCTTCAATGTCCTGGGGATGGCGTCCCTAGCCTGACTCTCAGATATATTGTCATATCAAAGCCATTGTGTTCTTTTGTTTCTCCAGGAGGCTGCTGAGACCCACTCCAGGAGTGAGAGGATTACAAAGAAAGGCTATGAACTTTTACTCTTGTTTCTTCTATAAGCAGTCACCTCTAGAAGATGCTTAGTGGCAGGGCCCCTGCCCTGAAGCACTGGATAAGGTAAGTGGGGACAGTCACAATGACCTTTCAAGTTTTGTGAATACCATGGTTTTGGATGGGGGGGGAGGGTCAGGTAGGTACTTCTTCAGATGCAGGCCATTGAGGTAAGTATGAAAGTATGCATGCAGAAAGTATGTCATGGGTACTCAGAAAGCATGTACCATCCTCTTTCCATATCATTCCTGGAATCCTGGGGTGGTAGCCAATTCCATATTAATTCAAAAACGTGGATCAGGAGCTAGAGATTTTTTTTAAGCTTTCATCATTAGCCTATAGTCATTCTTCTGAGTGAAATGGTGTGTGTGTGTGTGTGTGTGTGTGTGTGTGTGCCTTCTGTTTCTGGGTGGGAGAATGATAGTGGGATGGCTGGGCTTGAGAGAAGTGTGCAGCCTTTCCTGTGCCCATCCCACCACAGTACATTCCTGTCCCACCTCTCAGAACCCAAATGATGTCACCAGAGCTTTGGAAAATATTGTCCTTCTTTAACCTGGCTCTAGAAGTCAGGAGGAGCCCGCACTGTCATGCACAGACACAAGACTCTTTATGGACCTCCAAGTCAACCTTCATTAGATTTCACTCATCACTAGAGAAGCTGGGTGTGAGGTGGGGTAAGTGAGGTGTCCGAGGCTTGAGAGTGCCTTAAATCATGTGTCCCAAGCTTTCATTGCTTTATTTGGTCCCATCTTTTTGCCTGGAGTCCAATGGGTATTCGTAACCTAATTATCTATCACATGTAATGTCATCTCAGTATAATTTGCATGACGTGAGAAATATGTACTGCATTGCTTTTACAAAGCCTGAACATTTTGAATTTATAAATTCATCTTGCCGAAGAGGTTCCAGTGGACTTGGGTGAACTCTACCCACTTGGATTTGGAACTTCACGTTCCTCATTCCTACATCCTGAGCTTAATGCACAGCACTCAGCACACAGTAAATGTTAATGTTTGGCCCATTTGATCTGACTGACATCACATGTCTGACCAATGTCTACTGTATAGAATGGCATCTTTACACCTAGAGAAAGCTCTCAGCCCAAGACCACAGTCGTGCTGTCAAGGGCAATGTCTGAGACACTTTGACAAGAGGAGCATGATGGCTCCACTCTACTAGGGAAATACCAGTAGGGAATTATCACTGCAAATTCATCAATAAACAATGTCATGGAGGTTCAACCCAGTTGGTGCTTATATAAACATATGTGTACATGCAGCTCAGCCACATGTGCATGCAGTACCCAAGGAGGCCAGAAGAGGGCATCAGATTACCCCTAGAACTGGTGTTGTAGGCAGTTGTGAGCCCACTGTGTGGGTGCTGGGAATAGAACCTAGGTTCTTTTTAAGAGTATTCAGACTCTTAACTGCTGAGCCATCTCTCCAATTCCCCAAAATGTTTAAGAAGACAAATGACAAGTGACAATGTGGAAACCAGGAAAGAGAACTGATGCAGGTAGAGATGCATGGTGTATGTAGGGTTACCAGATTCAGGACAGAACCAAATAATATGGTTAAGTTCAGCTTCAGTTCAATTAAAAACATTTTTTTAGTGTTAACTATGCCCTAGATATTGACATACTAAGATAAAGTATTAGGATATTCTTATGACAAAATGATCAATATTGTATTTGAAATCCAGGCATAACAGCTCTGTGTGTGTGTGTCTCTCTCTGTTTCTCTCTGTCTCTATTTGTCTCTTCTTTCCCTCTGGGATAAAAAGAGTTGGCAAAGAAATCCAGGTCCTTGGCCCTTTGTGTTTAGGGGAAGAGAAGACAAGAGGTGTCAGTCTGAAAGGGATCCCAGCTGTCTAGGAAGTGAGTGAACAGCCCCTGGATGAGGATGTTATGGTTCTGTCCACTCTGAGGTTTTCCAATGTCTTCTCCTGAGGCACAGATTATTTTTGGTAGAGTACTCCTTACTCTATTTGTGTGGGGAGTACTCAGATGTATTAAGCATACACTATGCTGGCTCAGGGCCTGGATGGGTAAGTAGGTCCATGTATGTCACCACTCTGGCAAATTCTAGGGGAGGAAACACATCTGCAGAACAGGTGGCAGACTTGCCCCAGATCCAGAGTTGCTGAGAGCTCTGCACAGGTTGAGAGACCAGACCCATCACTCACAGACAGCAGGGGTACAGCTGCTGGAACTGTTGCTGTCCCCTCTGCCCACAGCACCTGTGCACAGGGCTTTGTCTGCACCAAAGCCATGCCAAACCTGTAGAGGCTGTCTCCGCTCTGTTGATTTAGTGTGGTGGCTGTTTCCTTTGCTCTTATTCTAGAGAAGTCTGTACAGCCAACATCGACAGCCAGAGACCTGAGTTTGGCTTGTCTTTCTGTGGAGGAATGTAATTGCAATGTTAAGTCAAACCTAAAACCTTGGCAGAGGGTGTCGCCTGTCAACCTGTTTTAAGGCTGTCCTCAGAGCCAATTTAAATGTCTTTGCAAGTTACATGTGATGAGTCTAGGCTGATTTTGCAGATGGTGGTAGCATCTTTCAGAAGCACCAGTGTTAAACTGATGCTGTGTGACATGGAACAAAACTCGAGGATGTCTCCATGTGAGTTACAGAAACTCAACCCACCTTGGGGCCCTGAATCCACGCAAAGCGCCAGTGAGCAGACTGCCACTGTGTTTGTATGAGTCTCTCAGGCTCCATTGACAGGCCTGCTCTTTCGTTCTGTGAATGTGTTCCACTGTCTCTGCCCCAGGTATGAATCTAAGACAAATGAACAAAAGTCTCATCTTGTATCTTTCAGTGATGTCCAGGTCTGTTGAAAGCCACCTCTGAGACACCTCCAATGCAGCATCTCTTCCTGACCTGTGCACTTGTTACCTGTGGGCTCAGCCAGGCCTTACCTGCACAACGGAGAAAAAGAACTCCATTCTTTGCTACCTTAGACATGTAGGCTGTTGTCCCTGTCCTGGACTACCCAACTCAGGATGGTAAATGTGGCTCCCAGGAATAAATTACTGTGCATCCTGCACATAGAAAACCATGAAAGGGACAGCGATGCCTCCGACGTGTGGTTTTAATGCATTGGGGCTCTTCACACGTGTCCAGGACCTGGCGGCGGTAGTCTCCCGTTGGGATGTGATGACATTATGATTGAATGGCTATGCTGGTGTGAATAGGAAGTAAAATGCCTTTGGAGGAGATGCTCACCACCTGAAGTGTCTCAGGGTGCAGTTTCCCTGAAAAAAAAAAAGAAAGAAAGAAAGAAAAAAAGGAGGCCAGGCTTGGAGAAATAAGATGCATGGGGATGGTGGGCTCAAGTTGCCTCCCACATACTGTCTCTTATTTCTGAGTGTCCAGCCCTACCATGCAGCCATTGTTCCTACTAGTTACGTGATGCCTATGAGCAGGGTTCCAGGATGCCTGCTGCACATCACAGTCCATTTTATTAGCAACCAAGTACACACCTTTGTGTCAGTGACCATCATGAGGCTGACTCTATTCTCTAGCAAGCTATATCTATATCTAGCAAGCTCTTATTCTACTACCAGCCAGTTCTGAGCCTTTCAGAGGCAATGCTCTGTGCATCTGTCCTCACCCTTGCCTTGCTAAGTAGCTAGTGACTTCTTTTGATACTATTTTTAAACCAATCTTTTTGTAACTAAAAATGAGATTGAAAGGACAGCGGGTCCCGTGTAAGGTGTTTTTGTTTTTGTTTTTTTCTTACCGGGGTCCTTCTTGAAATGGGCATCTGGCCTCAGTGGGTAGGAGTTTGTGAATTCATCACAATTCCCGTGCTATTAATACACACATATTAACTATCATGGTTGACATGAGACCTCAGGCTTGATGCACAGTCTACAGATCTGGGCAACTGTGAACCTTCTTATAGCCGTGGTTATGGGTCGGACACAGTGATTTCACTGCCTTAAGAATCTCTGAGACACAGTCCCATTACTCCGTCTTCCCCTATTTGGCGCCTCTGAAGGTTTTCTGTCTTCCTCGCTTTGCCTTCTCTAGAATGATGTAAATTGAACTGAAAAGAACCTGTTCGATCTGGATTGAGCTACATGCAATCCAGGCTTCCTACTGTCTTGAGTTTCACTGCTAGTTATTTGTTCCTGTTGCTGATTCTCTCACAGTGGGGGATGGACTTTGGTTGATCAGAAGTAGGCTTTTAAATTTTTATCTTACAGGGGAGACGGTTGGATTGTCTCAGTCTTGGAGAAAATAGAAATGGGATTTGAACCTAACTCCCAACTCTTGACCCCAAGTCACCATTATATTTCACCATGTCACATCCTGGGAAAATCCAGATTGTCACTTATGGTTTATTGTCAGTACCAGCAGAGAGTGTCATTCAGTGACCATCACGTGCCTCGCTTTTTGAGGCAGTGTCTCAGGTATTCCAAGCTGGCCTTGACGTTGCTATGGAGCTGAGAATGACTTTGAACCCCTGATCTTTCCACCTCCATCTCCTAGGATTACAGATGTGCACCACTGCATCCCAACTGTATGCAGTGCTGGGAATGGAACCCAAGGCATCATGAGTGTTAAGCAAGCATTCTCACAACTAAGCTGTACCCAAACCCTTATATGACTTTTTACACCACATTTCTATGTCAGAAATATCTCTGTTAAGACTTGTCATTTCTGCAGGGCAAAGGCATAGAACCACTGTGCATGACAGGGTGGAAGTGTGTCTAAAGGGTCTTAGCTTAAGGGCAAGACCTTCTCCATGCACACTCCTGGGGCCTGTGCCATCCATGAATACCTGGGCTGCAATGACACTGTCAGGACAAACTGCCCATCCAAGAACAGCTGTGTGGTCCCAACATGAAGTGTGTAGACAGAGACTACTTTTGTTTGTGTAAGCATGAGAAATGTCATAGGACTCAGCTTGGGCACCCCCCCCCCCCAACACACACACTTTTCAGTCTCAAAAAAGCCTCAGGAATCTTCCTGTGGGCCACTCTCTCTCCCTTCATCCCACCTAAGACTGATGTGTCCACCACTTCGAGTGTCCATATTAGTGTCTTGGATTTTAAATGCTCTCCTCCACAGGCCCTGTTGCCTCCCTTAGCCTGGACGAAGCCTCCAAGACCCTCACACTGCGAGCTGTTTGCGAATGGCGTGTGGCGTGCATTTCCCTCGCTTTGCTCAGCCACCAGATTTAGCTATTTAAGTTTCCCTCATAAATCAGCCTCTCCGAGAATCTTAATCACTGCCTTTCATTTGTCTGGAGCTCCCTGCCCTCCAAGAAATAAATTACCCGCAATTACTTAAACTTAGTAATTGAATTTATTTTAGTGGTAGAGAGAAAATTTATCCGTTTTGCTAGTAATTTGTAGTCATTTTTAGTAATTGATAGTAATTTTCTAGTAAATACTAATTAAATGTTTCACTAAGTAAAAGAAGTATAGAGTAATGTATTCACTAAGCATTAGTTTTTCCAATTTATCTTTATACCAGCAAGTGATTTAGGTTGAGCTGATAGAATCTACTGAAAATTTTCTCATGTGTTAAGCTTTTTAAAAAATGCAGCTGACGTGGAGAAATACAGCGTATCTATTCAGTGATTAGCTTCCGTGGTACAGATTGGGAAACAGAGGCCAAGCAAGACCATGGGGCTCCTCTAGAACCAGAGGTTTGTTAGTGGAAGTATGTGGGAGGGGTGGGATCAGACTTTAGTCTTTGGCTGCATCCAGCCTCTGAGAAATGGGGTTGGGTGCAGAGGCCTGAGCTCAGAGTCTGGAGTTCTGGCACTTTGCTGGATGGAGCACTAATATTTGCCCTGTTTGGGGGGCTATCATTGGAGAGTTTGTCCATGTTAGAATCATATGAACTTGGCCTGCATTTTGGGCCACTCCAAAGATGTACATACATGTTTCAGGTAAAATTGATCATAACATGAGTGTCTGTTTCATTGAACAAATCTATTAAGTTCTGCTGCTTGTCAATGCTTAGGTTTTAGCCAGCAAGTCTATCTATCTATCTATCTATCTATCTATCTATCTATCTATCTATCTATCTATCTATCTATCTTTTTCTTAAAACCAAGCAGAGCCTCATTGAGATCATGCGTGTAGGACATGTGAGCTGCTTGGAGCTTACCACTCTTATCCTGTCTGCTTTTGTCTATTTTTCTGCCTGGGGCCCCAAGCATGTTTGTTGGGTTATAGAAAGAGGTAGTAGTTTTTCCTGAGATGTGCTCCCACTTAGGAGAACTCTAGAATTAATAAATTAATGGGAGTTGTTACAACCAGAAAACACTGAGGGGTAAAGCCACAGTGTTGGCTGTCACGAGAGTTCTCTGCTTCCAACTCGGAAAACTGAGGGCATTTATAACTGACCCCACCCACTATACATTAGGATTCTGGTGATTTTCAAAACTAGAAAAACATGATTAAAAGACCTTTTCATTTTTTTTCTAACGTGCAATACATTGTCATGAGGAATACTTTGAAATCTAAATGAACAAGCAACACATTAGACACATTAGAAATGCCCACTTTTCCAAATGTGATTAGAATATTAGTATATTTTGCTAGATTTCTTCTCCCCTAAAGGTTTAAGTTTTAATTGCAAACAATGATATAAAACTTTGGTTTGTTTCTTCTTCCTATTTGATGAAATGACAGTTGAGGACATTTTATAATATAGTCTACAATGTGAATGTAATTTTGATTGCATAATATTTTGTCCAATGTAATAATTACTATTTGTTTTGCTACTCTCCTGGTGGCTGTTTTTTGACACTTAGGTCGTTTTAACTTATTTTACTATTATAAGTAACATTTCTCTGAAGATCTTTAGAAAAAATAGTTATATGTTTGGATCATTTCCTTTGGTTAGATTTCTAGGACAAAATCTATGAGATCAAAAGACATGAATATTTTAAGGTTCATATTACATAATGCCAAACTGTCTTATAAGTACCGCTAGTATTATCCAGACCCCAGCAATATCTGGGCTTTCTTATTTTACCATCCTCTCTCTGCTTTGGATTGTGTCATCCAAGATTTCTGCAAGTTGAATGGATGGAGAATTAAGTCACACTTCATATTTATTCTAAAAATTAATTGTATAGTTAAATATTGTCCTCGTATTAAAATTTGTGATTATTTCACCATGGGATTACTTGTTTCTGCCTGTTTTCCATTAATCTACAGGGCTGCCTAACTTTTCTTGATCTATTTATAAAACAACATTATTAACCCTGAGCCACGGCTCAGTATGTCTTTTCCTCTTCACGGCATTGATTTCTAAGTTGGCTTTCAAACTCACAGTGATTCTTAAATGGTTTGGGGGACAATGTGGTCTTTAGAATTTCTTCCCTTCCATCAAACACTAAGTTTAGAAGGACATGAGCCAACAAGGCAGAAACCTCTGCATAAAGATGCTGGGTGTTTTAAATATCCACGTGCAACTGCCTTTTAGAAAGCTTTCTTTCCCAGCCAAGGAATCTTTATATGAATTAAACATGAAGCTTCCTCCCCTCACCGTGTAAACACGTGCTGATATACCTCTTGTCCCTATCACAAACCTGAGGGAGCTCTCCCTCTGATCTCACATAAAACAGGTGACTCTTCAATTAAACATAAACTTTCAATTATAGCAAAGCCCTCTAGGGGGTGGATCTCAGCCTCCTACCCCCGCAGCTGGGCAAAGTCACTCAGTGTCCAGCTGCTGCTGGCTAGGACAGGCTCCCTGACTCTTGGGGGGGGGGGTGTGAGCTCAGTAGCTGCCTGGGAGCTGTGGCCTGGGCAGAAAGGCCCACAGCCAGCCAGGATGCCTACTGTGAGGGGCAGAGTCAGAACCTTTGAAAGCTTGAGAAGAGCTCAGTCCTCCCAACCCTGCAGCCTCAAGTCAGGTCAGCTCAGCATGAGGCTCTGAGGTTACTTGAAAATATCACCTTCCAGGGAAAGATCCAAAGACTGTAGCAAACACAGGGGCATGCCACCTCACTCCACTCTGGCCTAGCCAGGCTTCTTCCCACTCTACTTAGCAGCAGAGATATGAAAGAATATGTGTTCTTCAACATAAGAATTTTAGAAAGTATATAAACTTAAAAAGTTTCAACAGTCCAGCCTAGGATGTAGCTCAGCTGACAGAGTGCCTGCCTAGCATACATGCAGCCCTGGGTTCAATCACGGACACTGCATAAACCTGGCATGGTGGTATATACCTATAACCCTAATACCAGGGAGGCAGAGGGAGAAGGATCAGAAATTCAAGGTCATTCTTGGCTACACAAGGAATTCAAAGTCAGTCATAGGTACATGAGAGTCTCATAATAAAACAGTAAGAACTTTCAACAACCAAATGAAGCCAGATGGGTCCAGAATCCTTTCTATACACCCTAACTTCTTCCAGGGTACTTTTTTGAGGGGACTGCTGGCATCATTTCTATGTGTGTCCTTCTACATGCTATGCTATGCCTTCATGTAAAGATTTAACTACTTACATGTACAGGTATGTTCAAGCATGTGTTATGTATGCATGTGCATGAATGTTTATTTGGGGTGGGCACACCTGTTATATAAGTTTCATGTATATGTATGCAAAGAGGTGCATGCATATGCACAGGCAATGCGTTTGTGGCACACACATGCTCACAAGCTCACAAATGCACAAATGTGCATGCGTGCTAAAACTTGTTCTTTGCAATGGCCAGCATGGAGACCTTTCTCCTTCAGCACGCCCAGCTTGCTGGTCCTGCTGTAATAAGGATTATTATTACTGGCTCCCACAGTAATAAGGCAATTGGGCTAAAAGGGGAACGAACATGTATTGGTAAAAAGAGACTCTGTGAGACCTTGTACTTTTTTGGATGCTAGACAAGATGACCAAGTGCTCTCTCTTCTCCCGTGCACTTTCATTTTCTCCTCTGTCTTGTGAGTCTAAGGATCCTTCCAGCTGTGTGAGTCTAAGGTGAAGACAGGCGTTCAATGAAGGTGCCAAGATTTTTAGAGATTTCATATCAGGGAGATGTGTGTACGGCATTTAATACATTTTGTGAGCTGCTCAACACTTTGTCTTACTATAGTGTTTTGGGCTAGATGGCTTTGTGTAATTTTAGGTGAATAAGTACTCTTGACTATACTTGAGACAGGCCAGATTCAAGTGTGATGTTCTGTAGGTAAGCAAATTAAATGCATGTTTGATTGGTGACTTAACTAAACTTGTGGTGAGTTTATTGGGATGTAACCATGTTGAGAGCATTCACACATCAAGCAACATCTATATTTATAGGCTATTATCTATAATATAGGATTGGCAGCAATCACTGTGTGTCTTTTGGCTAACAGTAATGTGAACTATAGTTTAAAGTGTCTAAAAGTGGTTTTTAGTTTTGGAATCAGTGACATACCTTGCCATATACATAAAAAAGGAAGAAGATAGACCCTCAGTGGATATTGTCCTAGTTAATGCCCTTCCCCGACTTAGTTTCCTCTTTCTGGTGATGAGGAAGTCTCATGTCATTGTGAGAACCTGTTATGTAAATTAGGTCAAAATATAGTAATGACAGTAGTTTCTGAGATGAGGTCATCAAGTTCAAATGCCCAAAGTGAGGAGGGGATGAAATCAACCAGTGACCCCAAAGTTTTCCCCACACTTGTTGCAGGAAACCCTTCAAGACCCTTTGAGTTTCTTAACCTGCTTACCTGGCTGTACAGAAAGTTCCAGAAGAACTGCTCCTACAACCTGGTGTTGTCAGGTGAGGAGTTAAGCTAGATGAGCCACACACACCTCACAGTTCACAAGTGCCCTGTCAAGGGTTGGTTGTTCTTTGACCCATCAGTCAGAGAGCCTTAGAAAGGTAGGGCTGAGAAGGGGTGGAGACAGCTTGCTGGGATATGCAGTACCTGCTGTTTCCATTGGAGGTGTTCTTACTTAATGTTCTGTGGTCATCTAGAATTTGAAAAAAATATGGTGTGTGTGTGTGTGTGTGTGTGTGTGTACATGTGCTTGTGTATGAGATGTTCAATGTTTCTTTAAATTAAAGGAAATTCTCTTAGTTACTTTTCTGCTATGATGAAGAGATACCATAGTCAAGGCAACTTATGAAAGAAAGCATTTAACTTGGGGCTCACAGTTTCAGAGCAGAGTGAATGCTTACCCCAATAACATGCCTCCTCCAACAAGGTCATACCTCCTAAACCTTCCCAAACAGTTCTACCAGCTGTGTACCAAGGATTCATAGACATGAGCCTATGAACACCATTTTCATTCAAACCATCCCAGAAATCAAATCAGAAGGCAAAGAGAGCTGGAGGAATTTCTAAAGGAAAGGGTGCTGAAAATACAGGAACATGATGCATTTCTCAAGTGTAACAGATAAATGTACAGCCTGGCCTCTCATGAATGCAATTCTTTTTAATGACATCATATCAGGAAGTCTAGAACAAAAGCCAGGATGATACTGTAGCATTTAAAATTCAGCCGTGCTCATATACCACAGCCTGACGTCTGCTTTAAAAAATTTTTTTACTTCCATAAAGATCTCCCTTTTTTAATTAAGAAAGACTAATATCAAAGCAAAGGTTTTTTTTGGTTTTTTTTTTTTTTTTTTGCATTTAAAATTCCTGTTTAAACTTCTCCTAGATTAAGTGAGCTTAAACAGTTGTGATTCCTGACTTTAACAGCATTATAAAACACATTAGAGACTGAGAGGATAAGATGCAGCCCTGTTAGGTTGTCACCTAACTGCTATTTGCAGTTGTAAGGAGTACTAATGGCGCAGGGACAAGATTTATCGTCACAAAGACATTCTGCTTAACATTAGCCTTGTCGTTCCATTAATAATGACTGCTCATGAGCCATCTCCTCGGCATCTTTGTTGTCCTGAAAACTTAAAACTCACGGCACAATTCTTTACGACGTGTTACATTGCCCCCTCTGGGTAGTCCTGACCATTATCCCATTTGGTTATATTCAAAACTGCTGCCTCCAGAGAGAGCATTAGGGCGACCTTTCACCTTCCAATATTCTTGGTTCAAATGGCGTAATAACATGTAGTGAATATTTACAAGCACACTTATACTATAATAGAGTACTGCTGTGAACATTAGCACATATTTTCTGCTCAATCAGGCTTTGATGTAGAGCTTGCCTGCCATGCACCCCAGAGAACAAGCAGGCCCCAGTAAGCTGTGCTAGGGAAACACCCTTGAAAGGAAGCCGTTTACATAACATAACTGACTGCAGCAGATTTCAGCCAGGCCCCAATCCCTGGTCCCAGCTGAGGCTCCAAGATTGGGGGGTTGGCCCATGTCCTCCCAGCTCCCTTCAGACCACTCTTGCCTGGAATTCTGGATGGGGCTGCCCAGGCTTCATCCAGGAAAAGAGAATTAAAGACCATATTGCCCTGGCACCAGGTGGTCTGGTGACCTTCGCTTGGGCTTTGACATGTTTTAATTAATTGTTTTCAGAACTGGGGACTGAACCCAGGGCCCTGTGTGTCTTAGGCAAGTGCCCTAGCACTGAACTGCACCCTGAGCCTAATTAAAATTTTATATTAAAAAACAAATGAGAATCCCCTATTCACAGGATAAATTATAAGGTCTGCCTGCCCCTCCTTCATACACCAATACAGCTTCTCTCTTCAGCTACATCCCTTCCCCAGCCCCTCTTTCTCATTTGGCTTCACCTCCTTGCCAGCTCTCCTTGAATTGTTTTTTTGTTTGTTTGTTTTTATAGTTTAAAAAATGAATGTTGTGGGCCTATGAGTGGGAGGACACAGGACGAACTGCGGGAGTCAGTTCTCTCCTTCTACCACGTGACTCCCAGTCATGGATCTCAGGCTCGGCACCAACTGTGCCACCTTGAGAGAGCTCTACACTCCTTCATTTGCGACAGTCTGCTTTCCGTTAGCCACTCCCTTTGCAGATAGCTTATAAAAGTCCTAAGGGATTTCCTAGTCCCACCCTGCACACCTGTTTCCACCATCCCATCTAGCTCAGGTTAGCTCTTTCCATGGAGCTCCCCCCTCCCCCACCTCTGTTTGCCCCCTTGGAAGCCTTGGCTGATCCATTCTAGATGCCTCCCCTGCTCAGGTAGCTTGCTTGTCCTAGGCCCCAGGGTTCTCTGCAGTTAGAAGACTAAATATTTCATACAGGAGCATGATTCAGAGACAGGAAGCTTTGTATACCCAGCTGGTTCCAGTATGGACAGCCTTCAGGATGAGAAAGTGTGATAGTTAGCTCCTTGAGCACAGCAGAGTGTGTATAGGTCTGTCTGTCTGTCTGTCTGTCTGTCTGTCTGCTTATAATCCATTCTCCTCTTGTAGAGCTAGGACAGATAAGAGTATGGGTGATTCTACCTCTGAAACTCAAAAAGCTAGAGACTCCTGATAAAATTCATGTAATTCAAAGGAGGCTCATTGGAAGGTCAGCTACCCAAAGTAATTGCAAGGCTATTGGGTCCTGTCTGACATGTTCTCTTTGAGAGATATGTTGAAATTTTCAGGTGCTGCAGGGCACACCATTCCTGTCCTTAGATTTGGGCAAACTCCCACACAGTCTCAGGGTAACATGGTGATATGTGCTCCTCCTCCTGTGGTATTTGTAGGGTATGTGGCTAGACCATGGCCTAAACCAACAGAAACGTGCTACTGTCAGTAAGACCAGGTAGAAATCCCTTTGGCTGCTGTCCAGCCTCTTGTAAGGTCTGTACACATGATTGATAAATACTCTCTGCTGGTCTGGTTCATTCCAGTTGTGTTGTGAGCTACCAGTGTGAATGACAGAGTAATGGGAGAGGAGACTACCTCCTCTGTTGGGAATGGTTATTTATGATGGGAGAATGTTATAATACAAGTCATTAAACAGATTTAAATTTACCACAGGTTAAGCCATGCATTACCTGCAACAGCCACATACAAGGGAAGCCTGATCTTGTCTGACTTGTCCACCGCCTCAGCCTGTCTCCTGACTTTATGGCAGCTGGAGTTGGGTGAGCCATCTCTACTCAGTGGGGATTAAGAAAACCTTTCAGCATTTCTATATTTTATGAATCTATTTTATCATCAGCTGGTACAGAACACTTCCTGTGTTGAGCCCCCCACCTCCTATTTGTTTCAATGTTCCTAGAGAGCAAGCTTTCACTATCATTTAATCAATGCTTTTTTTTTTTTTTAATGAGCCACAGACTACCTTTAGCACTTAGAATGAGAAATATAAAGTGGCTTTTCAGCAACTCAGTGAGGGAGATGTCTTCTTCCTGCCCAGCTGCTGAAGAACCAGATGCTCAGACCAGTGAAGACAGGCTCTGGTTCCACAGCCAGAAACCCGCAGAGCTGTGCTTCCAATAAGGAGCGGCAGGCTCTGTGTTTGATATCCCAAACATCGTCTTTATCGCTTTCAGCTTTTTTGTAGTTGTATGTGTGGGTGGTCATGAGTGTGTGTGGGGTGGGCAGATGCATGCACACTTGTGTATGCACGTGTGTGGAGGCCAGAGGTCCACCTTAGATGTCTTTGGAAGTCTCTGCTCTGACCTCTGAGACAGGGTCTCCACTGAGGCCTAGTGCTTGCTGAGTTAGCTAGGCTGCCTGGCCAACAATTCCTAGAGATTCTCCTGTGCCTGCCTCTCCAGAGCTGAGACTATAAGTACATGCCACCACATGCCTTTTTATGTTGGTACTGGGGATTGAATTAGGGTCCTTGTGCTTCTGTGGCAAGCCTTTCTGTGACACACTCTTTCCAGCCCTTCCTTGTAACTTTTCATATAACAAAGGCCTCTGAGATGTTACTCATACTCCTGTAAATGGTTCTATCCCAATATACACTCTGCCAGCAGTGAGTGGGTTAAAGAAAAAAATAAGCAGATGAAGTTGGGAGGGATCAGTGGTGGTGGGGGGAGATGAGTAGGGGAGAATGGAAGGTGAGGGGATGGGAGATGGATTTGATAATTTACTTTTTAGAACAGTAAATAAAAATTTAAAAGAAAAAGTATCTTCAGGTCTGAATGAGACAATTATGGAAGTTTTCCTTTTAGTCCCTTTAAATTTAGATACATAAGAAGTCCATATGCTTCTTGACTTGGCATTAAGCACTTTATCATCAAGAATCATTTATTGATCTACTATCTAGGGAAGAGAATCTTCACTCGGAGGTCGGAGTGTTAGGTGTTTTCAGGGGAAGGCTAACCACTTCCTCCAGGGCCTTCAGAGAGCCATGTGAGAGATGATTGAGTCTTGAGCTCTTCAGTCCTTGAAGGAGAAAGATGAGGAGTCAGCAGAAACTTTAGAGCTGGGACCACTGCTGATGTCAGAGAGGTGGGAACCAGGAGCAGAAGCAGGATTACGTGCAGAGGGCTGGAGAACGCAGGAGGCCTTGTGAGAATTCAGAGGAGGGGGTAAACAAAGGTGTGTGGAGGTCTACACTGGTGTCTGGTTGGGGTTTTATTTGTGCATGCTTAATGAGAGAGACTTTGGTAGAGAGAGTACAGACATGGAGAAGTCATAATTCTTGTGTTTACTTCACTGTAACTGAGGAGTTGAGACAGCAACCTAAGAGAAGAAGTAGATCTTCATTTAATGTAAAAGTATTTTATTTTTAAGCTTTGGTACACATACACACACACATACACACACAACACACACAACACACACACACACACACACACATGCACACACCAAACTAACAAACAAACAAACACAATAACAAACACAACCTAGTTTACCCGTTCTCAGACCTCAGGAGAAAGGATTTATTTTGCTTCATGGGTTCTAAGGTTTCAACCCATCCTTGGTTACTGGCCCTGTGGTTTCTGCCTTTGGTGAGGAGAGAGCATCATGGCCCAAGGGTGTAATGGAGCAGTGGCTCACCTCATGGCAGCCACAAAAAGAAACAGGAAGGAGCCAAGGCATACTTTTCAAAGGCAAAGCCCCAGCAACCTGCTTCCTCCAACACTCCCCCTGCCACCAAACTCTAAATGGTCCATTCCGACAAGCTCATAGGTATAGTAACCCACTAATGAAACCAATGCCCTCAAGATCCAGAAACCTCCCAATAGCACCAGGCTGGGATGCAAATCTTCAACACACAAGCTTTAGGGGAGGATCTGGTAACGAAACCATGACAGGATCCAGTGAGTTTTAGAATAGAAGTTTTGAGCATGGTGATGGATAATATAAACCAGAAAGCTTCCATCTTAATGTGAGAATTGGCTTGTAATTACCGCACTTAACGAGCCTGAAGGAGGCTTTCTTCAGCCATGTGCATGTGTCAATGGGAAAGACATTCCATTTTGGCCAGCTGTGGTAGGTGTGCCTCATTGGGCTGCACCCACCTCTTACCTTTACCCTCTTCCCTGACCTGTGCTTGCAAAGAGTCAATGTAACTGCTCTATTCTGTCTCTGGCAGCATCCCATCTTCTGAAGAATTGGGGATATCCCTCTGGATGCTGGCTACCCTGTTGTGGTTTTGCCTTTCTGTGGGCAACTTGGTCTTGGAAAGGGCCTTATGGTGTATGTGTGTCCCTCCTCCTCGTAAGCTCTGCAATCTCAGTGTACTTCACTCTCCCCTGCATTTGGGACAATTACATGCCTGTGTGCTCCCACAGAACCTATGTAATGACACCGAATCTGAGTTTCATGTCATCTTCAAATCCCATAAAATACTTTTAAAAACAAAACCAAATCAAACAAACAAATAAAAAAAAAAACCCTTTATACTCATTTAAAAATGTAAAATGCACTCTGAGTTCCTAGGTCATACAAAATGGGCAGTAGGTTGGAATCAACTTGTGGACAGTCACTTGCTATCTCTCCTACCAACAGTATCTGTGGCTACTTCAGGACAGCATTCAGTCATTCTGGTCCTGAGTCTAGCACCTGTATGAGCTTTAGTGTTTTCATTCCTATGATGCCCCACAGGTAGAATTCCTTGAAAGTAAAAGGTAAATTGTCTTCTAGTCTTACGTTGTGGGTTCTCTGAGGGAGAATGTTATGTGTCCCATCCAATGGGAGATGTGGCTGTACTCAGAGAGCCAGGGCATCTCCTCCACTGTTAACCACACACCAAATAATTAAAGTTCAGTAATAGAATAGTCTGGTTTATTAACCTAGGATTAAGTGGAGCCCCTTATGTATGCTAATGTGGGTGTGTTGTACCTTTCTGAATGAGGCTGTGAGCCTTGCTTAGCTCACCCATGTGGAAGGAGAGTGGACCTACTTTCCTTGGGAGCCCTTCCTCAGAGTCCTCTGAGAATGTGAGACTGGTGATCTGGCTCTCCTAGTTTCTGGGGATGACGTTGACCTGTGTGTGAAGCAGACTATGGTTTTTCTCTGACTTCTTCCCTTCCAGAGATAAACTTGGATTCCAGACATCAACTGTTTTTCAGTGATCAACACAGTGAATTTTTTATACTAAAATATGTACTGCTTCTCTGAAACTCACACCTGAGTGGGCCCTTGGGTTTTACCTGCTGGCTCTGGGTACACTGTCAGCTGTGAATGGTTGCTTATGGTGAGGGAGTTGCAAAGCACACCACCTTTCCTTTCTGGAGGTTTCATAAACCTCACATTAGATTTCAACAATTTCTCTTAGCTTTTATGTCCTTATCTACGCATAGGCTCTGGAGGACTCTGGATGGAGCCACACAGCATGATGCTGGTTTTCACTGTGCATGGTGGCACATGCTTTTGAAAGAAGCTCCTGCTTACCTAAGCTGCTACTTGGTGGAAAGTAGGGAGATGAAACAGCTTCTTGGGTCCTGAGCTAGCCGGTGGCAATGGGCAGGTGTGGTTTCTTGGAGACGCATCAGATGTAAAGCAGTGCACTAAAGCCCTATGGGTCTGAATACCTGGGAACCCTGCCTAGGGGTGGTAAGGAAAGCTGTACAAGTCTAGATGGCAGTAGACACAGACCAGCTAGAACTTGAGAGGAGCATTTGCCAGGGCCATTTGTGAGAAAGAACAAAGGTGTCTGAGAAAGCTTCTCTAAAGTGTGCTCCCAAAATAGACCTGTTCTGTGCCTGGCTTCACTTTTCTCTAAAAGAGCTGCTGGGACCTTGGATGACATGGGCTGAAACCATCCATATTTCAGGACCCTCAGGAGCTCAGCTATGGTGTACAGGCCGCTAGGTGAATAAGTTATCCCCACCCCCTTGCTCAAGGCCTCCCCTGAGAAGTTTCTGGACACAGATCACTATTGATATATTGGAAGTGTCTTTAACCATATGAGGTGGGGGCAGGGGACCAGGACGCCAAATGGCTGATGTGTCCACAAGAGTCATCTCTATGATTGATGCCCAGGCCTGCTGCCAAGGCAAAGCTCGGCCATGCCCATTCATCTCCCCTAAATATGGATGCATATCGACGTATCCGTTAAAAGACGCCGGCTGCAGAGCACAGAGCTGGATTAGAGGAGACCCTAAATTTCTTCTCTTAAAATATGCAGGGAAGAGGAGTTCAAAATACCAACTGCTGATGAGGTCCGAGGGTCTAGAAGGAATTGACAAACATCTTGGAATTCAGAATGAATGCTTTAAACTTTAGGCCCCTTTAGCAATCAATACATACACAAAACTCTCATGAACGTTCACAGGGGTTAAAACATGCACACCAACAACAGCCATTAATTCCCAAAGCTTCAACCCCCACTCCAGTGCAGGCCCCATTCTGGGGGAGACAGACAGGCACAAAGACCAGTGCTCCTTGCTATGAAATTCTATCCCTTCAGAGCTGAAGGGGTTTAATTGCAGGTTTCCTCATACAGCTCTGCTTTCACCTCAGGTTAGCCACATTTGGATCCATCTACTGCCCCAGATGGCAGCCCTGGGAGACTGACTCCACGCCTTCTATAATTCCCTACACTCACTGGATCCCTGACTGGGGTTCAGGAGATGGCCCCCCTCCTCACATCTCTCTGAGTCTGCCACTCTACAGTTGACAAAGAGATGGGAAATGGTGACTCACCCCCTGCCATCCCCAGACCACTGACACGCAGCCCATAATTTATCATAAAAGGTTACCACTCCCCCCCCCCACTCTGTTATTAATCAGAGCGCTTCAGCGCCCTGGACTCTGTGACCTATACATATGGCTTCTGTCTGAACTGCTTCGTAAACACTGCCTTCTGGGTTTAGAGAGAAATGTGTATGCTCCCTCCTCCTTGATTGTCTGGGAGGTGGCATAAAGCAAGTGGTTGTCTTCATGCAGAAATCCAGGTCCTTCCTCAGGTACAGGCTTTACCTGTGTTTATAAGGTGCCCATGTAAACTCACAGGTCTCCCTGTAGCTTTCTTTATAAAAAGCCACTTAAAAAAATTACAGACTATTTCAGATGAAAAAAAAAAAAAGGAAAATACTGGACAGATAGATATGCCCACATTTGTTATTTGATCAAAAAATTTCTTTGTAGATATAGCCAATCCACATGCTTCTCTGGAATTTGGTTCCTTCCTCCATCTTAGAAAGAACTTTAGGAATTACTTTGAGGTCACTGTTACTAGGCATATTTCATATTTTTCATCATATGTTTCATATGTTTCATATGTTTCAATAGTGTTATTTGATAGTGGCTTTCTGGTTTAAAGGTATGCTAGTGTACTGGCTAAGTGGATGTTTAAAGTGCTGGTCTCATAAGCACAAGGACCTGACTTACAGTCCTCAGAACCCAAGTTAAAAACAACAACAACAAAAACAGGCATGGTAACTCTAGTGTTGGGCAGGTAGAGACCAATGGATTTGTGGGGCTCACTGGCCAGTCAGGTTGGCCTCTGACCTTCTCTCCCCCGCCCACCTCTCTCTCTCCCTCTCTCTCTCTCTCTCTCTCTCTCTCTCTCTCTCTCTCTCTCTCTCACACACACACACACACACACACACACACACACACACACTCACACACACACACACACACACACACACACACACACTCATACACCATCCTCTCTCTCATTCTTTCTCATACTGTCTCATACACACACTTTCTCTCTCTCTCTCTCACATACACACACACACACACACACACACACACTCATACACACATCCTCTCTCTCATTCTTTCTCATTCTCTCTCTCTCTCTCTCTCTCTCTCTCTCTCTCTCTCTCTCTCTCATAGACACATGCACACACTCACACAAAGTCTATGCATACTATCTATAAGCTTAGTTGTTTTAGGCAGCTGTGACTCCAGATAATTGATTGTATCTCATCGTGTAATGGATACAACATATTCCATTCGTGTAATGGATACAACAACATATTCCATCTCCTCCTGGTGGCTATCTAGCTTGAGTTCTACTTCTTCCATATAACATCATAATGTAGACTTGGGCATAAATGTCCCAAGTTGATTTCTGCTAACTTTTATGCACAGAAACAAGAGTTTCTGCAGGAGCCTGTGTAGTGCTCAGCTTCGCTAGGCCATTCTGCATTATGTGTTGTGGTACAGTCACACATTCATGGCAGCTGTAAAGGTTTCTGCTGCCTTTTCCTCTCTTCTATTTAGGCATCTGTTGTAAAGATCCAGTTTAAGAGTGGTACCAATCTCATCCTTCTTTTACTACTCAGAACATGGACATCTGGGCTTTGATTGTCATTTAGTTTCTTCTGCACATATCACCTGCCATTTTTTTTTTTTCTGTTGAGTTATCTACTTTTTAACTCAGAAGGTTTTCTAAATGACCCATGCATGTCTGAGTATAGCTAGCTATTTCTAATGTGTATTACACCATTTTATCCCAGCCTGTAGCTTTTTCTTTTACTTTTGCGTTTTATTCCTTTTGGAGGAGTGCATACTTTTTTAAAATCAATATTGTCAATTAATTAATTAATTAGCTATGTTATTAGAGATGGAACATAAGACTTCACATGCACAAAGCATGTGGTCTATTGTTAAGCTATAACCCCAGCCCAATACTACCAAAATTATTAATTTTTTCTCTATGTCCTGTACCTTTTGTTTAAGTATTTTTCTTTGTCATAAGACTCTGTTAAACACACCTATTGAATATTTTCTTAAAATTAAAAATTGCTTTTCTATTTAGGTCTGAAATCTATCAGCTTGGCTTTATATAGTATAAAGTAGAATCCCTCCTTTCTTACTAGTAATCAACTATCGCAACTTCATTCTTTGATGAGTCTGTTATTTTTTTGGTGCTCATTGACATGTTTTATTGTTAAATTTATGCACATGTATACATCCATGCACACAAGGATTCCGAGAAGGCAGTCCCATAGGATCGCAAACAGAACCCTGCTAAGGAAAACTGCCTGTTTCTCCATGTCTCCTTGATCTCCTTTCCTTCCCTCTGTCCCCCCCAACGGTTATAATAGCCTTTCTCTTGGTCTTTACAAGAGTTCCCTCTGTGTATGTGTGTTCCTATGTAGTTTTTAATATAACTTTTTTCAACTTCATATAAATGAAAACAGATCGTGTCTGAGTTTTGACTCTTTCTGTTTGATTGGCCTTTTATCTTTCTGTGCAGTAGGAAGTCCTCTCTTAACTAACAACGTCCTAACAGCCTTGATGCCTGAGAGGGCAAACACTCATGGTTTGTTTCAAGGCTCTCTTGACTATTCTTGACCCTTCTCTCTTTCCTTTGAATTTAAAGATAAGCGTGTAAAGTTTCAGAGAAAGCCCTGTTGGTATTGTCATTATAATTACACTGACTTTGAATTCAATTTGGCAGGTTCAACAGAAAGAGACTTGGGGTTTTTAATTCTTGTCTGTGATTATTTTCTCATTTATTTAGGGCTTTAAAAAATGTTCTTTGAAACCATTTTGTATCTTAATATGGATCTTCGGAAAATATCTCTTAGATTTATTTCCAAACTTGACATTTGTTTTTATTATAAATGGGAAGTTGGTATTTATGTGGTGTATGGATGACTGGTGCTAGACACGACTTTGTTGATTGGGGCATTACTTTTTTTTTTTTTTTTTTACTTCTGCTTTTAAACACATCACAGGCTTAGTGTCTGAGTCTGTGTGAGTGTTTCAACTTGCAATTTGTAGGTCAGGAGTCTGTCAGGTGACTTGTGAGGCACAAAGGTTTTGGCAGAGCTGTGCTGCCTTTGGGGAGTACTGTGGAGAAGACATTCCTGTATCTTTCCGAAGTTCTGAGCTGTTTACATCCACTGGCTCTCAGACCCTTCACTCATCCTCAAAGCCAGCAGCACCAAGTCTCTTTCTTTTCTCATGAGTGTCGCTGCACTTAGAAGTACTGATGGGATTAGACTGATCTATCTTGGATGACTCAGGATAATCTCTAAACTTTTTACTTACAAAGTCCTTTTGCCACATAACTGAGCAGACACGACAGGTCTGGGAATTAGGATGTAGGCATCTTTGAGTGCATTACTATGCTCTCCACAGATTCATAGCTGGTTATCATGCTAAACTCTTTTGAATACTTCTTTATGAGACTGTTTTATTTATAAATGGAATTTGATCATCTTTTTTTTTGCTAGTTCTCAAACAACAATTCATTTTCTTTTCTTATTGCACTGGGTGCACACTTCAGAACAATTATAATGTTTTACAGGTTTTCTTTATCTTCAATTTATGTTATTTTAGTTATTACTAACGTTACTATGTGTGTGAATGTGCACACATATACAAATATGCACATGTCATAGCACATCTCTAGGGTCAGAGGACAACTTGCTGTTGTTCTTCCACTGGGTTCCAGGGTCGAACTTGGGTTGTCAGGTTTATGCAGCTAATGTTTTAACTGGCAAACTAATATATCTTGCAAGTTCTTTTCCTTGGCTTTAGTAAGGATTCCTAAAGTCTTGTATTGTTGTAGTTTTTAATAAGGAGTGTGTTATTGTCTTTACAAGTTATAAATATTGTGATTATGGATTTAAAAAATTAACTTCGTGGTGCTGTCCATTTGAAATTAATATTACGCTTTCAGGCTACATATTATTAAATCCTCTTGATGGCTGCTAGTCAGAGTGCTAATACTTTTGCATTAGCTAGCAATTTTGGATAATAAAATAGCTATCATACTCTTTTGGATAATATATGCAAATTATAATTTGTTCTGTATTATTAAGTTTTGGGGTGGTTTTTTTACTTTAATATTTGTTAAGTCATGTTTAAATTTCTTAAACATCCTCAACTTCAGTGAGATAGCATGTTCTTATAATGTATAGATTTAATTCATTAGTATTGACCAATTACTTAACACACCTGTTTTTCTGTGTACCATTTGATCTTATCTTTGTTAATACCATTTTTCCTGGTTTATTACCCCTTTCTCTCTAGACTGTGCTACATTTACTTTCATTCTTTTTTTTTTATCATTTCCATTGTTTTCTGAATGAACAAAATATTTATGTATTTTATATTTATTTCCTCTTTGGAAATTATCGATTACAGTTCTTTTGTGATTAGTCTTGAAATGTTAAGGTGTTTTAGGCAAAGATTTTCTAGCAAGGACTGTGACTGCTTAGTATTTATATTCTTCACCCCTTTCTTCTGCTCTCCCCTACTCTACTCTTTCAGACAGGTTTTTGACTGTGTAGCTCTGACTGTCTTGGGACTCACAGGGATCTGCCAGCTTCTGCTTCTTGAGTGCCGGGATTGAAAGTGTGGCTACCACACCTAGCCAAAACATTTCTTTTCTTCTGACCACAGTAGAGAGAGATGTTGGCAGATGTGGAATATTCCCTTACCTCGATAGTGCTATTTAGATTTCTTTACAACTTTTTATTAAATATAAACTTTTTATTAAACATAAAAGTTAGCATTTTAAAAAATTTATTGGTTGAATTTACTGTTATCATATTATATCACATTTGTTTTTGTACTGACTTTAGCTTTTGATCTATGAACACCCTTCCCATTTTTTCTTTCTGAAATACTGTAGTTTTAAAAAATTTTAAATTAACTTATCTTTTAAGTGTGTGTGTGTGTGCGCGTGCGAGAGCTCCTGTGCCTGCAGAGGTCAACAGAGAGTATCTGATCCTCTGGAGCTAGTCCTCTATGAGAGAAAGAAGCACTATTAACCACTGAGCCATCTCTTCAATCTCCCCAGATTTTAAAAATGTTTTTATTTTTTTGCCTTTGCTCTTGACTGATGGTTGTGCTGATGGCTGAGCTTACCCACACCCCTGTTCCGGCGCTCTGCAGAGATCTCCTGTTGTCTGTGACAAATGCATTGGCACGGTAGCTATCACTGCTTCGCAGGCATCACCCTTCCGTCTGCTGTTGCAGTTACTTATGTTGAGTGTGGGTTTTCTCTTTTTATACCGTCTAGATGTAAACAGTTTTATTTGTTCTGATGGGTTACTATTAAGGCTGTCTTTCTTTGATTCTGTGAAATTCTTAGGTGTTGCTTATTTAAAATCACCTAATATTGTTTTGTCCCCCAGTCTCAGCTTCAGGGACGCAGATCTGATGCCTTGGATCCTCTCAATCTATTATCCATGCCTTGTAACAGCTTTCACACCCTGAAAAAAATGTTTCCAATCTTTGCACCTGGAGTAATTTTCAACTCTTGTCTGAAATTCCCTCTTACTCTTTACTACTTTCCTGCTGGTACCCACTCCTCTGCATGTGTGAAAAACAGTTTTGGCGGCAATACATCTCATCATGCTTGAATCTCTTTTATAAACTTTTTTTCTGATTTCATATGCTTTATCCTTTTGACATTTTTAAACAACATACAACATTTTTAAACTGTTTGGATGGAATATATATATATATATATATATATATATATATATATATATAATTTTTATTTTGTCATTATTTCTTCCTTTAAATCATTTATTATATGTGTATGGGTATTTTGCCCTGATGTATTCTGTACACCATGTGGTGTGTGTGTCTGGTACCATGGAGGCAAGAAGAAGATGCCAGATCTCTTGGAAGTGGAGTTACAGATGATTGCAAGACACCAGGAGGGTGCTGGGTCTTGAGTCCTGGTCCAGTGCTCTTAACCATGGAGCCATCTCCCCAGCCTTCCACATATATTTTGAAAGTCTGTCAGGGTCCTCTGCAGGCACCACACCATTTTCTCTGTGTTTTTCTTTGTGTGTGTGTGTGTGCACGTGCGCTTTGTTTTACATGTTTAAGGATTTTGGTGTGTAGAGCTCTTTTGAGAGGAAAGTTTTTATGCCTCTTTGTCTCTGTTACATGTGTTCATGTCTGAGTACAGACATATTACTGCATGTATTTTGAGGTCTGTTCTCATCCCCCCCCCCCAGTTTAGTTGTGGGTGTTGGGGGTGGCATGTCTCTCCTGTTCCTCTGCTGTGTACTTCAAGTTCACTTGCCTTAGAGACTCCCAAGCTGCTTCTGTTTATGCCTTCTATCTTGCCATAGGTGTGCTGTGATTTTAGATGTGCACCATGACATTTACATAGGTTGGCTGGCCCTCTCGCTTGACTGCCAAGTATTTTATCTACTTTTTTCCATTTTGGAATGGCTTTTTTTTTTTTTTTTTTTTTTTTTGTGGCTTGCATTCATAGCCTCTTTATCTCTTCTCCCCGTCTCCTCCCTCTGTAATGTTTTGGTCATTTGCTGATCACAGCCAACATCTCTATGCAGAAGTGGATCTTTTCCTCTTCTTACTTAGACATGATATATTGCTGATACAGCCAGGCAGGCACGAAACCTATCTGATCTTGTTCTCCTCTCTGCCTCCTTTTTGAGTGGCAGTAGGATCCCTCCCACCACACCCTGTCTTCAGCAGTGGAGATCTTGAGGCTATAACAGCTTTTAAGGAAGCTCTCGTTTTTTAGTTTCTGTCTGGCCCCAGGAATTTAATGCTGGAGATCTCTGTTTGCTTCTAGGCTTAGAGCATGGCCTCCCTGGAGCCTCAGTACCTCCTCCATCGTCCTGTATGGTGCTCCATACTACCTTAGCCTGGCTGCGCCATTGTGGTTTTGTCTGGATCCTAAAATCCTGTTGCCTTTAGCTCCTTACAGGAGGTTATGCTTGCTCCCTAAGCACAGTTCATCTCCTCAGTTCTGCTTCTGTTGTCATCTTTCTGGTGAAGTTTGATATTTAAGTTGTCATTTCTAGTAGGGAAAGAAATGACATAATTTCAGCCTCTGCCATTGCTACATTCCCGATGACTGCCTACACCTGTCTGTATTTAAGCTGGCTCTGACTTTTAGGAGAAGCATGTGTGAATATGTTGCACGAACCCTACACCACTCTCATTTAGATACCAGTTGTTAAATGGTCACATGTAACCCCACTCCAGAAGTCTCAGGAGACCCCTGAAAACACACTCCCATATCTCCAGTTCCTCAGGAAAGCAGAAAGCTTCAGTATGGGCCTAGAGTAGTTGTATAATGAGTGAAAATAGAAGCTGAGTATGATGGCACATGGTTCTAATTCTACCATTCAGGAGGTTGAGGCAGGAGGATTGCCATAAATTCCAAGGAAGCTTAGGCTACAGTGCAAGACAGCCTCTTTTTTTGTTTGTTTTTGTTTTGTTTTTGTTTTTTGAGACAGGGTTTCTCTGTATAGCCCAGGCTGTCCTGGAACTCACTTTATAGACCAGGCTGGCCTTGAACTCAGAAGTCTGCCTGCCTCTGCCTCCCAAGTACTGGGATTAAAGGTGTGCGCCACTACTGCCCGGCAAGACAGCCTCTTAAAATAATAACATAAAAAGCAGAAAGGTCTTAGTTTGGTACCTAGTGTTACTTTGCTCTCTCCCAGAGACTTTGCCTACCACTTGGCTTTTGGTCTCCACACTGGGGAGAACTGGGGGTTGTAAAACACTGTAACTCTCCCTTTGAGTAGGCAGAAGTGCTTGGTCATGCACAGCCTATTGTCTCTTTCCAGATGGAGCTACTCTGGTGATACTCGCCTCCTGCAAGATTTTTTCCCATTGTAGGTCTGAGAGAAGTGTCCCATTGCTGCTCTGACAAAACACCACAAGCTGAGGCTAAACAGGAATTATCCCTCCCCATCCCAGGTCTAGAAGCCAAAGAGCGTGACCAAGTCCAGAGCTCCAGGGAAGGCTCTCCCTGCTTCTTCCAGTCACTGTGGTTCTAGTGACTCATCACAGCTTGGCAGTGACACTCTAGTTTCTGCCTCCATATCCACAAGATCACCTCTTCCTCTCTTTATAAAGAATGCTTGTGACTGAGCTGAGGGTCCAGTCAGAGGATGTAGGATAATACTCATGTTTCAAGTTCCTGAGCTTCCTCACATCTGTAGAACGTACTTTGCCGTATTGGGCAATGTTCACAGGCCCCAGGGATTAAGACATTGTCATCTTTTGGGGCACCATTTTTTTTAAGAGGCAACCAGAAGAAAGTGTATTGTGTTTCCAAACATTTACTATATTCAGATATGAGTTTTTGAGAGTGCTGAATGTCTTGACTTTGACCAGTTTGTTCAAATCTTCTTTCCCACTCCTTGCAGAGCTGCATCCCAGGCCCCACAGAGTCCCACAGGTACGTAGATCATCATCCTCACGTCCACAGGTGGGAAGACAAGGTAACAGTGCCCCAGTGACTTGCCACATACACCTGTGGCTGAGTCTGCTCCTAAGCCAGGGCTGTGTCAATCATTCTGGAGGTTGGCTCACCCAGGTGGATGGAGAGTGGAATGGTGTGCAAAGAGGTAGAGCAGGGGCAGTAGAAAAGCCAGACTGGGAGCTAGAGGTCTGGACTTCCTTATCCAACTCCAGGAGGGGCTGGTTTGGAGTCCAGCTTAGGTGTTGTCACTTTCACACTGAGAGGTTTTTGGTTTTTTTTTTTTTTTTTTTTTTGGAATTTTATTGTGTCTGCTAGCTTTGTGTTGCTATGACACATTGCCTGACACGAAGAACTTAAAGGAGGAAAGAATTATGCTGGCTCAGGGTTTCAGAGGCTTTGGCCCACAGTAACTTCTACCATCATTCCTGGCCTGCAGTAAAGCAAAATATCATGGGGAGGAAACAAGTACTACCCATCTCCTAGCAGCTAGGAATCAGAGAGACTGATGGACCAGAAGAGGCCTGGCTAAGCTGTATCCTTCAAAGAAACACTACAGTAGTCTACTTCTTCCAGCCAGATCCTACCTCCTCATAGCTCCTTCAGCTATAAATTCATCAATGGATCCATCCATCGAAGAAGTCAGAACCCTCGTGATCCAGTCATGTCCATAAAGCCACGCAATGGGGACCAAGCCCTTCCCACACTGCCTTCAAAAGACAATTTTGGATCCAAACAACCATCCTGTCTTCAAGAGAAAATTTCAAATTCATTTGGAATAACAAAAAAACCAGGATAGCGAGAACTATTTTCAACAATAAAAGAACTTCTGGGGGAATCACCATCCCTGACCTCAAGCTGTACTACAGAGCAATAGTGATAAAAACTGCATGGTATTGGTACAGAGACAGGCAGGAAGATCCAGGAAATAGAATTGAAGATCCAGAAATGAACCCACACACCTATGGTCACTCGATCTTTGACAAAGGAGCTAAAACCATTCAGTGGAAAAAGGACAGCATCTTCAACAAATGGTGCTGGTTCAACTGGAGGTCAGCATGCGAAATGATCCATTCTTATCTCCTTGTACAAAGCTGAAGTCCAAGTGGATAAAGGACCTTCACATAGAACCAGATACACTGAAACTAATAGAAGAGAAGGTGGGGAAGAACCTCGAATACTTGGGCACAGGGAAAAAGTTCCTGAACAGAACACCAATGGCTTATGCTCTAAGATCAAGATTTGACAAATGGGACCTCATCAAATTGCAAAGCTTTGTAAGGCAAAGGACACTGTCAATAGGACAAAGCGGCAACCAACAGATTGGGAAAAGATCTTTACCAATCCTACATCGAATAGAGGGCTAATATCCAATATATACAAAGAACTCAAGAAATTAGATTCCAGACAACCAAATAACCTTATTAAAAAATAGGTACAGAGCTAAACAAAAAATTCTCAATTGAGGAAACTCAAATGGCTGAGAAGCACCTTAAGAAATGTTCAACATCCTTAGTCATCAGGGAAATGTAAATTAAAACAACCCTGAGATTCCACCTCACACCAGTCAGAATGGCTAAGATCAAAAACTCAGGTGATAGCAGATGCTGGTGAGGTTGTGGAGAAAGAGGAACACTCCTCCATTGTTGGTGGGATTGCAAGCTGGTACAACCACTCTAGAAATCAGTCTGGCGGTCCTTCAGAAAATTGGACATAGCATTACCTGAGGACCCAGCTATACCACTCCTGGGCATATACCCAGAAGATGCTCCAACATATAAGAAGGACATATGCTCCACTATGTTCATAGCAGCCTTATTTATCATAGCTAGAAGCTGGAAAGAACCCAGATGTCCTTCAACAGAGGAATGAATATAGAAAATGTGGTACATTTACACAATGGAGTATTACCCAGCTATTAAAAACAATGAATTTGAGAAATTCTTAGGCAAATGAATGGAAATAGAAAATATCATCCTGAGTGAGGTAACCCAATCACAAAAGAACACATGTGGTTTTCAAGATACAACTCACAGACCACATGAAGCTCATGAAGAAGGAAGACCCAAGTGTGGGCACTTTGGTCCTTCTTAGAAAGAGTAACAAAATACTCATGGGAGCAAATATGGAGACAAAGTGTGGGACAGAAACTGAAGGAGGGGCTATCTAGAGACTGTCCCTCCTGGGTATCCATCTCATGTGCAGTCACCAAAGGTAGACACTGAGGTGGATGCCAGAAAGTGCATGCTGACAGGAGCTTGACATAGCTGTCTCCTTAGAGGTTTGCCAGAACCTGATAGGTACAGAGGCAGATGCTCACAGCTAACCATTGAACTGATCATGGGCTTCCCAATGGAGGAGTTAGAGAAAAGACTGAAGGAGCTGAAGGGGGTTGCAGCCCCATGGGGAGAGCAACAATAGCAACCAACCAGAGCTCCCAGGGTCTAAACCACCAGTCTGGGAGCATATAGGAAGGGACCCATGGCTCCAGCTGTACATGTAGGGGAGGATGGCCTTGTCGGGCATAGGTGGGAGAGGAGATCCTTGGTCCCATGAAGGCTGGATGCCTAGTATGGGGGAATTCCAGAGTGGGGAGGTAGGAGTGGGTGAGTGGGTGGGGGCACATCCTCATAGAAGCAGGAGGAGGGGGGATGGGATATGGGGCTCCTGGGGGGAAAACGGGGTAAGGGGATAGCATCTAAAATGTAAATAAAATATCCAACAAAGGAAGAGGCCAGGGATATCTTAGGGAATACTCAACCAACACTGCTCTTAGGGGCTGCATCTCAGACAGGATGTCTGTCTCCTGCTGTGCACAGCATAATAGCAACTCTACTGGCTTCCTGTCTTCAAGGAGGACAACTTTGTGCTTAAACTCTATTCCTTTCTCTTAGCATGTGGAGTTTTTAAGGGTCCCTCTGTTCTGTTGCCCCAGCTTATAGCCACCCATTGAAAGCCAGGAGCAGGGGATGTCTTCAAGGTTCATCGCAGGGGTGTTCCAGGTGCATCCTTGGAGCAGATATGTGGCTACTGCTTAGTAAACACAACTCATTTGCTGTTTGCTGTGCCGTGGGCTCTTAGGGGTGGCTAATGTCAGGTGGTTTAATGTGCTGCTAGAACATTCTTTATATTTGGAGGTTCTGTTGTATTTATCCACCTGGGCGGGCATTAACTGTAAGCATAGAGAGTCTTCTTTCCCTTGGGAAGAGGCTCAGCAGTGACAGTAACAGGGCCCCTCTGCAGCCCCTCTGAGATGTGAACCCAGGGAAGGAGTCACTGAGCCACAGCTCCCTTGTGCCCTGAGAGTTTCTTTTTGAGATGCAGCCTGTTCTCTGAGCTTTAGTGACCAGAGCAAGCCAGGCACAAAAAAAGCCACACAGGACCAGGGTCAGGGTACAACCCTTGCTTGGTGGTCTGTTTCTTTCTTCCCATAGCATGGACCTCTGAGGATAAGCTCCTTACCTGTGAACAGCAAGCCTGTGTGTTACCCCAGCCCCCTCCTCCTCTAGACACTGAACTTCTTGGAGCCTCCTCTTTGGAAGCCAGGCAGTAGCAGCTCCTCCTCTGAGGATGGTATGGGTTATAAATTGTGTAACCCTAGAGAAGGGTTCATTTGATGGCTGTGTTTTACACTTTCCTCTCCCGAACGCTGGTGACTTAATTAACCTACTTGCAGATGTAGAGGTGGAATGATACCTTCCCGGCTGCATCTCCATCCCCTTTCCAGTCATCATATGCTTAAATTGCAAATCCCCATGAACTGTAACCCAGCGTCTTTTGGCTCTCAATTCTACATTTCCCTGTAGATCTTCACTCTTCCAATGTGTCAAACCAGAGTGTGAGGCTGCTCAGAGAGGATATAGCTATATTAAACCACACACAAACTGTTTAAATACTCTTAAGGCTATGGCTGAATATTCCTAAGGCTGAGCTTGTATTTAAACACAGACATACTGTACTCAGGTGCTGGAGAACCTGTGTATGTCTATTCCGGGCTGCTACTCAGACACTTTGAGGTCCACTTTCCTAGTCTCATGTGGTTTTTTTTTTTTTTTGTTTTTTTTGTTTTGTTTTGTTTTTTTCTGTCTTCTAGAAAACTTCTGCTCATGACTTTAGAAAGGATTCCCTTACAATTTAGAAATAATTTGAGGACAGAAAGTCACTGGATTATGATCAAAACCAGGAGTGGTTGATTTGTATATGATTATTTTCCCTAAAGACAGCTCAAAAGACATCTGCAGATTCTTCCCTACCCCCAAACTGGTTCTTTTGAGCTCAAAAACTTGTATCATAAGCACTTTTTTATGGCTGGAAATTGGGGCTTGTGAAGGGAACATGACAAGCCTGTAATTGGCGTGCGCGGTATGCGAGTTCGCTTGCTTACGAGATTCATGTTTGCAATTTTGTTTTAGGAAAACATCTGAAGCATCCGAGAAGCCACAGGAGGGCCCTGGCTGTGGGACTCCTTCCAGAACCACCTGGCTTCGGCTTTGCCCATAAAAGCTGAGCCACATGGAGCTTCAGACTAGTTCTCGGGAACACGGACGTTCTCACCCAACTGGAGACGAGCCCCTAAGTGCAAACACTTGGCAGCTGATGCTCCGTGAAGAGAGCCGCCATTGTGTGATGTTCCTTACTACTTTCTGCTCTTTATTCTGAGTCCTAGTTATGCCTGTGGCATGCTTGTCTCTTGTGTGTATGTGAGTGTGAGTGTGTGTGTGTATGTGTGTGTGTGTGTGCATGCACGCGCGCAGGCACGCTCTCTCGAGCACACTCAGGAGCTAGATGTCCATGGGGTTCAGCGACAACCTGGAATAGCTCAGGGCTCAAAGAAGACAACAATGTGATTAACCAACCATGTCTTATCTGTGTGTGCATACATAGCATCAAGAATGTTTTCTTTTTTCATCTAAACTATCCCCTCCCCACAGTAAACCTGCTCTGTTACTTAAGGGGTGAGTACAAAGCTTTTATTTTTATTGTAGGTGAATTGCCTCTTGGCTTTAAATCTCTGTGCATGTGCATATACATGTGTGCATATAGAGGGCAGAGGTTGATGTTGGGTATCTTCCTCTGTTGCTCTCCACATTATTGTTATTGTTATTATTATTATTATTATTATTATTATTATTATTATTATTATTATTATTTTGAGACACAGTCTCTCTCACTGAATTTGGAGCCTTGGAGCCCAAAAGTGCAACTAAAGTGTAGATTGTTTGGCCAACAAGCCCAAGGGATTCTCCTGTTTCTGGAATTGCAGGCTTGTACTGGTGTGTGTAACATTTTTGTATAAGTACCGTGTTGGGAGCCGACTTGTAGCAGAAAGCGGCTATCAGCTTTGCAGCCATCTTGAGCCATATACCCTGACATGAGACTTGTTTTACATCAGCCTACACCAGCTGAGCACACTCTGATAATCTTGGTTTAGATACCTTGGGTGTGTGAGATTAAAGGTGTGTGACTTAAAGGTGTGACTTAGAGATCAGATTTAGAGACAAGACCTAAGGGCATGACTTAAAGGCGTGACCTAAAGGCACGGCTTAGAAGTGAGACATATAAAAGGTGAGAGGCAGACAGAAGAGTTCAGAACAATTAGGACAGTACAACGCAGAACAATTTGGAGTAACAGAGATTCAGACACTAGGAGTAGGAGTAGACATTAGACACTCGGAAGAGAACCACGGGAGTACAACTAGGAACTAGGAACTAGGAACTAGGAACTAGGAACTAGGAACTAGGAACTAGGAACTAGGAACTAGGAACTAGGAACTAGGAACTCAAGACTTGGGACTTGGACTAGGAAGAGAGACTGAAGAATAAATGGGATTGAAATACACTCTGTCTGGTCTCCATTCTTCGAGTCTGTCCTCACTCTCTCTCTTGCTGAACCCCGACCTGCGGACCGGAGCAGTAGCTTGGGCTGGGATACAGTGGCCACCAAGCGCGGAGTGGAGAGGGCTTCAACATTTTAGGCCGCCCAAAGTGAGGCAGCCTAGGCCCCAACAGTACCGGGGATCCAAACTTAGATCCTATGACAGTGAGCCACCTCATCAAAGTGACATAAAACAAGGACCCTTCAGTGCTCTGGCAGTGAGGGGAAATCTGCCATGGAAGTCTGGGGAGGTGGGTAGAGAAACATATCATCTCACTTAACCCTGGTTATATTCCCAGTTCTCAGTGGGAGAATGGCTGTCCTTACCCAGCTTGTACCCTGGTGGCCAGAGCCTCAGGCCAGGTCCTCTTATCTTGTGGTCACCCTAGCACCAGGGCTACCAACAGCACCTGGGCTTAACTCATTTAGCTTTGTCTGGAGTGACAGAGTCTGGGTGGCCCCTGTTGAATCTCTTAGGAAGCTAAGCCAAGAACAGATAGCACCTGAGCATGGATGATGTTCTCACAGTAAGCACCACACACAGATTTCTGTCTTCTTTATGCAAATTCAATGTCCTCAGGTACCAGAGGTCAAAGGACACCCCATGCCATTGATCTTATTCATTTTACAGAATTTCATTGACCTGCTACTTGATATCTACTTGTTCGTAACACAAGACCTGGTTTGAATGTGACAGGGCCATATGTCAGCACAATGTGTACTTCACAGAGTGTGACCAGCAGTCACAGGACCCCTGGTAGTATGGAAGGAGTCCATCACATTAGTCAGAAGATGGTTTACTGAGTAGGTGGTCTCTGGATCAGAACCAAATGATTAAGTAGAAAGCTGTGGTCAGCATGTCCCTGGCAGCTCTAAAGACCCGGGGAAAGGTGCTCTTAAAGAAATTCCTCAGATCTGAGAATGTATGAGACATAGAAAACAACATGGGTCAAGCAGTTAACCACCTAGACAGAGAACATGAACTATACAGGGAACATGAGTGTGTACTACCCAGGGTTCCCCACTAGCTCATTTCTTACTACCACTGGGATGGAGGTGATAGGTGTCTGATGGGACACCCAGACCCAGAAGCTACCTGTGTGTTGAGACCAAGCTTCAACAATCCCAGGGAGCCTGTTGCAATGGCATATTACTTCCCTGAGTGTGGAGAGCCCGTCTCTGTGTCAGGGAGCACAGAATGGACCCTTTTTTTTTAGACACGTTGAACTTGATGTCTCCTCGGTCATCTCTCCTCTCCCAGGTTCATTGTCATCAAGCACAGGTGCATCTGCCTTCTCTGTGTTGTTACTTTTGTTCTGTCATTTTAAAGAATCAAACAACTTCTACTCACTAGTATTGGGAGCTCAGGATTAAAAGGCTTGAGTTTTTCACATTCAGAGGCAAGTTTCAACCTTTACTATCCACCAGACTTCAATGACTCTCCCTCCTCTTTCAGGATGTGAAGGTGTGTGGAACAGTCCTTATGGAACTGGGCTTAGTCAGTGGGTTGTAGATCCACGATTCATTCAGGCTTGCACATGAGTGGCTCCTTGTTCTAGAAATGTCTGTTTATTATCAGTTTGATGAAACTACTTATTCACTTTTCAGAATCCCTTTATGGCTCCTAATTAAAGTCTTTGTCTGAACACAAAATAATTACTACACTAAACGAAGCTACGGGAAGAAGCAACCGCGAGACGATCGCTTGTTTTTGCGCAGAGCGGTATTTAATCATCAGAATATCACAGGGTTTACATTCTTGGAAAGGGAACATGAAGTAAGCCTCATGTTTATTTAACACTTTGACCAGCTCTTCTTGAGGGTATGAAATGAATCCTACGGACTGTCACAACACTAAATCAGTGCTTCTGAAAATTACAGGGTCTTAAACAGTAGTGTCATTTAAAAACTAAATAGTTTGGTGCTGCTCCCACATATAAAACCAACCTCTTGCAACACTATGGGCTGTGCACACTGAAGACAAGGAACAGAATAAAAACAAGACAGAAACCCAGAGCTGCTAGTGGGCCAGTCATTATTATGCTTTGGTTTCAACTTGGGACCTAATGCTTCCAGGAACCATGGGACTGTTCAGGGATGCTTGACACAGATTGGGTCTCAGTCAGCACTCTACCTTCTGTCTTATGATGGCTTTTCTGAGTGGATTGAGACATGACCACTCTTTGAATATGTACAAGTATGTGATATTAAAGAATCCTCATTAGTGGGTGTCTCAGGGAGTGCAGAATGAAAATTCACAGTGGCCTCTCTGTGCAGGAATCATAAAGAAGAAAACTGGCTGGCCCAAGGGAGGAAATGGTTCCAAGATAAGGAGTTTTCAGCTCTGGATCAGTACTCTAGGCTGGAAAAGCATTAAGTTCTCAAGACCAGGGGTGGTGGTGGTGGGAAGCCAAGGTGTGAAATGAGGCAGGCTGGGTCTGGTGGCTACTGATTGCTGTAAGATGATGCAGTGGCTACTGACTGCTGTTAGATGGGATGACAGGGGTGGGAGGGTGGGTGGAAGGTCAAAGGTGATGGAGGGGGTTTGTCCCATGAGTGACTTCTCCTGTGACCTCTGGCTCACTAGGATTCTGGGCTAAGGAGACTAGAGTTGAAGAAAGGTGGTGTTTTTGTGTCCTTAACCCCTCTGGCTCCTAGAATCTTTCCCCCTCCTCTTCTTTTGGACTTCCCAGGAATCACCCAGCGTTTGGCTGTCCCAAATAGTTCTTATAACTCTACCAGCTTATTGCTAATGTGTGAGACCATCAGGTTCAAACTAGCTGGGAAGAGGGAACGTGAGCTGGAAAAGCGAGCAAGCAAACAAACAAAACCACACGATTGGGTGGTGCTGAAATGCAAAATAATTAGCTGAGACTGGTAATGAGCTGAGGAAACCATATCAGCTATCTGCTGCTATGCAATGAGCCATTTCAAAACTAAAGTAATACTCTGTTAATTTGTCCACAAATGGACAGAGAACTATTCCCCACTTACATGACTGAGCTACCAGTGAACAAGATGACATTGGCTCAGTCATTTTTAAAGGATTGGTCCAGAAGCCCAAAGTGCCACTTTCATTATATCACATGGGTCAAGCAATCACAAAACAAAAAAACAAAACAGACTCAAGAATGAACTCGGGAACTAACCCCCAATGTGTCAAAAAGCACTGGGACCATTTTAAATATTTGTTATTTTGTATGTGTGAGTAGTGCCCTTGGAAGCCAAGGGTAGGAAATGGACCTCCCAAATTTGAGTTACAGGCAGTTGTGATATCACAGTGAATCTAGTCAGTTTTAGGGACTTCCTGAAGTAACTGTGAGCTGTTTACTTCCCCCAATAATGATCAGGATGGGATACAGCCATGCATGTAGGGCATTTTCTTAATTAGTGATTGATGGGGAAGGGTCCAGTCCTTTATACCCCTAGAATAATGGTGGGCCATTATACTAGATACTCTTGGGCTGGTGGTCCTGGGTTCTGTTAGAAAGCAGGCTGAGTAAGCCAGGAAGCCAGTAAACAGCACTCCTCCATGACTCCTCCATGTTGCAGTAAGCAACAGCTCCTGCCTCCAGGTTTCTGCTCTGACTACCTTGGTGAGGAATGGTGATATGGAAATATAAATAAAACACATCCATTCCTCCCCACTGTACTTCTGGTCATGGTGTTTCATCACAATGACAATCACTTCATCACCTTGTTACCTGTCAGGATCTCCGTGTGTATTCTTCAGCTCTCTCCTATCTTTGCTGTCTTGGCAGTCAGTCTTTAGTGCTCATGCTCTTTAGTGCCCCAGTTGAGTGTCCACAATGTTTCACCAATGAATCAAGAGATCATTATTAAGCTAGTTCTTTACTGCTGGATGCTTAGGTTGTTTCCAGTGCTGGGCATCCTCTAGTTCTGAGCCTTCTGTGACACAGCAAATGGGCATCTATCTCTCTGGCTGATTCCTCCCTGATTTTGCCCTTGTTTGCTGCTGTCCTTTATCTCCTCACCACATTGCTTTTGCCCAAACATGGGTTCAGGTATATTCTATTCAACTCACCAGGTCCATCTTTCTTAGTCCCCACTGGGACCTCCAAAACAGCAGGTATTTCATCTCACTCATAGGACTCTGGGTTGGGCATGTAAAGGGAGAGAAGAAGGACACCAGCCATACTCTGAGGAGCTCCCAGGCTCCAGAGGGAGAAGGAAGGTGGATTCACATCTGTATTCAAAATGGCTGCCTTACCTAACCAGCAAGATACACATGCTGATGCAGAGAAGGCTGTGGGAGTGCAGTTGGGACTGAGCCAGAAAAGGTTTTGTTCCAAGTGGTAGTTTAGCCTCACAAGTGATAAATATCACAGGCAGAAAAGTGGAGCAAAGGAAGATTGACCTTAAGTGCCCATTAAAAATAAAGGGTTTAGCATCAAAACTTCATGAACTGTAGGTCATGGATCCCATATGGCATTTATCTCATATTGACCACTGTTGCAGGCACTGTCCTTCCTGGAGCTCCTGAGGCCACCTGAAAGGGGTGTCTACAAGTGGAGAGGGAGGACGACCTGCAAGTGTGGTGGAACCACCATCATTGGCCAAGTCAAGGGTGGTCTTATCAGCTCTCTTCAGAGAGACCCCTCAGAGCATCTGTCCCAGCAGGGAATCATTCTTTCCTAAGCTCCATGGTTTTTTTCAAATACAGTAAGAACTGAAAGTGTCCAGGTTCTGAAGTCCAGGAACCCCCAACGGGGCCTCTTTTGGCGTTTATCAAACCTCCAATGCACAGGCCACTGGACGTGTAATTATTAATCTTTGGGAAACTTGACCCTTCAATTAACTGAGTAATGATTGCATTGAGGACCATCAAAAACCCTGCATTCTTAATGAGCACTTAAGGTCAATATTCCTTTGCTCCACTTTACTGTCTGTGATATTTATCACTTGTAATATGACTTCCTGGTTAATTATACGGAATCAAGCAGCCTCCACTCTTGATTGATGTGAAAGTTCATACAGACTTTGTTAAGAACACATTTATTATGTGTGATATATTGTAATAAGTCTTTTTTTCTCCTCCAGCTTTGTCCTATGTACATATGTTTTCAATATTTTGAAATTTTTCCTGTGGGGAGGAACTTCCTAATACACAAAATTGAGAAAATTCAATAAATCACGTTAGCCACCTGTGCGATGTGTGTTTTTTATTGTGATCTGATCTTCGTGTGAGAAAGTTGGGGTCATAACTTATGCAAGATGATAAACGCATTTTAAGCCGAAGGAACTGCTGTGAAATCGTATTCCTGGCATCTCCTCATTGCACAGGGGACAGCAAGGGGTACTAGAAGGAGTATGTTCTCGTCGTCGCAAGACGTGGGCTGTAATTAGCCGTGTGACCTTGGGCCACTTGCTCTGCATCTTCTAGTCTCATAAATTAATCTGTATTCATTGATTAATACCTCCCAAGCCTCTCATACAGAGCTGGTTCCAGGATCAAAGACTCCAGTGCTGGTGTAAGGGCTGTGCGGTGTGAAATATGCCCACGGGTTTGCCTGTGCTCATCTGTGGTGGACCCCTCTGATCCCTCTCGAAGCTCACTTGTCATCGCTTGTCATTTCGGGACAGATGTTTCCAGCTGAGAAAGTCAACTTGGTAATGAACTTTCTGGGGTCTGAATAAGCCACAGAAGGCTGATGTGGAGGTGCATGTTTGTAAAGCCAGTATTTGGAAAGCTGAGGCAGGATTGCTGCACATTTGAGGCTGGCTTGGGCTACCTGGAAAGTTCCAGGATAGAACAGGCTAGAGTGAGACTCTGACTCAGAAAGCCCAAACCAAAGAATCAATCAGTCAATAGCCTGAGAAGGGTCAGGAAGGTGGGATGTAGCATAAACTGTGTCTCCCTAAATTAATATGGTGAAGTCCTTCTTTTGTCAATGCAAGATGTGACTGTATTTGGAAGTGGGGCTGATCAAGAGGCTGTTAAGGTAGAACAAGTTCACATTAGTGGGCTCAAGTCTAGTCTGAGTGGTGTTTTTTGAAGCAAAGGAGATTCAGAGAGACATATGGGTAGACACCTACAATCTAAGAAAAGTTCTAGAAGCAGTCATGCCTGGAGACCCCATGATTTAGATATTTAGATCCCAAGGAAAAAGATTCCTGGTGCTTAGACTGTCCTGTTTATGGTATTTATGTTAATGGTCCTGCTGAGGTGCACAGAACACATTATAAAAAAACTGTTCAGGCTGCTGTGCCAGCCACTGTCTGGAACTTAGATGTGCCTGGCTTCTCTGGCATAGCAGGAAGGTACAGTTGAAAGCATGGCTAAGCCAAGTCTCTTTGGATAGGGAGTGCAGAGGATAACCTATAGGGTCTCCTGATGGTCTATATAGGGTCCTCTGAGCATCTATTGCATATAAGAAGGAGGGATGGGAGGTGAAGTACTCCTTGCAAAAAGCTGCTTTCTGACACACACTTGAGGATGAGGACTGCTGAGGAGTGGCGTGCTGTGCCGGTGTACAGTGGTCTGGTCAGGGCTGGCCACAGTCAGAGCCTCAGTGTTACAAATGCACACTGTTTAAGGGCCGAATGTCTTACTTAGATTGTGATGGCTTTGGACACTGGAGCCCTCATGAGAATCAAGAATTGGTGTGTGTTGGTGTCCACAAGGCTGTCACGTCCAGATGCCCCAGCCAATGGGTTTGCTCTGAAATCTGACAGATAACACCAACAGGATGTCCACACACAGATTGCCATAGTGCCAACAAGTCATGAAACCAAGTTAGCATGATCAGTGAGCTCCTTCCAGGCAGCTGACTCCAGGCTACCAGCTACTGTTCGTTCTTTTGACTGCATGATGTGGTTCATGAGTGGGACCTATATGTGGAAAAAAATCTTTGGCCTTGTGAATTCAAGTGTCAAGAGCAGGCTGAGGTAAACATTAAAAGCAAAACCAAACCACTATTTTTCAAAATTCTTGGACAGATGGAACATTCCATAACATCGTACCTACTTATCTGTTTTACAGTGGGAAATCAGGCACCTCACAATTACATAGGAAGAATTAGGGGGTGCTGCTTTGGGACCATGGCACTCAGTGTTCCTGGCCAGGGAATTTGACCTGAAGTTCTGTAGCTCAAGGGCAGATGAGTAATTTCTTGAGTTATCTTAGCTAAAACAAACAACAAACAAACAAAAATGCTATTATTTAAAGTATTTTTGACAAATTATCTGTCAGCAATAGATGAAGTCAATATTTCTTTTGATCAATAAACTATATATTGAGGTTATGAACTAAACACTGCCTATGTTTCTAAGGGCTGTCTCAGGCTTTGGTGTGCTCCATCTCAGTCTATCTGCTTTAACAAATCTTAGCAGGGCTGTTACAATTGTCGCCTGTAACTTAAGATGGGTTTGTACAAATCCCCTCTATGTGGGAGACCTATTGCATATTAACATTCCCATGGTGGAGTTGGTTACTAGGAGGGTGCTGGGAGAGGTGAAAGGTCATAAACTATATTTTTGGTTTGCACCCGTCAAGTCAATAGGTGCATTAAAAGTTTTTTTCTTAATGTTTGCAAACATTTGTGTATATCTTTGACCCAGACAGCTTGTATCAAAGCAAAAAGTCTTTTCTTTTCACTTCGAGTAAATCACAAAGATTAGCCAATTTGTAGTTAAAAACATATAGTAGAAAGGGCTTTCAGAAAACATTTATTTTGTGTGTACACTAAAGGACACTTTTCTTTTTCTTTCTTTTTTTTTTTTTTTTTTCTGGAGGCCAGAATCCACTTTGAAATTCATGTTTGATAAATTCCCTGGCTTTCTGAGTAATTTAACTGTCTATAGGGCTGTTGATCCTGGGAGTGTATCATTGGCCCTTGGGGACTTGTACACCATTTCTGCATATCCAAGTTCAAATATATGCTTAAGATTGGTTTAAATTTTAAGTTGTTGATCTTATTTCTGATAGATTTGTTAGCTTAGCCTCCATTTCATTTCTCAAACCTTCCCTAATCCTCAAATACTCTCTTCTTAAACACATCTTTGCTAAATTCATTGATTGTGTTAGTAAAATGTATATTGAACAGTGCTCTGCACACAGGCTGTGCTACGGTATTGTGGTATTATTAGGGTTGTCTCTAAAAAACCAGAAGAAGTTTGATAACCTGGTGTCAATTATCACTTGCCTTGTGATTCACTCTTAACAGTAATATTTTTGAGCCTATGTAAGGACTACTTTAAAATCTTCACCAGTTCTTAATAAATTTCTGCTAATTTTCAAAACCTAGTGACTGTACAATGTAAAACGTAAGCTTGTTATATTTAAAACATTTTTTGTTATGTTTATTCTTGGGATTTTTTGATTCTTCTTTAATTTGATAAATGTTAGTTTTTAAGTAGTTTTTAAGGGTGGTAAAATTAGTTTAGTGAATTTTACCCCAAGGGCATTTTAATGGAAACTTTAGTGTCAACAGCAGGTAAGTTAACGCTACAAACAAATGTAAAGGTTTATTGTGTTCAAAAAACTATGGTCTAACAGGCATCTCAGGATGTCCAAAGCCTATTAGCACACATTCACTTTCTGAAGCTGAGACTGGCTTAGGTGGTTAATGGCCCATGTGCCCGAAAGGTAGAGAAAATTCTCCAAGCCAGGAGTGCCAACCTTCAACTTAGGCCTGTTAAAAGGTGTTTGATTTCTACCAGCTGGACTGCTCTGCCAGTCTTCTTTTGCAACTTTTAATTTAGTGTGTGTGTGTGTGTGTGTGTGTGTGTGTGTGTGTGTGTGTTTATATGTTCACCATGGGCATGGAAGTGTTTGCAGGAGGCCTGAGGAGGCTGACAGATCTTAGGAAACGGTGAGCCATTTGATGTGGGTGCTGGGAACTGAACCCAGTTCTTATCTAAGAGCAGCAAGCCACCTTAACTACTAAGGCATCCCTCCAGCTTCACGATCCCTTCTTCTGAAATCAGCTCTTCAAGCCCAGTACATTTTCATGTGTGCCCGTGTTTATCTGTACGTGTTTACATGTGTGCCGGAAGATGTGAATACAAGTGTCCCCACAGGTCAAATTCCAGTGTCTTCCTCAGTACTTCTCTGCCACCGCCACCGCTGCCACCACCACCACCACCACCACCACCACCACCACCACCACCACCACCAGCAGCAGCAGCAGCAGCAGCAGCAGCAGCAGCAGCAGCAGCAGCAGCAGCAGCAGCAGCAACATCTCTCACTAAGCCTGGAACTCAGTGATTGGTTAGGCTGGCTGGTGAGCCCCAGGGATTTTTCTGTGTTCAGTTCCACAGCTCTGGGATTACAGGTGTGCGACACTACCTCGCTGTTTTGTTTTGTTTTGCTTTGCTTTTTAAAGCATCGTTTCTTGGGGGCTCAAAACCACGCCCTCAGGCTTGAATGGCAAGAGCTTTACTGACTGATCTATGTTTCCAGCTCCGTGCTTTATATTTGGACCCAGATCACAGGACACCACTGCGCACTCTCCCTCCTCCTGTTCTGAGCTGCTTGGGATGGCTGCAGCCTGAATTTCCCAGCATGCTCTGTCTCTCTTTACGCCCATGCGGCCCGCTGCCTCTCACAAATCAGCTTGGAATTCTGATTCCTTTCTTCCTCTTTTTTTTTTTTTCCTTTTCCATGAGGAAATTAGTCTAAAGTTAAAAAAAATAAAATAAAACCCATCTGTGTGGCCTGTTCAGCAAGACTTAGGAAGTTCTTCTCAGTTTTCAGGCCCAACCGGACCTGAAGGGCCAACATTCAAATTCCCCGTCTCTGGGGCAACATTTTAATAGAGTTTTTGCTGGTGTTAAAGCTTAACTCGGGTGTTATATTCATACTCTACCATGGAGGTTTAACCACCCAATTTTATTAGCAGCAAAATAAAAGTATCGGGGAAAATGAGACCCTGGTGTTTGTGTCTTGGGAAGGAGCCGTCTGCCCCCTTTTCCCAATGGCAATTTATATCTTCTTGGATCATGGTGCATGTAAACTTGGAGAGCAGGGGGAAAAAAGGCCATTTGAGAACATTTCTGACTTAAATGAATTATGTGTCGGGGAGGAATACCCGGCCCACATTATCTTTGCCTTTTACAGCAATAAAGGCTTGATGGCAGGAGAGTTCCTTACAGCCATGCACCCCAGACAAAGCCAACTTCATCAGCTCAATTAATAGAGCTGGAAGATAGCAAAGATGGTACCCAGTCTCCCCCTTGGAAGCTTCTCTCCAAATGCTCTGTACTCTGACGTTTTTCTCGCCTTCGGCAGGGACTTGGGTCCTGCACTCTCTGAGCTGTCCTGAGCTTCCTTTGGCCACTACAGTCTGCATACTGTAGTTGGCGTCCATTACACTTAGAGGAGAGCTGCATCCTCTGAATGGTTTACTGCTTCATGCTGCTGGACCCCAAAATGTAAAGAAGAAATTGAAGCTCTTGCTGTTAAGAGACGGGCGGAGCATGATTAGCTTCCTCCATGGAGACCATTCACAACATTAATTTGTCCTTTTCAACAGAGTGCTGGCCTGCAACCCAAGGCCCCTGCCCTGGGTCTGTCATTCATTCCTCTAAGTCAATTCCAACTCAGCGGCAGCTCCTTTGACAGTGATCTGGGGATAATGATGGCCTTGCCCTAGTTCTGTAGGGAGGAGCCAGAGAGATAACAGGAGTGAAAGGGCTGAGGGAAAGATGAAAAGCCAAGAGTGCCCAGCCTCAGGGCACACCATGCCATCGGGCATCTTCTGCATGGTCTGAGGGTTTCCTCCCTGATTTGGAAGACAAACAGAGAGTTAACGTCCACCTTCTTCAGGTGGTCCAGGTAGCACAGCAGATTACAAGTTAATCTTGCCTTTCAGATTAACAGCCCCTGCACCTACCTTAATTCCCACGCCCCCTTAGCAGGTTATGCAGAGGACACAGAACTACACTCTGAAGATCTTGTGTCTTGCAGAATTTGTGTGTGGTTTGCTCTGGGAAGTGCAGCCATATTATGTGACCTCTGTGTTAGGAAGAATGGTCAGGTGCAGCGGTGTAGTAGTTTGATCATGAACCTTTCCTGGCCACATATATTTAATGTCCCATTCTCCCCAGTTTAAGCTCTCAATGTCTCTCCCTGGCTTTATACGCATTATCAGCAAGGGTGTGTGTGTGTGTGTGTACGTTTGTGCCGACCTAAGCTTAGTCCTCAGTATTCACTAAATGCAAAGAGCAGTGCAGGTATTTCTGAACAATGGAGGTATGTCTGAACAATGGAGTCAGAGATCCCGGGGCTGATGTGTGAAAACTCTAGGTGCACAGCAGCAGCTGGGGTTAGTGATGGCGTCTGCATTGAGGCAGAGGCTGGGGGTGGCTGGTTGGTGGTTCTGTGTCTTGGAACACTCTGGTTTCTTTCTGGTTTCTTCTTGGAGTCAAATGCGACTTAGAATCTCATCTTTCTCTTCTAAGGGTTTGTTTTTGCAGCCATGGTGGGCACATCCTCTTCACTTCCTGGGAAAGCTAAGCTCAATCTGTCTTCTCCCGAGGCAGCCATCCTCCCTGTCGAGCTGGGAGCCCTCTGCATCCATCCCGCCAGGCCCATCTGGACCAGCTCCTTGTTGACTTTCTCATTGGCTCTTCCTCTCAGCTGCACTTGGCCTTCTGATGCTCCGGCTTCCTTCTGCTCTGATGGAGCCATTTGTAAGTCTTCCCCTGGGTCCTCTGAAGCGCCTGCTGCTGTTCTCCAGCCCAGCCGGCTCCATTTCCCTTCCTGCTCTCTCTTTGTTTTTTGTTGCCAGAGCAGGCTTTAGTTGATAGCTTGCAAGTTTTCTCTCTTTTTTTCTTTTCTTTCTTGCCTGATTTTGCTTTATACTCACTGAAAATGGAGTTTTACCATCCCCTGCTCCCAGTGGCTTATGGCAGGATCATTGTACCAATTGATTGACATGAAAACCTTAGTGCCCCACTATGTAGAAGCCAAATTAACCACCAGAATCTGCTTTGTAGTATATTTTAATGTAATTGGCATGGCACAAACTCTTGTGATGCCTAGTAATATGTGGTTTAATACCAGGAGGAAGGGTGAGTGGGTTGAGGTTTCTCTTCTGCCCTGCCTTGCTGTGTTGGTTGATTCTTTTGTCATATGAAATAAGGGACTTGAAGATCTGAGGTGTTTCCTTTTGAGAGGGACAACTTCTGTGTGTGTGTGTGTGTGTGTGTGTGTGTGTGTGTGAGAGAGAGAGAGAGAGAGAGAGAGAGAGAGAGAGAGAGAGAGAGAGAGAGAAATAATAGTAGGATTTTAGTCAAAATACCCAAAGAACCTGTGCCACCCAGACAAGTGTCACTCAGCACTCCTAGTCACAACCAATCAATTCTCTCATTTCTCTCAAAGGAGGAAAAATGCTAATTTTACAGTGTTGAGAGCAAATGATTATTAGCAAGAAATACCTTTGACAGGGACCCATTTATTCTTGTTTTAAAAACATAAAACATGCTCACTCTGTTCCCACCCCATTTCTTCTGTTTCATGCATCCCTCTGTATCACTTAGGAATTGGATCTTGGACACTCTGCAACCTAATGTAAATCTTTCTCTGCTTTTTTCCGCCTGAAAGTGGTGTTGCAAAAACACGTCTGTGTTAAAGGTTAGGCATATTGGAGGGTCTCTTGGTCTCTTGAGCTCCTACTTTCAAAATAAGGACTTTGTTGGCCGCTTACATCATAGAAGGCAATTTTACATATGCACCCTGGAGCACACAGATGCCCTGAGTTTATAGTCCCACCTAGCACACAGGGAGTGGGATGGCACAAGAGCAGAGCTCTCAACTCTGTACTGCACAGAAAGCCCCCCACCCCCCGGAGCTGGTGGAAGCACACGCGAGTGTCCTGTACACATTTCTTCTCCCTGGCGATAAATTTACAAACGTCTTGTATGAAACCCAGCTACAACCCTCCACGGACAGCAAGAGGCAACTTCCGGACAATCGGAACATGGCAGCTCAGCACTGCTCTGAAGCTGGCTGGCCTCATTAGCAAGTTAGATGTGTGCCATTTTTCCTTTGTGATGGGAGCTTTGGCAAATAGACACACTTTGTATTTTTCCTAATCTATTAATCAGGTTTGCAGATTAAACTAATCATCTATTTCCTTTTTTTAACTACCCTGACAGCTTCTCCCCCTCCTGTTCTCTCCTTTCAGGTTAGAAAAAGCCCAAGGGTTAAAGCTTCCTCCTCAGTTCCCTGGCTATCCTGTCCCCCCTACCCCCATTTCATTCCCCATCCTCCCCAGCCCCATTTTGGAAGAAAGGGTGCTGCTTGCCACAAGATGGAGCTCTGTAGATGACTTTTTTTTTTTTTTTTTTTTTTCTGAAAAGAAATAGAAATCTCTTGGACAACTTGGGTAGGAAGCATGAGAAGCCCCCCCCCCCCTTATTTTTGGGGCCATTCTCTTCTATGACTTGCAATCATGCTGTCTGTCAGGATTCCTGTACGTGTTGGTTAATATGCCTGCCCAGGAATGCATGTAAAGTGGGGCCTGTGTGGAGGGAACAACTTCCTGGATGCAAGGACTTCCTAGCTCTCTAAGCATCTCCGCCTGGATGCTTCTGCTGTCATTGCAAGATTTCCTCAGCAGGACACTGGCTTCTCTAGAGTGATGTGTCCTTGATCTGGATGGATAGTTGGGAGCAAGAATAACATTTGTTAGAGTGTGTTTAGCCAGAAATTACGCGGTGAGCCACTGGGTCGGAGAAGGAGAAGTCACTTCTGCCACATGCTGAGCCTGTTCATACTTCCTGGGCATGGTGAGCTGGATGCTGGATGCCCCACCCAATGACTCCTGAATCCCTTTTCCACAAGGTGTCCTGAGCTGAGGAGGAATGGTCCACTAGTCAGGGCTTGTCCAGGCAAGAGGTGCTTTGTGATTTTGAGTCTGTGAGTGTTGCCTTCAGGTGGGAGAAAAGCCGCTTCACACCCAACTACGGTGGAAATCAGTTTGTTCCTAAGTAGAGGATGCAGCAGGTTCCCAGGACTGTCCTGCAGACCCCGTGTTCTGCTTCTCATCCCTCCTAGGAAGGCAACAGATGGAAGCATTCTGTGGAGGGTGTGGTGCTTCCTTGGAGTAACTTTTTAGCTACAGGGTTTGCGAGTTGTACATTTCCTTGGTTTGGCTTTTGGTTATTTTTATTTTCTCCTCTTGTCAACTTGACAACCTGAGGGCAGAGGATGCCATGAACATGGCAGGGGGAGTGGTAAACCGCACCCCCTGAGCTGTTTCACCAAGGCCTTGGAGGCTGCTCCCATGCTCCCCCTCCCTCCCCAGCCATTCCTCTGTGTCTTCTCCATCACCCCCTCAGCAAGGATCATGCAACCAGAACATTCCACCCTAAATAAATAAATCCTGAAATAAATATGGATGTGAGCCTCATTAACATGACCTGTCAAATCCCTAAGTAGAGACCCACCAAAAGCCCCCCTGGGCCTCTCAGTAATTTCTGGAAAGCACATTAAAAAAAAGACGATCGGGGGGTATATTTGTGGAAATCATTAGTGGGGTGGGGGAAGATATGGTTATAAGTCAATAATTCTTTCTGACACGACCTTAGCTCTGGTGTGTGACAACTCTCCTTATTGGAGAGAAAGACATATGGCCTGAGGTTTACTGCAGATGTCAGGAATCCTGGGAGGTGGTGCAGGGAATATCTTGGTTATATTTTTTCTTTTTAACTGACATGGATGTATAGGACATTTTGTCAACCTAATGACCATTTCCTTTGGTTCCTTTGGTCATGGTGTGGCGGGATGGAGTGACCCACTTTACAAAGAGTAGTAAATATCACTGAAGGCAAAAATTTATGTTAGAAAAAGACCAATGAATAGATGTCAGCGTATGTTCTTCAAATACAGGATTGGATTTATACCATATGTCCCATGCAGGGTGTGCATTGGAGGGTTTAAGAGCCACAAGGGTAGGCAACTATGTGATTCTCTAGAAATTCCTGTGCCTCAGAACTTGTTCTGGAGATGGGGTTGGGGGGGAGGGAGCTGGAATTAGTGGTTGACTTTGTGGCCTTTACCTCTTGGAATTCTGAAACAGCCTCTAGCATGACTTAACAAAGATGTAGTTATTGGGATTCAAGAGTCAACTGAACTGCAGAGGTGATAGGCCATCCTGGGTTTATAAGCTTCAGTACTTATATGAAGGGGTGGTACCAAGCCATGTGAGCAAATTTCATTTGTAAGGGAGCTAACTATTGTACTGTGAGTGAGTAGGTGTAGGGAGTCCTTGTCAGAACACAACGGTGAGGCTCTGCTGAAGGTTGAGACTCTGGAGGAAGGAAAAGCTGGGCATCATAAAGAACCACTCAACTTGACTGGCATTAGACAACAATAACCATACACTAGGCCATGAGCATGCAAGGCACTCTTGGTGGTGGTGGCCCTGGGGTTGACTATAATTGGCTATGTCTGCCTCTGGCCTCAGTATATAAGTAGAAAAGCCTTAACTAACAACTCAGAGGTCATCCCTCTTCCCTTTTCTTCTCTCATCTTCCTCTTCCCTCCCTTTCTTTCCAGTACTGATAGAGCACCAGGCCCCCACGGCAAGGGCTGTCTTATCAGAGAGACTATAACCAAAGAAATTCTGCTAACTAACTGGCAGCTAACAGTATTGACCTGCAAGCAGACTCGAAGCTGGCCATATCCAACATCTGGATCTCAGTGCTGTCTTCCCTTCACCTTGAACTTCATCCTCTGGATCTGGAGTCTATAGCTCTCTTTATATGGTGAATTTACCTCCTGTATACAGCCCCTGGTCCCCAAGTTTGGATTCTTGGTCTCTACTTCCACTCAACTGGCATCCCTTTCTTCTTCTGTTGTTTCCATGCTAGCCTCTCCATCACTTCAACAGTACCACAGAGAATGGGGACAATGGACACAGAACCCCTGCTGGGAGCCACACAGATGATGGTGTGTCCCCTCCCCACAGATGCTGTTCAGCTGATGTTACCACTTCAGGTTCACACACACAGAACTAGGTAGGCATTCAGCATTGATTCACTTTCCTAGCTAGTTTGCACAGAGCATATGAAACAGTTCTGGTCAATAAGAAGATTGGGGTTTCTGTGAAAGGCGTGATTGACAAAATGACAGGGGACAACTGTCCCTTCCTGGCCCTGTGACCTGATTGACTCTATGAGACTCCTAAGACCAAGACAGACAAGCAGAAGGGCTGTGTTGCCAGTCTGGTTCCTGGCTCACACCAGAGAAGAAACACTCAGGAGGATGGTTCTGGAATTTTGGTGTGAGGTAAATGTCCCCACTGCTAGCCCAGTTCTCTTGGAGTGAGCTGTAGCCTGCAGTCAGGAATTTCCTCTTTTGCTGTCTCTTATTGGTTGGGGATCATGTGATTGGAGCTGGGGCCTGGAGGAAACCTGTGCTTCATTTAAAACAATGAGATAAACTGTCATGAGTCAAATGCACATTTGTGGCTGCTGTGGTCTGGTTGGGAGCAGGAGAGGGCAGACCTGATTCAGCCACTGGAATTTGTGTACTGACCTTTGTGGCTTTGGCTCTTTGTATGTGACCTAGACATATGGTTCATGACACACCTACAATTTTTGTGAAGACTGCTATGTAGATGTTGTAGGACATGAATAATCTTCTCATGTGTCTGTAGACTTGTTAATTCTTGAAATGAGGCAGGGTCCTACTTTACACATACACACACGAACACATTGCACACACATACACGCATGCACATTTAAACAAATGCACTTGCCTGCACACAAGTACATATATGCATATCAACACATATACTTTCAAATAAACATGTACACATATACTCACATGCATGAACACATGTATACAGATGTTTCCTGAGCCCCAAAACGAGTAAAAAGCAAATAAACTCTGGAGTAGGAGCCCGGAACTTGATCTTTGGACTAGATGCAAATGAAATGCTAGATGATCCCACAAGGCAAAGTAACCTCTGAAGCCATGCTGACCACTTCCTTTCAAGGTCTGAGTATAGTCGAAATTGGGAGGGTTCTCTATGCCTGATATGGATTTGCTGAAATACCATTCATGGGCATGTTCTGGGTGGAGGTGTCGGCAGAGGGCTTAGAGCCCATCCATGTAGCTATCAAATGTTTCTGTATGGGTTATATGTGAGGGCTCTGTTGACATGGGGACAGCAAAAGGCTCTATTTTATAGGCAACGAAGTCACTCCATGTCAGGAAACTGTGATAAGTGCTGTATCTTACACAGTCATGTAGAGCTTGCGGGGCCATCCATCTGGTCTTCTTTGCTCAGGTACAATGTCTAGTCAGTTCCGTGTAGTTACTGAACTGAACAATGCATTGGGCAGATTCTAAAAGGGTAACAGAATTGAAGCAGGAAGGTGGACAGTGAATATTTTGGTAATTGAGTACAAACTGAGCCAGGAGCCAGCCGCATGTGCCCTGAGCACAGTATGTCATTCACAGGGATGGCTTAGTTTTGTTCATAGCTAAAGCTGAAGGCTGCGCTTCACTGAATGGCCAGAGTCTTCTCTGGAGCCTCCAATGGAAGTTAGCTCTGAAGCCATTTCCAGAGGACAGGAACAGGGACACGGACAGGGACTAAGACAAATGGCAGTGTTAGGAACATTCACAGTGGGTGTGAGCTACTTGTCTTTAGATCCAGGTGGACACATTTGAGTGACTTTTGGGGGTGGGGTGGGGAAGTAACTGGATGCTAGTGAGAGAGTGTCCTGGAGAGAAAAAGGGAGGAGATGATCATATTTCTGAGAAGATCATATTGGGGTGGATGATGTCAACAGTTTTCCTATGCCTTCAGCAAAGTTTATCCCCCAAAAAGTCCATTTTGGAATGTGGTTGCCACTATGGTAAGTGTAGGAGGTGAAGTCCTTATTAAAAACAATATCAACCAAATAAGCAAACAAAAACATTGACATCTTTTTCATTGAGGAACTGGGTTTGTTCTCTTGGTACTGAATTCTCACTCTCTAGGGACAGAATTAGTGACTTCAGGGATGGAATATTAGAAATTGAGGCCACCTCCCAGTTTTGTATCTTACACACAAACTCATTTGCCATGTTATGAAGCACAGGGAGCCATTACCAGACACAGCTGCCCAACATTAGACTTCTACTCAAAATTGTCCTCTGTTTTCAGAAGTTACTTGGGGTATTTTGTTCCAGCCCCATAAAATGAAGACAGTATTTAATCACTTGGGACAATTGCATCATAATTCTAGAATTTATCAATTGCTTGTTAGCAGAGGTGTGTGATGCTTTGATACCGTACTCAGGTTAATTAAACTCAATTAGGAATTGGTGGTTTGAGTTTGAATAGGAAGATTGGCAGGTACTCCTGATGAAAGCTAATCTATTTCTAGAAGAGAGTGATTGGTTCCCCAGAGCATTGGCTCCTTCTGACCATATCCATGGGACCATAAGAATGCTTGCATCTTCTTAGATTCCAACACAGAGATGTGTCAGGATTTCGCTTCACTCTGCCCACTTCAAGGGTCAGATCCTAGGCTGTGGGCAGCTACAGGAGTCTCTCTCCCATTATAATAGCTCAGGCACTGACAATTTGAAGTTTGTTGAACACTATTTTTCTATGATGTCTGCTTTTTGAAGTCCCTGAGAACCCCTTGAGGTGCTACTCAGGCCATAAAACGATTTGCTTTGGGAATCTTATCTCCTTTTCTCATTGTTCAGAACTGAATTGCTAGAATCCAGAGGCAGTAACAGCTGAACATAGAACATTTTGTTAGGTCTTTTGGCTGAAACTTAGGACTCCCCCATCCCCTTAAAAAAAAAAAAAGTAATAGAAATCGTGCACCTTCCCTTCAGCTTGGCAGGGCACCATCTCTATAAAGATGCCTTCTCTCTCCAGGGTGATCTTGGACCCTGGCTTAGGATTTCTTTTGGGGCATTCCCTTGGGTTCTAGAACATTCTATATGTCTGATGTTTGTTAGGAAGAGTGACGGTGGGGCTTAATGTTTACAACATTTATTCTTGGTCATGTCTGGATGTTGAGAGGGCTCTCAAAAACTCAGATATCCTAATAGTTAAACATCGCACCCCAGTTCTAGCCCTAGCCAAGTTTTAGCCAGTACCCACACTTCCCACTGTGGCACATGTCAAGCAACCTTGCACTTAACTAGTTAAGTTTACTGCAGAAGACAGCAACTTACCAGGACTAAACTTTCCAAAATTAAAGCTGGTGAAGCAAATGTTATCAAGCAACGCAGAGAGGAATGAAGCGTAATTTGTAGTACCCTTATTTGTGAGCATTGCAGGTGCAGCACTCAAAGTGTGGAGGCCGCTTCCACATTGGCTTACTAGGAGCGGAGGCTTTTAGCGTTCTTAGGAAGTGCATCTAAGGAGCTCTCCTGACATATTTGAAAGCTTTCACAGTCAATGGGTAGTCAATGTGCAAAATAAGAAAAGATGAAGTCTGAGGGCTGAAGGCAGATGAGCATGGCTCGGGAAGAGATTTAAACTATATGAGTGCAGCTTCATAGACAGAGATTATAATTTTTCATTCAAAATGTAGGCAGACGGTGGGCAAGATGCAATCAGTCTTTACCTCTGCCACACGGTGTAAATGTATTAGAAAGGCTCTGTGATGGTAATCACGGAGTGAACTCAAAACCACCCCTAATTAAACTGTCTGCATCCCCCAGCATCTTCCCATAATGATGTCAAACCATGTAGCAATTAGGCTCACCTCTATGGATATAAACACTGTTTGTAAATCATATAAACTTAACCTGGCTTGCTTATTGAAAATCTCCTAAAAAGGAATTAATTAGCTGTGTATGTTTTGGAATGAAAATTTATGGGATCATTTTGGATTCTTTTCACTGAAGTCAAGATATTTTTTTTTCCCCAAGACTCATCAAACTGGATCTCTTTGAGAGAGGATGGCCAAGGAAGATGGAGGCCAATTTTCTTCATTTTCATTTTTACGTTTGTGAAGGGCACTGAAGTGTGTGATTATTGAGCTAACCCAGTTAAAGTTGTGTTTCTTGGAGAAGGCACATGCCAACTCAAGTCTGCACCCTTTCTGTGTTTTCTGAGCTCTGCAGTGAGCACAGTGTGCTTCAAGTTCACCTAAACATGAAGTTTGGCCATAGTAACAACCTCTTTCTAACCATGTGTTGTATTAAAAAGACATCAGTCCCAAGCTGTATAGCCATAACCTGGGATGGGTTACCAGTAACTAGATATGAGGCCAATTCCAGACAAAGAAACCAAACAACCAAAATAAACCGTCCACTGTTTTAACTCAGTGATTTTTTCCCCCCTCTGTTTACAGGGAGCACAAAAGAAAGGCAAGCCAAGTTCCCAATCCAGCCTGCTTTGTTCCAGTGTTCTCCCTGGGACCTGGGCTCTTGGTGGCCGGTGGCTTACCTGAACATCAGCCACATAGCACATTTATGGTTATTGTGTTTTACAGGTTGATAGATTTTTATATTCTGTCCAAGTCAGGATCTTACACCACCTGGTTTATTATTTAGTAATTTACAGTGCAGCCAGGCATGCTTGGCTTAATGTAGGATAAACTTATAAATCTATTGTTCCTCCCGTTGCCAGGGTTGTGTGAAATGAACTACAGAGAGGCGTCCATACATTGCAGCTCTGCCTTTTTTTTTCTTTGATAGGGAAGCAGGCAATAGATAACTCAGTGACAGTGGCATCCCCTGGGACAGCAGAATCTGAGAGCAACACTACGTCAGCTTAGTCGGTCATTATTGCATGAGCCGTGAACCATTAATGGACTGCTACGCCCAGCTCAATCTGTGTCAGATTATGGCTCTTGGCAGGGGAGGTGCTATCTAATAGCCAACTTTGCTTCCTCACTGCTATCTTATTAGTTCCAATGATAGGAATGTGCACAGGTATATATTAATAGGGACCTTCTTTGGGAAAAGACAAGATCTTGGTTGCCCCTCCTTCCCCCCATTTCTGGAAACAATGTATGTTGATGCTCTCTGGGCTGATCTGACAGGAGAGGCATTCATTTTCAGGCGTGTCTGGACCTCATATACACAGAGCCAAGTGTGTTAAGTACATCAACAACGTTGGAATCCACGTGTTGTGTGGCTTCTGTATAAGGAGAAACTAGTTAGGATGGGGGAAAAGAGAAAATGAGAAAAGACTGTATCCTTTACATCCACGCTAACTCTGCAAATAGGAACAGCAACCCACTTTGAGATCCTAAGAGTAAGCTCACCGTTCTTGACATATACTAAAAATAACAAATACGGAATACTGTATCATCTCTGTTATTTGTAACATAGGAAAATATGCTGCTTATTTGTGGCTTCAGATTTTTTAAAAACATATGTGTTCTTTTATAAGACTATATGAAAATCTTAGGGTTTTTTTTTTGTTGTTGTTGTTCTTGTGGTAAGAATGTTATTTTGCACATTTGAGGCCTCAGCGAGGACTAACGTTTAGCTAGTTTTCTCCTCTCTAAGGTGCGAGTCTATTTGCCTCAGTGTACCTCTCCAAGCAGAATTACTGAACTGAGTCCCAGCATTCCTCAGGAAGGATGTCTGTGCATGTGGAGTCAGACTGTGACCATGGCCTTCCCATCCCTGCATGTGGCTGAGCCAACCATTGTTGAAAATTCTCTGTGATGTCAAGAAGCAGAAAGGATTCGAACAACGCTAGCCAGATAGGCAGAATGCTGTAGAGCAGGGCCTACGGCGGGCTCGGAGGGAGACAGAATGAGCACAGAGGAGGCAGCAGGTCTGGCCTCAGGCCCGGACCAGCTGCTGCAGCCGCCCCTTAATACTCAGCTGGAGTGTGCCAAGGAGGGGGAGCCCAGGCACCACATCTGGCTTGTCACCCCATCTGGCTTGCCACAGTCATCACTTCCCAGCAGTAGCAGCAGTAGCAGCAGCAGCAGACAAGGCTACTGAAAGAAAGCCTGATTTGAGCCTGCTGAGAACCCTAAGTGCACTGAACGTGCCTGACAGAGCTGCCAGCGAGAGCCTTCATGATACTGCACAAGCCAGTGTCCCCATTTGATAAAGCACTTATATAATGAAGTTAAGAGCAAGTTAATATCCAAATCCACCCTAATCCAGATGCAATTTCTCATTCCTGAGCACTCGTGTTCACATGTGTGTATGTTCATATGTGAGGATGCACTGTCCCTGCCAAGGAACCCAGACACTGGCCAGGGCCTCCTGATCTATACACACTGCTACATAGGCCTGCAGCCCAGCTCAGATTTTCCAACTCTTCAGTACCTTTTAACTTGGCCATGGTTTAAGGTTAGCAACATGAACCACACAGAATAAAGTGAAAATGTCACAGGCCATTCTAACCTTAAACTCCTTTTTCTTCCTCCATTTATTTTGGTACCACATAAATGAAAACACGAGCCCGAGTGATACCTTTTCCTTGCCCCCCCTTTTTTATACAGAAGAGTGTACAATCATTATGGTTTATAATACAAGCTTAACTCTACCTTAAGCCTTTTACTGAAAGCATGGCGTGCGTGAGCCAGGCATGGCGGGTCATACCTGTAATCCTAACATCTGGAGGACCAAGGCTGGAGAATTTGTGAGCTTGCACTAAGCCTGTGCCACAGAGTGAGACCCTGTGTCAAAATGCAAGACACAAATCAGAAAACAAAATACCCATTTAAATAATGACAAGGAATATAAGGAGGTGTGGCACTTGGAATTACCTCTTCAGAAACCACAATCTATTTTATTACCAGATGAAAGCAACTTTAGATAAAATTTTGCTCCTAGAAAAGAAAGCTAATATGAATTGGGATACTTAAAAAAAATTCTCATAAGAGAATGTGCTCCCATGGTTAAAACTTAAAAACTGACAATGCTATGTGTTGGCTAAGACACGGAAGAACTAGAAAACTCATCCATTGCCAGTGGAAAAGGAAAAAGGCACAACCACCACAAAATGATGTGAAAATGTTTTACCAGATTACAATCATAACCTGGCAATCCAATCCTTTGTTATTAACCCTCCAAGTGCAATCATAGAGCTACACAAATAACCTGTATACAGATTTCACAGAAGAATTATTTATAATGGCCCCCATTAAAAGAATTCCCAAATAACCAACAACCCTAGCAACTATCAAGAGGTAAATGGATAAACAAATTCCTGGCATTTTCATATCAGGAATATTAATCAGCCATAAAAAGAAAAATGTTGTTCAAACAGCACAGAGAACAAATTTAAAAAAATCTTACAATAAGTCACAGAAACCAGACACCACAGAAAGAATGTGCGTTTTATATGAAATCATGTATATGAAATTCTAGGAAAGAAAAGCCCAGCAGAAGGTAGATAAGAAGCTTCCAGAAACAGGGAGTGGGAGAGCATAAAGAGGCATGGGGGAACTTTCGGGGCCTATGGTAGTGTGGACATTGTTCTGGGGCTACATCCAGCTGTTCCAACATATCCAGCTTCTCAGTGAGGAGACAGTCATGCCATTAATTACAAATCTTATTCTTTAGTGGGACTAGAAGTAGAGATGGAGCATTAAAATCAACTCCATCCTTTGTAAAGCATGACACAAAAGACCAAAATGGCCCTGGGGTGGGGGGGGTGGGGGGGTGGGTACTCACAGGGTACCAATACACAGCTGTGGCACCAAGATAAAGTTGAATGTCAAAGCAAGGGCAGGAGGAAAAGTTTATAATTATTATTTGTTGATTATCTTCATTTGCAAAGTACTCTTATGGTAGGTACCTTATGCCTGAAATCCTAACAGGCAGGAGGCTCAAGCCAAAGAATTGTTCTGAGTCTGAGGCTAACCTGGGTTTCATAGTGAGTTATAGACCACCCAAAGAAATAGAGAGAGGGCCTATCTCAAATCCAACTACCACCTTAACAAGAGCATTCGTAAGGAGAGCAGACAAGGTTTAGCCCATGAAAAGAAATAGCTGTTGGGAAACAGCTACAGTGGTAGCTAAGACTTCTTAAACATCCCATCCTTCCTTCTCTGGCTCTGCAGAGTGGTTGGCGTTTCTAGTTAAAACATGGCTACCACACTAAACGGTGCCTATTTAAAGGGCAAAGTTTGGTCAGCTCTGATTCACTGGGTCCTCAGAAACAATGGAGAGTCCTCACATCCTTCTGTAGTTTCTTCTCTCTTTCTTCTTCTTCCTGGGGATGGCCATCCACTCCCAAGACCTCAGCAGCTGCTCTTAGCTGCCAGGTCATGTCATTACAGCTTCACATAACGAGATACTATCACCCTACTATGTTGTTGGCTTCTTTCGCAGCATGGTTCGTGATGTTGATTTCTGTTGGGTGTACAGCAGTAGTTCACCCTAGTGTTCAAACAGACATTTATGTCTTGTGATTGTGAGCACTGCTCCATCAGGTATGCACTGCAGTTTGCTCACCCATTCACTTAGAGCTGAAATTTGGGGTTGTTTCACATTTTACAATTATAAATAAGTTAATAAATATAAATAATAAATAAATTATAAATAAGCATGATACACAAATATTATGTGAATGCCAGGGTTACAGGCATGTACAAGCATACCCATCTATCTGTCTTTCCTGATTCACCCATCTTTTCCTGATTCATCTCCCCAGGACAACATCTGAGAAGTCTTTGTATGGTAGAAGTTCACACATCTTTTTTCCCTTATGCTTTCTTCTAGAATTTTAATTTTCACATTAGGTTTTTTCTCCAGTTTGAGCTAATTTCTTTGTTTGGTCTCTGTTTGGAAGAGGATTCTTTGCATGAGTGCCTAGGGACTAAGAATGTCCTGCCTCCACTGATCATCTTGTATAAGTGTGCTAAGTTGATTTTCCATGCATGAGTCGGTCTGTTATATACATCCACTTGTCAACCCATCAGCTGATGCCACATGACTATGAAGATTGCAGTTTTGACTAACTCTTTAACTAATCCCTGGTCCTCCAGCTTTGCTGAGTACCAAGTTGCTCTGGACATTCTGGGTCCTTTTCATTTACATAATTTTAAAGAACATTTTCATGTCACTACAGTAGCCTGTGATGTATTTGCTTGAGTCTGCACTGACTCTGTAGATTCACTTGGAGACAGTGGATCTCCGAGAACATCTTATCTCTTGAGTTATGGATGTATCCTGTCTCTGTTTATTTAATTTTTCCTTAGTTTCTCTCAGCAATGCTTTTTGGTTGTTAGAGTTCAGATCCTATACTTCTTTTTCTGATTCACTCCTAACTATTTCACATCTTTCAATGCTACTGTAAACAACACTAATGATTCTAATTTTCTAAAAATGTATTTACTTTATTTGTGTAGTGTTAGATATTAAAAGAAGGCCGCTGGACAGGCCGACTATCTATGTGGCAGTGGCTCTGCTTAGTTCAGGCCGCTATGCGCCTAGCCTGAAGCTAAGTGTTCCGCAGCTGGAAGCGGCCAGAGGCCACACGCTCGCCACAGCTAGAAACAGCCAGCCAGAAACACTGGCCCAGGCACCCACAAGATGCCAGCATGGGAGATGGGTCTGCCAATCTCTCACATGCTGTCTCCACATGGTGGGCTGAGCCCAGACCATCATTAGACTCTAATGCTTAATGATTAACCAAAGGCTTTATATGTTTGGTAATGCTCAATAAACAAGATGCTCACATAATTAGAGGTGTTTCCCAATTAGCTAACCTAGATATAAGTTGTTATCCAGGACTGCTCCTGATACAAGTGTGGTTTTCCATCCTTCTACATCTCTGCTCCTCCTTGCTCCTCCTCTTCCTGCTCCTCTTCCTCTCCTTACTCCTCCCACCTTAGCTCTTCCCAACTTTCGGGAAAATTTCCCGCTACAATGTGCATTGATATTTTGTCTGCATGTATTATGTGTGTGTGAGGGTGTCAGATCTTGGAGTTAGAGACAGGTGTGAGCTGGGATTTGAACCCAGGTCTTCTGAGCAGTCAGTGCTCTTAACTGCTGAGCCATCACTCCAGAAGCAATTATTATAATTTTAAAACCTGATTGTTAATAGGTGGTAGATAGATATATAATTGATTGTGTGTGTATTCGTATGCATGTATATGTGCATGTGTGTGTGTGTGTGTGTGTGCATGTTTGTGTGGTTGAGTGTGCTTGCCTCTGTGTGCATATGTGGATGCCAGAGGTCTGCTTTGAGTAGCCCACTTTATTTCTTGTTATCTTACTTTTTAAGAGGGATTGCACACTGAACCTGGAGCTTGCCATTATAGCCAGCCTGACTGACCAATGAGACCAGACTGCATACATTCCCAGTCTCTATCCCCAGGGCTGTAGTTGTAGGTGAATACTACCATGTCTGGCTTTTATATGTGTGCTGGAATCCAAACACGGGTACTTATGCTTATACAACAAATGCTGTAACCCACTGAGCCATCTCATCAGTTTCTTTGTTATCTTAGAACTTTGAATGCTGAGACCATGCTAAATTCATATACTAATTTCAGAAGCATTTGGCAGAGCCCACAGATGGTCTTCCAGTCATTGGACAAAGACAATTTTTCTCTTTCTTTCTTTCTTTCTTTCTTTCTTTCTTTCTTTCTTTCTTTCTTTCTTTCTTTTCTGTCAAGTTGGATGCTTTTAGCTACTTTTCTTCATATCGTTGCTCTGGATGGATCTCTGGTACATATGGGGATAGAAGCTGCAGGAAACACATCCTTGGCTCTTTACTGATGAAAAGGCCAAGAAGGTGTTAGCTGCAGGTTTCCATTGGTGTGTTGTTCAGACTGAGGATCTTTTGTTACTTGTGCTGAGAATTTTTTATTAGTAAAAATGCTGAATTTTGTGAAGCGATTCCTGTGGTTTGACTGATTTGTGTTTTTTCCCTTTGATTTGTTTGTATGGTGAAATGATTTTCACATATTGAACCAACCTTGAATTAGAAGGATAACCACATTTTTGCTATTCTGTGCTCCGTTTTAAGTAAATAAAAAATTGGTATATATATTTTATGTAGGTATAGATGTCAATAAAGAACATTTTTACTCAAATATATCACATAAGTTTAGTTATATTCAGTCCTTTCTATCCTTTCTCCCTCCATCTCCTGCTTGAACTCCCATTCACTCAGTCTTTTCCCACAAACTTCTGCTTTCATGGCATACAGATGATTTTATATATCTATATAAAATCTAGGATTCACACGTAAGAGAAAATATGTGATATTTGGGTTTCTGGGGCGAGTGTGGTTTACTCGCTATGATTCCCAGCTACTCAACTCTTTTATGGAAAGCAACATCAGTTCATTCCTGATTTATTAAATTCTTCTGAAATTAAATGTATAAGCTATGGTGTATAGTATGAATCCTTTCCTATAAAAAGAATCTCTATATATGTCAGTGGAGTTAAGAGGAAACATGGAAGGATACCCCTTTCCACACCTGATTTTTACATGGAAAAACAGTACCCGAATTCCACATGGTGTAGGGGATGTGAAAGAAAAAAGGTGGCGAGCCTGGAAAGGTATGGCATGGGGTTCCATGGTATGACCTTGTACCTCAGAGACTGCTTCTGCTTTGCAAGAGCCATGCTGCCTGAGACTCTTGGGGAATTTACAGTTCATCATCTTAAGGGAGGCACTCCAGGTCCAACAGTAAATGAGGGTGCAATGTGAAACTTCCAGGATGCTTTCAAGAGTAGAATGGCCTGCTTAGGGTGATGCTTGTCCTAAAAAAATCAGGGAACAGGCTAATTTTAAAAAGCATGCATTCTGGTTTGCTGTGGTTGGACTGCCTTTCCTCCATGATGGACTATGAAACTCCAAACTGTGAGCCAAAGTAACCACTTCATCTCTAAGTTGCTTCTTGTCAGGTCACATCAAAGAAAATGTAATTAACACAAGTAGATTCATGCAGACTTTATATTTTCACTAAATGTGTGATACTTGGATACCAAAAGCTTTCATAAGAATCGAGTTGTATAGATTTAACCCCTTAGAAGATGTACCCTATTAGGGTGGAGGAAGTACCTCACTGTATCAAATGTTCTAACCCTTCTTTTCACAGATCAAATAATTCTAAGACAATGGAATTAAGGTATCTGAAAATCAAATATGTATAGCACACCCAAGATGCTCCCCATTCATGGAGTTAATCTTAAAGGCAGATTTTTTCTTGGGTCCAACAAGAAAATGAATATAAAATTCACAAATCAGCTGTAGACACGAGAAGAGTTCAGGGCTCACCATGTTTTGTCTGAGCCAGTTTAACCAGACAAGGGGTGGTAAGGTTGTAAGACCTGGAGGCCAGGGAAGAGAGTTATGAGCCCCTCCTATGTTGGACATGGCCATTGCAGTCATTATCACACAGCAACATTGGCTACTGCATAAGACTGGATCCTTTAATGCCCCACCAGGGACTGAGGAGGGGGTCAGCTGCTAGGAGAAAGGAAGCCATTTTTTTCTTCACTGATGTAACCACTGGCAATTTGCCTGTGCTCCAGTGAATAGCCCATACTCATACCTGACCCTAACTAAACTCAGTGAAGGAAGGGTTGACTGGGAGAGGAGAGGGATAAAACAGGAGGATGGAGGTGAGAGAATGAGCACACTACATGGATGAAATTCTAAAAAAAAAAAAACCTCATCAAAATATAACAACCAATAGCTCTTCAGGGAAATGCAGAAGACAAGAAGGAGTCTGTGCTCAGGACTGCATAGAGACAGAGATCCTTAAAAGAAGAAAGGAAGGGAACCATGTTCCATATTACAAATAGAAAGAAGGAAAAAGTTGCCAACAGTGGAATGGAACTCACGACATCCTTGTGCACAGTGAGCTCTCCTCCTGCTGAACAGGTGACCTTGGGTGCTAGGGTTGGGCTGGAGGTGCAAGGACTTTTCCTTGTGGGTTAACAGGTTTTCAAGGCTTAGACATTCTTAGATGTGAGATTAGAATGATGTGCTAAGCCTGGTCCTCCACCTGCTTTCACAAACAAAGCTTTCTTTGGACATAGGCAGGCTTGTTTGTTTACATAGTGGCTCCTTACATACGACAACAGAGATCATTATAGTTATTGCAAAAATTATATGGGTTGAAGATTTTTGAAAGTATTTATCCAGACCCCAGTGGGAAGTTTACCTATTTGGAGTCTCAGGGTATCCACTGTTCAAGTCTTCCAGATTTGTGGCCCACTCTAGTAATCTGGATATTTAGAAATATTTAGAGAGAAACAAAGACTTTCAGTCTAGCCCCTCCCCAGTGGTTTGGTTGCTTTTTAGTTACAAAGATGGTAGGTGGAGTGGGAAGATAAATAGGGTTAGGAGGAGCCTAAGAACTGGCCAGCAGAAAGTTAAAATGAAGGCGAGTTGTGGATTTTATTGTAGTTGAAAAATGACTCATCTTTTGGAGCTGCCCATGAGTTTACACCTAAAAGTATCAGTAGATCACCAACTAGGCAGAGGCGGCCCAGCTTTAATCAGATATCTGAAAATGTTAGTAGGATTGCCAAAGGAAACACCCACTGAGGGTGAAGGTGTCTGAACTTACAGAGGACACGGTTCTGTCCCTGTGTGCACAGAGCCTGGGCTCTGTGTTAACTGAGGAAGGTCTCAAGTGTGGCCCTGGCTGTGTTTTCAGATTCTGTTCACGTTTGAGACTGAGCAGGGCTCAGCCAAAAGACAGAGCGCACGCAAGAGTGATCGTGTGCTTTATCAGTTCAGTAGGTTTACGGTGCGTCAGTCACACCAGAGCCAGGACTCAAGTTCAACACAACGTGAACAACAAGGTCACCAGGAATGAGAAGGCTTTACTAGCTAGGAGGAAAGAGGGGGATGCTACATGACTCCTCAAGACACAGACCTGCAGTTTCATGATACGCATTTCTGAGATGAACTCAGGGCACAGTCTGTGAAATCTAAAGTTGAGTCGGCACCCTTGTTGCTACCCTTTCTCAGCATCACAGGTGACTGAGCCCAAGATGTCTGTGATCTGTGGTGTGCATTTACACATGAGGATTTGCTCTAGTGGAGGAGACTCAGGCACCCTGAGGACTCAGTAGGTTTTATCAAAAGGAGTATCTGGAGTGACACACAAGGTTGTCCCACCAATACACAAAGCTGCTTCAGGAGAAACTGCTTCTTGATATCTACTTCAGGTGTTGGACACCTCAAGTAGCATCAAGTAGGCACTGGCTCTTCACGTAGTGGACCAGGAACCAGGAGGCTCTATGTCATGGGGTGACCATGGGAGGAGATGTCTTAACTCAAGGACCTTCCTTGGGACTGAAGATTCTGTATGCCAACAAGAGGGTGTGACTGCGTGCTCAGATCTCACAGATCATGAAGCAGAGACAGGACAGGAAACAGGGACAGTCTATAAGCCTCTGCAGTGACTCACATTGGAAGACAGCAATAAATTTGTTTAAAGCAGTGACCAATTAGAACTATCTACTGCATAGAACTTTCTAGCATAGCTCCCACAGAGCCCATCTCCACTGTGCAGCTGTCTGTTGGCTTTCTGCCAGAGCTCAGGCCTTACTTATCCCTCTTCTCATCCTCTGTTGGCTGTGTTTGCCTGAGAGGAAGTAGTATCTTTGCCTGCTTCTTGATGGACAGCCAGTCTGAGGCCAAGGTGTGTATGTCAGCTTCTGGGTACCTCTGACATTAAGGTGAATGCTCTGAGCACAGAGTAGGACCAGTGAGTAGCTCCTTCAGGAGGATCACTGCTACTGAGTTGGTTTTCAGTGAGGGAGTAGAGGACAGACTGTCATGCTGACCAGTGCTGCAATCTTTCATTAGTCATTGCTTGCCTAGAAAAGACACAGCAACGAGGCTATAAATACAGCTTCCTCCCTTATCAACCAGCTCTCCTCCTTAGAACAAGCTCTTGGGAATGGAGTCCTTCCATGATTTTCTGCTGTTGCTTTGAGACAGGGTGTTGAGGTCCTGGCTGCCCAGTGTTTGGAGGCCAAAATGTCACGGACCACTCTGTCAGTGTTTGAACTGCACTGCCACAAGCCTTGGGGCCTAAGTTGTTAGAGCCCGCACTGCCCCAAGCTGCTCAGGTCTTCGGGTCAGGGTTCAGCAAGAGAGAGAGTGAGGATGGATGCGAAGAATGGAGACCAGACAGAGTGATTCAATCCTGTTTATTCTTCAGTCTCTCTTCTCTCCAAGTTCCTAGTTCCTAGTCCCTAGTTCCTAGTCCTTAGTGCCTCCAAGTTCCAAGTTACTTCTTCCAAGTGCTAAGTGCCTAATGTCTAATTCCAAGTTCTTCCTCCAAGTGCCAAGTGCCTAATACCTAATAATAACTCCAAGTTGTACTGAACTCTTCTGTCTGCCTCTCGCCTTTTATATGTCTCACTTCTAAGCCACACCTCTAAGTCACGCCTTTAAGTAATGCCCTTAGGCCTTGTCTCTAAATCTGATCCCAAAGTCACGTCCTTAAGCCTCAGCTCTAAATCACACCTTTAAGTCTCACACACCCAAGGGAAGATCCTGGGTATCTAAAGCAAGATGTTATCAGAGTGTGCTCAGCTGTTGTAGGCTATTGTAATGAAATCTCTTATCAGGGTATATAGCTAAAGATGGCTGCAAGGATGATAGCCGCCTTCTGTCGGCTCCCCACAACAGGGACTTACTCTGTAGCCCAGGCTGCCCTGGTATTGGCTACTACGTAGCTCAGGAACTATGTAGTCATGAACTAAACACAATCTTTATACTGTTAATTCCCAACATGCTGAAATTGTGTGTACCAACATGCCTGGCATTGAATTACCTGGAAAGACAGTAAGAAACTGAGAGAAGAGAACCTACTGGGCCTGGAAGTCAGCAGCTTTGGCTACATGGGGTCCATTTGGCCAGCTCAAGTAGATTCCTTAGATTTAATCATTGTTAAGAAGTTGATCAGCGACGTTGGCCTCACCAGTATCTTTATACAGCCACAAAACCATCCTGGTGGGACAGTCTCCCAATTAGTCTATGATAAGGTAAATCTTGAAAAGTGGGTTATCTTTTTCTAAATAAAAAAAGGTTTATTTTATTATTTATGTGTGTGTATGTATCTATGGAGGCCAGACAAGAGTATTGGATCCCCTGGAGCTGGAGTTACAGCCACAAGCCATGATGTAAATTCTGAGAACTGATCTTAGATTCTTGCAAAAATAGCAAACTCTCTTAGCCACTGAGCCATTTCTCCAACTCCTGTTCTATCAACTTCTTGATTATGAATTCTTGGCGTACGGTTGTGGCACCTCCAGCATAGGTATAGTTACTTCATTGATCAAAAATATTGACTGCAATCTCACTAATATATTAACTTTAAAACAAATGGAAAATGTCAACTGAAATATGAATTAGAGAATCCCATGTTTTTGTATTCAACTCTGGATTTTAGTGGCTCAGGACCTCTATGATCATGGTCATGTTTAGAATAGCACATTAGGCTGGGGCCATGGGTAGACCTCTGATCCCTAGGACTTGTTGCAAGCTACCTAGAAGCTGCATACAACAGTAAGAAGTCATAACTTGTTACATTAGTCTTCTACGAATGGCATACCAAAGCCAACTTGGTGATTCCATAACACTTTGGAACATACCACTTTGCATGGGTTCATTGAACTCAGTGATGACTGAACAAGGCCTGACCTTGTGTGACTTGATACACATTATCCATATATTGGACTCCGACAAGCCTGAGCTCCTGCCTCTGCAGAAGAGACCCTACTCAATCAGAATGCCTGCTGTCTCAGGTGAAGACATGACCTAACTTGGCTTATAGTTCACATATCCATACACACACACACACACACACACACACACACACACACACACACCTATATCTCTGTACACCCTGTAAGGATTCAGATCTGCCATGGCTGTATTTCCAAAGCACACTATCTAAGTTGCTCTGTGCATTAGTTTCTATGGCTCCTTCCATAAAAATCTCTCTTCATGAGTACAACCAACGGGCCCTACGCCATCTGCATGATTTCTGACTTTTGAGGTGGTATTCGATCCATGCATTCATTCATGCACAGTATCAGCTCCTTCACTTGTGTTCTGGGGGTTAATGCCAGCAAGAGTGATGTCACAGACCATTGGTCTTTAAGGATAAGTTCTCTACTATCTATCACCTTGGTTGGCATCACTTTCTGGACTTTTCATGTAATTATAACAACCTCTTGCCTCTAATCCATAGCCCTGCAGGTATGCAGACAGCCTGAAGGTCCACAGTGCATAAATCAGTCTTCTTGGTTAGATTTGGCCATACTATCTAAATATTCAAGGTGAGCCAGGGCATCTCAGGCCTGCTTGGGGTCTACTCTTGTCCCTTTCTCATGGTCTCCTTGGTGAACACCAACTTGGGTGTCAGGGTTGCCAGGGAGTTTCTGATGATGGTGGATTTGGAAAAGGTGTGACTCTGGATGACACATGTGTGTGCCCTGAACCCAAAGGACAGGTGCTATCAAAAGCTTTTAATCCACTCAAAAGCAAGAGGGGACACTTAGAATTATTTTCCCTTTTCTCCTGTTATTAGTATCCCTTTAAGTTGTTTAAAGAAATAAGGTACAGTCAGTCACCTTTTCTAACAAGGTTATAACAACACTGTCATTAAAACCTGTACAACAGCTGGCTCCACTTGAATTCTGAGCACATTAAAACAAGCTTTGGAGTCAGTCGCCAGAGTTCTTGTTTTCATAAATTACAGTGGTAACACGTAAATTTCTCCATTTGGCTATCAGGAACATAAGTCCTTTTGTGCTTCCTGTTCCCAAACCATGAACCTTGAGTGATGTTTTCAAATACACGGCGAATGTGCTTACTTCCCTTTCAAAGCAGTACCAATAATATATCCACTGCATTTAGCTAATACACCGGGGGTGGGGGGGGAGCTCCAAATGCACACTGCCTAATCTTGGCTGAAAAAAGAAAGAAAGAAAGAAAAGGAAAGGAAAGGAAAGGAAAGGAAAGGAAAGGAAAGGAAAGGAAAAGGTAGTAAAATGGTACCCCCCACCTTTCCTTTAAAGAAAGGCTACATTAACTGTTTCACAAAAAGTTATTTGTTTCCTGGGGAAGGCCTGCCAGCCAGTGCTGGGGACTGTGGATACATTCCACCTATAGGTTACATGAGCTTCTGTTATTTGTTTTCAGACAAAATAAACCGCAAAGCTTTTGCTAATGGACAATGGTGCAGAGTTTTGGTGGGAATATTTCAAAAGTGATGTGTATTTTCCCTTGATTATTTCCCCAGATCCTCAGGGATGCAAGCCAATAGTGGGACATTCCCTTAGGAAAACACATCTCATTTATAAACTTCTTTCCCTCTATGCAATGAAAACAGTTTGGGCTTAGCACACTGTTCTGGTCAAATGATGGAGCCAAGTTCTGTGGCAATGAGGAGGCCCACACTCAGACAAAGTATGGCTGGGCGCCGAGGAGCCTGAGGGTGAGGGTGGGGGGAGGAGGATTCCCACAGACTTTTAACCTGATCCCCCCTTATACCAATATTTAAATCATGGAGTGTTTCCGATTGAGCGTATAACATATAAAGATACATAAAGTTGCAATGAGCAGGGCCTAATAGCTTTTTTAGACTCCAGAGAGATAAAAAAGACACAAATATAGATAAATGATCAAAAAAGGAATAATTGCGCTAACATCCCGTTCCCGTGCAGTATTTAACATATATTCTTTTTGCTGCGGTGCGCGTGGCTCTAGAATGTAAAAAGTGATTGCCTTTCCCATTTTTCTTTCCTCTTCAATATACAAGCACCTCTACAAACCTACTTGTAGAATATTATGTAGGTTTCTCTGCTTCATTTAGCTCCTTTTCTCTCAGGAAAACACATTATGACTTAGTACAAGCCTTGATCGATTTCTTAAGAGGCCTTATCTGATTGCTTTTATATTCTATTGATTTTTCTGAATTAAGTTTTATGGCCCTCAATTATTTTCTTGTATGATTGTTCACATCTACGTATGGTGTACCATATAATTATACACTGGCATGATTATGTTCTGGTTGGTAATCCCGTTTTAATATACGGCACTTTCCCTTTTTATGGAGATTATCTTCCATATGCAGACCGATCTGTCGAATTCCGTGCAGTGCAGATAAACCCAAGTCACAGAAGCACTCGCTCACTGTAGAGGCCACGATCGCGCATTCGTGACATCTTGACAGGAGCCTTTATTACACAGTGTTGTGATCATCAGGTTCATTAGGAAAGCGTTTAACAATCATAGGAGATGATTTTTATAAACCCGCTGTTCTGCTGACTGGGGGATACCACCATCACAGCACAATTAAGTTTCAAATGGGTTTTGAACGCTGATGGCTAATATAATTCAGCCGTAGCAGTAGACTGTTGCATTATACCGTCATTTATCATTTGAGGGGAGATTCTGACAGTGCTCAAACGTCGAGGCCTCGATTAAACTGTCTCCTTTCACACGGTCTTTCGGAAACGAGCAGAGTCTCCTCCAGGTGATGTCTGTGGAAGAAGTTAAGACAAAAACAATCGGGTGAAGAGAAGTTTAATCAATTTATTAAACGAGTTGAGCACTAGAAGATACTTTTCTTATATAGTACATGTCTATCAAAGCTGTCATAAGTGACACAGCAAATGTCGAAATGCTTTATGGCAAATAGATGGCAGCTATTGTTCTAGGCGTTTGGAACTCTTTATGAATATAAATGTACGGGGGGAAGCATCAGAGGGTCTGTTTGCACTCCTAAAATAATTTATATTCCGCACAGCGCATGGCTGACTGATTTCCTCCTAACGTTACAAAGTGGTTGTGTTATTTCATATTGCTGAAATTTGTATTATTATTTTTTTTACATAAGAGAAGTCTTTGGATCTGCATTTATTAAGGAGAAAGAGATGCCTAGGCTTAAGCCACTATGACATAAATGCTGTAATATGTTCATTTTCATCCACTACAAATTCAATACATTCATATTCAGAACCCTTTATCTAATAGTGCTTATTAGATTGTTTTGGCTACAGCAGCAAAGCAATATATCACTGGAAAATAATAGGTATGTCTTTTTCAGAAGACTATGTGATTTGCTTGAGCCAGGCTAGCATGAAAATCTGTGCCATTTATTAATAAAAGACTGTGTTAGATGAACTAACCTGCTTGGCAGTTCCTGAGAACAAAAGAGCTAATTTCTCTTTTGTTTGTTAGAACACTTTGGTGCTGTCCTGGTTTGCAAAGGCCAGAGTGTACTGGGGCTCAAAACTGCTTCTGGCTTAATGATTTGTTTTACAGTGCCTAATAAATTTTCAAACCCACATCAACATATCACTGACAAAGAACCTGGGAATGCAAACACAGATGATTTTGACTTTAATATGTGATCAAATTTTTATTATTGAGTCAATAATCCTATCCTTTAATTTTTTTTTCTCCTTCTATTTTTGTTTTTAAACCGGCAAGGACGCATAGGACATCCTGTGTCAAGTTCAAGACCTCATGAAGTCTTTGAGCTTGCTGCTTGCCTCCAAATAGTCAATGGTGAAGGGATGCATGGATTCTTCCAGCATTGTTCAAATACCTGGGAAGCCTCCTGCATAACCACATTGCCTTGCTTTGTATTGTAATTTTTTAGAGGGGCAAACAGTCTTCTTCTTCTTCTTCTTCTTCTTCTTCTTCTTCTTCTTCTTCTTCTTCTTCTTCTTCTTCTTCTTCTTCTTCTTCTTCTTCTTCTCCTCCTCCTCCTCCTCCTCCTCCTCCTCCTCCTCCTCCTCCTCCTCCTCCTCCTCCTCCTTCTCCTCATGGTCCTCCTCCTCCACTGCCTATTCCTCCTCATTCTCCTCCTCCTTCTCTTCCTCCTCCTCTTCCTCCTCCTTCTCCTTATCTTCACACTTTTTGACCTTGGACTTTCAACTATCAGCCATCTGTCCCCAAAATTCCAGAGTTATAACTTCTCAAGGTACACACATGTATGACAAGTGTGGTCTCCCATCCTGGGTGATTGTTGAGAGAGCCTTGTGGTGGGTAAGCCCTAGAGCCCCAGTGGTCCTGGGCTGTTCACCTTCATCAGTCACCATTTCCTTTCTCTTCTCTGTAAGCTGGGAGAAAAATACTTACTGGCAGAACACTTTTGCCTTGGCTGTTCTCCACTGCCTGTGACTGGGTTTGGAGACTGATGTGTCAGAGAGCAGAATGCTTCACAGGGCCACACCATCTGCTACTCAAGAAGGTTCTGCTCACATTAGAGGAAAGTCTGCTGATGTTTAAGGGAATTCTACCCAGAGAATGTTTTTTCCAAATGTCTTAGAAACAAAAATGAAAGTCTTGGAAGGAAATTCTTTCTTGGATTAGGCTTGGAAACCAAATCCAATGCCTCTTGTATGTGACCCCAGCTTTTATGACCATGAGTTCGAATGGCTTAACAGAGGCCAATGAAAACAAGTAGGGACCTCCAATAAAAGCTGTATCAAATGGTGTTAATATTAAATACACTTAGGCACATACTGATAATGAAATACTAAGTAAGGGAAACAGTTGTTTAAATATATATCCTTTTTCTGAACGACAGCTGTATAATTTCTTTTAAAAAAATATTAGAATGGAACTCTTTGTCAATTCCCCAAGGAACCTGTAAAGTGCTGGCCCTGCTTTCCCCACAGGAGCTATGGTGATGGCAGAGCCGTGCTGGCCTTCCACCCTGGCTGGAGGTTGGCACACGTGGATGGCAAGTATACCAGCTTCTGCTCTTGTCTATATTCTTCTGATAAAGGCATATTTCCTTGCTTCTATGAAGTACAACTAAATGTGACATGATTATTTTTCTTTACTGGAGATGAGATCGAATGAAGATTTTATCCTCCTGACTCTGAATGTATCACCAAAAGACTGAGTATCTTCCAAGTTTTCAAAGAATACTCTGGTGAGGCAGACTCTGAGCTAGAATCTGTGTATCTATGTGTCTGAAGTAAATGAAACAAGAGCGTGGCCTGTGTCTGTGATGGAGACAATTTTTTTTTCTGGACTGTTCTCTGAGAAAGTGCATATGCTGAGATGCTACTGACCTCATCTACTGAATGTGTATGTGTCTTTTAAAGACATATGAATTGCTGGAAAATGTTAGTAAATTAACATTTTATTCCTTTTTATCATCACATTGAATGTGCTTGGTAATAGCATTTTAAATCTGTAAAAAAAAAAAAAAAAAAAAAGCAAGAAAGAAAGAAAGAAAAAAGAAAAGGAAAGAAACAAAACCAAAAAACTCCTCTCATAGGTTATTGAGACTTTAAAACACAGCTATAATGTCTTACTGGAAAGTAAACACTGAATTTATATGCACTGGTATTGCAAGGCAGCTAGCACCTGTAATATAGATCTTTATTTTTGTGTGTGTGTGTTGTTGTTGTTTAAAAATAGATTGACTTTTTAGGAGGCAAAATGCCCTTAGTACTTAAAGCACAGGTGCTGGTGGAGGGGGCAGGAAATGAACAGAAAAAGAAAATGTACTATGCTACATGAAAGTCTTCCAAAGAGACAGAAAAATTAGAGAAAGAAACTGAGCATTCAGGCATGGTGGCAGACAGTCCCAATGAGTGACTCTTGCATAAAGAAGCAGGGTTTGTTTTTAAACACTGCCCTAGATTAATTTTTGTTGCTGTGATAAAAATATCCTGAACAAAAGCAATTATGATAGAAAGAGATTTTATGGCTTGCAATTTTAAGTCACAGATCACTATTGTAGGGAAGTCAAGGCAGGACTTAAAGGATCATCTCACCCTCAAGAAAACACATGGATGTTTGCCTATCTTTTTTACTAGCTTTCTTCACTCTTACACAGCTCAGGGCTGGGGCCAGGGAATGATGCTGCCTATGATGAGTTAGACCCTCCTACTTCAATTAACGATCAACACAATCCCACACAGTCATGTCCACAGATCAATCTGATCTAGATAATTCCTCATTCAATCAAGACCATTGACAGATGGAGTTTGGGGAGCAATAAAGGGGAAAGTGGGATACTAACAACTCAATCAGGGAAATGGGAAGAGGGTAGGGAGGTAAACGTAGAAGAAGGCAGGAGGATAATAAAGGGAATATGAGAATACAGTGATCTGTTTGGGGAAAGGGGATCATTAGGGAAGGGGAATTGGAAAGGGAAGAGGGAGATGTAGAAGAAGGGAGATGGGTAAAAGAAAAATAAGGATGTCCAAAAACCAACAAAGAGCCACACTATTACCTAATCACCCCAAAACAAACCCTATAATATCTATAATTCTGTGTATAAATATACATATATGGTTCTAATGATTTTTTTCTCATGTGGGCTGTTAAGAAAAGGAGAGTGTTTCCTTCAAGAGCCAAAGATCAACAAACAAACCCACAAATACCAGGCATAAGGAGCCTTGTTTGAGTTGTTGGCCAGGGCTAAAAGATTCTTAAAACATATAGCCTACCCATTCCATAAATACTTGAATATATGTTCTCAGAGCCAACCATTTGGCAGTGGACAACCCTTGGTGTGCTCTTCCCTGGGGGGATCACCACTCCACTCCCAGCTTTCCTCAGTTGCCTATGGTTTCTTGTGTGTGGGGTTGAAGCCTCATGGGATTTTCCTCACCCACTTTGACATGTTCTTTGATGTCATCCTTGTTCAGCTTATGTTTGGATGATTATGTTGGTGAGACTTTACAAATGTAACTTCTGATGTTATTAGGAGCCACAATCTCACGGAAAACTCTCTAATTCTTGACTCTTACAATATTCCTACCCTCCTTTCCCACAGAGTTTCCTGAGCCTTAGGTATAAGAGTGTTTTGTGCATGTATCCATTGGGACTGAGCTCAACAACTCTGCTTATTGATAGGTTATGGTTTTCTGTAGTGGTCTCTGATGTAAAGAGAAGTTTCCTTGATGTGGGATGAAGACTATACTTATTTGTAAGTATAAGGACAAATGTTTATAGATTTACATTGGGGATGATTGTTATCTGGTAATTAGTGGTTGTAGATTCTTCTCCAATAACCATATCTTCAATAGCCCTAAGTAATTAGCTGTGTTTCCAATTACCAGGTATGGTTTCCTTCTTGTTGAGTGGGCTTTAAGTTCAATTAGAGAGTTTTTGGTTATCACCAAAGTATATGTGCCACTATTGCATCAATCTGGTTAGGGTGACATGCTAGTCATTGATGTGGTTCATAGGTATCATAGCCTGGTAGGATTCTTAGTTGCTGCCCTCCTTTGGAAGTCTGCATGGTGCCTTCTGGTATAATGAAAGCTAGTCCTCAGGAAGGGAGCATTCAAGTAAGTTCCAGTTCAGTGGCCTCTGGGCCCTGTTTCTGAAGAGCTTGTAGTCTTCAGCAATGGGAAATTCCACCTATGGGGATAACCAAGGGTAACAGCAGTAAGCTATATGTTTTGCTAATCCCTTGGACAACCATAGCCAACAACTCAAAAGTTGCTTCTCATGTCTGGTATTGGGAATTCTGGTGTCTTTGGCTCTTGAAGGGTGTGCCGTCAACCCAGATGAGAAAAGTTTATTAAAACTGTATATGCGTTGTGATGGTTTGTATATGCTCAGCCCAGGGAGTGGCACTATTAGAAGGTGTGATCCTGTTGGAGTAGGTATGGCCTTGTTGGAGTAGGTGTGTCACTGTGGGTGTGGGCTTCAAGACCCTCATCCTAGCTGCCTGGAAGCCAGTACTCTGCTAGCAGCCTTCAGATGAAGATGTAGAACTCTCAACTTCTCCTGTACCATACCTACCTGGGTGCTGCCATGTTCCTGCCTTGATGATAACGGACTGAACCTTTGAACCTGTAAGCCAGCCCCAATTAAATGCTGTCCTTATAAGAGTTGCCTTGGTCATGTTGTCTGTTCACAGCAGTAAAACCTTAACTAAGACATGTATATACTGAGTTATGTGCATAACCTATGTACAAAAGGTAACAAGTTAATAGTATGATTTCTTGTGTCTTTTCAGTTGTTGTTAGTGTTATTTTACTTACCCACCTCCATTTCTTGTATTTACCTCCCTTTACCTTCCTAAGGAGTTCCCAGACTGAACTGTCCAAATCAAAAGTCTCCGGACTATTAAAATTTTCTTAAAATAATGTTTTACAATTTTCAGTGTGGAGATATTGCAAATCTTCTCTTAAATTTATTCCTTAATTTTTATAATGATATTCTTAATTTAAATTACATTTATTCATTTATTCTCCCTCCTCTCCTCTCCCCTTTTCTCCCTCTGCTGTCTGTCTGTCTGTCTCTCTCCGAGAGAGAGAGAGAGAGAGAGAGAGAGAGAGAGAGAGAGAGAGAGAGAGAGAGAGAGATTCTGCACAGTCAGAGGTCAGAAGGCAACTTATAGGATTTGATCCTCTCTTTCTACCACTTGGGTTCCAGGGACCAAACTCAAGTCATTAGGTTTGGTAGAAAACACCTTTAGCCGCCGAGTCATCATAGCCCTCCTTAACATTTTGATATTCATTGATGTTATTCCTAACATTTTTTGTTTTATTATTGTTTACTGTTTTGAACAGATGTTGATTTTTGTTTCTTGAAATTGGCAACACTCAGCTCCAAAATGGCCATTTCATAGGACTTAATTGGCTTTATTGGCTTTCTTTGACCTGTGACAATTCTAGTTTTCTCTGGTACTTTTGGGTTATATTCAAAACTATGTTATATAAAAACCTGAGTTTTACTTTCATCCCCAATTCTTACATTTAACTTTTCTTTCTGACTTTCTCTGACCAGGACTTCTCATACACTATAAAATTTTGAAAATGTGACTCGTGAGTATTTATTTTTAGAATTTTCATAGAATACTATCATCATTTACCTCTTGCTAATGTAGATTCAAAGTGGCCATAGGAGGGCTTTCCAGGCTGGCACCACAGAATGTTTTGGGTTCACTTTGGATCTTCCCAGGACAAGAAGTAGAACCACTTTTCCATGGCCTCACAGCTTCCATAGTGGTTGCTCTGTTTTACATTTTTCCATCAGCAGATTATGAAAATTCTAGCTGCTGTATATTCTCAATTCTTGGCACTGCCAGTGAAGACTATACATAATCCTGTGAAGTTTTGGTTGGTGCATCAAATCTTTAGATTGAATTGGTAAGAACTGATGTCTCAACTATCAAGTCTGTGTATCCCTGAACATGATAGGCCTCTCCATTGACCTAGGTCTGTTTTGCTTTGTTGGATTAGTATTTTGAAATTTTCAAATACACAGAGTTTTTCGGCAATTGTGTTAAATTTATGTCTGAGTACTTAAATTTGCTGTTGTGAATGATAGTTAACATTTAAAAATCCAATTGTTTTCCCACGATTTTTGTACATTGATTGTATATTTGGTAACATTTCTGAACACAGCTATTATTTCTAAGAGCTATTATGTTATTCTTTTTGACTTTATACTTAGACAACTGTGGAATGGCTAAATAGAGGGAGGGTTTCTCTTTTTCTCATTCCATTTGATCTATATGCTTCGTATTTCTTTTTCTTGTCTAATTACACTGTCTTCCACTGTCAAGCTTTCCAGGAATACTGAAAGCTGATACCCACATCCCCCCTGACTCCATACTTATGGAAAGTATACAGTTTACACTCAGTTAATTATAGGAATTTAAAAGCTGCATGTATTATTCATTTGTTTAAAGGAGTTCATTTTTCCTACCTTGCTAAGAATGTTAGCCAGAAATGCATGTTGGATATTTTTTAGTGTTTTTGTTTTTTTTTTTTTGCCTAAATTGAGTGGATTCCATAAGTTGATTTAGCAGCAATCTTGGTTCTTACCAAGCTTTAACCTGTAGTTGCCCATATTCTAGGCCTTAGGAGTATGACTTTATCGATTTTTTCCTGTAATGGGCCTCTTCCTGTGATCCTGTCTCTCTCCCAGAAGTGGATTTTCTCTAATTGTTCCTCTCTGCACATTTTCTACCACAACATGGGGACATCCTTGTTCTTCTCCACAATACATACATGGACACACACACACACACACACACAGAGTCATACACAGTCATACACACCAAGTCTTTTCTTTCTTGAGAAAGCAGAGGGTGATTTCAGAGGGTTTCCTTCTATCTTCGGACCTCTGCTGTCCTCTGAGCACGGATTGCACAAGGCCATCCCTTAGAGCTTGTCGGAACTTCTAGGTGGCAGAGGTGCCCGTGGGAAGATTTGTGCTCCAGGACCCAATGTGAGCATCTATGTAGTGGTTTCATGTTGCTACATTGGCTCAGATGAACCTCCTGTAATTGCTCACCAGGGTTAGCTCATTCCCCTTAGAGATCTGGTTGCTTGCCTGGGTGGGTACAGGTGATCAATTCTCAGCATCTGGTTCATCACACCTGGGATTGGGCCTGGTTCCTTTGTGCTCTTGCTCTCAAATATGTTAAACAATGATTGCTCTTTTATTTTTCCTCAAAATGATGACAGTCCAAATCCTTACAGCATGCTCCATTCCAAGGTAGAAGCTGCAAAAATCTGACATTTTCTCTTTCTTTTCTAATTATAAAATGTAGAGAGTTGGGTTGGATATGTTTCTGATGACTCTTGAAATAACTGTGTTCCTCTCTTTACATTTTTCTCTGGGGTGAAATATTTATAAACATCTATTCAGACACTAAGAATCACATATGTGTGTGCACACACAAACACACTGTGTATGTGTGGTTTTAGCTACTTAAAGATTTGAAACAATAACAAACATATGTAAAAACTGGGGTAGGAGTTTGAAGGGCTTGCTTTGTTAAGGCCATTGGAGGCAAGTGGCAGACATGTTTCTCTATGGCTCCTGATTACTTCAGGGAGATTCCTATAACAAGTACTTCCTCCCATCCACAAATCAGAACTGGGATTTCCACTTAAGCCTCACACCCAGCCCAAGTTTGACTATGAGATTCAGTAATATCTCTTGCAGAGAGAGGATCCTTGTAGAGTCATGTGCTGTGTCTCCTAGGTCATATCTCCATCTCCTTTTATCTTGAGTTTCTTGGTCTTTCCTTGCTGTGGTCATTTTGACATATGTGACGATGACAGGCCATGTATTTTGCAGCATGCCTGGTTTTGGGTATGCCAAGTATTTACAATTAGACCGTGATTCTGCCTCCCTGAGACTGTTACTGGGTTCCCATCATGTCCTAGCAGTTGCCCTGGGATTCCAAATTTGCTGTGATCTTGATAGTGCTTATCTTGACACCTGATAGAGGCAATGCCAGTCAGGTTTCTCCACAGTGCCCACATTCATCTTTCCTTCATAATTAGTAAGCATTTATGGGAATCTCTCTGAAATGCTGGTTATCTTGTTCCTCATCGAGTTTTCAAGTAATTACTTAATTACTTTCTAAAAGGCTCCTGGTTTGTTCCTCCTCACAATGGGACATAATCTGTTATCATTATTCACCCCACTGCCCAAATTGTCCCCAGTTCTCCCAGAGGGATCTCCTTCAGAAGGCTTGAGTGTCTGTGGCATGGCCCTCTCTCCTTGGAGCATTTTCTTGCCATCTGGAAGAGCAGTCTTGGGCTCAGCTAGGGCTTTTCTGCCCCAGATTTTCTACAGATTCTTGTTTCTGTTTGTTCGTTTTAAGTTCCTCTTCTCATTTAGTGAAACTTGAATTGAGAAGCTAAGGTTTGGAGCTGGGTGTGCTCATTATTATATTATTGGGGTCTTACAGTTGGGTATTGTTGTTCCCAAGACCTCTTAGGCCAAACTGGTTAATACATGAAACATACACACATACACACACACACACACACACACACACACACCCCAAACACACATTGAGGAATATTTGTGAATGCATACATACATGCATTCTATACATGTATATATATACAAATTCAAATGCAAAGTATAAATATTATTTTAATCTATTATGCATCTTTATATCCGTCTATAACCAATTAATATCTATCATTCGCCTTTCATTTACCTGCTATCTAACCATCTATTATGTATCTACTATTTATTTATCCACCTATCTCTGTCTATATGTTGGTCTATCTATCTATCTATCTATCTATCTATCTATCTATCTATCTATCATCTATGTTTCTAGTTCCCAACTGACATTTTAACAGGAGCATCAATGGGCTTTGTTTTTCTCTGCTGTTAACTTATTTCACATTGAAAACTGTTTTCCTTGACTCCTTTTCATTGGTTTGGTTTCCCATCCTGTTTGTAACTCCATAAGACAGATGTTTCTGTCTCCTATGTTCATTTCTCCTTATAAACATCTGAAACTATGACTTTCCTTCTGAGCGTGGTTTTAGTTGTACCCCATATCTTTTGTTGTACAGCATTTATTTCTTTACTCTTTTCTTTCTTTTGTTGTTTTGCTATTGCCTTCAATACAAAATATATTATGATTTCCATTTTAGTCTGTTCCTTGTTCTATGAGTCATTTAGAGGCATATTGCCAAATCTTCAAACATTTTTTTGAGAATTTTCTATCTAAAGTTATTTCTAGATTATTTCTTTCATTTGATTTCTATCTTTCTAATGTTGCTCCTTCTTGCTTTATGCTCCAGGATCCCCTCTCTTTAACATTTGTCCCCTCCTCTAGAATGCCAGTTACCGAATACCAGCCCTCCATTCTTTTCTTTGAGACTTGTTGAGTCTCTCTAATTATTTTGGCATTCTTTATCCTTTATTTTCTATCTTGTGTGGGGTTCTCACATATATTCTTTGTGTTATTTTTGTAATTAAACACAATGGGTTATAGCCCTTGACTTGCAAACCTGAGGAGAACCCAAGTTTGGCTTCCCGGAAGGCAAATGTGATGCTGTATTCTGCACCTGCAATCCCAGTGCTCATACCAAGAGAGAGGAGTTGACTACAGGAGAACCACCTAGAAAGCTCACAGGTCATTGAGCCTGGAGTACATGGTAAAGAGAGACCTTGCCTTAAAAGAATCAAAAGGTGAGAACTGATTCCCAAAAGGTCTCCTCTCACCCCTGTGTGCACACTGTGGTGCATCCCCTCCCACCACACACACACACACACACACACACACACACACACACACACACACACACAAAAAGCCAATGAGCTCTGTACCAGGGTTGGGATTAAATGCCGCACTATGGCAGAACCGTTGATCAGCAGTTCTGCCATGGCGGACTGTGTCTGAGGCACAGCTTGGAGAATTTGTTCTCTGCTCTTCATCCCTGCAGCCTGGCACTGTTTCTCAGCTGTTCCAGAAGTGTGGCCCTCCAGCTAAGAAAGAAGAAAGGCAGTCCAGTGCCCTGTCAGCTGCAACTGTGGCCATTGAAGCTATGGAGTTCATAACGTGGTCTGTTAAACTAATAGAGGCTTTCTCTAATTTTTCAGGTAAACTGAGAAAACTAACACACAGTCGTTGTAGGTATTTAAGGTGTATAGATTGTTGTTTGATACACACATGGCTATTTTGATGAGCCCTTTAGCACAGCTAGGGAAGATATCTGTTTCCACAAGAAGGTCTGCTCTCAGCAAGAGTCAAGCTTCTCCCTCTATCTCCTCACATTACTATTGTCCCTGGAACTGCTCCTCATACACAGAAAATTTGAGCTCATTGACTAACCTTGCTCCATCATTTCTTCTCTCTGATCCCAGTGGCTGCACACCTACATCCACTCAGTTTCTAAGACTGACATTTTAGATTCCATGTATTCCTGGATGTCCTGGTTTGACTTTTGTTTCTTAATAAACACCATGACCAAAAGCAACCTGGGAGAAGAAAAGGTTTATTTGGCTTGCTTATTATAGTCTGTCATCAGTGGAACTCAGGGCAGGAACTCAGGGCAGGAACTCAAGGCAGGAACCTGGAGGAGCACTGCTTTCTGGATTGTTTCCAGGCTCACATTTAGCTACTTCTCTTAAAGAGTAAGACCTGCCTGCCTAGGAATGGCACCATCCTCAGTAGGCTGGGCCCTCCCACATTAATTAACAATCAATAAAATGTTTCAACAGGCATGCCCATGAGCCAATCTGATGGAAGCAATTCCTCAGTTGAGATTTCCTCTTCACAGGTATGTCAAGTCGATAACAGCAATTGGGCATCACAGTGGGACCAGATCTTGTTTATTGCTCTTAAACTTTGTCATTCAGGTTAATCTTTGCTGTCATAACACCATTCCCTCCCCTTTCAAGGTTGAACACGATTTATATTTATGTAGATGTAGATAACATTTTCTTTCTCTACTCATTGTGTGCCAGACATTTAGGTTGTTTCTGTATCTTGGCTGTTGGGAATACTATAGTAAGACTAAGGTGAAAATTATTTCTGTGAGGGTTGGGCTTTTCCTTTGTGTAGTCAGTAGAGCTAGTTTTCCTTTGTTTTTTTTTTTTTTTTTGTTTGTTTGTTTTTTGTTTTCCCCAGTGGCTCTGGATCTAGATGACAAGGCCACAGACCCACTAAGAGTTGGCTATCCCATATCCGCTTTCTTATTGACAAAGAACTGACTGTATAGATTGGAGATCTGTGTATGTCATATCCTATAATCTCTACAGGCTGTTTTTCTCTCAGAGTATTGTTCCTGGTTACACTGTAGTCCCAGAGAAGAGCAGCATGCACTTTCTCATACCGCCTCAGCAGGGGTCCTCTAGGGATTAAGATGGCTTAATGATGACAAAGGAGCTTCTGTCCCTTTGGGTGTATTTGGTCTTCATTCCATTTAACTTTAGTGCCTGTCACGCAGAATGTGCTAATATTTTTTAATGTATGTGTGTGGTGTGTGCGTGTGTGTGTGTGTGTGTGTGTGTGCATGTATGTATGTGTGTGTGTGTGTGTGTGTGTGTGTGTGTGTGCGTGCGTGTGTACAGCATGTGGGTGCCCACAGAGGCCATTGGAGGGCATTGGTTCCAATGGAACTGGAGTGATAGGCATTCATAAGCTGTCCATTGTGGGTCCTGAGAACCTCTGAGCCACCTCTAAAGCCCTACTAGTATCATTTTTTTCCCCTTCAGATTTGGAAGTATCATAGACAACTGGGAGCAGTCATATATGTTTCCTACAAAATAATGTGAAGATATATTTAAACAGCATCATTGGGAGATGGGCTAGTGGTTAATTAACCTCTGAAACTGTCATCTAATCTCTTCTTTGTTTTCTACTCTATCTTGACTACTTGATGTCAATAAAATATTTTTGAGTCTCTTTAGAAAGCTATGTAGAAAGGCATGTTGATAGATACCTATCACCTAAGCTCTAAGGAGGTTGAGGCTGGAGGATCTCCTCAAGGAGATAATCTAGGTTTGTGTGATTGAAAAACAAACACTTCAAGATAACAAAAAAGCAGTTGAAATCGCACAAGCGTAACATCTTTAACGGTAACATACTGCTGAGATGAGACAAACTCTGCACTACTTTCCCTGCATAAGACTCTGGTCCACTTGCCTGTTGTGAGCAGCTTTGGACTTTCTGGACTCTGAAGAGTTAAAAAGCCTATGACCTAGGAGCTAAGCTGGTATGACCTATCTGCCTGCCTTTTTTAGAATATTGCGGCTCAGCCCTTCTGTTGGATGTCACAGCTCCCACTCATGTTCAAGACTTCCCTCCCTCCTCACATGCCACCTCTTTCATGAAGCTGTCCCTGTGGTCCAGATGGAATCAATCTCGGGGCTCTGCACTTCTCTGTTCTATGAGGTTTCTTTTCCTGCTTTGTTATGGTTCCTACCATCTGTCTCCCTCTTTGGGAGGTAAGATTCTTGGAAATAGGACAATGTGTTCTTATTCTTTCTGTGTGCCCCTGGGCTGCTGGCCTAGATACTTGCTCACTAAAAGAATGGTGGAAGGGGCTCTAGGTGTCCTTGGTTGTTCCCTTACGGTAGTGTCATTGGCCTATGTCATTTCTGAGCCATCTTTGCCAACCTAAGGGACCCATAGACCTGCATGCGTTGGCAAGTTCAAAGAATGATGGAGACCATAGTTAATGTCATATACTCTTTATTCACTCTACTTAGGGACTTTTCCTCTTTCCTTTTTATGTGCAGATGTGGGGTATACCTGGGTAGGTGGTAGGTATGAGTGCAAATGTGTGTGTACACATGTGGAGGCCTCAGGACTCTTCCCCGCTCAAGACAACTCATAAAGCTCAACATTTCATTTTGGTGGGCTTACAGTTTCAGAGGTTCAGTCCATTATCATTGTAGCAGAAAGCATGGCAGCCTGCAGGCAGACATGGTGCTGGAGGAGCTGAGAGTTCTACATCTTGATCTGAAGGCAGCCAGGAGGAGGCTGTTCCATACTGCGTGAATCTTGAGTATAGAGACCTCAAAGCTCACGCCCAACAAGTCCACACCTACTCCAACAAGGCCATTCTCCTGAATAGTGCCACTCCCAGTGGGCCAAGCATTCCAATACATGAGTGTATGAGGCCAAATCTATGCAAACCACCACGGCATCTCTTACTGACACCTGGAGCTCATGAATTCAGCTATACTGGCTGGCCAGCGAGCCCCAGGGAAGCATGTACTCCACCTTCTCAGCCATGGACTTTTTGTGTGGATGTTGGAGATTGTGTTGGGGGTCTTCATGCTTGCAAGCCAGGCACTTTAATGATTCAAGCATCTTCTCAGGCCTATTTCAATGACCAAATCTTCACAGCTGACAGGTATTCTGACTCATTCACTTGGACAAATATGTGTCATGCACTGCATGTTGAACTTCTCACCCACAGTGATGCCCTGAGACTGATCAGCTTCTCTGGTGTGGTCCCTGGGGTCCTGGGTGGTCCCCAGTGGCGGATGATGATCTATGCAGACTTGCTGCCTTGAAACTATGGCTCAATGCATTTGAAAACTAGGGAAACTCCCAGCCTGTCTTCCCTTGAGCCACGATCTGTGATTTTACTTAAGGGCTTGTCTTGGATGGTTGTTTCTGGTGTATCGCTCTGGTCACACAGAGCTCTCATTAAGCAGAGATGGCCAGCCGTCAGCCCTTCTCGGAGGACTTTCTCCTTGCCTGTCTCACTCTTTTCTCTCATGTGGTGTCTTTGATCATGGCATATGGCACCTGTCCTGGAGTGTGTGGACATTTTGATAGTTCAGACCACAGCGTATGTTACTGGACAAGGGCCATGTAGACCCCAGGGGCCCGGCTGCCTGCGCTGTACCTGTCCTGTGGCTGATGAGCCTTCACCGGTGAGTGGAGATTGGGAAATTGCAGTAATGACTCCTTTGGTTTAGGCTATTTCGGCTCCAGTCCTCTTTGCTTTGGTTATGTCATCGTGGGCTTTAGAACCCCGTGAAATGAGCAGAATTATCCAAATTTCCATTTGACATTTTCCTTTACAATTGTTTTGACATCTCCATTTATAAATTTCTTTTCTTGTTAAAGCTAGATTGGAAGGGTGAGTTTCTAGACAATTCTTCCCTGGCTTACAGCCTGAGGGCCTATGCTCAGCTTGTTTAATTGGAGGGTGCCTTGTCCGGTCACTGTCCATCAGTGATGAGGACTCATGTGCTCAGAGTCCTGGAGCCCATTCTCCCAGGCAGGCATTGCCAGACATCTTCTTACTGTCAGTTTCTGGGAAGAAGTGCAGGCTCCATTCACTTCGGAACTCATCTTCCTCTGTAGAAGGAATGAGCATCAGAGGCAAAGTGCTCAAGTGTGTCCATGGGCGGCCCTATCACATGATGCAGAGATTACCGGATATACTCTTCTATTCCTATGATGGCACCTTGATTCTGTGGACCTAACAGCAGTCGGCAGCTGTATCTCATGACTAAATCTCTCTGTCTCTGTCTCTCTCTCTCTCTCTCTGTCTCTCTCCCTCTCTGTCTCTCCCTCTCCTTCTCTTTCCCTCTCTCTCTCATGTGTTTACCTCTGTGTAAAGAGTGTATGAGTAGGCATACACATTCACATATGTATGTGTAGGTGTGTGTGTGTGTGTGTGTGTGTGTGTGTGTGTGTGATATGTGTACACAAGCATTTGTGTGCATGTGTATGTCGAAGCTTGGAGTTCACACCAGTTGTCTGTCTTAATTACTCTTGACTTACTGAGTAAGGGTCTTTAAGTGAATCTGGAGTTCACAGATTCCAGCTAGTCAAGCTAGCTGATCCAGGGATAATTCCATCTCCACTTCTCAGCTATTGGAATTACAGGTAGCTACCTCTCCTGCCTGATTTTATGTGGGTGCTGGGGATCTGAACGCTTGTCCTCATGCTTAGATGGTAAGACCCTTATCCACTGAGCAATCTCCTACAGCTCCTGTCCTTCCCTCCTTCACTCACTTTCTTATCACCCCATCCCTCCCACCCCTCCTCCCTATCTCATACTCCATCCATCCACCCATTCATCCATCCATCCATCCATCCATCCATCCATCCACCCCTCTATCATTTTCTCCCTCCCCCGTCCATCCCTCTCTCCCTCCCTCCCTTTCCCTTTATCTGTCGATCTTTTCCTTCCTACTCCTCCCTCCATCCCTCTATCCCTTCTCCCACTCATGTTTTGTTTTGCTTTTTGTTGTTTTTGTTTTGTTTTGTGAGGAGGCAGGATCTCTCACCACCCAGTTTAACCTCAAACTCGATGCTCAGCCAATACCCAAGGATGACCTTGAACTCCTCCTGATACTACCTCTAAAATAATGGAATTGTGGGTGTACATCATCACACCTGACTGGTTTAAATGATGCTGGGACTCAAACCCAGAGCTTCATGCATGCTAGGTGAGTACTTCACTGACAGAGCTCAGGGAGTTAATTCCATGTGCTTCTTTCTGCTATCATTAAGGTCTCCTCTTCTTATTATACAGCTCAGAGTCTGTGTCACATCCTTTCAAATGTGTTCTCTCTTCCGATGGGGTGATTTTGCTCCCCCACAAGCTGCTTAATATGTACTCTAATTACGGGAATAGCTGTTGCAATAGGGAAGGAGGTTGGACTGGCTCTAGGCTCACAATAACACAATTGTCTTTCCTGCTGAAATTTCAAGCATTAAATTGGTTCTTATTGCTATTAGTATATTTAGGAAGAGCGTAGGAAGAAACTGCCTTTTCCTGGCCATGGTTAGTGTGCTGCGATTTCCCCATTATCACAGCAAGCACCTTTATGGCTAACTCCTCCTGATTCTTTAAGGCATTAATTATTCAAACAAAACAGCTGTGTGTTCCTACTGGCCCATGAGTCTTTGTGTTGTCTTCTGTCCATCCTTTTTCCAGTGACCTTTCTGATAAATTACACTTCCCAATTCACCACAAGGGCATTTCACGTTTCCTGTGAGGTTTGCATATTATCTCAGTTTTCACAGCCATCATGGTGGCAGGCACGGTGACATCTCCTCTTATGCTTTAGGGAAGACACATTGCCTGGAACAACTGACTTGTCCAGAACCATTTGCTAAGAACATAGACCTTAGAACTCAGGCATGGAACTCTGTGCCCAACCACCCTGATTACGAAGTCATGTGACACCAAGACTTGCTCAGTATACCCAATGGCCTGGATATACTATAGGTGGTAAGGCACAAGCAGCAGCCATCTGAAGTTACCATATTGATGGGTCTGAGAAGCTTTATGCTGGGGAATTAATTTACCAACTGATTGGTAAATGCCTCTGCCCATCCTATTCCCACTCTTTCTCATCAGCATCAGCAACAGTTTATAAGCTAGGATTTACCCATTCTTATTTTCTTGTGATAAAAATAAGAAATGGTGGAATCAGGGTCTTGAGCATACTAGGCAAGTTCTCTACATGTGAAGTGCATCCTAGGCCCTGAGGTTTACACGTGAGGAGGATGCCATTCTGACAGCTGCCTCTGGCTTGTTGCTTGTAGCCCTGGCTCACACAGACCACCTCAGTACACACTCCTCCCAGTTAGGCCAGACTGCTCCTAACAGAGTGTCCCCAAGCCACCACTCATAACTTCTTTTTATCTTAGAACTTCAAGGGTGATCTGCAGGGTGTGTTTTTTGGAACTTAGCTACCTTTGGCAACATGTTTTCCAAAATGGTTGTGCTTTCTTACATTTTGTTGAGACATATATTTAGGATGCGGCTCCATTTCTTTACCTACTTTTGGTTTGGTCTGCTTTGTCCCGTTCCACAGTGTACAGCGCTATCCCATTGTGATAATGCCTTTGTATCTTTCTGAGGACTAGGGAGGTTGAGAGGTCAGCCTCCTACCTCTCCATGTGAGACTCATCTGCTCCATTGTTCTGCTTTTATCTTAATTTACTTGTATTGTCTGACTTTCTATCATTGTATGGTAGGCATCATTATATTTTGGATGTAATTTTTGTTAGGCAAATATTTTACAAATATTCATGATTTGCTGATATAACCCTGTCTTGAGGTGACTGACACTTTTGAATTTTGGTAAGTCTAGCTTCTCATTTTCTCTTTATGGCACTTCTTGTGCTGTCTAATAACCTCTTGCCTCTCCATGGGCAGTGACAATAACCTCCTATTTTCTTTAAGGCCCTGTAGACCTAGCTACTCCGTGTGAGCCCGTGCTCCTCCTGACATGGTTTCTCAGGCTGTGGCTGTAGAAACTCAAGATGACTTTTTTTTCCCCACATAGGCACCATGGCTCCAGTACCATTTGTTGAAATTTAATATACTTTTAATAGTTTGGTGCCTAACTGAAAGTCACACTTGAATATATATATATATATATATATATGTGTGTGTGTGTGTGTGTGTGTGTGTGTGTGTGTGTGTGTATATGCATATATATGAACTTGAATATATACATATATTCATATATTATGTATATATATGTATACATGTATATATACCTATCTGCTTCTGTTTGCTATTCACTTGATCATTCCCTGACTTGCATGACCTTCCATACCACCTCAGTTCTCATTTCCTTGTAAAAGTCAGGAACTTAGTCTAGCATCCAAATTATCAGCTAACTTTCTCTTTTCTGCTTTCTTACTGTTTTATTGTTTTTTTATATTAAATTATTATTTAACTTTAGAATCAACTTATTAATTTTCTTAAAAATTTAAAATTATTATTATTATTATTTGTGTGTGTGTGTGTGTGTGTGTGTGTGTGTGTGTGTGTGTGAGGGTATGGGGCGAGATGTGTATGAGAGGTCTCACGTTGCACATGCACATGTGGAAGCCAGAAGACAACTACGTGCAGTTCATTCTCTCCTTTCTCTATTACATGGGTTCTGGGGATTTAACTCAGGTCTCTTGGCTTTCACAGCAAGAGCATTTATCTACTGAGCCGTCTCTCTGGCCCTTGTTAACTTTTATGAAAAACAGGACTGTGGACACCCATAGGGCTGCACTAAACCAGTAATTCATTTGCAAAAAGTGTCGGCAGCCTCAGCCTTCTAATCTAGCTAGCCTATTTTGACATCTGTATCTCCTTAAGATTTCTCGCAGGAAACTTTTGATTTAATGATAGAAGATCTTCAGCTCTCGTTGAACTTGCTCCTAAATGTCATGTTTTTGAAGTTATCATGTGTGGAATTATGTCTTTAAGCTTCCATTTGTAATCATTATTGCTAAAATATAGGAACTGATGAAAAGAGATTCTAAGGAGGTACAGTGTATGCACAAAAGGCTGTGCAGTTGACACTTGCAAATCATTACATTTGTATACCTGGAAACCCATGTTACCATTATGATACAGGTCAAGCACATCACTCAAGAAAGCTTTGTTGTTGTTTTCCATCTCCTCTTTAAGTGCCTATCCTGCTCCATCTCCAGTGACCAATAGACACTCCTATCCCTTTAGGTGTCCCATCTGTGGAAGCTGAAGAGCATATCCCTTCCTGCCTAGCTCCTCTCACAATACCCATCATGCTGAATTCAACTACTGTATTGTGTTCCTTTAAATTGCTGGGTCATACTTCATGACCTGGATAGTCCATGGTCTGCTTTCCATTTAGCTGTTGATGAACATCTGGGTTGCTTCGGGCACAAGATTATTACAAATAGCCCTGCTCACTGGTGTACAGAAGCCTTTGTGTGAAATCATTGTCGTTCCTTTCAGGTAAGCATCTGGACACAGCATGGCTAAAGCTGACCAAAGGTGTATATTTACTATCATAAGGAACTTCAGAGCTAGGTTCTGATGGTTGTGCATTTTATATTTCTACCAGCCACGTGGAAGGCTGGGTTGCTGCATGTTTGCCAGTGGATATGCTCTGTTGTTTAGCCATTCCAGTGGGCGTGTGGTGGTAAATCATTTCCGTTTTCATTTACATTTCCCTGATGCCAAATGATGCTGAGCATCTCCTAATGCCTGTAACAGCATAACAGCCATGCATAAATCTTCTATGGTGTTGTCTATTAAAACCTTGGTGTATGTGTATGTGCTTGTGTATACCTATATATGTATATATACATATATGGATATAGTCTATATACATATGCATGTATATGTATACACACACACACACACACACACACACACACACACACACACATATATATATATATATATACATACATACATATATATATTCATAGTCTCACTATATAGCCTTGACTAGCCTAGAACTCTTTATGTGTTTACCAGGTTGGCCTTGAACTCACAGACATTCACTTGCTTCTGCCTCCCAAGGGCTGGGATTATAGGTGTAGCCCACCATGCTCTGCTCCTTAAAATCTTTTGCCCAATTTGTAATGTTTGTTATTCATATATAGAATAAATCTGATTTTCATATATTAACCTTAAATTCTTTAACTACGCACAGTCATTTACTGTAGTGTCTTTTGTCTTAATTGATAGAGATTATGGGGTCTTTTGAAGAAACAAGTATGTTACCTCAAAATTAAATATAGTATTTTAATATTCTTTCCTTTTAGTTTCTGTTTTTAATAGTTTTGTTTTTTGAGAATTTCATGCCTTAGCACTGCCTCTACAGCACTTGCACCTCCAACCCCTGTCAAATTAGTCATCACTATTTTAATTATTAGTTACATGGATATACATATATGTATATATGCATACATATGCACAAATATGTACATATGATATATATATATATGTATATATTCATATTCTACTGAGTCCATTTAGCTTTGTTCCCATGTGCATATATCCAGAGCTGCCCCCTTGGGGTTGCACAGACTATGTATGAGTTTGTCCCTGGAAGAAACTGCTTCTCTCTTGCACAACAGCTTTCTGAGTTGCTATTGACTTCTTTGGCTCTTCATCTAGGAGTGGGAAAAATGTGGAATTTTCCATTTGCCTTGGGATATTAACTGCTGTTGTCACTATGCAGGTCTTGTTCAGGTAAGCATGCTGTCTAGAATTCATAGGTGCAATTTTCCTGTTGTGCCTAGGGAACACCATTAATTGATGTCCCGGGGTTTTGGTTCCTATACTTTTTCACCCCCTCTTACATGATTTTCCCTGAGCCTTAGTTTTAGGGGTTGTTGTAGATCAATCAGTTGGGGTAACTTATTATCTGCATTTTGACAGTTGTGGCTTTTGTAATAATAGTCTCCATCTGTTGCAAAGAAAAGCTTCTTTGATGAGGGGTGTGGGTATAATGAGAGGTATTTAGAAAATAGCAATTATATTGGAAAATAACTGTAGAAGATTCTCCCAATTTCTTTTACTTGCTTGATCTCCCTGGTTAGAAACTCCTGTGCATTGAGCAGAGTTGCCCTATAAAAACACGCTTAAACCACCCGTTACCTCTGTGGGACCCCCTTCATCTTCCATCGTGAAGGAGGGTGGCAGGTGAAGGAGGGTCCTGTTCCTTCAGGGGCAATGTTCCCTTTTCTAATGTGTTTTCTAAGAGCTTTTTAAAATTGTTTTTTAAATCAACAATCAATGTGGAATTTTTTTTGTTGTTGTTCTACAACCTTGAGATGAACTTAATTTTTCTTTTTTAGTCTGGGAATAGAGTAAATTACATTTGACTGATTTCCAAATGTTAAGCTACCCTTCCTTTCTGGGCTAAGCCCCACTAGGCCAGGATGTATTATTCATTGAAGTAATTTTATATTCAACTTGCTAAAATGTTGTTAAGAGTTCTTGCATATTTATTAAATGAGTGATTTTGGTTCATTATTTACTGTGTAATGTCTTCGCCTTTCCTTTTACATGTACAAATTCTATTTTCTTGGTTGCAACAGGATCTTCAGAATTGTTCCTTGTATGTAGTGCCATGTTTGGTATTGACAAAAAATCTTTAATGTTATTTTATTTTCTTTAATGCTCATAGGATTTGGGTCCTCCAATAGGTGAGTTGTTTGCCCCCATCAGCCTTTGGATAATTTTATCAGTTTCACTAATCTCTTTAAGGATGGTCTTCTGACTTTCATTCTCTCTATAATTATCTGCTTTCAATTTTATTGGATTTCATTCTTAGTTTTAAGATGTTCTTTTTAACTTACTTTAATTTTTTGGTTACTTTTTTTTTTTCTAGCTTTTCTACATAGAAAGTTAGATTTCTTATTTGGATTTAGAAAACAAAGACAGACAGACAGACAGACAGACAGACAGACCAACCAACCTCTCTCTAACATTAGCATATAAGCTCCACATCCTCCTCGACACTTGCTTTGGCTTTTGACCACACATTCAGTATCCTGCGTTTTCTTCATCTTGTATGTAGTTTGAAACGTTTTCTAATCTCTCTTGGCTCTTCCTAGTCCTGCCTGCTAAGAGAGATGTTTTCCAATTCCAAATAGTTGAGGTGCTTAAAACGACTTTATTATTTGTATTTCAAACACAGTCCTATTGTGTGGTATGTGGACATGAGTCAGATGTCAATCTTTCCACCAAGTCTTCCCAAGTCAATATCCGTTCTCATTGCAGCTGAAAGAGTCTGTTGCTGAGTGTGCTTCAGTACCTGAGTGAGGTCTTCTCTTTAACATTTATCCTTCTTTTTGGCAAGTGTTTAATAGGTCCCTGTAGTGGTTTAGAGAAGAACGGTTCCCATAGGCTCATAGAGTCAAATGCTTGGTCATCAGAGAATGGCAGTGCTTGAGAGGGATTAGGAGGTATGGCCTTGTTGGAGTAGGTGTGGCCTTATTGGAGAAAGGATGTCACTCCTACTCGCCTGTTAGGAATTTTTCTGGTGCTGCTGTGTATTCAAATGCTAAATACTGGCCCTCAAGATCTGTTTGCTCCCAACAAACAGATCGTCATGTATGCCAAATGACACTATGAAAACTGCTCATCTTATTCTCTGACTGGTTAAATAAATATGGTTGATAGCCAATTACTGAGAGAATAGAGGTCAGCAGGGTTTACCAGGCTGAAACTTGCAGGAATGGGCCATGAGGAGGGAGAAGAGGAAGAAGGAGAAGAAAGAGAGAGGAAACAGTTGAGTAGTAGGTCTCCATTAGACATGATAGACCAGAAGCACATAGCTGAGTGAAATGCCCCAAAGGACAAACTGGTGGAGCAGAAATAACCCAGGTTAGACTCAGAGAACAAGTATTTGGGGAGCTTAGCTGGGAATTAACAGTCTAGCATATAGAAAGATAGATTAGGAGTAATACACCCAGTAATTTTGGTAAAGCTGAGTAAATAAAACGTTAGGACTTTGTCTTCATTATTGGTGGGTGAAGGTGGTCAGATCATATTAAGAACTTTGGAGTTAATTAATAACTTTTAAAGCAACACCTGCCATCATGCTTCCCACCATGGTGATAATGGACTAAACCCTTGGAACTGTAAGTAAGCCCCAGTTTAATGATTTCCTTTATAAGAGTTGCTGTGGTCATGGTGTCTCTTCACAGCAATAGAACAATGGCTAAGACAGTGTTATTGACATCTCCAACTATGATTGTTGCTTTACCTATTATTTTTCTTTTTGTTATATTTAGCATGCTATACTTTGAAATGTTCTCGAGAAGATGCGCATCTGTGATAGCCTCACATTATTGATGTGTGCCTTTTTGTTACTATGAAATTTCCCTTTTAATCTCTGGTGATGTGTCTATTCCATCAAACATTAAAAAGCAACTTGTGCAGAGTCAGGGAGGTGGCTTAGTGGTTAAGAGAACACACTTCTCTTGCAACTGAGTTTATCTATGTTGAGTGGCTCACAGTAAAACTCCAGCTCCAGGGGATAAGATATCATCTCCAAGGGAACCAACACACACACACACACACACACACACACACACACACACACACACACACACCACATCTTGTTAAAAAGCAACTCTGTGATGGATATTGTACCACCTATTGTCAGTTTTTGTTTTCCTTTTACATCCCCAACCCCATGCAGCTTATGTGTTTGCTATTTTAAAGTATTTCTACTTTAAGCTATTTGCGTCTTTCTGTGGCTATGTATAGTGTAATTATTTTAGATATGAAGTAGCTGGGTCTCAGTATTCCTTTAATTTCAGTCTTTACAGGGCTAATTTTTGTTTAGAGGTTTTTGCTCATTTACACTTAAGTTTTATGTGGTTAAGGTATATGTCTGATATTTTGCTAATTTTTTTCCTGCTAGTTCCGTCTGTTTGGGAGAAAAGCTGGGCAAACCTAAATATTGCTTTATGGTGGTTAGCAGACAGTTTGTACGCTTGGTGATGGTTCAGAGGGTAGCTTACAGCTTTGATGATTGAAAGGTGGCAGAATGTGGGTTTGTGCTGCTTGTGCTGAGGTTGGGGGTGGGCAATAGGAAGGAGAAAATGTCAGAAGCTTGATAAGAGAGGAGAATTATTGAATTTATTATGCTAGTCAGGAAAACTGATCATTTAGAAGTTTGTACAGACTAAAAGTCACAGTAGTTGTCCCTCATTCATTCTTTTATCAATCATTAATTCAACAAAGAGATGAATACTCTTTGTGGCAGAAGCAAGCTTGGCCTAGTCCCATAAAGTCATGAGACTATTGTCACTGACAGGAAGTCACCTGTAGTGGACTCTCAGCTAACAAGTAGGTGCTATGAGACAATGGGAAGGGCAGTTCCACAGGAACAGGTCACAAAGGCACTGGACCATGAGGAGGTAGAAACAAATACATCTTGGCCAGTGCGTGCTCCATTCATTGGTGTTGGGATGGAGTGTTCAGGTGCAGAGGATGGTCTGTGAAATTCTCTGAAGCCTCCAGAGTATAATACAGTGAGGGGTTCTGGCAAGATGCAGAGACTGTGGTGGGGAAGAGAGAAAGAAGAGAGGAGTCCTTAGCTTTGAGTGGGACAATGCTGGGATTTTTCACAACTTGACCAAAAATCCTGTACCAGTAATGAGGGTGCTACAGAACAAGTTATTTGTTTGTTTGTTTGTTTGTTTTGTGGTTGTTGTAGAACCTCCTTTTACATGTTTTTTGATGTATGTTAAGTATAACTGATGAAACTGAGCTAGAATGGGTGATCCTAACTTTTCACAGAAGGAGTTTCCTATAGTCAACTTGATTTCTATTTGAGGGAAAAATAGGTAATTAGAGAACACCAAGTGTTGCTTGCAGGTTTTAGAGTGGCTCCCATCCAACCTTAGGGAGGCCCTCAGCAAAAGCCAGATGTTCCAATAAAGGTATAAGTGGACAAATACAAATGAGGGGTGCTGCAGTAGCACACTGTGGTGGGCATCCTTCAGGGAAGGGGTACCACAGTTACATGCTGCAGGGGATGGGGTGGTGGTGGTACTGTAGTTACAAGCTACACACAAGGGGTACCACAGAAACATACTGTAGACATCCTTCAATGGAGTTAGGAAAAAAATGTCATCAGTGTTGCAAAGTTGTCCTACAAAGGTCAAAGTTGACCTTCCAGATGAACTAACAGAACCTAGAAATATGTCTGTAAATCTCCACCCACAGTGTCAGCAAATCCAAGAAGAGTAATGGGATGTCGCCCAGGTGTGAACACTATGCCTGGTACCTTTTTTTTTTTTTTTTTTTTTTTTTGTCAGAGAAAGATGCGAAAACAAGTCCCATAAGGAATACTCCCTTTGCACTGGAGGGCGATACTTCACACAGGGCTTAGGCATTCATTGGCTAGAAAGGGTGAGAGGCAGAGTAAAGGCTGAGGGGAAGTGTAGGCAATGGAGAAAAGTCAGTGCTTCTTAGGGTCCAGAAGGAGAACGAAGGTAGGTTTCAACTTTTTTCCTTCACATTTAAACACATTTTAACAAACTTATGCACTTTTTAATAAACAGAAAAATGGGCTAGTTGTGGAGCGACAGTCTTGCAGCTTGAGCTGGCTCCCATTTTGTTTTTGCAAGCCCTTTCTGAGCACACCCTCTGTGAGGGTCATGTCTGGGGGTCCTTGACAATGCTCACCAACCTGAATAAGGAGAACCTCATCAGCCTGGTGTGGTGGCAGCTCAGGTTGGAGGAGCAGGGCTTTAAATCACCCTTGACTACATAGTGAGGAGGAGGCCAGTCTAGGCTGCATAAGACCTTGTCTCAAAATCATAAGAAGAAAATTAAAAGCCCAAATAAAAAACAACTCTAAAAAAGAAGAAACAAGTCCCAAGTTTGGGAAAGAGGCAACACTGTGCCCTCACCATGGCAGGGCACAATTTCTTTATGTTTGGTTTTGGGTCATTTCAAGGAACACTTGGTTGAAGTTTCATCTTCTTCAGTCGGCCTTCTGCAGAGGTATTAATATTTACTGCTGTCTGTTCCCTTCAGTTTTCTCCTTTAAGGGTTAAAGTGTGTGTGTGGGGGGGAGGTACATTCTTGGGAAACTGCAGACAGATTCTTAAGTTGGAAATCACATTGCTAAATTCTTTAATACAAAAAAAGAGAATGCTTTAAATTGTACTTGGACAAGATGTCCATTTTTTTGGCTCAACAAACAAACCCGAATTGTTTTTAGCTTTCTGCTCTGGCAACTCACAAAGTTTTGCCTAAAATCCTTGGAGGTTTGCTGGAAAAGATTTATTTACGTGCATGCTGAAGAGCAAGCCAAGACCCCGCCGCTCCGCACATTTCAACACTCCTCTAAATTAAAAAGCTGGAGAGGCTGAGTGGGGGGAGATGCCAGTTTGATTTTCTGTACTGAAAATGTGTTCATTTCCAGAAAGAAAAGCATGGGGATGAAGTGACCCCAGAAGGCTCAGTGGAAGCAGCCAGAGCAGGAGAAGCGCTTTGCTTGCTCTGAAGCCCTGCTTCTTCTGAACAAGTGTTTCTCACACATGAATGTCTATCATCCCGGTTTGGTGAGTGAAGCAGAAAGAGTACAAACCACCTACCTCATGCACAAGCACACAGAAAACCCCCAAACATTGCAGTGCCAAAAAAGTAAAATGACTGATAGACTAGGACTGTTCCAAATATTTTATAGCTCAACTGCACGGTCAAAGCAGACAAAGAACATCTGCAATGAAGCATTGAAGAGGGGTGGGAAAGGGAGAATTGAATGAGTTTGAGACCAGCTACAATAAGAGAGCTTGTCACAAATGCCCTGTATCCCTACATCCAAAAACAAACAACAAAATCCACACACTCACACTTAATGCTTCAATGCTGTTTCTTCTATGTAAAACTTCTTTATTTAAAAGACAGAAAAGGGTTGAGGTCAGTAAGATGACTCAGTGAGTAAAGGTGCTTTGTCGCCAAGCCTGAGAGTCTGAATTTGATCCCTGAGACCCGCATGGTGGAGGGAGAAACCAACTCCTACAAATTGTCCTCTCACCTACACACACACTCACACTACATGTGTGTGCATAAATGAATCAGTCTTGTAATAAAATTTGAAAAAGGGTTTAGATGAATGGGTGACCATGTATGCATCTCTGCAGTGTGATTCCTCACTGGGATTGTATTTACTGTGGTACAGATAAGCACTAAACTGCATTTGGATGTATAAAGTGTTGTATTCATAGATTCCTAATGCGAAGACAAAAAACAAACAAAAAATCAAGTTTTGTTGAGTTTCACTGTGCCGCATGGCAGGTCCTCCGCAAAGCAGACTTCTTTAATACCCACACATGCATGGGGCACAGTCAGAATCCCCGTGCCCTCCGGAGATCCCCACTCTGATGGCCCAACAGCTTTGACTGATGGTTCCGTGGTAGCAAATTTCCCCTGTGCTTATGTGATATAACCACTCTCCTAATCACTGTGCTTTATGTTTTTTATTTACACGTGATCATGAATACATCAGAGTGAAACGGGTGGAGGAAAAATCATTTCTCCAAGAACAGGAAAAGAACTACTCATCTTTATTCTCCTTTTCCCGTGATGAGCAAGAGGGGCCTTGGGATACCGATGGAGAGTGGAGACAGAAGCCGGAGCAAAAGCCTATGATGCTTTTTTACAGTTATTCTGTCAAGGACCGTATTGGATTTGAAAGCTGCCAATTCCATGGGATGAAAGCCGCAATGGGCAGCTTTGGTCCATAATGAAGTTGTTCTAAATATCAAAGTGGTCCACAGTTTGAGGATAAGTAACAACTGCTCTCTGCCACTCCCAGGAGTGATAGAGACATCCGTGAATCTGTTTTGAGCTGGACAGCCGAGGAGCACAGAACAGTGGCCAAACAGTGCTGGTTCCAATGCACTTTGCCTAAGTGGAGGAGATGCAGATGATGTTAGCAATGACTTGAGCCAAAAGAGTGAACATTCCTTCTCAAACTTCAGCACAGAGCTCTGAAATTAGACCCTGTGATCAAGCACGTACCATTGCCGTACTTACTTGCAGCCACAGTGCCTTATGTGGTAGCTTATACTTGTAATCCTAGCACAGGGGAGACTAAGGAAGGAGGAGCATTGCAAGTTCAAGGCCAGCATGGGCTTACATGGTGCATCTCATGCCTGCTTGGTTATAGATTAAGATTCTTTCCTAGCCCCATCCCCACCCCAGCCCATCCTGGCATCTCTGAGTGTGACGACTCATGCCTGTGACCCTAGGGTTTACAGTAGGAAGTTGCAGTAGGGTTCATAAGTTCAAGGCCAGCTTGGGGAACATAGTGAGCCTTGCAAAAAAAAAAAACAAAAAAAAACAAAAAAACAAACAAACAAAAAAAAAAAACAAAAAACAAACAAAAAAAAAAAACAAAAAAAAAAAACCTAACTAACTTGAATAGATACCTGAGGACTAGCTGTTAGCCTTATGGGTTGGTTCAGGTCCTTGTTCCAATCATCAGGTTTCCTTGTGAAGTAGGGTGCTGGCAGAAAGAACAAAAGAGAAACATCATGGGCATGAAAAACAAATGGATAAATAAAATGAAATGAGCCTCAACCAGAGCATTTAATTAGCCCATCTCACCCTAAACTTTTGGTGGCACGAGCTTTAAGCCTTTTAATTTATGACCCGAGACAGAGACTCATGAGAGTAAAAAATGTGGGCAGAAACCAGACGTTTTGGGGAGCACTGGGGTGTGGGACTGCTCTGTCCAGGAGGAAGGCAAGCAGAGGGAGGCTCATGTGGGAGCAGAAACAACGAAGTAGGGAAGTAGGGGTGGGGCCTGGGAGGAGCAGGAGCAGTGGTGATGAGAACCAGAAGCCCTGGAGGCAGATAGGGTCCTGTTCCCAAGCCAGCTGATGCGGACTACTCCATGTTTCTATAAAGGGTCAGGGTAAGGAGACAGAAAACTATTCCCCACAGACCCTGTTATATCTTTGGAACTTGCTCTTGTCCAAAAACAACAAATGGCTCCTCTGTGAATTAAATACCACCAAGAGGTTCCGGATTTGTGACTTCCTCAAATAATTCCTTGAATCGCCTTAGAACCATTTTCAAATAGCACTTCCTAGCCATCCCAGGCAAGAGTGCTACTGTGAGGGCAAAGAGTTCTGGAGTGGAGTGGAGGCGTTGTTAGCACTAGGTAGCTAACCTGACTGCTGAGAGTCCACTCCTACCAAAGGATAAGGCCCACATCTGTGTATGAATAGCGCATAAAAACTGCTCATCGGGTGCAGGGAGAGGCTCTGTATCATTGCTTTGATGCAATTTGATGGGGCGGGGGGAGGGTGGTTCTGAGCCAAATCTGCAGAAAAGGAACCTGGCAGATCATGTTCCTTAACCAGATGTGAAAAGTCAATGACACAGAAGACTGTGGACCAACTAGAAATGATGGGGATTGGCTAGGTAGAAGAGAATTCATGTGGTGGCCACGGTGGGAGCTGAAAGAGAATGCTCTCCACAGTTAGGATCTGTGTGTGTTCCGTCCAGGAGGAAGACGTCTTGTGGATTCTGAGGAGAGCCGTGTGAGTAATCGCCATCAATAGACAGTAGTCTAAACGAAGACTCAGACCCCAGGACCAGCTGTGACCTCCCCCCGCCCCCAGGCCCTTGCTACATTGTACATCGAGGAGCTGGACCACTTGGGCCAACAGTATTTGTTTGAGACTATCTTCACAGCGGGCCTATCGTATCCCGTAATTGGAGGCTCTCCCCTTTCCATCATGTCAGTAACTCACAATCTACCATGGTATGAAACAGCTAAGTGGAATATTCCAGAAGTGAAGTGTTCATACATTTTAGAAAGATTTACAAGAGAGTATCACCATGGCTGCTCCTTTTATTATTAATTGCTACTGTTCGCCTCTTATTGTGACTAATTTATTAATTCAATTTTAGCATACCAGCATATTCAGAGGAGGGAACCAGAAGTGACAGTCTGACTTCTGGGTTCAGTGCAGTGGCCCTGAACACAAAGCAGAATTGGAAGGGACCAACATTTCAGTCAAAACAGCTATGCAGGAAGGTAACTTTTTAAAAAATTTTTTGCTTGCTTTTCTATTTGGGGCAGTGCTGAGAATGGAATCCAGGGCCCCTTGCTTGCTGTATCCCAAGGCCAGTTTTAATTTCCAAGCTTAAATGGATCTGCTATGTCCTAAAGATGTGTCCCAGGATAGGGTTCCACTGGCCAAATTGATTTGACAGGAAGCCAGAGGAATGACAGTAAATGCCTGCCTTGTCCCATCAGAAGAAAGGTAACATGCTGATGGTTGAGAAAATGACAGCAGGTTGCCTTGAGCTGTGGAGTCTGACTCCAAACATGAAATGTTATTCTAATCAATGCCTTTGTTTCTCCATGTAGCCAAAGGGATCAATGGGACACTCGTGGCCACTGCTCTAGAACTCCCTGTTCGGTTTCTGTGGTGATAGAAGCTTGACTGGCTGTTCCTTTTCTGTGATTCTTCCTATGCCCCGTCCCTCTGCTGGGTCAGAAATGTCTTGTTTTCAGTTGTCACTGGATGGCATAGCTCTTGCTGAGTTTTCTCAAACTGTGTTCTGTGTCCCAGGACTGCCTTGCCAGTGTCATCCTCCTGCTGTCTGTCCCAGCCAGTCTGCAGCTCCCCAGAGGACCCACTGTTACTTATCTCCTGTGCATCCAGGTTGGTATCTCTGGAGTCTTCTCCAATCAGGCCCCTGGACTACCGTGTGGTGGCACACAGGCCCTGGCACTGACCTGGTCATAGGACCCATGTAGCCAGCTCTTCCTTTTCCTTTCCCCCTGCCATCCCTGCCTGCAGCATCCTCTGTCTTACCCTGACCTCACTCCATGTATCCTCTACCCAGAGTCCTCTTTCTCCCACCTCACAGGCCATCACCAGAGGAAATAGCCCAAGTGCAGCCTTTAAGCAGGGAGGTTCTTTATCATGTTTTTGACCAGCTTTGGGATGGGACTTTGGCTCAGTGTGTGCTACACTTTAATTAATTGGTCTGTATATGCATGCATCTCTCTCTCTCTCTCTCTCTCTCTCTCTCTCTCTCTCTCTCTCTGTCTCTCTCTGTCTCTCTCTTTGTCTCTCTCTTTGTCTCTCTCTCTTTGTCCCTCTCTCTCTTTGTCTCTCTCTCTTTGTCTCTCTCTCTTTGTCTCTCTCTCTCTTTGTCTCCCTCTTTGTCTTTCTCTCTTTGTCTCCCTCTTTGTCTCTCTCTCTCTCTTTGTCTCTCTCTCTCTGTGTATGTGTGTGTATGTGCAGGTGCGATGCAAACATATTTATGTGATGGCTGGAAGTTGACACCAGATGCCTTTCTCAGTTGCTCTCCACTTTATTTTTTCAGATAAGAACTATTACTGAACCTGAAGCTTCCCGACTCAGTGAATCTGGCTGGCTAGCAAGCCTCAGGGATCCCCTTGGCTTCTCTAGTTCTGGGGTTAAAGGCACCGGCTTTTACACGGGTGATGGGTACTGGAAATCTGAACTCAAATCTTCCTATTTGTGTGGCAAGGACTTTTCAAATTGAGCCATCTCCCAGCCCGTCTTTATTTTTTTCCACTCATTTAATTTAGCACACACGACCCACATAGCCATGGCTTCTCTAGGAATCGAAGGACCACTTCTTGACTGCTCATTCTCTCTCTCTCTGCTTTCTTTCCTAGGAATCACTGGACACCGCCAGTCAGTGAAGAATGTCCAGTCGCTCCTAGTCAGAGCAGGCTTCCAGAACCTTCCCTAGAATTCCTCCTGTCATTCCTGCCCCGTGTCACATTTCATTGCTTTTTACTTCATAAGAGTTTTGTTCTTTCTCCTGGATCTTTAGATATGTGGAAGACAGGCATATGCTTTAACTCCCAGCCGCAGTGTCTGTTACGGGATGAAAGGAAGCCTTGCTCAGCTTGTTTGACCCCAGCAGCTACACTTGGCCATGGAGAAAACAAAACAAACACAACTGACCGACCGTTCCCTTGGAAATAGAAGCTTATTAAGTCGAGGGATATGAGAAGGTGTGAATGCTCAGACATATGGACGCTGAGGTGTCGTTGCAAGAGCTGGAAAAGATCCACGCCGAGGTTTGGCTTAGTTGGAGACACGTTGTATTTAGGAGGTTCCAAGATTTAGTAAAGGCATAAGCTGATTTTTTTTTTCTAGGCATACATAGATGACTCAACTCTTCCAGGAAGGGAACACTCCTCGAATGGGCTTACACATGTGCAAGTGTTTTCGGAGACTTGAAGCTTCAGAAACAGATGGGGTTATTGCTATTACTGATAACAGCTCCCATCATTAAGCAGTAACCTGAGAAAGCAGAGTAGAGTGAGTGGTGACATCATGCTATTAAAATACTCAGCTCATCTTGGCTGGAGAAGGAGAGGGCATCTCCTTCCCTCCTCAACTCACTCTCCCCTCCAGTCCCTCCATCCCACCATTCCCCTCCCCTTTCCTCCAACCTCGTCTACCCTATCCCTTCCCTATCTTTCTCTCTACTTCCTCTCCCCCTTCCCTCAATTGTCATTTCTAGGAAAACACTTTGTGACAAATATGATCTGACCAAGCACAAGAGTGTGTCTGTTCCCATGTAGAAACTGCAAGATGTGGGGTGGGCGCTATGGCCAGCCCTCTCTTGAGGACTATACTTTGGGAAGGAAGTTAGCTGAGTACTGCTTGAAACTGGCAAAGCAAGCTATTGGGGACGACTCACTCTTTTAGTTAATGTTTTTTAAGAAAGTCGAAGTTAGCTTAATAATTCTGTGAGCTGAAGGGGCAGCTCATTATCACACTACCGACACGCTCTGGAAAAGCGGTGTCGTTAGGGAGCAAAAGCCACCGAAATGTAAACACGTGAATAATTTACACTTGCAACTGGTGTTAAATAAAATGTTTTAATCTAGACAGAGATCTGACAATAAATATTCATTTCTCATTTTCAGTGAGTAAACGTGATCTATTTTGAAAAGCTTTTTCATTTGATTATTTTTTTTTCCCAGACAATAATGACAAATTTGACATGGGCACATTTGGGAATAAAAAATCTCCCTCTGGTCAACACAAGCATGGAAAGTTATTACGAAAATCAAAATTTGCAATAATTGCAAATGCTATAATTAGTAGCCATTTTAGGATTCTTATGTAAGATTACCCACAAGGCTTACCTTCTCATCTCCGTTTTCCTGGGGGAGGTAAAGGCCAAGAGGAGGTGAGGCATTGTCTCTCAAAGTGCAGGCTGATGGATGTTTGCCAAGCCTGAATCACTGCTAAAGAGACAGAGACACTGCCTTATGTGACCAGCCAGGGTTTGTGTGAGCGTAAGGCAGAGAGCCAGGGGTACAAGTGTGATGTTAGACTCTAAAAGCCAGGGAGGGACACTTCTGCTGAGCTGTGTGTTGCTGGGCTCCTGTGACTGTGGACTTCCAGCTGGCCTGGTTCTCCAGTAGGAGTTCCTTCTCAGCATACATGGTGTTCATGTCTCCTGTCAGTGTAGAACAGTGACTCAACTGTTCTCCTGCTGTGACCCTTTAATACAGTTCCTCATGCCATGGTGACTCCAACCATAAAAGTATTTTGTTGATGGCTTCTTTTTCTCCTCCCTCCCTCTCTCCGTCTCTCCCTCCTGTCCTTCACTCGCTCATCCCTCCCTTCATTCTTTTCTTGCCTTGTTATGTAGCCCTGATTGGCTGGCATTTATTGTCATACCCCAGGCTTGTCTTGAACTCACAGTAATCCTCCTGCCATAGCCTTCCGAACACTGGGATTATAGTCATGTATCACTACATCAGGTATAAAAAATTGGTTTTCTTAAAGTGTAGTATATCCATCGCAAAATTATTCTTCAGAAGTATAGAATCCAATTGTGTATTGGTGCATGTGCAGAGTTGTGTGGTCATTACCACAGTCTTGTTATAGAACCTCTACATTTCCTAGGACAGGAGTCCAGTGACACGGCTCCCCTTCCCACCATCTCTGTGCACTTGTGTATATGGTGACTTTCCTCACACCTTGGTGCTTATGTGCACTTAGGGTAGAAATGCCAGTGAAGGACTCAGTCAGGTTTACTGCAGCCCCATTCACCATGATCAAGAGAACTGGAAGCAAGCCATATGTCTGTCACTGGATGATTTGACAGTGAAAATGTGATATATTCAGTGAAGTATTATTGAGCCATTAAAACAATGGGATCCTGTCACTTATGACCATATACATGGAACTAGAGATCATTAGCTTAAGTAATTTGAGCGAGGCATAGGAAGACAAATATCACATGATCTCACTCACATGGAATCTAAAAGGGTTGAACCACTAGATCCTGAGTATAGGAGAGTAATGGGCAGAGGCTGGGAGGATGGAGGTGCAGGGTGGAACAGACCGATGTGATGGGTGCTGAGTTCCAGCTAGACAGGACAAGGGCATCTGGAGTGTCGTTTCAAAGGAAGAGGACTGTAAACAACAATAGTCTACAGTGTATACTACAAAGCTAGAAGAAAAGATTTTAAATGTTTTTACAGAAATGGTCTATGTTTGAGGAGAGATAAACTTTCTACCTCATGTAGCAGAACACAACAATCCATAAACATCTATTTTATGTTTTGGCTCATCTGCTCTATTACAAGCTCGTAGGATGGAGAGTTGGCTCAGCAGTTAAGAGTGGATGATGCTGCACAGGACCCAAGATCAGTTTTCAGCACCCATATCAGCCAGCTCACAACTACCTCGAAGGGCAGCTCAAGGGAATCCAAACTCCCTCTTCTGGCTTTCTCATGTCCCTGGAGCCACATACATGTACACACGCACACGCACACACATCAAAATCGTTTTTAAAAAATCTTAACATTTTGAATCTTGAAAGGTCTAAATCAGGAGTAACTTTGAGTATCTGAAACCTCATTATGGAATTCAGTGTGGATATGGGTTTGGAGCTCCTATCAGTCTAGATGCCTCATTTTATAGCCAAGGTCCCTGATCAGAGAGCCACCTGGTGATTAAAGGAGACAGTCCCAGTTAGTTAGGCTCATTGGGATTCCAGGCCATGGATGGAGGTTTCCCAGACTGAGGGAGACCCTGGTCCAACAGAAGCCTTTTGATTTACTTGTGGATTTTTGATGGACCCAGAAGCTGCAGCCTCTCAATGGTTCTTCGACAGATGTAGTTTTAGGAGCTGATCACCGTGCTTTCTTCCCATAGAGCTGGGGTTTGCTAGACATGGCATGTGGTTTGATTATGTGCACTGATGGCTTAGATCAAGGTTGGGTATCTTCTCCGGTCCTCTCAGCTCCTAAATCTTTGTTTCTCCTTTATTCTGTGTCCCTCTTCCTCTCTTGAGTCAGGTCTTTTTCAGGCCACAGACACATGATGATAAGCCATTAGGGAAGTCACCTCTGTGACCCTGGACATTCTCAGGACTAAGATAGGAAAGAGGCATGACTATCTCCTTCAGACCTTTTTGGAAGGAGGTAGTAAGGGATCACATGACCAGAGTCTGTTCTCACTATTTGAGCCACAGAACATTTGTGAGCAAAATTAAACAAGCTAGTTTCCAAACAACGTTCTTTCTCTAGTTTGAAACATTTGTTTACTGTCCAAGAACAGATTATAAATTGACACATGCCTCAGCATGCCTCCAAAGGAACATTTATAAGATCCTACTTAACAAGCAACGTGTTGCTGTAAGGAGTCTTGCCACTTTCAAAGAGAATTCAGACAGGTGGATCCAATCCACACGCACTGATCCCGATTAGATTATGCAAACTAAATCAATTGTGATTTACCTGAAGGTGATGCACTTAGCTCATAAGATGAAAATAATCGTTTGATTGAAAAATCAATAATTAAAATTGTCGTCTCTTTATTTCCCCATTGATATTTTATGTTCATAAATAAGCATAATCTTCTCCATTATGCTAAAAAGTATTTTATTTCTCATCTTCCTAAGCCAAAGAGGTATAAACAAAACCATGTTAATTCTAAATACATATCTGAACACCAATAGTAATCTTATATATCACCCATAATCAACACATTCTGCAAAAAAGAAACCCTATTTATGAAGATATGTAGAATATGGAAGATCCAAGAAAAATGTTAGCTAGAATAATACAGGAAACCAAAAAAATATACTGTGGTTTTTTTGCCAAGAAAATAACAAAAAAATAAAGTTCAAGAGACAAAATGTTTTACTTGTTCTGGATGGACAGGTCCAGTACTGTTAAGGTGTGTTCTCTTCAGTAAATTGCAACATATTCAAAATATATTTTATAGCATTGTCTATTTGATTGGCAGATGAGTGTTTATTATTTCTGGCAATGGAGTCAAAGGTCCCAACTAGCTGGAGAATGTACCACACTCAGTGCTTCTGTAGACCGAAGTGGCCATGTAAGAGGGCAGTGACAATGTAGCTTGTGGGAACCTCAGAGGGACCCATATTCTAGCCCAGAGTGATGGGAACCTTGTGTTGATCTAAGTGTTCTTGCTAACTGAAATGTGTCAGTCAGGATATGGGGTTTTGTGTGTAAAAGACAAAAAGCCTGTGGGGATTAGGGCTGCATGGTTTGGGCAAAGTTCCCTTGTTGGCAACACAGATTTTCTATTAGGCTTTAAGAGTCTCCAAGCATTCTCTGGTGTGGTTACCTGGCAACCAGAGCAAGCTGAGCACAACATTTCTCTCTGCTTCCTGACTGCTGATGCAATGTGACCACACATCTCAAGCTCCTCCCACCATACCTTACACACCATGATAGACTGTACCCTCAGACTGTGAGCTCAAATAAATATTTCCTTCTTTAAGTTGTATTATCAGACATTTTAGCAAGGGAAAGTAGCTAATCCAGCAGCCAGACTTAACAACTTCAGGAGAGCCACGTCTCAAAAGCCTTGTGGGAAGCTGGCATCTGGAGCAGAAACCTCTTGATTCCAGGCTTGCTTTGATGTGGGAGAAGATAACTGGATGAACATCATGGTTTCCATGCTGCTGACAGAAGGAACCAAAGCAGGATGATTTCTCAGTGGCTTGACAGTTGCCTGTTTGAACTGGATTTGGAACAATCTGTTCCTAACAGGTCGGTCAAGCCATTAAAGCATGGACAACCTAAAAGAGACATGACTTAACTCTTTTACAAGAGCCATGAAAATACTGTGACATGTAGCGAAGATAGGACCATGGGCACAAGTCTGAATGCACTATTCAGAGTTAGCTAAACTTAATTAAGATAACGACTAGCACTTTGAAAGAGCAGAAAAGAACAGAATTATTAGATCTGAGAACGAAGCAGACGAACAAAGCGGGAAAGGATGATAAAGAAAGATCTCAAGCAGGATTTAGAAGGAAGAAAGAAAACTTTCAGAAATAAAGACTTAATTGCAGGAAATGTGGGAATGGGTATATCTATAAAAGACTCGGAGAGGGAAAGAGAATGGGGGAAGACTTGAAGGAAACCTGATGGAAATCGAAAAAGAAATCAAAAGGAAATGACAAATAAAGAAGCCGGACAAAGGAGATCCAAAGTACACTTAACGGGAGCCTTCAAAGTCAGAAGCCTGGAGAACAAAACAAAATGTGAATTAAGATTTAATAAAATGTCCTGAGATAAAGGGAGACTTTACACATTGGAAAGGTCACTCTGCAGATGAACAAATTGACCCAGAGTGGAAAACCCCTACATGTGGCCTATTAAAAGCATTGGACTTCAAAGATAAGGAAAACATCCTTTGAAAGTCTAGGCAAAATGTCCCAGTAACTTATAAAGGAAAGAAAATGAGTCTAACACACCCCTCTTCTGGGAAAGTATTTTATACAAAAAAAAAGAAAGAAAGAAAGAAAGGAGAGAGAGAGAGAGAGAGAGAGAGAGAGAGAGAGAGAGAGAGAGAGAGAGAAGAGCACTATTGTAAAGATTCCCAAGAAAAGACAACTTAGCTGAAGGTTGCTTGAACAGCTCAGCTCTCCTTCCAGTGTAAAGGCCGTGTATAAATCATGATAGCACAACAGAACTCCAGGGCAAGGGCTCCTGGGAGACTCTCCTGGGGAGCTGTTGGGAGGTTGACCTTAAATCCCAAAACAATCAGGAAAGCAACAACACAAGGTGTTGGAGAAGTCATTGAGCAAAAAAAAAAAAAAAAAAAAAAAAGCCAGAAGAAAGAGAAGAGCGAGGAGAAACTGGTTGTCCCTCAAGAGGAAGCTACCACCACCATGTGCTACTGAGTAAGCTAATTAGAAGCACAGAGCCAAAGAGTAATACTGGTAGCTGATGATTCCACGGAGGAGAAGGGAAACAGGCCAGGAAGGGAGTGAGGTTGCAGCCCATATTCATAAATATAATACAGAAACATTTTCTCACCCTGAAACGCATTTAGCCACTCAGAAAACAACTTGATTTTTCTGTGTCCCAAGTATATATCAGCCAGATGCCTAAGAGTTATCGTTTTGGTTTTTAATTGGTCTCTTAAATCTTGATGCTCTGGCCAAACCTAACCTGGGTTGGTGTGGCAAAACAGTATGACAAAAGAGACCTACCATACAACAATATTAAGGAAACACTAGAGGAAAACTTGAAGCTTTCCAAAATAACAGAATTTAAAAAAAAAAAAAAAACCAGGAAAAAGAACAGGACAATAAAAAAGAATCTTGTGATAGAAGACATTGTTTATGTGCATCTGTGTCAATTACATACTTGTGCAGTCACCTCCATGCATGTAAGTGTTATGTGTTTGTCACATTATATAAATTGGCAATGTTGAATTGACACACTCTCATAGCAGTAGGGAGAAGACTTCAACTCAATGACCTAGAGAAAGATGACTGATGTGTGGATAAGCCAATCACAACTCAAGTCTATTCCCTAGAGGTGTGACTGGTGTAGAGCGGAGGAAGAAGGCAACATGAGGCTGTGGAGAGATGTAACTAGAGTGAGAAAGAAAGTAGGCACAGCCCTCCTCTCCATAGGTAAGGTGGCAGTCACTCAAGCTAGTCAGGACCAGAATTCATGGTGAAGTTATTAGCATCTATGTTCTCGATTAACAGAAGTTAGGCAGACATGCCGAAGTAGAAGAAAGATCAGGCATATAGAAAGGCTTTCTCTATCGAAGACAAAGTAATCAATGGCTGGAGCTACCCTCTCATACTCATCTCTCAGAAGACCTGAAAATGTAGCAAACAAAATTGGTTTTCTAGATGCACTTCAAATTCTGTATTCTGATGAGAAGTACCATCTACCTACGTTCACACACATTCCCCTAAAATGTCCATATACAAACCAAAAAAAAGTCACCTCAATAAATTAAAAAGTTAAACCCTTGTTGATGAAAGCTATAAAACTGGATAAGGACAAAATTGATAAGAACAAAATAAACAGGCTTCTCTACCCAGAACAACAAATACAGCACTAAGCAGCCCCTTAAGACAGGAGAGACACAAAATTGCAAGATTTCAAGACTGGGGAAAAGTCTCAGTAGGTAGATGCTTGCCACACAAGCATGAGGACCTGGGTTTGAAGCACCAGCACCCCCCACCCCCCTTTTTAAAGTCAGGCACTGTGTGCCTGCAATCCTTGTGCTGGGGAATCAGAGATAAGAGAATCTCTGGGACCACCTGACCAGTCAGTCTAGATGCATGGGAGAATTTTAGATGCTGGGAGAGAACCTGGTTCAAAAGATGCAGTGAAGAGCAGCTGAGAAAAGCATTGGAGATCAACCTGCATGCTCTCTCATTCTTCCCTCCCTCCCTTCCTCCCGCGCGTGCGCGCGCGCACACACACACACACACACACACACACACACACACACACACACACGTACATCAATATGCACCCACCCATATGTAAGTACTTTTATTTTGCAAAAACAAAATAGCATGATTAACTTTTATGGAAAAATTAATATGTAAGAATCTACAGGATTCAGTTAAAGCAAAGCTCAGAAAAAAACCTTCTGTCCTTATATCATCACACACTGAAATGCACAAATTAAATATGGGACCCCAAAAGACAGAAAAGACCATGAATAATGTCAAAAAGCTCCTGAAGGTGTATGATGCTGTGGGGAGGAGGAGCACCCCAGCATCCTTGATTGGATTGAGAGGAGGAACACTCCCACATTGGTTTTTTTTTTTTGTTTGTTTGTTTGTTTTGGTTTGGTTTTTGTTTTTTGTTTTTTGTTTTTTTCAAGACAGGGTTTCTCTGTATAGCCTGTGCTGTCCTGGAACTCACTCTATAGACCAGGCTGACCTCGAACTCAGAAATCCGCCTGCCTCTGCCTCCCAAGTGCTGGGATTAAAGGCGTGCACCACCACTGCCCGGCCACTCCCACATTCTGGATTGAGAGGAGAAGCACTTCCACATCCTTGATGGGAGCAGTTACATAGAAGAGAGATGTCTCAGCTGAGGAGGTGGTGGAAACATTGGCACAGGTGCCATATAATTTGGCTTTCCCATTTCTTTTCTAGACACTGTTGTTTCAGGTCTCTGGTTTTTATTCCTTTGCCTGTTGTGGAACATCCAGTGTGTTTTAAATAATCAACAACTTACTTTGAAAAGTTTAAACCCTGTAAAGAAATTTAAAATATGAATTCATCAGTCCAAAATTGCGCATTGTGTTGTCTCCTAGAGTTGGCACTGTGGAGCTGCCATTTCTATGGCTCTTTGTCTCACTTCTATTCACTGGAAAATACTTAAAACGTTCTGGCTATTTTGTTGGTCTTCTTTGTGGATGCTTTTGTTTCTGTTGTTCAAACTCTCTTTGAGTGTTGACATACTTTTTTATTTTCTCAATTATGTCTTAACTCCCCCCTCTCTCTGTACTGTGAAGATTCCATACAGAAGAGTGGAGAAAACACGCAGATAGCTCTTAGCCTGTGATGAGCAACCACCTAGAGGCTTCAGGAGTCAGTGTTTCCTATGTCTTTCTCCACAGGCAGCTCCTTTCTGACCTGTGGGCTGATCATTCTTTTAGCCTGTCTGTGTCCTCCAACAAGTCTCTCCATCTACCCCCTCAATTTTACCATTTTTAGCTTTGGGGTTAGAGTCAGATGGCATGCTTCATTTTTACCCTTGTTTTCTTCAGAGATAGTCATGCGCCATATTGGACATGACTGTCTTTGATTTATTTCTATTCTGTAAATATTTCATGTTCTTTCTCCTGTTGGAGGGCACATGGACCATGTGACTTTTGTAGCACTGAAAATAAAATGTGCAAGGCACAGATTTCAGCTCCATTTCCTGGTGTTGCAGTGAGCAAAAGAGCAGAATGGCTGGACCACAGGGCTGTTCTTGTATTTGCATGTATGAATATGACAAGCTTCCAGTGACACTACCATGTTGGTGATAACATGGGTGGCTCTTGGCCTCTGATTTCTGTTCCTCATCACCTCAGATATTCTCAAACTCTCAGACCTCTTGAGGTTCAGGTAGTTTTAGTGTGTCAGCGCCTGGCCTGCCTTGGTGAATCTCTCTGTTGGATTTTGCACTGATTGGTGCTCATCAATTGAACTAACTTTTCCCTACAGTGAAAAATAAAGTTATCCATTTCTTTTAATTGTTTTCAGGGGATGGATTGCTCTAAGGACCTGAGGATGGCGTCTTAGCCAGGCCAGCTTCTGTTTCTGACAGCATTACTTCTTCATGTTTACTTGATTTTTTTTTTTTTTTTTAAGTTATCTTTTCTAACTTCTTGAGACTATTCCCCTTTATTATGTTCTGGAAATAGATTCAAAGCTCCCCCTGTCCCTCAGAGGACAACGTTACCCATGCTCATGGGTTTTCACATGCAATGCTTTTATTATTAAGCATTTTTAATTTCAGTTTTTATTTTCTCTTGCATTCATAACTTATTTAGAGGTTCTGCCCCACATTTTTTTGAGTAGGTTGACATTTTGGGGCCAGCCTTTGGTTGTTCATTGCTAGTTTTCTAGTGTGAGCTCAGATGTACTGTGCTTTCTATATTTGTGGGAAGGGGTCTCCGGAGTTTTCTTTATGCATGGAAACCTGGGAATGCTTTGAAATAAATATTTCACAATTGTTTCGAGGATTCGTAACATTTCTACTTGTGTAGACAAAGCATTTCACACCTTCCCATTGGGCTCCAGTTGACCTCCTCATGTTCTGCCTTGTTATTTACTCCTCTTGTAGTTTTCAGAGCACCCCTGGATGTCACCCCATGCCTGGGAATAATTTTCTCCTGCAGTATTTGTTTTAAAATAACATACTCTGTTTTATACATTTTCTATGTTTCTATACCGTAACATGTTATTGTTTGCTGTTTTCCTTTGTTTTATACTTAACATTATAAATTTATTATTTAACATCTTATAATATATTCCTCAATATGGCTTGCATTTTTAGTGAAGGGGTGTATTTTGTATAAAATATACTTTCTCATCTTAGATGTCCTTTTTCTTTTGATTTTGGCCTAATATTCAGTTCTGTCTGGTGTGCATTCTTAGTCCCTATTCCCCCATCTTTCTTGTTTCTTTGATATCAGTATAGTTATATATTAGTATACACATATCTGTACCTTTAAAAATAATTCCAACTATGACTTATTTATAACAACAACCCCATATTTTAAAGTCATATTCTTGGGGTATTTTTCTCAGTATTATTTCTTATACCCATCATCCTTTTCTTTATCAGATTCATTTTCAGAGTCATAAAAGCTGGTCTTTCAAAAGTTTGGTATACTTTTAGAGTCACTGAATGTCTGCAAGGATATTCATTTTGCTTTTCATGTGTCTCACATCTAAATGAGAGTGAAATACACTTTTGCCTGGTCCCTAGTGTTGCTTGGTTCTCTAGGCCCTGTTCCTAGAGTCCAGACTTGTCTGACTTTGTATCCGGAGATAATAGGACCTTTCTCTTCGGGCACTTCAGGGTGACCATGGGGATTTGTTGCTCCTTCCCCTTTTTATTCATTTATAAAAACTTCAAAATGTATTCTTTGGCAATTCCGTACACAAATACAAAGTATTTAGATCACATCCACTCTCACTTCATCTCACTCTGACCCTTCTAGACTTACCTCCTGTGGTCCTTCTCTCAAATTTATGTCCTCCTCCTTTTCCTTCTCCTTTCCTCTTTCCCCCTCCTCCCTACTCCTCCCATTCCTCCCCTTCTTATCTTTCCCCTCCAGCTCCTCCTTTCATCCTCCTCCTTCTTTCTCTATAAACCTTTGGTTATTCTTTTCTTGCACAGAACATGATAAACTCTTTCAATGAGACAAAACTCAAGATGTTCTGAAATGTTCTTTACTAAGTAGGTGATGTAGCCTTGTGTGATTTCAAAGTTCACTCGTGCATTTCACCTTTGACCTTTCAGAGTTTTGGGACACTCCTTTTCCCACTATTCTTGCTCAATATTTAGCTTAATATTTTTATGGCTGAGGTTTTTTCTTCCATATTGGAAATTGTATTTTTAGTAGAATCTGCTTAAAATTAAAATGATTCAGAGGTCTCCTGTTTTATTCCTGAGTTCCATAATTTTTCTTACTTCTAGCATTTTCTTCTGCCCATCCTCACTTTCCCCTCATAGCTCTCCCTTCCATGCTGTTTTCTTTCTACACAGGAAGAGTCACAGTCACTCACTTCAGAGCTGAGCTCATAGCCAAAGGAACGGGCTTGCTGTGTGTTGTCCTGGCAATGAATGGAGGAGATTCTGATTTGAGATGTGCGGCTATGATGCTAGGTATGGGTGGGATGAGGGACTCAGCCACAGGAACCTTTGTCTCTAGGGGGTGTGAGCAGCTTGGAGTCTAAGAGAATTCATTCTTGGGGCAGTTCCAGTTCCCTGAAGCATCTCCCAGCCTCCTTAGCCTAAAGTCCTGATGTGAAGACCTCTTTATTAGATATACCACTCAGGAGAGCTATATGTCTTACTCTCCCAACTCTGCATTCCAGGTTGTGGCCTGGGTGAGCAGTGGTCAAGGATGGCTAGGGGGCTGAGAGGTCAAGGATGGAGCACTCACTCACCTAGGGCCTTCCAGATGCTCCAGAAGGCTGGGACTCTCCTTTTCTATGCAGTTCCAGCCTCTATCCCTAGATGTCTTTTCCAGGTCCTTCTAGGTGATCTGTTCAGGAGGGCCTCTGGCTTTCCTCGCATCACCTAGTATTCATTATGAGTCAAGGCCTACTCCTTCTCTTCTCCTTCCTCCTTTAACTTACGTACATTTTAGCTTCCTATTACTTACTGTTGATCAATTTCCATGTGTTCTGCATTACTCTGGATTCTCTTTGTGTTTGCATCTATTGACATCACCCCTTCAGTTTTTTCCAAACTGCAAGGATTTAAAAAAAAAAACTTTGTCATTTCAACAAGATTTGGAGAGGGATGCGAGACTAATATTCAGTCAATAGTTTAATCAGCACAGTAGCACAGTAATCTGAGCATTCTGTCTTCATCTTGGATAAACAACACTTGTTCCTTTAGATAATCAGAAATTCTTAAGTACACACACACACACACACACACACACACACACACACTTTAAAACACCTTTGCCCCTGTTTCCTATTTTGTTACATTATATTTTCTTTTAAAGGAAAGTATTGTGTTTGTGTATTCTTATTTATTTATATATTTTTAAGATTTCCCTGTGTACTATTTATGTAGTTTCATCTCCCCTCCTTGCACCTGATAGCAAAGGCAAAATCTATTTAGGATGGAGTTATTATTGGAGTTTTGAAAAGTTAGGTTGGAGAGAGAGAGAGAGAGAGAGAGAATGCTACAAAATTCTAAGAGACAATAGTTTTCTTGCCACCCTAACCATAAAACTGACTGCATGATCAATGTTGGAAATAGACCATTTCCAAAACAAAACACAAAAACTCAAACAAAACAACAATAACAAGAAAAGAACAAACAAACAAACAAACAAATTCCCAGGCACGTATGTGAGACAGTTTCTAGACAGAGTGGATTAAGGTGGGGAAACCCACCCTTACTATTCGGGCAGCACCCTTCATGGACTTAGGTCCCAAAATGAATAAAAAGAAAGTGAGCTGAGTACCAGTGTCCATTTCTATGTAACTTGTGACTACAGATCCATGTGACCTGCTGTCTGTCTCACTTTCCAGCCACCATGTTTCCCCCGCCATGATAGGCTGAACCCTTGAACCATGAGCCAAGACAAAGCCTTCCTTTCTTGTATTGAGTGTATTCTCTATTTCGCTGAAGTAATGGTAGCAGTAGGCAGTTGTTGCTTTGGCTTGGAAGAGCCTAGTTGAAACTGGCTTGCAAGTCTTGTGTATAAAGATGCTTTTACCAAGTTCAGCTCACCAAAGTGCCCACAAATCTGTCTCCCTCACAGCACTTTGAGAAGTAGATGACAGTGTCAAGGTATGAGTAGCAGGTTAGGTCAATGCCTCCCTACCACTACCTGGGAGGGAAGGCTGGGGAAGATCTCAGTCACCTACCATGTGGGCCCGGGAACTACAGGGCTGTCCTCATGCAAATCTCTTGTCAGTGCCTTCTCGGAGTTTCCCCCAACTGCACTGAAATGTTCTCCACTTTCTCTGCTTTTTGCAAATTGTCTTTTTCTTATTGACTCATGAAATCCCTGTGTATTAAGACTATTAATCTTTTACCATGTTATTCTCTGTCTTCTCCAAATTTATTTGCCTCTCTTATCTGAAGATACAAGTCATCACGTCCATTCACATCTTCCCAGCCATTTTTCTTCTAGTTTGGCACATTTGTGTTTTCATCCATTCATTAATTTTACAAATCTATGGATATGAAAACTATAAACCTCATTCCCTCTGGTGGTATTTATAGCTTGGAGATGTAAAAACTAAAGTCTTAAGGTTTTTTTTTTTTTTAACTTCCATATTTGTTTAGTATATACTAGCTTGGGTATCTTTATCCATCTGGAATTTATTTGGTTATACCATATGCCAATATCCTGAGCCAGATTTATTTAACAAATGTGCATATTTCCTCATGCTATTTGTTAAACGTGGCTGTTTGTATACACATTCCTTTCCTGTGGTCTCTGACTCTCCCTTTAAAATGGAAAAGTCATTAGTTAAATGAGAGTCTTTGTGACAGGGAAAGTTTCCCCCCATTGTTCTTTGTCTCCCAATAACTTTGTAGCTGTTCTTAGTTCTTTCTTTGGAACATAAATTTTAGAATGGCTGTCAGGTGCTAAGCTGTGCCTATGGATGACACTCATCCTTTCCATTGGTTGAGAAACCGTCCCTTGTCTCTGTATATAGTTTCTCATCAGTGACCCTGGTATAAGCCTATAAAATTTTAATCCCACTCAGGAAGTATTTGTCGTCTTCTTATTGTAAATTTAATATAACTCTTGTTACTATTTGCCTCTGTATTTTACATCTTGCTTCTTACGAGGGTTATTTTCTATTATCTGTAAGTTACCAGTTTTCTTCCTATAGATAACTTGATCTGACTGCTCAATATCCATGTAAATCTTGAGAGTTTCTGTGTATATGACCATACTACATCGACAATGATAAATCTGTGGTCTTATTTTCCATTTATTTATTTTTGAGACAGGCTCTCCATGGAGTTCAAGCTGGTCTGGAAATTGGTGTGTGCTATGTTTGAGGCTGGATTTGAACTTGTGATCTTCTTGATTCTGCCTCCAAGGTGCTGAGAAAGCAGGACAGGTGTGCCCATACTGTACCTATCAATCACTTTTGCTTTGTTTCATGTTTGATAATGGTTATATGTTACTGTGTTTGGGAAATTGGACTATTATATTTAGTGAGTGACCATTTCATGACAAAACAGGGAGGTTAGTCTAATGCATTTATACTCTGCTGTCTGAGAGTTTGATCCAGAAATGAAGGAGTATGGTTGCTAGGGGCCAGGTGTGTCTTCTGCTCCCCATCCCTCAGTGCTGGTTGAGCCTATCTTGAAAACCTTGTGTTCACCTTACATTTAGAAATGTTTGACCTCGTTTCACTGTTTCCACTTTGCAAAGTGAATCAGGCAGACATTATAGATGTTATTGTTTCAGACTGTAACTTTAAAGCTATGGGTAATATTAGTTCCATTCCTGTTGACATTGGGTGGAGAGCAAGCTATCTATTATCACTATGCCTTTATTCCAGCCTCATCAGGAACAAAGCCATTCTTCTTGTACTAATTCTTGCTCCTAAAATGCAGCTTTTCCCTTTGCTAATGGTTGGCAAGGCAGGAACAGAAAGCCAGTTGCAGGAACTACAAGTGTGTCTGACAATATTTTCTGGTCTTATGTCCCATGTTCAAGCCAAATTGATTCCTAGCCTAGCCACCTTTGTAGGTTGTAACAGTAAGTAACTGCTCTGGTCTGGTTTCTGCTAAGCAGTTTCTGTCTTTGAATAGGGCTGGACAGCTATAATAGCACTAAACTCACTGTCTTCCCTCTACTAAGTGCTGTGGGATCAAGGAGGAGATGCTCTGTGCAGTAGTGGGTTGTCCCCATGTCATTTCATTGGTGGAGGCATCAAGGACAGGTGGGACATCTATATGCAGGAGCCATGCTGGTGGGTGAGGGTGGAAGCAGCCTGCCCCGTTCACAGGCCACTTACTAGACTTTTCCAGCTTTGCCTGCAACATCTGCTACGAACAATCAGAGTCTCAGGTACCGTCATATGGTTTTGTTCTTCTTAATGCAATCTTTCAGCGACTCCACATAGTTGTTCCTTGGCCCCTTAGACAGAAGCCCATGGCTTTAAAGAAAATATTTCTAGGCAGTCTCCAGAGAGAAATTGGTGTGCAACCATTTCATGATAAAAGGGGTTGTGAGCATCAAGGCTCCCTGCATTCACTTCCCTGGCACCCAAACAATCTTGTTTAATGCCATGTTCCACATTGAGAAGCATGTTGCTCCTGTGTTTAAAAATGAGGACCAAACACCCCAGCTTCTTGGTTGAACCGATAAAGCCAGCCACAATAAAAAGAAACAATACATAGCGTTCATTATACTGCTGAGTGGGGAGTTTGTTTAAGACTTGGACCCTAAATGGTCTTTAATCCCAGGATGCAGTGATTGTGATGAAAGGAAAGAGCCAGCCCTTATAAAAACCAGCGCAAATACAAACAGAATAAAAATGGTTAAAGGAATCTCGTTACAGATTCTGTTTATTCCATAAGGATTTGGGGGCCACCATTGTTAGGCAATGACTCTATTTGGGGCTTGTTCTTGGAAAAGGTGCTTTTTATGGAGGGAAGTCAAAGGGTTAAAGAAGTAAACAGAATTTAAATATAGTGAGTTTTAGTTAGTTTTCCATTGTTTGACCTAATTGCCTTCTAACAGAATAAAAAAGACAAAACCACAGCCTGCTGGATCTAGCCCAGGGTTAGGAGAGGCAAGCTTTGGAATCTTGCTGGGGCTTATATATAAAATATTGTTTTGATTTGGGGTCCCATGAAGTGCTTTGGGTTTCAAATTACAATAAATCTCAAAGACTTCTGCCCACTTGTGCCCCTGATGGGCACCCAGGCTGCAGGTAACAGGGCCATGATGAAGAGAGTGCAAGAGAATGGGGGAGGGGAGGGGAGGGGGAGACACCAGGTTTTCTTTGGGCACCTCGAGGAGTTCAATGTTAGCTCAATTATTGGTTTTCTGAAATATGCCCCCGTGCTTTATTCCGATCAGATTTCCTGCGTCGCACAAGCCTCTGGTGGATAACGGGACAATAGCACAGAATAAATCTGTCCTTGAAATTTAATCTCCATGTCTGTATGCAGTTAAGAAGAACACCTCCAGTTCTCTGATAAGAGCTGTAGATCTTACTGAACTGAAGTGGGTTTTGTTCGTTAATTATCTGTAATAGAAAACCCGCAAACAGTCAAATGACTAGGCAGTTGGTATTTATCAGCATGTTAAAGTACTGCTAGCCCAGTGTGATGAAATGCTAATTTCTTTAAAAAAAAAAAAAATCTTCCACTGTGTGTTGTTTTGGGAGCTAGGAGCCTACTATCTGCCCTTCCTGGCTGTAGAGTTTCTAACATCATTCTTTTCAAAATCTCTAAAGCTTTGAGGTGGTGTGGTATGTAGACACACGCGGCACCCCCTACCCCAGCAGCTTTTGTCATTTTTTTTGTCCCCCTTTTCTCTTCAGCTTCAAGAGATCCCCATGGAGAGGAGGTTAGCAGATGACACTGGACTCAGAACTTTTTCCCAGTGATGGGGGCCATGAAAGCAGGAAACAGGGAACACTTCTGCTGTGTATAGAAATGGGAAGGGGCGCCTGTCTCCTGAATGATGGGGTGTGTTTATGCTGAACGTGAGCCATCAGATAGAAGTCCTATAAAAATAGGATAGCTCTCTGCACCGTAGCCTTGGCGGGGCAGGATTTCCTAAGTCTTTCTCTGTATAATAGCCAAGGGGGGAAAGCCAGTGGCAATTCACACAAGAGGCATAGGCAGCCCCCCCTTGTTTATGAGGAAACAGACCATCTTGAAGTCACCTTTTTCCTTTCTTTCTAGAAATCGTATTGTCTGACTGAGGCCAACCCTTCTGATCTGGGTGTGTACCTCTTGGAACAGACTCATATCCTGGGGAAGTATCCAGGAAATGTTTATTCTTTATTTCAAAATTAGCTTTTTTTTTTTTTTTTTTTTTTTTTAAATTAGACCTTCTCATTACAAAAGAAGCAAAGAACACAGAACACGTTAGATGAAAAGTTACCGCCCCTCCTGGGTCCCCATCAGTCTGAATACCAGGGGCAAAGCTCTGGTCCCTAGAGGAGTCCAGTGCTGGTTGCTGCCTCACCCTGCAATCATGCACTGGAGAGGAAACGTCACATACATACCACACTAGCCCCTGCTCTTCCCTTTTGGCTAACATTTCTTAGATTGTTGATTTTACTTGTTTGTTTGTTTGTTTGTTTGTTTCATTTCTCTCTATGAACTCCACCCAGCGGCAAATAATGTTTTCTGTATTCTAGTCTGATAGACTTAACTAGATCGTCTTGAAGAGATACTGAGGTTCAGTTCCTATCCTTATAAAAATAGGAAGGTAAGAAAAAGCAACTCCTGGGCTGACAAGAGGGCTCAGCCAATAAAGTCATACAATCCTGATGACCCAGGTTAGAGCCCAGGAACCCACATAAAGGTAGAGGAAGAGCATCAATGCCACCAGTTGTCCTGTACTGTGCTGTGGCACAGTGCACCCCACCCCCACATCATACACACAATAATAAGTGAAGGGATGTGAAAACTAGTACTTGGGATCTTGGGCTTTAAGGGGAAGCAGTGTTTGGCTTGCTCAGTTGTTGTGGTGGCTCTCCTGATCCTTTGGTTTTTGCATTTGTGACTTTGTAACCAAAGAAACATATGTCATGTGGCTGTTGGCTGTTGAGAGAATTACACTAAGAGTGAGTACTAGAATAAGCTGTATATGTGAACCAGAGAGAGATGAAGGGAGGAAAGGAGGGGGAAGGGGAGGCAGGGAGGGGGCAAAGAGAGCGCGTTTGTACAACAAGGAAGTGCTTGTGAAAAATTTAGTCTTGTGGTAAAAAATTTTAAGTAGTATTTCCATCTTATCCTATGCAGTTCCTGGAACAGACCAAGGGTGTCTTTGCAGGACCAGATGTCCCCCAAGCTTTGGCTAGTGACTGTAGTTACAAGTGGCTGCTTTTGCCCTGACGTTTGCATTTATTTACTTGTACGACTTCTGCATCTTTATTGAATTACTTCTCTTGACAGCTTGTTCATCTCCTTAGGCATTTTACCTTTGGATCGACCAAAGGTAAATGGACAAATGTGTGTCAGACACCTCCCCGCCCCCCCATAGCCTGTGAAGTACCGCTTCACCTGCCATAGTTGCCTTTAAAATCCCTTCATATCTTTGTGCCTTGAAAAAGGGGACAATTATAACCGTTCTAGGCATTTTCGGCTTAAGAAACTCATGGTTTCTTTAGGAACCCCCACACTTCCACTCCAAAAGCCTAAAAGTTTGGTCCAAGTGAAGTTAAGTTTGGGATGAAGCAGAGGCTGTGTCTCACAATGCTCCTCACTGCTGGCTGGCTGCCCTGACAGTCTCTGGCCTCCTTCCCCCTTTCCTGCCTGGGATGGTTCTATGCAACATGCAAATTCCTGTTTTATTATTTCTGGACTCTACTATTTTCTGTATATTTACTTAATTATCCCTATGTCAGAATCTTACTGCCTTTTTGTCCCCAAGAAAATGACTTTTTAAGTTATTATCATGCTACGAAAATTGAATTTTGTATTGTCTCATGAATTTAACTGCATTATATACAGTAGATCAAACTGCTTAAAATAGTTCCAACTTGCCATACGTCTTGAATAGAATCCTTGTATATGGCCATTTTAGAATAATGCTTGAAAATTCTGAAGGAATTATGATTTTTTAACCCATTAATTTGGGAAAACCTTTTGTTGGGGGCCGACTTTTAGCAGAAAGCGGCTATCAGCTTTGCAGCCATCTTGAGCCATATACCCTGACATGAGACTTGGATTACAATAGCCTACAACAGCTGAGCACACTCTGATAATCTTGGTTTAGATACCTTGAGATTAAAGGTACGTGAGATTAAAGGTGTGTGAGATTAAAGGTGTGTGACTTAAGAGTGCAATTTAGAGATAAGATTTAGAGACAAGACCTAAGGGCATGATTAAAGGTGTGACCAAAAGGCATGGCTTAGAAGTGAGACATATAAAAGGCAGAGACAGAACAGAACAGAGAACCAGACACAGCAGAGAGAAGACAGGTAGCAGGTACTTGGAAGAGAACTTGGAAGAAGTAACTTGGAACTTGGAGGGACTAGGAGCTAGGGACTAGGCACTAGGAACTCAAGACTTAGGACTTAGACTGAAGAATAAACGGGACTGAACTACACTCTGTCTGGTCTGCATTCTTCGAGTCCATCCTCACTCTCGCTCTTGCTGAACCCCGACCCTCAGCTTGGGCCGGGACACAATGGCCGCTCAAACGTGGGTCGGCCCGGGCCTCAACATTTTGCTTGGGCCGCGACATGTTTTGGCCGCCCCAACGTGGGGCTAGTGTGGACCCCAACAACCTTTGGGTGTTCAGTGTCCAAGCCACATTCTATTTGCTTATTTCCCCCCCACCCCAGCCCCCAACCACCCTAACTGAGTAAATGCCTCTTCCTGATCTCTCTGTTTCTGTGGAAACAGGACTTCTTGAATAGCAATTTCATAGCCAACCAGCCCCTATAACACTCATTCCAAGTAGTGGCGCTTTGATGAAGTGCACTCATCATCATGAACTGCCACGGGCCCCTCCCCTGCCCCATCCTTCCTAGCCCTTCTTCCCGCAGATTGTTTTTATTGTTTAATTTTTTTTTCTTCTACATGCATTCAGGGATCTATTTTTCAGGATTGCTTTCAGATACATACTTCAAGATATAATATTTGTTGTTGCTCACTGTTGAATATCTTATTCTTCTAATTCATAATAAACTAGTAAGAGAGACTATAAATAACAATAAATCTCACTGATTTTCTTTGACCCTTTATTTCTCATTTCCACTTTCCTCTGGGTTAGCAGACATTCTGCAGCTGTTATTTAAAGATTACTTACAACTTTTGCTTTTTCTTCTCTAGGAAAAAATCAAGGAATGAAAATCAGGCCACTGTTATTTCTTACATGGAATCACAATCTAAGGTTGGCACTCCAAAACAGGGTGAGACACACGAGGAAGTGCACCATCCTTCTGGTTAAGTGCCTGCTTTGTTAAGCATCACCGCTGTGTGTTTTGGTTTCTCTTCACCTGAGGAGTACATGCATGTGTATGCAGGTCAGGCTAAACCTTGGGTTTCATACCTCCCTTCCTCCTCCTCTTCCCTCTCATCCATTCTCCCCCCCCCTTGTTCCTCTCACCCTTTCTTCCACCCCTAATCCTTTCACTGACCTGGAGTGGATGGATTAGAATAGAAGACCCAGGGACCTGAATGTTTCTGCCTCCCCAGCATCTGGATTGCAAGTGGCTGGTTAGCACAGCTGGCTTCTCACACAGGTTCTGGGAGCAAATGAAGCTCCTTATGCTTCTAAGACCAGCCCATTACCAACCCAGCCATTGCCTCAGTCCCCTTAAAGACTTGTTTTACATTTTGAATTCAGTCACCCCCCCCCCCTCCACGATGTATTTTGTTGCTGAGAAAATCAATGAGTCATTGAGAGTGCCGTGTGTATTCAGGGCTGCCCCTGACTACCATCACTGACTCAGTAATTCAGCCAACCCACCGGCTGCTTCTGCTTGAGGCTTGGTTCCAATTGTCCATCAGAGCTATGATGTGTCTTTGAGCACACAAAGAGGTAATCACTCAAATGCTTTTACTGGGGCATGACTTCTTCCCCATTGAATGAGGAGGGTTGGTTGCAGTAAGGACCTAAGAAGATGGATTTAAGGCCATCACCCAGTGGTTCTTATGGCAGGGACAGTGCCCTGGATCATTCTTATGGCCTGAAAATCATCACAAGGTCTTTAAAGGGCTAAAGGGAACAGAAGACCAGTCAGAAGAATATGACATATAAAGACTCCACCTTCCATTGCTGGGTTTGGAGGTGGAGGATGGAGCCATACCCCAAGGAAAGCTGGAGACAGTCAAGGAGACAGCTTCTTTCCTATAGCCTCAAAAAATTCAACCTTGTGGACATTTCATCATCAGCTCTGAGAGGTTTACAGCTAATTTCTAGCTCACAAACATGGAACTAGTAAAGATGCTAGTTTAGGCTGTTTTGTATTCTTAATTTCAGCTGCAGTAGGAAGGCAGCATTTGGGTGCAGGCACAGAGAAGCTGACCTGTAGCTGGGTCTCCATGCTGGCTCTAACACCAGGAAGGGTGCCTGTTCACGTCTGGGCTGGATGCAGTGGTGAGTAAATGTCTGGGTCTTGGATCTGTGTTCAAGAGTGCTTAGTGCTTGGTTTCTCAGCTGTTGTACCTGCAGTGCTGGGAAGAGAGGCTGATAGAGGGAAAACATCCTCACTCAGCCTAGACAAGACACAGCACCTTTGTTGAAGGGACTAGGAAGATCAGTTCATCTCATTTATGGCTGCTTATTCTCCACTAAAACTACCAAAGGGCTGTATGGATGAGACTGTATAAGAGTTCAGAGAATACCCCTGGAATCCATGTGAGTTTCTGCATATATGTCTGTAGTGGGGAGTGGAACATCCTTGGCACAGCTATGAATGTTATCACTTTTGGTTTTGGCTTCAAAATTTCCGCTTGATTATCTAATGATAATAGTACCTCAGCAGAAGGAACTGCATGAGCCTGTTTACATGTGTGCACATGCATAGGGGTATACATATGTACACATAATACCACACACAAATACATAAAGGCACAAGAATACATGCAGAATACACACATGTACACAAGTATATATGTGTACATACCTGCACACACATGCATAATCCCACAGACATGCATGCACTCACTTATACATGTGCATCCTCAAAGTTCTTATAGCTTCCAGGATTTAGATCAGCAGCAGCTGGGCTCTTTGGCTGCTTGCATATGAAGCTTTTCTAGTGTGCTATAACACAGTAAAGCCAGAGAGGCTTAACAGAAGCACTAGACAAATCAGATGTTTTCTAGTTTTTACTCTGTCCTGGATAAAGTGATCACCCAGTTACACATTTTGTTTTCTTTTCATCATTGTAGTTTTTATTTTTTACTTGCAAAATGTAAGGCTGCTATGCTTATTTTCAGCTAAGATAATAGGCTACTTAGTCTTAGTAAGGACTGCAGCTTGTACACTGCCTGTAGTCCACTGTCATGCTCATGACTTGAGTGCAAACCCTAAAAACTTCATGCACACCATTATAAACTAGGCTGGCATCCTGGTTCTGTTAACCATCCATTCACCACCCATTATCCATCTATATCCACCCATCTTCCACCAACTGTTTCATCCACCATTCACAATTCACCCCTACATCCACTATCCATCTGCCCATCCATTCACCATCCACTTGTCCATCTATCAATCCATCCAGTCACTATCCACATATCTACTAATCCATCCATCCATCCATCCATCCATCCATCCATCCATCCATCTATCCATCCATTTATCCATCCTTCCATCCACACACTCACCCTTCCTCCATCTGTCCATTTAGCCATTACTTATTATTCAGAACATTGAAAAGAATTCAAGAGCCAAAGAATGTTAAAAAGAGAGTATGGAAATGGGCACAGTCATGGGATCACAGTTCAGCAAATTCTTCTCTAAAGATCATGGTGATTTGTTGAAGTTTGTTTCTCCTGATATCATCCTTTGATTGTCTGTAGATTTGGTACTTTTTTGAGTATTATTCTATGATGTTTTTATTTGGGGACAAAGCCTTAACTTGAAGCTTGTCCTCCAGCATCTACCTCCCATGTTCTGGAATTACAAGTTTGTGCTTTGGATATAATTATGATTATGTGGAGGTATTAGGGTTTGAAACTAGGGTCTCCCAAGTGATCTGTCAACTGAACTATTGCTCTCAGCCTCCTGCTATTGTTCTGGGGTCACTCTGAAAGCACATCTATTCTACTGTGATACCATAAGCCATACTGCTTTCTACTGATGGTGTGAAAATTGATTTTAGCATGGAAAATATATCTATTAGTCATATATATTTGTAATGACCATGTCTTACTGATAGTTTCATGGCAATTGGCATTTGAAATGTGGCTAAGTGGAGTCCACTTTGCACTAGTTACATGTAGGTTTCAGCTCTGTGTTCTGTCCAGGCCCACAACTGATGCTATACTTTGTGGGTTGCACAGGAAAACTCCATGGCAGCATCAAGGGCTGGAGAAAGGAGCTTTCCATCTAAGAAGTGATGATAGTGTGTGTGTGGGAGGAGGGGACTACTAATTGTAAACTGCCTTTTAAGCTGAAGCTTTTTTTACAATTGCTTGAGAAAGCCCCAGTCTGTTTGGGTTTTGAGACCTTTCTGGATGAAATCTACAAACCAGGCAATTGTGTGCATGCTTACGGTGGCTTTGTAAATTAGCATATCTTGCAGACATAGCAGCTCATTAGGACAACCTACATCCGGCTCTAGAAGTGAGCCTAAGCTGGCATCAGTATTCCACTTGTAGAACAGAAGGAGTAGGGACTGAAAGTGAGGTTATTCATGGCCCCGTTAGCCCATCGTGATTCTTTTCTGCTTAGATGACACAACTGTGGACTTATCTGGGGAGCTCATTGGAAATATTTTGACCATTACAAGATAGATTTAAAAAAAAATTGATAAGAGAATTTCTGAGTGTTCTTCATCCCACAGGCATACTAAGTGTCAAAAAGAGCAAGATGTCATTGCCTCTTGAATTTGGACACATCCTTCATTCACAACAGACCCTGGAGGTGGTTCCTGCAGCTCAAATCACTTAGGCCATTTTGGTTAAGAGTAGACTAGCAGTTCAAGTGTCACCAAGGCGGGTCAATATTTCTCTTTTGTGTGAGTGCCTGTTTGTGCATGTGTGCAGGTGTATGTGTGTGTGTGCAATGCACATTCACGTGCATGTGCATGTGTATGTGTATGTGCATGTTCGTGAAGACCAGAGGCCAGCCTTAGGGTTTTTTTTCTCAGCTCAGTTTTGAGAGAGGAGCTCTCACTGAACCTGGAGTTCATTGATTCAGCTAGACTGGCTGTCCAGTGAGTCCCAGTGAGCCTCCTTCACAATACTGGGATTACAGGTATGAGTTACCACATTTTCTGTGGATGTTGAGGATCAAGCTTGGTCCTCTTGCTTGTATGATACACACTTGAACAGCGGGAGACTCTGCTCTGAAGAGTGGCTTCTCAGCCCCAGGGTTTAAGCAGGCTCATTAGCTTTATCATTACTGGCATTGTGTCTTTTAAAGTTTTCTCTTTTCAAATATAGTTCCACTGTTGATCATCGTCATGCTCATTTTACAGATAGTTTCCATGGTGCCAAGAGGTAGTTAACATTTTATTCATGTTAGGAGAATAACTTCAGTTATTGAAAGAAAGAAGGAATGTTTAAAAATAAGAAATCATTAGAGAATAATATTATAGCTGATGCTACTTATATCCACCTCTTTTAAACATTTTTCTATAAAGGATATATGCCTTTGTCATTAGGAAACTATACACTCTCTAAACAGAAGGGAATTGATGGGCTCAGAATGTGCTGGGTAGGCAGGGGACTGAGAAGGGACAGAGGACTGATAGGAGGTGGATGTCACTAACAACACCTAAGTATAAAACGCAGTGTGTGTCTATGGAGCTCTCTAGCTTTCCAAGGTTGCCCAAACCTTTCTGGGCATGAGAAATCTGAAAGCCACTTAAGTAGTGGTCTTTTTAAGATTGTGTTTACTTATTCTCAAAAGAACCTACAGTAAAACGCAGTCATAGAGTTTCCACAAATGCTTAGAATCAGGTAACCACTAAAGCCATGATTGATATAAATGCAACCTGCCCTCCTGTGCTAAGTCCTCCCCAACACTCCACCCCAGCCAGCACTAACCGGTTCTGTCCCCACAACTGTGCCTCTTCTAGAATGTCACAGAACTGCAACCCACTATTCTAGCTATAGATGGGGAGTGGGGGAGGAAGCTGCTGGGTCAGATGGTTTGTGCATTTAGCTTTGTAGGAATTCCTACCATGTTTTCTGCAGTGACTTCATTAGTTTGCCTTTCCCCACTGCGGTGGGAAAGCCTCCACTGTTTCATTCTCTCTCTACTTCCTATGCCATTATTTCCCATTTCTTCCTTCCTGGTAGATCCTGGGCAGTTTGAATCAGTGCTCCTCCAGCAGTCAAGGATATAGATTATCTGAACATACTTTGATTAACTCTCCATACACCATCCTTGATGAAGAGTTAGTTCAAGATCTTGTTCCTTTTTAAAATCTAAGATATATCTTTTCTTGCTGTTGAGTTCCAGAAGTTCCTTACAGATCTGGGGATATACACTTGCAGACATATCATTTATAAATATTTTCTGGAGTTGATGGTCTGTCCTCTCAGCCTCTCAAGATGAGAATGAGGTGCCCTCAAAATGAGTTATTTGAAGTCCATGTGTGTCCTTCATGGACACGAATAGTGATCATCCATGTGGGAAGAAACAGCTGGCAGTGGCAAAGGCGGGAGGTCGATGGCACCATTTTCCCTCAGCAGTGACTCGGAGGCAGACCAGAGAGTAGGGAAGCTGCAGGGTTCGAGGGAGCAGACATCAAGTGTGCCCTACCTGGAAACAGTTGGATGTAAGGGGTGGCTGAACTGATGCAGAGTGCTCAATGTCACCGTCTCCAGAAGCATGTGTGACTTCTGTGTTGGAAGCAATTGTTTCAGAGAAGCCCTCAGACTTAGCAGACGGAGGCCACAGGAACAGTTTGGTTTTCTTCATAGGTACAAGCTATGAGTGGTGGAGGCTACAGTATCTCTTGGCCATGTATTTCTTCGACACCACCTACAGTGAGGGAGATTCAGCTTGAGAAGCCAGAATGCAGGGACCTGGTGGTCTAAAGAGATCACCAGGGTCAGTCAGTGTTGCACAACATGGCTTTGGTTACCTAGAGCCTCATGTACTTGCATCTGTTCAGGGAGCCTGCCTATCATCATTATCCACTGGACTTTGACCATTAGGGACTAGACACAGTCTGTGTTTGGCCAGAAAGATTGGATTCTCCCCATTGACAGTCAGCAACAGGGACTCATCCTTGCCTGTGTACATGTGAGCAATGGAAGGTGTCTACTGCCAGCCAGGAGGCTCATGACAAGAGTGGCTTTATAGGCTCCTAGACACCTCACACCCCTGCAAGGACAACCCAATGGCTCAAATTTAACGGAAGGACCTTGACAGTGGCTCTTCTTTCTTCTTTCCCCACTCAGGACATGATAGCCATCCGTTCCTTTCTTCTATGTGGCACTTCTTTAGAAAATATTTGAGCTGAAGACATCTGTAAGTGAAATGTATAAAAATAAAATTATATGATTTGGGGGAGCAATTTAGCTGAAGACTATGATGGCCTCCCTCTAGAATGTGAGTGTATCTGGGATGGTTACACTAAGTCATTCACATCAGAGGGTCAATAAACATGGAAGAACAAAGCTCCTCAAGAAGTGTGTTGTTTTGTTTCAGACACAGGTTCTTACTTTACTGCCAGACTAACCTTGAACTTCCAGGATCTTGTCTTCCTCCTGCCTTGTCCTCTCCTATATAAGTGTTCTGTGGCTCACTGCAGACCCTGTTTGTGATCTTTTACTTGAAGGGGGGAAAGGATGAGGCAAATGGAGACCCCCCAACCCTAAGACACAAGGCCACAAATGAGCTCATGTTGTCCTGCTGCCCATGTCCTCCAAATGGTAACGGGGAGACCTCTGTGACCACAGTACATGACAGGCACAACTCAAGGGGGAAGAAATGTATTTCTATCTCTTTCCTTTGCTGGCCTAGTTTCTCTTCAATAGATCTTGTGGAATGTCCGTGGTGTGTTTGAGTAGTATTTGAGACTTTCTCCTTCTCACTACCAGGCTCTCCCACATGTATGCCTTTGTGAGACCAGCTCCATCTTTCCTGGTAAGAAGGTCAAGTGGTTCCAGAGTGTTTTGAAGAGAACTGCCAGGTCCTAAGAAGGAAGGTCCCTTAGAAGATGGCTGGTTGCACCTGACTCAGGCTCGAGGCAAGTTCCCAGTTCATTTTAGAAAAGATGACTGTTTCTGGGGACAGAGCTCAGGTGTTTACACATCTGAAACCCTCTCACCTTACACCTGTTCCTGCCAAGTCCTGACTTTGCCATCTGCTTTTGACTGGGCTTGACCAAGGTGTGAGAGCCTTAAGGTGTTGCCTGTACTCACTGCTGCCTTCGTGCAGAGACTGGTGGTTTGTTGAAGCTTTTGTTTGTTTAATTTTTCTCACAGGAGTCTTTGGGGCAGCATCACTAACCTAGGCAGCAGACAGCTGGGCTGGCACCCAGGGGCACTGTGCTCCTCCGAAGGCTTCATGGCCTGCTCATTCCATGGGACTCAGGCAGCATCAGAACTCTGGTGTCCGCTAAAGCCAACGATCCCACTGTGCATCTCATACAGATATTAATGGCTTTATTCCGACTTCCTGTGCTTACACACATGTACCTCTTTTCCCTGCAGATCTTCTGTTTGGCTGGATGGCTACTTTGACTGCCAGATTCGGAGAGGAAAAAGCCCATAAAATTCACAAATGTGCAGTCACATGTGCCATTTCTGCCCAGCCGCATCTAGAGAATGACTTAACTGTGGGCGCTGGGGCCTGTCTGAGCTTTTTGATTGCTTAAGACTCAGAAATGTTCAGCTTTTCAGAGCATAGAATCCTCCCAATTCAAAGTCTGATACAAAGAACTGAGAAATTTGGTTAATGAAAATAACACATCTCAATCCCATTGTTGAAACTTGGACATGCTTTTGAATGGAGCCCTTGTGGCAGATGTTGCAGCCAGGAGGGCACTGAGTAGCAATTCTTGCCAACCTCCATGTGGCTTGATAACAGCTCGAGCTTTGCCACGTCTGCCTTCAGACAAGTTCCCCCCCCCCATCTCTTTAAAACTCTAAATCAGAGACTCCTAGCCTGAGATAACAGAGGATAGGTTAGGAGTTACATCTTATGAATATTGGACTGCATTAGAGGCCCCAGCAACTGCTCATAGGCTTTAGTGAAGATGGATCTCCCAGAATGGTTTCTTACACAATTCTCATTTTGCTTCAGTCCTGGTGTGCTAAGCCTGTATCACCCAAGTTCTGATGTGTCCTTGTAGTCTGCCAGGTGCAGAGCAGAGCATGCTAGCTCTGCTCAAATGTGTCTACCCGTCATCCATGGAGCGGGGTAGACATCACCTATTCCTCAGCCCCAAGAGCAAATGTCCTCTAAAACCTAGTGGTTTTTTTCTTCTTAACATTTGTTTCTCATTACATAGTAATTTTTCCTTGCAGTGTTATTCAAATGCTCTAAATTCTAATGGGTTGACAGGAGAGCATTTATAGCCTGCACAGCATTCTCTATCACCCACCTGGCTCAATATTTTTGGGATGAAGTTGGCCAGCTACCTAAGCCTGGATTTGTCATTCTGGAATTCTGAGTCAGGTCTATTGAGGGTCAAAGAAAATGAATCCAGTGATCTCCATAATGCAATAGAAATTCAGTGGTTAGGGGACCATCTTGTCCCTGGTGGTCGGTCACTTCTACTTTGCAGCATCAAAGCCCACTGTTCCACCAAACCCACGTGAGACTCTTCACCGAGGGGACCGGGAGCATCTATGATACAGGCCAGTCAGACCAGATGCTGTGGTGGAAGAGCCACTCTGTGCCAGCCGTTGTCAGGGTGGAAGTCTGACCTTCACTTTCACCCATGTAGGGAGGTGATTCTGGAAGGAGGATGGCTCATGAGGGGCAGGTATCCCCATATAGTCATAAATGCCGGCTGTATGCAGTGACTACGTTGCTCAGCTGAGAATTGAAAACATATAGTTCATTATCTGCAGTGTCTCCTCTGTCACATGTCGGGGCCTATTAAAATTTGGGTCGTCACTTGTCTGTGGCAGCTTTAGCTTCTCCAGTTGCATTTTTTTCTCTTTCTAATATTCTAATGTTTAGTATCCACAAACCCACAGCTCGCTCCCACTCACCATGGCTCCTGCCACTTTTTGCATTCCCTGCCTGCTTGCCCTATTTAGATTATTTTAGCATCCCATCACACTTCCACCTGCTCTGAGTCCTTGCATGGTTGAAGGAGAAGCTGGGATGTCAGAAGTCACCAGTTATTACACCACCATCACAGCAGCCCTCTGGAGAAAAGTATGGGTTAATGCGGAAAGATCGGAATGTCCCTACGTTGACTTCTTCCGAAAATCAAATCTGTTTTATTAATGAATTTGTAAAGGCTTAAATGTGTGTGTGTGTGATTTTTTTTTTCCTTCTCACTGAGTCTTCTGTATTTCTTTACAGGATACAAGCATTAAGGCACGCAGGTGGCCAGCTCACCCACACCTTCCCTGAAGTCAGTCGGTTGTGAGAACTTGAAACTGCAGAGCATTCATTTGACCATCTCCTCAGTACATTCAACAAAGAGGGGGGCAATACCCGATGGGTCGAACTCCTGCGTCCAAGCAGACAGTTTAACCCCGGGGTCAGCATTTGTATTTCACTTATTGGACTGTTAATAGATTTTCTTCATTTGTGCCAGACATGGCGAATGTGTGCAGGCACTGGCCGGTTCCTCCAGTGCGGGGACGCCGGTCCACCTGTAAGGAGATGGTGGTACGAGCTGCTGGAGTCGCTGCTTCCTGACAACATCCCAGCTGTAGACCAGCAATCGCAATCCTCGGGTGGCAGTTTTAATTATCGGCACCGCGATGCCATCAGCAAGTGTGTAATTACGTGTCAGTTTCCTGGCTGTTGGGTATGAAAAGTGGATCCAGCGGAATGATGATTGTAGAAGCTGTAGACTCATATTTAAACAATTCAAGATGTGTAACTGGCAGTGTCATTAAACAGAGAGAGCCTGACCCCAGCTGTCACTTACTTTTCCTTATGCAGATTTGTTCTTGCTGTCTGTCAAAAGAACTCCATGGGCTGAAGTGGGACCGAAGAGGTGACATCATTCTCAGAGCAAAGAGGGATGCTCTCTTTAACTCCACAGAGACAGGGTTTTTAGCCTAAATAAACATGACTGCCGAAATTGTAAACAAAACCAGACCATTACTGGAAATTATATAGACTTTTGCTGATAAATACATAAAAGACAGAGTCAGACTTCTACCATTAAAACATGTGAATAAAACCCGCCCTTTGCCAGGCTCTGAGAGAATAAGTGCCATCATAATTAGAGAAATTTATTTCTGAAGCAGAGAATAAAATGACCTCTTCTGTTTTAAACTAAACTTTTGGGTCTAAGATGGAAGGAAAGTAGGACTTATTTTGAAGGTGCTCAGAATGAACAGTGAGACGTGAAGGTGAAAATCTTAAAACTTCAGAGTGGCTCAAGTACAATGACTTTAAATGCCTTGCTTCAGTTGGGAAAGCTAAACCACAGAGGCAAAATAAATGGAGGTAAAACCAGACGGGAGTGGCTTTGTAGGAAGTCTGGAATGAGAGCTGAGGGGCACTGTCACACCGGTCTGCAGCCTACCTAGGCAGCTGTTCTCAAAATCCCCCTTTTACTTAGCAGGCCTTAAAAGGTGCTGGGCAACCAAGGGTTAAGCCTGCATGCATGCAAGATGTGAATGGGAGTTTATAAAGTGAACTAGGGAGGTTAAGTGTGGGGTTAAACCAACACAATGAGCCGTGAGCACAAAGAGCAACGTTTCTTTAATTTTTAAAATGTTTTCATTTCTCATAATAAACTGAATGAACTTGCAGTTGCATGTAAACATTATTCTGTGCCCTCAAGACACTGCAGTTTACAGCTTTTGGAGCTCACATTGATTCTAGGAGCCAGAAGGAGACTAAGTACAGAGAAGCTGTGGTCATTGTGGTGCTGCAGAGGGCATGAAGTCACACCTCTGCTGCTGGTATTACATTTGAAAGTATACAAGCACATACACACACAACACACACACACACACACACACACACACACACACACACACACACACAAACACATGAGGAGTCGTTTAATAAATGGTCAGCTTCACATTTCTTTCCACTCTTAAAGGTAAAATTACAGACTTCTCACAGGCTAATGGAAGCCATATTAATTGCTATGACACATTCAGATTTGAAGTCATAAATACACACATATTAAGCCCTCTAAGGATTAATTTGTATTTTATCAGCTGTGAAAAGGGTGATTTAAAAAAAAAAAACATATCTAGACTTAAGAGGTAGCCTTATTAGGCATTCATTGAAAAACAAATTGTGCATATATTTTGTAAGAAGGTTAAAAAAAAATCCCTCTTTTTTCTCAAAAGTTGTGCAGGGCAACTGGGGAAGCAATTAGTGTTTATATACTAGGCCGACACGGCTTTGGAAGTCTCTGACTATGGTATAGTTAAACAGGAAAAGAATCATGAGAAATGCCGCGTGGCTGTATCCATTTTCTCACATCCACATGGAAGGGACTTCCAGGGTTGCGATGAGGGTCCTTTGCCATTTGCTGATGGTGTCTGTCACTATCCCTCTTGTCTTGGTATGCATGCCCCAGAGTCTTTTCCTCGATCTATCTTAAAGGGACTGTGGCTGAGGTTCCCTGGGAAGTTGAGCTCAACCCTCATGGACGCAGCTCTGGGCAGGTCTCTGGCCTTGGGAGTCTCAGGGAAACTGGACAGAGAGGGTTCCACTTTCCTAAACTCAGGTCAAGGGAGCAGCAGCGAGCTTGGCGCAGAGAACCCTGTTCCACTTTGCACTTTTGCTTGAGAAGAGGCTCCTTTCAGCACTGCTAGCTCAGCTCATCTGCAACCAGGAAATGTTAAGTGGTCCAGCTAACTTAAGGAACCGAACCAGGAGGGAAATAAATGTCTCTGTCCTGTGCTTCCTCCAAGGGGCTGTCTTGTTTTATTCGAGAGGTCCCCAGGGGAAAGCACTCTCCCAACTTCTTTTGGAAGTAGCGTCTGCAATCTAATAGATCTTATTGTCAAATGCCTTGTTAAACTTTTACAAGAATGTGTGTATGTATCCCACTCAGCAGTGGTGAAACTTGAAATTCTGTCAGGGAGGCACGGTCACATTGGTCCCCCATGACTTGTTCTCTGGTTGATGGGGAGCAGCTTCCTCTGATCTTTCCCAGAAAGCAATGTGACAAGATTCCCTCCCACCCCCATACTCTTGCATCTCCAGCTGCACCCACCATACCCAGGAGAAGGTGTCTTGGGGAGTATGGCAACGCTGGCGTTTTATGCCCCATGAATTTTACCTTTCAGGATACACGTGTCTCATGCTCTGCTATAGGAGTGTATATTTGGGAAGTCATGTATACTTGCAGCTGCTTAGCTTCTAAGTAGCTGTTCAAATCACTGTTTGTTCTGCAGATGGTGTTGTATGAATGGGGTTAATTTAAATAATTTCCTCTGCATCTTCACTTGCTTCGGCACTACAAAGGTTTTGCTTTGAAAATGAATAGCTACTCCTAGTGGCCCTCCCCAGACATCAGCCGTTTCCCCAGACTCTCTTTTTGCTGGTGGCTCAGATGGCCTTTGACTAATGAGGTGACCTTAAAAGAAGCAGTTGCTGAATGTTCCTTGTGACTGGCCCACGGTGGTGACAAGTGTGAACCTGCATACAGAGCAAACGGTCTCAAGCAGTCACTACCGATGTCACTGGCTTGCCAGTAAGCTGGTTGCTGCCAGACTCAGGACCCAAGTAATTTATATTACCACGAATTAACAGGATCCAAGCTAAGTGTTAACTGCCCATTATCACTTGTCACCATGGTTAATAGTCACCAAATACTGATGACTTTAAGCATAGGTGTTCTATTTTTCCTTTGTAAAGAGATTATAGCTTTATAATTAATGAATTTAAACTCTGGCTCGCTGGAAAATTCCTACCAATCTATAACAAGACCTGTGGCACATCTGACTTACTGTTAACTTTCTTAGGAGTTTATTTATTAAACAAAAGTTTTAAACCGAAAGAGGGGAAGAAAGTGTTTTTTTTTTTTGTAAACAGTAGACATTCTCAGAGACTAGTTGCAAAAGCAAATTTTCATCTTCACTAAGACCTAAAGGCTGAGTGTTCTCTAGGTGTGGTACAGGTGATCCTCCATGGCCACAACTGAGCTTGCCCAGGGACATCTAAAGTTCACCTAAGTGGTGAAGCAGAGGCCAAAGCCCCATGAAGGAACTTATGCAACTTACTCTGCTGGCCTTGAATGTCCTTAGAGCCTCTTTCCATGCCTTGACTATCCATGCTGGCTTTTGGGGAGGTGGGTGGAGCATCTGAGGACACCCCTTTCCTCTGCCTCCCAAGAAAACCCCAGGACTCTGGACAGCATCTGTCTGCTCTATTTCTCTCTGGCTCATATAAACTTCTCATGATTTCCTTAGCCTCCACCTACATCTCCAACCCAGCAGGCCCATTATTCTACACTCTAGGGCTGTGGTTCTTCCTAGTGAAGTCTGGAGCAGGTGGCACGAGTTTAGAAGCTGGTGGCTGATGGGGTCTAGACGGACACTGCCTGATCCCACTGTCCCGGGAAGCTGGAGTCCAAGCATAGGCCACCGAGGAACACTGTCAACACAGGAAACAGTTTGTTTCCTAAAATTGAGGAGACACCTCAACTATATTTCCGCTCACCCATGTTCTGTGGGATTCAACTCACCCCACTGGAGCATGGGTTGTCATTGGTGATCTGAGTAGCATTCACCTAAGTGAGCCAATCTTGTCCTGAGATCATGTGCATGATCGGCTCTATGGCTTTGAATGCAGGACTGACCTGGCTGCAGGCTTCTAGTGCTTAGAAAATCTAGGTGGCTGATGGGTCCATAGGTCCTGTATCTGCAAAAATATTTCATGCTGAACATGTGCAAAATGTCTTCTCTTGTCACTTTTTCCTAAATAATTCACTATGCAAACTATTTACATAGCATTTACATGTTATTAGGTATTATATGCAATCTAGAGATAACTGGAAATGCAGGGAGGGAAGTGGTGTATGTAAATCTTACAATGTTTTACATCAGTACCTGAACCTCTGTACTTTTGTATCCAAGGGGTGTCTTAAAACCAACCCTCCTGATACCGAGGGATGACTGTATATGCTTTGAACTGTTGCAAGGCTTGCTCACCTTTCGTATAGACCTGATGTTGGATGGTGATGCTGTGCCTTAGACAGTGCCTGTTTTGAGCTACATGTTCTTTTTGATTTCTGCATCAAACAAGACATTAAGCAGCCAGTCTATGAGATGTGATGGGACCAAGCTGGGTCCATTTGGTAGCCATTTGCACACTACCCTTCTTTACTGCCTCTCCTGCTCTGCCCATGTGCCATGTGCTTCTGCAGGTAGGAGGCTTGAGTAGCGTGCTCTGTGAATGCTGTACTTTATGACCTCAGTTCTTTGCATGAGGCAGTTAGTCACATACCAACATGTCAGGAGAGACGCTGTACTGAGATAGAGTCACCAACCGACTTTCTTTTCCAACTGCACTATTTAGAAATCAATGTCCCTTCTTGGAACTCAGAAGCTGTTTTCTTTTGTTTTGTTTTCTTGTCTGTTTTTGAGCAAATGAAGTCATTGTCTGGTCAAAGGTCAGATAAGCATCCCAGCAAACGTCTCCAGAAATCCCCTTCTATGCATGCTCACCTGCTTTGCTTCTATGTCGAATGTGGCAGTTTTGAAATCTACTTTAGTTTTTATGGTTGCAATGGACAAAGAAAATGGGTGTTTCTGTTTTCTTTTTTCTCCTTTTCTGTCCTCAGAAGTTTATCTGGTCATGTTTTGGTTTCTGTCATTTGGGAACGAAAGCTCATTCTCCCTCTCCTCTGTCTCTTTTTGTCTCTGTTTCTCTCTGTGTCTCTCTGTTTCTGTCTCTCTTTCTTTGTGTCTGTCTGTCTCTCTCCCTCCTTCCCTCTCCTCTCTCTTTTATCATAGGTGTTAGGGTCCAGTAGTGGGAAAGTGCCTAATATATTGTGCTTCTTACAGGAAACTTTCCAGGTTGGAATTTCCAAGACTGGAAACTCTTTTGGTTTTTATTCATTCATCTTAAAGATATGTGTAGCTTAATTTACAAAGCTTGCCATGTGACAGGCGACATACTTGAGGTCTGTTGGGAACAGGTTTGCTTTTCTAGCATGCCAATATGGGGAAGTGGCCTATGTTTGAGCTCACTGTGAGTGCTGACACAGTTTTACTTCCTCAGCAGCCTGTCTGGGTTTGCCTTCAGCTTGGGGCTGCTATATCCGGGCCAGCTGGAATGGTATAGGAGAGCTTAGCCATGCCATTGAGACCAGGTAGAATATGGGTAGCCAAGTCCTAGACTGATAACCCTGAGGTGGGAGAGTAGAGCCTGAAGAAGAAGCTGGGTGTGGACATCCAGGTCCAGAGAGACTCCATCACTGTCACCAGCTGAACACTCCTGGTTTCTGGCTGTATATCTGAGCTGCTTGGGTGGGTGTTAGAATTTATTTGTTTGCGTGCAAGTTTCCATGTGAGTTTAGAAGAAACTGTGGTTGGTCACAGACACAGATGTGTCTTTCTTTCTCCAGGGCATATGTAGAAGCCACTGAGGTGGAGGGAATATGAAAGAATTATTTCAGCCCTTTAAAAAATTTCGGCCACCCAAATTGTTTGATATCAATTGTTTGAATATTGTCAAACATCCATCTCTATCTGTATATAAGAGTTGTGCGTGTGTGTGTGTGTGTGTGTTCAGGCACACATGTGTGGAGACCAGAGGACAACTTCTATGATGGCATCTACCTTGATTTTGGAGACAGGTGCCTTTCTAGCCCAGAGATCACTAAGTAGGTTAGACTGGCTGGTCAGAAAGCCCCAGGTTCTCTCATCTCTATGTCTCCAGTAATGCAGTTACAAATACATGCCATTATGCTTACATAAATATGCATATACTGTGTGTGTGAGAGAGAGTGTGTGTGTGTTAGAAATTGAACTCGGGTCCTTGTGGCGGGGCTTTTACAAAATATAAAAACTCAGCCTCAAAGACCCAAGTTTGAGAGAGGTTTGAGATATATATATATTTCCACATTCTCAGAAGACAAGCCTGAGACCTACAGGCCCCACCTATGAGGTTGCTAGGGGAGTAATTGTGGATACAACTGGTGCTGGGAAATGTTCCTTCCTTAGCATAAATGATGAACCTAGGCTAAGCAGCCCCTTGCTTCCCCGGCCATCTGAGGTGTTCCCCTCCACTCAGGGAAGTGAAGGACAAGAGGGCCAGTGTTAGCACAGAGATGGCCTAAGGCAGAAAGCTCAAATCATTTGTGGGCTCAGGCAGCAGAATGGACTGTGCTAGCTCTTCAGCATGCTATGTAAGGTCAGGGACACTTTCCCTGAGCCAGCAAAGTAGATAGAGCAAGTCCTTGTCACTTGAGAGGTTGTCCATGCTTCAGAGACACCAGCAGAACTTGAACAGCTGTTCAGCAGGAGCAGCAGTCAGGAATGACAAACTCATCTCTCCAGCTTGCAGAGTGCTGGTCAGTGCTGGCTTGGCACCACGAATGCCTTAGGGCAACGGGGTGTGCAGGAAGGACAGACTTGGGAAGCAGGTGTAGGCAGTACATTCCCAGGAGTTAGGCAGATGCCAATGATATGTACAAATTACATTACAAAGGTGAAAGGTAGACCTGGGAACTGGCTGAGGGTGAACTTACCAGTCACCTGTTCACGGGAATGTGTGTTAAAGGAATATGCTTTGTACACATAAGAACAGTTGATTAATAATTAGATGAGGCCTGGGGATGGAGTTGGTAGAATGATTCCTTAATGTTTGTGCAGCCCTGGACTTTGCATAAACTGGGTATGGTGGTGCACATCATAATCCCAACACTTGGGAGACAGAGGCAGAAGATCAGAAGTTCAAGGGTTTGCGTGGCTACAGTGTGAGTTTGAAGTTAGCCTTCACTATAAAAGACTGCATCTAGAGGAGAAGAAAGAGGAGGAGGAAGGGAAGAAGGAAGAGGAGAAGAAGGAAGAAGAAAAAGAAGCAGCAGCAGCTAGATGCACCCAAATTTCTTTATATTTGTTAAGAAAATGCATTTTTTTTTAAAGAATGTCAGCCAAATACCAACAAAACCATCTTGCTTTTCCCCTTTCAGGGTCTGACACTGTCTCCTTGCCTACCTCTCTGAATTTGGCCCAGGTTTGGTGGCTCAGTGACCAGCCCTATCAACTGTACAGGGCACATACTTAGAAGTGTCTCAGATCTGCCCGCCCATTTCTCTATGGCTTCTTATGAATTTCCTCCAAAGGAGCCATAAATTCCAGCAAGTTCAAATGAGCCTCCATGGCCACTCCATCAGTCTCTGAGCATGTTCAGTGAAAGTGAGTCTTACAGAAGTCTGCGGGTGAAGAGCTTGCCAGCTCCCAGTCTTTCGCCCAGTGCTGCAATCAATAATGTATTATTTCCTTCACCACCATGCCCTGTACTTTCCCATTTTGAATTAGTCGTTGAGTGTAATATTGGGTAGCAGCCATCCATTTCTGCTGGCCTCTGACGTGTGACCACTGCGAGTCTGACAGCTCTGGGGGATTGGATCTCTTTGTGTTTGGCCAGAGAGTTTAGGACAAATCTAACTGATCCATCTTAACCTCACCTCCAATCCCTGAATCAGTCTGCCTTTTCTTCTGCCCTCATCTACCTCTGCGGTGACCCCAGTCTCCAACCGGAGTGATGGACAAACTGTTATCCAGTCTTCCAAAGATTTCCCCCTGCAAATCCATCGTTCCCTCGCTGTGTAGACTTTGTACTTTCTCTGATGTACTGTTCATCTCCTCTTCCTCTCTGGTATCGCATGCATTTTTGTCTTCTTCACACTCTTTGCAGTGCTTATACCATAGTCCTCCAGGTCAAGCTTTATAACTTGTTTCCTGTGCATTCCCTGTCATGTTTGGCCTCCCTGTTTGAAGGCAAATACTCTGCTGCAAATCCAGCCTCGTGAACCCCAGTTTTTCCCAACTTCTCTGCTTAGATCACGGGAGCCAGAATGATTGTGCTGTTAAGGTTTTATTTACTTTGAATTTCAGTGTTTTATGAACATGTATTTGATACACAGTAATGAAAAGTGACACTTCTTGTTATTTACGGCTTGCCTCTTGGAGCTCTCCCTCCCTCTGCTTGCCTTTCTTGGTGGTTATGGCTGTGAGTGGAGCTGGTGGTCTATTGAGCAGGTGATTATCATTGCTGGCTCATTGAGGAGTACGGACTCTAGAGCAAAGAGCAAAGAGCAAAGAGCAAAGAGCAAAGGCCATGCTTTCATAGGATGGGATATTGCCAGGATCCCTTCAGCTGCAGATGGCTGAGTCCCTTTTTAACACTTTATGTCGCAGTTGGGGTTCCACAGGATTGCTCAAAGAACTTGACTGAACCAGAGATGGGCCATCTGTCATTGAGATCTGTCTTGCCTGTCTTCTTCATCTCTGGATTCTGTTTTCTTTCCTTATTTTTACTTATTTATTTTTAAATTAGCTTTCATAGCAGCAGGCTTCCTTGTAGCATTTTCTGGTAGAATTTCTCCACATCACTCTTGCCTTCCATTTCCCTACAGTTCTTCCTTATCATTGATCCCAACCCCAGCTTCCCCCTTTCTCTGTAAAATGCCATTTTTCCTCTTGTTTTCTCTTCCTTTTTCCTCCTTCCTTTATTTCCTCCTTTTCTTCATCTCCTGGGCCCCATCCTAGTTTCTTGGCCTTTGCCTACCTTTGTTTCCGTCTAGACACAAATGGTTGACAATTAGAGGATTGGTCTGCATGTGAGAGAATAGATGGCATTTGTCCCCTGAGCCCAAGTTACCTCACATAATATCTTTGTAGGAATATCCATTATTCTAAAAATCTTATAATTTCTGCTTTCTACTCCACTGGCTTCCTTTGTAGCCCTCTTCCCTCATTTTGCACAGGAAATATGACTGTCAACACCTGGAATGTTATTCTTAATGAAAGGAGAGCTGAAGTCTTCCAGTTGGTTCTGGGTCAACTGTAAGACTTATAAGATGGCTGGGAAGCCTGATAGTAATTGTATCAGGTCCTGTTAGAGAAAGGTCAGCCTGTGAGTATTCTAGAGAGTGAGTCTCAAGGAAATGAGACATCTTCAGAAGGACTCACCAGTAAATCCTGCTGGATAAACTACACTATGGTCCTTGTGGATAAGAAAGAAACAATTTTTGTTTTTTACCACATAAGATGCTGTGTGTGGGGCTTGGGTGCAGGCACGTTCTCAGGCATTCAGACACCTGTGTAGAGGCCAGAGGTTGATGTCTGATCAACACAGGGTGTTTTCCTCAACTTCTTTCTTCTACCTCACTGACTCAGAGTCTCTAAGTGAACATGGTGCTCTCCATTAGGCTGGACTGGCTGGTAAGGTAAATCTCCATGATCCTCACTCATGTCTCTGCCTCCCAGTGCAGGGAGCACCAGCCATGACCCGATCTTTATACCCGTGCTGAGGTTCGGGGCTCAGGGCCTCATGCTTGAGCTAGAAGCAGAATTTATCCACTGAGACACCTCCCAAGCCCATCTCTTATGCTAAGTGTGCGCACCTAAGGACCTTGTCTTTGAACTGCCTCTGGGTCCTTGTGACTTGGATTAGCATATCTATTTATATAGATTCTGTAAACCGTTGTATAACATGTTTCATTTCTGCTAATGGCGCCTGCTCATTATCTTCTCATTTGATCTAGTCAATAAATAACAGAATATATTATAGCAGCTCCCGATTTAAAAAAACATGTTTTCTCTCATAAAAATCTTAGAAGAGGAAACCATTACAGCTGACATCATAGATCGGACACAATTCTGTGTTAACCCCATAGGTGAATGTGCCTGACTTCTTGGCTTCATCTGATGTTAAATCGATATCAAGTCAAAGGATTCCTCAGAAATTATCATGAGGGCTGTCGGTTCCTGAGTTTTCCCTGAGCCTGCTCCCTTTTGGGGCTCCAACCTGTGCCTGGGATTGTGTGAATGCATGTGGACCTGCACCTGTCCGTACAAGTGAACAGCACAACAGATTTGATCATGTTTACACTTGCCTGATGTGCTTTGTTTCTGAATTCTACGTTGCTGTGATTTTTTCCTCCTTTTATACAGAAGAGACTGGCTTCCACCCCCTGCCCTAGGCTGGATTAATGCTTAATGATGGCGTGGGAGGAGGAACAAAGTCTGTGGGGTGTGATCATGGATTAGTCTTTTCAAGCACATCTAACCCTTTTGTCCTCTGTGTAGCTGTTCCCCGGTCTCCTGCAGGGCTTCCTGCAGTGGCTACTAGATAAGAGTTCAGATTCTTCTGGCCCTGGGCAGCAGAGCAGATTCCTGGTGGTCTGTGGACAAGGGCCAATTCCAGGGACCACGACCTCCTGGTGCTGGAGCCTCAGGGACCAGATGGTAGAGGCAGTTGGGATTCCAGGGTCTATACATCACTTTCCTTGCAGAGTTGGGGCAGGGAAGGTAACTCTGGGGACTCCTTCCTAGCAGCAAAACACTGGGGGATCACAGGAGAACAGGTGTGTGTAGGTCTTGGCCCCCTGAGAGGAGAAACTCAGGAAGCCTGATACCTTTTAGGAAGGTGAGCAACCTGGACAGGGCTGGTACTCCCACCTTCAGGAGGGCCTTGGTGTTTGGGTATGGGGCTGGGGCAGGGGAATTGTGAGGCTGATGTTCCTCCACTGTTGGGCTCTGTGGGGTCCACTGTAGTCATCAGGGGAGTCTAACATTTGTCCCTTCCTAGTGTGGTGTTTGGACGGAAAGACAACTGCCACTGACCGTCTCCTCTGTAAGGTTAAGATGTTAGTATGGGCTTCAGGAGGAACTGTAACTTTCTTAGGTTGCAAGCAAGAGAGACTATGTTTGACCCTAAAACAAAACGATCACTTAATAGATAGATCTAAGGGTCTGGAGAGCTCAAGGGATAGAGAAGATGAAGTTGACAAGTAAGGTAGAGTCTGCCCACCTGGAAACACCAATGATAGGTGACAGACAAGCTGATGTCCAGACACCACGGATGGACAATTGAGAGGAGGCTCCCCAGCCTTGTCTTTTAGTTCCTGGCAGGTAGGTGACTGGAAGATCTCTGTGCAGCATGGGATGTGAGGATGTGGGATGCACTTATCAGACAATACTCTGTTCTTTTTCACTGCTTTGACAGGAAGGTTACTATGGCACCAGGGACAAACCAGCTTAGGCTGCTGTGGGTTCTTGGAACATAGCTTTATAAAATGATCCCTGCAGGATGGGTCCTTCCAAGAACACTAAGTCCTTTGTCATTGCTGGATTTCACCCCTGTTTCCTGTGTCCACAAGCAACCCCTGCCACTGGTTGCTGTGTGACTTTGGGTGATGTTGTGGCCGCCTCTTCCTCCAGTCCAGGGTAAGACTGAGGTCCCCTTTTATGCACTCATCTGCTTCCCAGTGTTTCTGGCTGGGCTGTGGACAGATGGATGAATAGAAGGGAATGTAATGTTGGGAGATTATCAAACAATCTGGTCCCAGTGGAGAAGGAAATGGGAGAGTTAGTTTTCAAGCAAGAACAAGTATCTATCATTCAACTCCACCTAGTGATTTGATGATAGAATAATTAAGTGACTTATCTTCTCAGGATACATATTCAAATAAATAGGAGCCATCTATCATATGTCATCATTTTGTCTAAAACACATATGAAAAGATTTGTGCATACCGGCACATTATGGAACAGGACAGATCTTGAAACAGTGGCCCCAATTTGAACTTGCAATTGCTTTTAATTTTAAAAATATTTGAGTCAGCCCCTTTCATAAATGAAGTTACAAGCATTTGGCAAAATAGAGGAGTCACCGAGTTGGACAAATATTTTTCCTAATAGTTTGGCTTTTTTTTTCCATTCCTTTAAATATCAAGTAATAATGTTTTTTAATGTTTTTGTAAACATGGGATGTTTTAATGCCTGAGAAGCCATATGTCATAAATAAGCTTTATTATCTGCCAAAAAGGATGAAAATATAACTTTACATTTCTGTTTTAAAGTAATTTTAGTGCCTATTAGCTATAAAGTAACAGTTATATATAATTTAGAGTATGTAGTCACTCCAAACAACTTGACATTTTCACACAAACACGGAGGCGTAATAATAGCCCTGGGATTTCATTGGAAGTATGCAGCACTACAGGATATTAAAATAACTTACGGTGCACTGTAATTCTTGTTTTGTATTTGTCCAAGTAGTTGTGAAGCAGGCAATAAAGTAGTAAAATAAAAGGCTGGGCTGTAACTCCAGCGCCCTTGCTTCTTAAAGTTGCAGGCTCCCTTTCCTGTGAAGTGTGGCTAAGTTGTCTGTGTTTCTGTGCTGGCCTTCACTTTTTCTTCCTCCATCATATTTGCTGTCATGGCGACAGGTCCTTTGTCTTAGACTATTCCTGAGGACACTCCAATGACTTCTTAAAGGAAAAAGTGTTGCTCTCATGTGGGTGGGAGCCCTGGGCTCTTCCTTGACAGGAGAGTGTGTTACTTGTTGCTTTTAGGAGGCTGTGTGGACTCCTATGAGAGTTTGGCTAAAACAAACAAGCCATCGGGTAAACACAGAACCCCAACTCACAGGCATAGTTTTAAGTCTATAAACAAGACTCTCTACACCCTCCACCAGGGTGAGGCTAAATGTCCAGTAGACTGAACTCGGCCTATGGAGAGTGCATGTAAATGAGGCATAGCAATACATCTCCTTCGGCTGATTCGCTCAGTCTGCTTGGAAGTGTATCTTTGAGGAAGGGAGTGTCTTGCGAATACTGTAAACCAGATGTAAGGACACTATTTAACCTACTTAAAAGAAAAAAGCCATTTACTGCATCACTCACAGGCTGACATATAATTATGCTTGCCTCATTAAAGCATGCCCAACATTATCCTCTCACTGGCAACCTGTCCCACCACATGTCCTTGAACAGAATGAGAAAGCATTTCTTTAAACACTCCTTAATTGTTCCTTTGCATTAATTTTGATTGACTTTTGCCCATTGCAAGACTCACAGTATCATTTGGATCCAGCAACGCACACACACACACACACACACACACACACACTCAAAAATGAAGATTTGTTCATACTCCATCCCTAAATATTATTCCTGAGAGAGAATCTAAGGAAAAACATAATTTTTGTGTGGTTCAAGGTGGGTACCATTTATAATCTCCATATTGCAATTAAAACCACTCAAGGATTTGACTTCTGTTCATTTTAATTGAAGTGGTATGCGGGTAGGGATTAGGTGAGAACACAGATGTGCAGAAAATTAATATGGACCCGGAGAAATGTCTTTTCTCCATAAAAGGGCCGACCAAATGTTCACAGATGGAATTTGAGAGGACCCTTATTGAGTGATCCGGTAGGACTCACTTGGGTCATTGTATGTCGGCTGAACACACTTTTCATTGGAAAAGACACACCCCTTCCTTTTCCTTTCTAAATTATTGCTGTACTTGATTAGCTAATGTCATTAATTTGCATCAGTGCACCTAAATGAAAGTAAAAACAAATTAGTTCAATAAACGTGCTTTATAGATGACGGCTTAAAGAGGTGGGTCATCCTCAGCTAAAGGATATTAATTAGAGATATTAACTGTGGAAGACTCTGGTGTCAGCTGAGATGTCAGGGACAAAAGTAAAACAGGGAACTGAAGGAAGAGACAGTCTGAAGGGATTCCAAGATTCTTTTGTTGTGGTTCAGTTGCAGAAGCATAGAATCCCACGTCCTTGCACATGCTGGGCAAGTGTACCACTGAGTCACATGCCCTGTCTTCCTTTTACTTTTTATATTGAGTCAGGGTCTCGCAAAATTGTCTGAGTTGGCCTCAATCTCACCCTATAGTCCAGTCAGACTGAACTTGCAATAGTCCTACCTCAGTCTCTAGTTGCGAGTAGCTATAGCCACAGGCCAGCACTTGAGGGAGCTGATGGCTATGAAGGGCTTTGCAAATGGGAGACATACTGGAGAGCCTGTGGTTAGGACAAGAGTGCTCTGGAAAGGCACCCATGCAGTCTTCTCAGATGTCTGCACGCTAATTGTGACTGTCACATAACAGGTGTGCAATAAGACATCTTGAATAAACAGAAAGATGAATTTGTATATTACATTTTTAATTTTAACACAGATTTCCCAATATCTGTAAATGAATAATGAATGACAGAAAGCGCACCACCTAAAACTTGAATCATTTAAGATTCTGCAGCATGATACCTCAGCCTCTGGAGAATTTCACATGAAAAGAGGAAAAACCTGAAGATTAATATAAAATCCCATAGTTTCCAATGCCAGTTAATTCTTAAAGTGAATCTGGTAGAAATTGGAAGGCATGGAAATTTAACATCAAATAGAAAGCTGGTGAGGACCATTGTGAGTGCCTTTCTTAGAGATGCCTCCCTTGGCCTGTTTTCTAGAATTCAGTCTTAAGACACAGGACACGACTGGGCTCCAGGCCAGGGCTCTGAAGGGCATCTCTGGATGGAACTTTGCATCCTGCCCTTTTCTCATGATGCATCGCCTTCCCCTCCCCAACACATTCAGCAAGAAGAAGCTTCACAGAAGGAGGTAATCTATGTATGACAGAAAGTTTTTAAAAGGGGTTTTCTTCAAAGGTCTTTAGAGCATTTAAAACCTAACTTTTTCTTGTAGTGTATAGCACTCATGTGAAAGTGGGTCCGCCTGCCTTCCTTCCTTCCTTCCTTCCTTCCTTCCTTCCTTCCTCCCTCCCTTCCTTCCTTCCTTCCTCCCTCCCTCCCTTCCTTCCTTCCTTCCTTCCCTCCCTCCTTCTCTCCCCTTCCCCCTTCTTCCCCTTCCTTCCTTTTTCTCTTTCTTCTTCTTTCACCAGCCTAGAACTTGACTAAGCTAGGCCGACTGACCAGTGAGTACTAGGGATGTCTGTCTGTCTCTGACTCCCCCAGTACTGGAGTTACAAGCATGTACAACCACACCCAGGATTCAACTGAAGGTGTCAAGCACCTTGACAAGCATTTTACCAAGTGAGCTATTTCCTCAGCTCCAAAACCCAACTCTCAGCTGAGTTGGAAGGACATGTTCATATGCAGAGACAATAGCCATCTAAAACCAGACTTCCAGCCATGTGCTTTGCCTGGACAAGGTGAGAAGATTGTGACTGTGTTTTTGTAACTCAAGATTTGGGGTCAACTTCTTGACTAGTGTCTGGGCTACTGGACTAATTAACTTTTCTGTTAACGGTTATCTTTTATCCTTGAAAAATACAAATGGTTCTGATAAATCGAGATATAACCTAGCATAATTATGAGGTCTCAAATATCTCTTTTATGAATTTCACAGTTCTCCCAAATTCTCAGGTTGAAATATCATTAGCTAAGACACAGGGGTCTGAGTTGATAGACGTGACATTGGCAGAAAGGATGAGTTCAATTCCAAAGGGATCATGGGAGTTGGAAAAATTCAAAAATGATTTATCATCTCTACTGCATATTTTGCTAATTGGATGAATGTTTTAATTTGATTTTTCTCCCCCCTGAAATTCTATCAGATGAGATCTGACAGAGACGCCCCTGCTTGCCCGCTGTCAGTGACGACCTGAGAGCTCTTTCTTTCATAGCTTTCCCAGGCAAGTCGGTGTTCTTAGATCTGAATCAGGTGATGGGGAATTCAGGGCAGCTCATGTCTCTACAGCTCTAACACCCTGCACTTTGTTCTTTGTCGTAGTCCTGACTGTCAATGGTCCCTGACACTTTGTTATATGCTGTAGACCTGACTGATAATAACACCACATGGTGACTTCCTAACTTCCCAGAGTCTACAACACGTTTCTATCAAGACCACATTAAATAGTGAAAAAGAGTAATTAGAGAAAACTTTACTGTGGTCATGGCCTTTGTAAACATCAGTCTACATAGCTGATAAATTATGCCCAGCACAACAAGCTATTGTAGCCTCAAATGGACACCTCAAACAGGTATTTGTGGATCACCTGAGGTCAGCCAGAGTACTGGGAAATGTAGCCACCTCAGTTCGGAACTCAGTTTTGCAGTGGGGGTAATGGGGTCTTTCCTGACTGATTAAAAATCTAAAGATATAGCCAGGTGGTGCTAGCACATGCCTTTAATCCCAGCATTTGGGATGCAGAGGCCAGGCCAGCCTGGTCTACAGAGTGAGTTCTAAGACAGCTAGGGCTAAACAAAGAAACCCTGTCTCAAAAAAAAAAAAAAAAAAAACAAACAACAAAAAACAAAATAAACAAACAAAAAACCAAACCAACACACAAAAGCTCCCCAAAACTAAAGAACTGAAGAGCTGAGATCCTTTGTTTTTCTCCTCCTCATTGGCTCCCATCTAAAACCCCAGACAAAGCAATTATCCTGAGGATTAATCCTAATAGACTCATGTGTTTCCTCAGAGAGAATCAATGAGGACACGCCCAAAGTGCCCTTCTCTATGACCTGGTCATCTTAGAGATATTTTTTCTCAACTACAGTGTTAATAGTTGAGATAATCTAGGCTGTGCTCCAGCAACAAGCAGTGTCTGGATGTTAGTCAGAGTGCAGCTAAGATGACCCTTTTCCTTGTTAAATGTCAAAGGGCTGGAGAAGGCTCAATAGTTAAGAACACTTGCCACCACTCTTCCAGGGAACAGTGGTTGCCTTCCCAGGCCACACATGGCAGCTCACAACTCTCTGTCACTCTATTCCCAGAGACTCTGATGTCCTCTTCTGACCTGTAATGCTTTTGCATGCATGTGATGCACAGAGAAACCTAGCTGAGAAACTCTTGAGCATTTTTTGTAGATGGCATAGGCCTTTCACAATGTCAAGAGGTCAGTACCTGAGAGATTCAATGACGACTTTACATCAGAAGCCAAGGGCTGTTCCAAACAATCCTGCTCCCCCTTCTATCTCACAGCTCTTCTTTGTGCTATAAGGTAGGTTTGATCACATGACTTTCACTGACCAATGAATCCCACCAGAAGTGGGATTCAGCAACAATCACACTTAGCATGTGTCCAACAGCCACACACGATTCTTTCCCCTGGAAGTTTCCAGTTTAAGGACAATTCCCCAAATTCTGTCAGGTAGAAGAAACCTAGAAATTTGGTAACAAAAATTACCATAGAAGCAAAGTGTTTTTCTGAACTTAAAAATAAACCTGCAGTCCCTACTACTTAAGAGGTTTGAGGCAGGAAGATTACAAGGTCAAGGCCTGTTTGATTAGAGGGTTAGTGGCCTGGGAGAAGCTTAAAGAGACCTTTGTGTCAAAGCGGAAAATAAAAAGAAGACAGGGTAGAAGCGGGGGCAGGGTGGTGTAAGTATGGCTTGGTGGCAGAGCATTTGCCTCCGATGTGCAAGGTCCTGAGTTCAAGGCCCAGCACCACCAAAGGGAAGTAGACATGTACACTGTAAAACATCTGAAAGTTAAATAGAAGGCCCCACCTGCATCAGCCTCTGGCCAGCAAGGCCATCTTTTCCTACTCTCTCAGTGCAGGAGCATCGCCATGTTCTTCTATGTTGAGTAAGCTCTCCTCGGTGTGTGTGTGTGTGTGTGTGTGTGTGTGTGTGTGTGTGTGTGTGTGTGTGTGTTGTTTTCTCTCCTGGTCTTCCCACCTGGCTATGGATTCTGTTTCCCCTTCTGAAAACCTCACAAGTAGAATCCTTACCACAAGTCTAAAATGCAGACACCTTGCTAGAGGAGACCATTTTCTAAGTTTTGTCATAGTAAGTATTATTGTGATAAGGGACAAGGCACCATATTTTTTTCCAATTGCTGCTGTCTGCTCCTGGAAGACTCCTCAGAAACAGAGTTCTTTGTTCAAAGGCTGTGACTTGTTTAAGATATGCATGAAAACCACATTTCACAAAGATCACTTATAAATTGACCTTCCTAAAGGTACTACCGAAAGCTAGATCTTACATTCAGGGACCCATGCTTTGTGGTTTAGATTGGTACCTTTCAAAAGATTATTATTTTTAAATTTTTGCGTGTGTGTTTGCCTTTGTGTGTGTGCCTGTGTGTGTGTGCATGTGTGCATGCGTGCGTGTGTGACTGTGTGTGTGTGTATGTGTGTATGTGTATATGTATACCTTAGTATGGGTGCCCATGGAGACCAGAAGGGGGTGTCAGATCCCCTGGAGCTGGAGTATCAGACAGTTGTGAGCTGCTCAGTGTGGTGTTTACCTTTGAGCCATCTCTGCAGCTCTCTAGGTTTGGAATTTTTGATGGTGGAGAAATGGACTTCATTAGGACACATGACCACATGGCTCTCCTCAGGGTGAGTGTTTTCAATCCTTGGTCTATTCAATAATCAAGACGTTTGTTTTCTCATTATTTTTAAGACCTTTCTAACAGATTAATGATATACTCTTGTCATGCATCTTGGAGATCTGCCTTATGAATTTTGCTTCTTGCCTATAAGATTCATATGTGAATACATTTTATAGAACTCTTTGAACTTATGTTCTTTGTTAAAACACACGTTTTGTTCCTCAAGTTCAGACATTTATATTTCCTTCTTCTTTTATAACTTGCATTTTACTTCAAAACATCTGCCAGAATTTTTACTATCTGCTGAAAAGGAAGATGCTCCATTGTGGATATGAAAGGTCCCCAAAGGCAGCTGTATTAAAGGGGTGGTCCATAGCTCATGGAGCTGTGGGAGCCGGCAGGACATTTGGGAGGAGAAGGAGGAGGAGGGGGAGCAAGAGGAGGAGGAGGAAGAGGAAGAGGAGCCTGTTGAGAGGAAGTGACGTCACTCAGAGCCCTCCCTGAGCAGATAATGCTTTTTTTGTCTTCCACTGGCAGTGAGAAGGCAGCCTGTCCCACCTGGTTTTCTCCCTACATTGTCTTGCCCTGCTGTGAATTTATAAACTAGTTTTGTGGAAATTTGACATGTCATAGTTTTGCTAATGATTTTCCATAATAATGAATATTGTGATTCTGTTTCTGTAAATATTTTTCTTGGGTCCTTGGTAGGTTTTACAGTCGATTATAAATACTTTTGTTAAAATTACTCGTGGGAAGTCTGTATTTTCTGTTACTCTTGGAAATATAAGGGAAAGATACTGATGTCTACATTCATTTTTACCTAGCTATCTCTGACCCGTATTGTTAGCTGCAATAATTATATGTCTATTGCCGTCTCTCCTGAGGCAGGCAGACCACCATGCAGAATATGCTTTCATTTCATATTTTCTCATGTAGCTTCTTTATTTTCTGGAATTGTTGGAGTGGTGATAGAAAGAGGCCATTGTTTCCAATTTTGTTAGAAATGGCTTGGGAATTTTCATCATTCATGATTGAGTTCTACGTGTTTATTGTACCTAGGAAGTAAGCTTTTGTTGCTACTTTATCTACATGCTTCTTGAAGCTGTTTTTGAAATAAATATATTTTTCCCCTTTAGATATCTTGACTTAATTGACTGTATTACCTTAACTTCTAAGATTGAGCCATCCTTGCTTTCTTGGAATAATTACTGGTTGGCCTTTTCTAAATTGTATCCTATTTCTGTTTTAATTTAGATTTCTAAATTTGTTCTTACCATTTTCTATACAAATTAGTCTTGGTATTCCTCAAACATACATATTTTCGGTTTGTTCCCTTTCTCCTTCCAATATACATGCATTTGAATTTTCTTTGATGGGTACTTTTATGTTTTTAATTTTTATTATTAAGTTGATATAAATAAAATAATGAAAATTCACTCAAAGTAAGGTTAGTTTCAACAGGTCTACATGGCCTTTCTTTCTTCTCTGTAGGAAACCAAATCGTTAATGCCATCAAATGTTATGATTTAAGTTCTTTGCAACCTGTCTGTCTGTACATCTGTGACGTTTGCATCTTAGAATCATTTTGTCTTATAAAAATAGAATCCTGTTGTTGCTGGACATACTTAAGCCAATAAAACACTGTGACTATCCCTCCGGGCAAGTAAATGGCACAAAACATGCATCCAGAAAAACAATCATTTCTCATATCTGTCCACGGAAAACTGGATCTGTACATTCCTTTCTGAAAGACTGTTTCTAGTTCTCTTTCTTAGATAATACCACACACACACATATACACAAACACCAAAGACACACACTGGAGGCTTAAAGTGCAGAGTGACTCTCAAGTGTTTAAGGTTAAGAGGAAACATGACTTGACTCATGTCTGTTGAGGGGAAGTGACGTCACTCAGAGCCCTCCCTGAGCAGATAATGCCAACCCAGCACTTTTGTCTTCCACTGGCAGTGAGAAGGCAGCCTGTCCCACCTGGTTCTCTCCCTACATTGTCTTGCCCTGCTGTGAATTTATAAACTAGTTTTGTGGAGATTTGACATGTCATAGTTTTGTTAATGATTTTCTGTAATAATGAATACTGTGATTCTGTTTCTGTAAATCTATAGGCCTTGCTCCACTCTCTGCTGAGAGCACCAGGCTACAGAGAAGCTTGTGCTCCATACAAGGGCAGCCAGCTCCCTTGTGGTGTCTTAGAATGTTTCTTGTCTTCATTTTTCTTGCTTCTTTTACTAATTTTTGTTTCTTCATTTTTTTCTTTATCCTTCCTGTGTAGAAGGCAATTTTATATTCCTATGTGTGTGAATAGTCACACTGGTCATTGTCACCTTCTGCAATCTTGACTGGAATCCTGATGCATGTCCTGAACTTTTCATACCCATTTCCTCCCCTGTCTGTCTGTCTGTCTGTCTGTCTTCCCCCTGCCTGCTCCATCTCTTTCCTTCAGGTTCTTTTTTTCTCACCTCCTTTGACTTTCCCTGTGTTTTCTCAGGTCACATGAGTTTGGACTCCACTTTCTTGGTAAGGTTCAGCTGCCCTCTTCTGGGTTTCACTGAGGTTTATAGCAGGCAGATGATCTTTCTGAGCTGAGAAAACATTTGTTGTGCCCATACAGTGATGTCCTTTCAAGATGCTTCATGCTGTCATTATTCCTTATGGGAATACAATAATGAAAAGAAAGAAAAGAAAAAAAAAGAGAAAAGAAAAGGAAGGAAGGTAGGAAAGAAGGAAGGAAGGAAGGAAGGAAGGAAGGAAGGAAGGAAGGAAGGAAAGAAGGAGCCTCAGCTCAAAGTCTCTGTTGTTCTAAAAAGGAGCTGGGACTAGAAGGGGGAGGTGCTAAGGAATGCAGGTGCAGTCCCCTCCTCAGTTACCAAGGATGCCATTGCTATGACTCTGTCTACCATGCCCACATCTCTTGATCAAGCAGGCAGAGCAAACATAGTGCTCCAGAGTGCTGTTCTCAGCTTGCATGGCTGACAGCCACTTATACCCCTGCCTCTGCTCTGAGTGGCACAACCCTCACTGCTGTGGATACTGCAGCTCACGTTCAGCCTCATCACCTGTGGCATTTTCCCACGAAGGACAGCTGCCCTGCCTTCTCTTCTCATGTTCTGGATGGTATCTAAGGGGACTCTCCACTTTGGGCAGATGGACTCCCTCTCATGTATCTGTATGTGAGTATATGTATATGAGGGCACATATGTATATAAGCACACATGTATGTGGCATATGAGACAGAAAGTGTACTTGCATGCCCTTGCAATTATGTGCCTACAGATGCCCAAAGTTGATGTCAGGTTCTTCTTCAATCTCTTCTATCTTATTTGTTGAGGCAGGGTCTCTCAATCAACCGCAGAGCTTGCTGATATAACTAGTATTGTTAGCAGCTTGCTTTGGGGGTCCCCTGCCTTTACTTTCTGAGGCTGGAATGACAGGTGAGCATTTGCATGGGTACTTGGGATCCACATTTTAGCCCTGATGCTTCTGTGACAAGCACTTTATTCTGTGAGCTGCCTACCCCAAGACTCTTCCAGCCACTCTCTTAATCCATCTGAATTTTTAGTCATTCTGTGGTGGCTTTAGTGCTTTCAAAGCCACTTTGTCTATATTTTTATGGGCAAAAATCGTTAAATATTTTAGAGAGTGCTGGTTGGTGGTAATATACTATTTTCAAAACAGGAGTAGAGACAGAGACTGGTTACATATAGATTACAATCCCGACACAGATTTTATTAAGTCATAAGATTAAAATAGTGGAACACTGGAGGCACCCAGAACATATTGGACAAATGACAAGTACAAACTGTTTTCTACCTGCTTACCTCTGCCCTTTCCCCTTTGTCCTACTGAGAAGGAAGGCAGACTATGCATCTATTGATGTGGAAGGCAGGATGTCAGCCTGGCAAATGCATAGGTGTCCAAGGCCCAGATTCCGATCCTCAAACTGGCAATTCTGCTGGTGGCAGAAACCCAGAGGAAGTCACCATGCTCAGGGGATCTGTTATGGAACTTGCTTGAAGAATGACAATAACTGCAGGAGTGAACATGGAAAGCACAAATTAAACCATTCTTGGTTTTAACATTCAAAAGTTTGGAGCCTACAGCACTCAGTTTTGTCTAAATAAGGGATAAATACAGCTCATCCTGTGGGTAAGTGCTGGGAATAAAGAACTAAGCAGGCTGATGGTCAGCCAGCATCCGATAAGAGAATCCATGTTTTTAAAGATACGGCCTTGTAGCTCTTACAGGCAGCAGTTAGATAAAAGGAAGGATGGGAAACTAGACCTGTTCCCAGGGGATCGTGATGACAACGTAACAGATGACTCCAGATGACAGAGAGAGAGCAGGGATGGGAAGAAATTATATTAACAAACTGTTGTTGATGCTTATAATGCGATTTAAGCAACCAAATAACCAAGCCTGAAAGACCAAGCGTTTTTCAAGATGATTTAGAAGGACCTTTGCATGGAGGATGTCAAGAGCTGATCTTATGTCTCCTTTCATTTCAGGGACGGCTTCTTGGCATCCGCTACTGCAGCATGTCACATGTCATCACGGAAGCATTTTAACATGTGGCCAAAATTTATGTACACACCTCAAAACACGGCATTATTCAGGTACAGTTCCTATGTATGGCTGTTGCCAATTTGGATTAGAGTTACAATTAAAAAAATATCAATATTGTTCGTCATCCTTTGCTGAACTGGGACAAGTAGGTTCTCAGGGCCTGTGGTCTGGCCAGACATGGCCAAAGTGTTAACAGCTCTTAGAATGGAAGCAGGGAGATTTGAGAAGCCTGTGCAGGGCAGGTAGCCTGGGTCCTGGGTCTTGTCCCTTACCGTGGCAGTGCCAGTACCAGTGGGCAGTCATGGTGGTGGCAAGAGTCTGAACAGCCACATGGGTTGGAGGTCCATTGGTCAATGTTTAGAGAGAGAAAACTTCACCCACTGCTACAACTCAGTCAAACAGCCACTCTCAGATGATTCTTGGTGAAATAACTTGTGTACTTTATTTCATATGTTTAGGGACTTTATAAACATTGAGGAGTAGGCCAGGGGTAGGCACTTCCCATTGGCTCAGTTTGTGGTGGCAGTGATGCTCTATTTGCATGGGGAAGGACTCTAGGTGTTTTCCCTATGTGACTGATTGACGTGTTCTGGAGCAGGTAGAGTTAGGCAGGAAGCTGGCCCCACTCCCACTGTTCTCACTTCTGAGATTCATGGGCTTTGAGCTTATTCGACTTTACCAGTTCTTCTGTCTGATGGCCCAGTCCACTTGCCACACAAATGTCAGTTTAAAACATCTAATATATAGGGCTGGGGAGATGACTCAATGGTCCAAGCATGAGGAGTTCAGATTTTCAGGACCCACGTAAAAGAGAAGGTGGAGGGGTCCACTTAAAATCCCACTACTCGGGGGTGGAGATGGAAGGAGCAGGGCAAACGATCTATCTAAACTAGCTAAGCCAGCAGGATCTGGGTTCAGCCAGAGATTCCACCTGTAAGCAATATAAAGGATGACTAAGGAAGACATTTGATATCAACCTCTGGCTTTCAACGGCATGCATGCACATGCATGTACACACTTTGCACGTGTGTACTTGCATGTAGAAACACATAGACATATGTCCCTGAACACCATATACATAGATGTTTGCAAAAAAAAAATTCCAATAGTCTTTTCAAAGAGAATTTTAGGGAACTTGCAACAACCCACAGTGTTCCTCTCACTTTCAATCAGGCCACAAAGTAACAAAGAGCACTTAAGTTAAAAATAGATTCATCTTCATTTTTTTTTTTTAATTCAGGCGTGAAACCAGAATACTGAGTGCTGCCTTCTAGCTGATGCTTTTTTGTTTTTAGAGCTGGTTATAGAATTGTGTCTCATCCATAAACAGGATGGGCATTTGTACTCTGGATGTCCTTTCAGTATCTTTGGGAAGGTTCCTTCCCCTTACTTAGAAGTCAGGCTTTGATTTGCCACCCACATCTATTGTCAACAATCCTGAAAATGACATAGACACGCTATTTTTAATATATTCTGAAGCTTTATTACATTCTTCTCTGTTACCAAATTTAATCTCTTTAAGAGGCCACGCTCCCAGCACTCTGCTATGGAAAGGCCAGTTGTTTACCTGTAAGGTTCTTATGCTTGGCAGGACTAGGGAACTCCTTGTTGTGGGACCATCATTAATTGTGGGACATAGAGTATTATCCCTGGCTGCCACTCACTAGACCCCAGCAGCACCACCCAACCCAGGAGTGACAACAAAAATGCCAACAGCTGTTGCCAACTGCACACCAGAAGGACACACTCTCCCTTGGTTGAGACTCCTAGGCTAACTTTGAAGCTTTTGGAACACACTGGAGGAACACACTGGAGGAACACACTGGATCACACATGTTCTCTATCCATCACACATGTCCTCTACCCATCCCTGCATGTGAGTTCACGATACAAGAGTAGCACAGAATTCCTATGTACTGTTTGCCTAGGGTTATTGATTACTGACATTTTGACCATTTGAGTTTCTGTTCTTGTCATAGTTATGCAAGCACACATAATACACAAAAATTCACATGCATGTCTGAATACACATGCATTATACACAAACACATTTTTGATTGTTTCTTCATGAGACAAACTTACCTCCTGTATGAGTATACATACCGCTTGTATGTAGCCCAGGCTAGACTTAAACTTACTCTGTAAGCCAGGTTGCTGGGAAACTTGCAGCAGTCCCCTTGTGGAACAACAAGGAAGAATCACCTTTTCTGGTTTTATTTTTCTTGAGCAAACTGAAATGTTTCCATCATTCCACTTTCTTCAAGGCACATTTCTCCAATGTAAGAAAATTCCGTTATACAATGTTATAGTTGGGGTGTAACATGCCCCCACAGCCAGCACTGTTTGGGGAGGTGATGCAACCTTTGGGAAGTGGTTTTGGAGGCAGTGGGCTTTTGGGTGTGGTGGATGGGCCTTAAGGTTCTCTTCCTTGATATATTGCCAATCCACTTACTGTTTCTGGTTTGTTTGTTTGTTTGCTTGTTTTTAATAAGGAAGTGGCCAATGTTCTTGTCACCATGGAGTAGCTTGCAGCCCTGGCTTTCCCTCCATGATGGACTTTATCCCTCTTGCAACTCAAGGAGAGGTAATTGATAAACACTATTAGCATAATTATCAAAACAGGGACTTTCACACCAATACACAATCCATTCCAGCCTCCCATGGTTTCCCTGATGTTTTAGAGTTTATGTATTCTCCCAGAAGTGGGTCCAGCACCCCAATGGTGGCCTGACATATTTCTAAAGAGTTCCCAGATGGACCACCCCTAGTCTTCATGACGTGAATGCTTCTGAAGAGTGCATGTGAGTTATTTTGACATAATTGATCTTCCTGTGATACTTTCTGAACATACTATTCTATCTTTGCGTTTTTCACAGGAGCCTTGCAGATGGGGTATACCTCAGTGTCAGCCGCTCCCGGCAGGGGACACATGAAATCACTTTGTCCCATCACTGGTGGTGCTAAATGACTACCTGCTGGAATGGTGCCTTCCAGAGTCTCTATTGCAAACAGAACTTTTCCAAGTGTAAAAAATAATTGTTGGGGAAATAGAGTCAATGCCAGCATCTTATTCCTCATCAGAATCTCAGCCCTCAGTTTTGGGATCTATTGGAGCCTGAGCCATGGATTAGTGGGATGGTTGTAAACCGCCTGTGTTACTCTCCATAGCATCTAACTGTGAGGGAAAGTTTTCCTTTCTCCCCATTTACACATTTATTCATTTCTCTGAGTACAGGCTTGTGGATTCTTCTTTTAATCAATGAGTTTTAATTTAACACTATCATCATTTATTTTGTGGCTCAGATTGTCCTGGGTTTGGCCAATAGGAGACCCTCCAAGCTGGCTCTGGGTTGTGTTTCTGCCATTTCCCAAATACTTCTTGATTTTTCTGGCAGGAAAAAGCATTCCAGGCTCATCTTTCTCTACTTTTTCCCTGGAAGCAGCCTGTGGCCTAAAGAACTCTGATTCTTTCAAGTGAGAAAGAACACTTAAAAACCTCTTTCTGTAGGCTGTGTGTGGTTGGTGACAATTTTGAAAGAACTGGAGCAAGAAGTTAGGTAGGCTCCTATTATAAGCCTCCAGAAAAGTCAACAGCATTTAATAAACAATAGAGGAGTTTAGGAAACTGTTCTCTCTTGAAGTTGCTTGAATTGAATGGATTTCCACCTGGAAATGACAGGATCAGGCAACTGTGGCTTTGGAATGGCTGCAAAAGTCCTTAGTCTAGAGCCAGCCACCTACTACGCTGGGAGTAGGAGCCCAGTGATGGTCACAGAAATGACAAAGAGCAAAGCGTCTTGAGTCTGGACTTGGCTTGGAAGCCCTGGATCTTGGCACAGTACTGACTTCTTAGGGATCTCAGACTGTGAAGGATTGGTCCCAAAAGAAGCCTGCCCTTCACTAATTGCATTCGATTGCATGAGATATTGCAGGGTCTGCTACGAGTTCTTGGCTTCAGAACACAAGCTAGTGAGTTCCAGGATTAGCTGGCAGCTGGAGAAAGAAAGAAAAGAAAGAAAGAAAGGGAAAGAAAAAAAAAAAGCACCTTCAATCATTTGAAGAGTCAGCACCACAGTGGTTCCTGAGCTCTTGGCCCAGGGTCTAGGCTGAGGCTCACGTGGAGTGGAAGCATCACCTAGTTAAAGTGTTGGCAGGCTCTAGGAGACATCTTCTCCTGTTGTCTGGTTTTGATTGCAGTAGTTTGGGAAGCTGGCAAGTAGTTTGGTTTTGTTCTGAATACATTGGCCCAGAGCCTAAGCTATTCTTTCTTTTGAGCCATCAGAACTTGGACCAACCAGTTAGTTCATTGAGATAATGTATGAACCCCAGAAACCTCAATCAAAAAATATTAAGCATACAATGTTGGCATTTGATCTGATTATTAAAGCCACTCTTACAAACGACAAAACCAGCAGATAAGTGTCTATTTTGAAGGCTCCAGTAGCAGAAGCCGCTTATGCTTTTAAGGCCACACCAAGTTGCTACTTCAGGTGGGAAGGCTGGGGTTTATAGGAGATTTACCATAAGCCCTTTTTACTAAGTTGGGAGGGATGTAATGTTACCCCACTTTATAAACATGTCCAGAGACACATTCCTGTAACTCCCTGGGAGAAATACCTATCTCACCAGGTACCCAGTTGAAACACTGGCTCTTCTTATGAGGAAGTTCCTTGATAATTTCACTCCAATGAAAGATACTGAATTAAGCCCAAAGGAACATCTTTTCTCATGCCTTGAGAATGTTTTAAATGTCAATGAAGATGTGTAGTGACCACAATCAAGTTAACCACAGACCTGTGTTAGCCTAACAATGTAAACATTTGTTGTGAGCAGTGAATGTTGATGTTCATGTACAAAACAAACAAGAAACAAAAAGTAGTATGTAGCTCCATGAGTGATGTTCTCATTGTTTTGTTAACAGGAAAAAGGTCTCAAGGTCCTGCCAACAAACCAGATGCACACTTGTTGGGTAAATGAACATTTGGAAAAAGAGAATAAAATTCTAAATATTCTGAAACTGAGAAATAATTATTGTGTTGATACATTCTCAGATTGAAATCTATTTTATTGTTATTTTTTCCTTTATTTAAAATGCCCAATCAGAAAAAAATAATTAACAACCTGTATCATTCCAAGGATGTCCCAGAGATCTCAAAAAAAACAAAACAAAACAAAACAAAACAAAAAACCCATGCTGGAATCCACAATGTAGCTACTAACATAATTGCCACACCCATACAGACATTCTTCATTATATGAAGTTGATATCAACTCTCTGGCCACGTTACAGATGACTTCAATGAATTACAATATTTTCTCCATGACCAATACAGGATATGCTTGAGCCTTAAAAAGAGACAAAATGTCAACAAAGCAATTGTCTGATGGTGTTGTAAGTCCATGATTTCATTTGTATTTAATTCAAAGTAACCAGACAACTGGCAAAGGTATAAAAATTCCCTTAGGACTACAGAATTTTCTATAGTTGCCTAAAAAGTTTTTATGTTCCATGAATATTGAATATCTTTGGCAGTAACCTAGAATCTGTTTTTCAAGCAAAACATGGGGGTAAACAAGGCTGTGTGGCCATTCACTGTTCACTGATATGCTAATCTGATAAGCATGGATGTCAGACAACTCAAAAGCCAGTGGTCATAAGTGGACTCTTCTGAGATGTCAGGTGGTTGACTTAGTACACTAGTATCCTGGGAAGATAATATGACACAATAGAGCAAGTGGTGTCTTGAGGGGGAGGGAGAGTAACCTATGAGTTATCTGCTGACTACTGAAACAGCAAAGGGTAGGGCAGTCAGCTACTTTAGTAATTCTTACCCCCCCCTTGGGAAACTAGACAGTTCCTCACCTTATTACAAAGTGAAGCATGATTGTAGTGCCAGGGGCTTGAGATCATGTCTGCCATGCGTTGTCCCTTTTCTCCATGTGTTCTTCATGTAAAAAGAGAATTGGATATGGGGGAGAGCCAGAAAATAACGATATACACCTTAGCAAACTTCCCTATGCTGTCAATGGGTTGATTCAGTAAGAGGCTCTTTCTCCTTCAATCTGAGTCTAGGTCAACTGGCTGGCACTTCAAAACAACTCAGTGGTGACTCAGGGAGCTGAGCAGCCTTGATCTTGTATGCCCTTCCTACTACAGTTGTGCTAGCATCAACCATGAGTTAATGAGAAGACACGGGTGAGGAAGACACGCACGTGTGGAGGATATGGAGTGAGAGTGGAAAAGGCATGTGATTTTAGTTGCTTCAGTGTGGAGGTGACAAACGTCACCTTTACTTACATTCCAGTAGACAGAGTGACCTGGCTGTTTCTCCTATAAAGGTTGGTGGAGCACATGAGCTTCACATGCCCAGAGGTGATCATGAGCAGTCTCTGCCATTGTGGCAACAAGGATTAATTATTAGAGTCTTTGTTGCTGTTCATGTTGAGATCGAGGACTTTGCTGCCACACTCCTCAGGAATATAAGAGGTGTTGGTGAGCCATGCACGAACAGCAAGCACACTATGACTGAGTTTCTCCTAGTCTGCGTGTCTATGGAAAACATTTTACTGAAGAATTAGATTAGTCACCTTTCTGTTGTGATTTGGGCCAAGCTGAGCCTTTCTGCTGGTGGCCCTGCTCCTTGACACTGGTGGAAATCCTGAGCAGGGCAGAAAGAAGAAATCTTGTCAGAAACGACAGAAAAGGGATAAGGCTTGCTAAGGAATGTGTCTAGCATTGACAACACTGGAAGATGACACCATTGGGTTTCTGGAATCTTCAAAAAATATTTTCTTGGGCAACATACAGCAGTGTTAATCATAAAAGAAAGTGATTGATAAATGGGATTAGTTTAAGTTAAAAACTGTGTTTCTATGTGTGACAAGAACTCTATATGGAAAACCCTTAGAGAGTTTCCACATGTTAGTTAAATATGGCTGTCAAGCAACTACAAAGTGGGTTGAAGATTTTTTATCAATGCAATGCAGAAGAGATGATTCAAATGACCATCAGAAGGTTCCATAAATAAGAGTTGATTCAAATGACCCTCACCTGCACTGGCCATCTGGGAGGCAGAAGAAACAGTAACAGTGCAGATGAAGGTAGGGATGAGCTGGTGACTGCTAAGGGCAGCGAGGTCCAGCCCTTTGGACAGCTGTTGGGCAGTGTATACATAAACTTAAAAATTATGTGCTGTGATCAGCAGTTAAGCTTATTAGAATCTGTCCATACATGCATATAAACAGGCACTCATAAACTTCATAAAAGACTTGTACAAAGATTTCATAGCAGTGTTATCTGTAGTAGAAACAAAAATGGGTATCGCTAGTCAACTGGAGAATGGGACAACCTTCAAAATGAATGGGCTAAACTGCCCCAAACAATAAAAGCAAGTCACAGAAACGTCATAGTGGGGGGCAGGGAGTAAGATAAGCCCCACACCACAGGACAGGCTGAATGATTCTACTTGTATAACTTCAGAAATGGCCATTTTCTGTTCCCTGTGCTCGTGGTTGATGAAGGTCGTTTTGTCAGCCAGGTAGAAAGCTGGCAGACATCCTACTGTTTTATGATGCGGAGGCTGACTGCCTGGGAAGATCCACTTTGAAAAAGTCTCACCACAGCCTGTGCTTATGATCTGTGTATATTTCAGTATCTAATTACTGTGTTAATGTGAATTCTGAAAACATGTGATCAAGCAAGCATGTGAGGAATTTCACGAAAAGCAAGCTGTGCGTGTAAGTTTGCTGTTCATGCTTCTAAAGTCGCCAAGAGCACTGGCGACTCTTGGTTGGAGACCAAGGCATTTCATGTCTTTTCATAAGACCCCATGTCTGTCACCACTGTGTGACTGAGGGCATGAATCTCGGTGGCTTCTGGATACCCGTGGCTTATGTTGTATGTCATTACATTTTATTCACAGTTTATTGTTGTCTATCCCTCAATATCCTCTTTGTGTGTGTGTATGTGAGCACACACATGTGTGCTCACTTGCATTTGTGAAGTGCAGATGTCCACACTGAGTGCCTTCCTCAAGCACTCTACAATTTATTTTTAATTTTCTATTGTTTGAGAATTTTTAAACACATATGTTTTGATCAAATTACTCCCCAATCTCTCCCCTCGAATTCTCCGATGTTGCCTCCCTATCACTTTCCCTCCCAATGTCATGTGACCTTTTTGTAAACCCACTGGTTCTAGGTCATGTTTCCAGTATACGCATGGGTTATTTTTAAGACAGCCTTTCCCTGGGAGCTCACCAATTCTGCTAGACTAGTTGGCCAGTAAGTTCCAGGATCTTTCTGGCAACTGCAGTTGGGCTGTCCCTGGTGTATCAGAAGTGAAGGCAGCAGGGAATTCTACACATACGTACTAATGAAGGGTCTGCATCCTTGAAAGACCTGAGGTTGTTATAATATCACTTGTGTTGCAGTTCTGATACTATTCTACTTGGGAGCTTCAAGAGAATCATAGGAGGAAAAACTCTAGAAAGGAGATCTGATCTACCATAATTTGGGAGACAAGTGGTTCACTTTGATTCATGAATATACTACCTAATTCATAAATGTTCATACAAATTCTTTAAAATCTCTACCATTGAACCCAGTGGCCTGGGCTCTCACCTTTGGGCAACCCAGTCCAGTATCTTTTTAGAGGCTTTGCTTTGCTTTGCTTTGCTTTGCTTTGCTTTGCTAAGTGGACCTCTACTCAGACTGTCTACTTCCTCTACTTTCCTTCAATAAGACAAGACCCCAGGCACTCCCACAGCATCTTGAGGAATTTGTTATCCCCGAAGCTCTAAAGGGCCTCAGCTGCCACAGGCTGACCAAAAACTTGCTGACTCTGGACATTGGTTAAACAGTAAATTGAAGCCTTATCCCTACCACTACCAACAAAGAACCAAAAAAATATCACAGACTAATGTGTTCTTGGAGATAGGAATTCTAAAGTACTTAAAGCCTTGCCAGTTTGGGTGTGTCTATGGGCTGGGAGAGTAATCCGTGCTTTCTTAGGTGTTTTATGACCCTCAGCCCTTTACCAAAGCTCACAGTAGAAGAACAGCCAGGCCGTTCTGTCACACTCTGAGCATGTATTAATGATATCTGCTCCTTAGGTACCAGGGAATGTCTGGTTATTTTGAACATCGATCTTGTTTCTTATTTTTATATCGTCTTTTTAAAGTAGCTGTTTGATATGTGCAAGAAAAACAACAAACAAACAAACAAAAAACCCTGTACCTAACACACATACTACCAGTAGTGTTTGATCATATAAAAACTAGCCTTAATGTAAGCCATAGTGCTACACAAACTTTTCCCTGTGTGCACTTTCTGTCCCATGAATCCTCTCCTTGCTACAGAAGATCATCTCTTTAAATGGAAAGAAAATGGAATTGTAAAGTATGGTTTTATTAGAAACGTATGCATGCTTGACAGTATATTATTTAGCTCTGCTTATTCTTAGGTCTGTAAAAATGATATGGCTCTGTGCAGCCTTCCGGGACCAGATTTTTTTTCACTCCCCATTCCATTTCTAGACCAGCCTCTGGTATAAGTAGCTTCAGTCCAGTCATTTTATTTCCACAATATTCCACAGTGTGAATATGCATCCATTTATGTGTCCCATTTCTGGCCACAGATGTCTGAGAGCTTGTTTCCAGATTTCTTGTTATAAGCAGGGCTTTGGTGGACATTCATTTACAAGTCTCTGGCATACCCATGTCAAGTCCCATGGTCCTTGTGCAGGGAGATGATTGCTGTGCTGTGGGACCCTCTAACTGTTCTTCTCATCTACTTAGTACCCTTCTGGTCCTCCTTCTTTCTCTTTTCCTTTCTTTCCCCTATCTTCCTCCTATCCCCCAGAGGCCACTTGAGTGGCCATGACTCTCCTCAACATGCTCTCTGTCCAAGATTGTTCTTCTCTGCAGTTCTGGTCTGGCATCTTGTGAGTGCTCTAGCAGACATAATTTTGTCTGTTCTGTTTCCAAGCCTTCTCCTTCCCCCTCCCTCTCTGGCTTCCAGGAGGCCAGTGCTGTGGACTAGCCCGGTAACTTTGTCATGCGTGCCAAGATGCAAGCACAACTTGCAGAGAAAGAGTTAACTGTGAATGGTGGTCAGAGAACATGCTGATATGGTGGATAGCCTTGTGACAATTCTGTTGTTGCAGGCGTCCTGGATGAGAGTCATGCAAATCACCTTTCTTGTGCACATTAGAGAATTTTTGGTTCTGCTGATGACATAAAAAATAAACATAGTAACAACAAGATGAAGATGGTGGTGGTGATGCTGGTGCTGGTGCTGGTGCTGGTGGTGATGATGATAACAGTAAGCCAGGGTACAGCTTTTGCTAATGGCCATTCCTAGTCTCATGCCTTTTAGCCTATGAACTTTTAACCTAACAGCAGTCTCATGGGGCAGACACTCCCATGTTCTCCTTGGCTCTGGTCTATTGAGAGCTTAATAATCTGTTCAAGGTGACTTGGTTTCTCTTGAAAGAGCCAGGCTTCATTCCTCTTTCTCTACCATCTGTATTTCCTCTTAGGACCTCAGTCTACCCCTTATGCATCCCTGACCATATGTGACCATCAAGATTCCCTGCAACTGCAAGGACCCAAAGAACCTGAGATACAGAAATTGCTTACAAAATTGTTAGAGTCTATGAGCTGGAGAATTTAACCTTTAGCTAGAGAAGTTCTGCAGAGCATGGAGTATGTCAGTCAGAGGAGAGGGCACAGCTCTATTTAACCCATGATTCTTGGGATAGTGAGAAGGATACGAAGTGCTGGTGCTACACTCTCGAGAACCTGGACATGGGCCCAAGGTCCTCCCTCCAGCTTCAGGACCCTGATCTTGGGGGATAGTTTTAAGATCTCCAGTTTTCCTACTTTGAGTTGAACTCCCATGTCCCAAGCACACAAAGATAAAACAACTTGATGTAATCTGTTCTTCCCATACTAGGGTGGACACAGGTGTTGTCCCTCTACCTTAGATATGTTTGCAGGACTATTTTCTTTCTAAATGACAGCCATGAATGTCAGGAGACAAAAGGGAGAACAAGGCAGGGAAAGGGAAGAAAAGAGAAGACAAGAGAAAAGAAGAGAATGAAGAAGAGAAGAGAGAAGAAAAGGGAAGAGAAGAGAGAAAGGGAGAGGAGAGGGGAGAGAAGAATAGGAGAGGGAAGGGGAAAGAGGAGGGGAGGATAGGAGGGAAGAGAAGGGGAGAGGGGAGAAGAGGGAGGAGATGAGATGCAGACTAGCTTGTATTTATGGACTTCCATTGCTGTGACAAAACACCTGACAGAAACAAGTTACAGAAGTAAGGATTTGGCTCAGAATTTCAGAGGGCCCAGTCACAGTTGGCTGGTTTCTTGATGAAAGCCTGCAGTGAGGCTGGGCATGATATCAGGGAGTGTGTGCCTGAGGCAAGATGCTCACCTCATGGTGGACAGGAAGCAGAGAGAAAGAGAGAGAGGGGGTGGGCAAGATGAGCCCAGGATAAAATGGAGTCCCTAATAATAGCCATCAGAGGCCCCTTTCCTCTAGCTTGTCCCCACTTACTGAAATTTCCACCACTTCCCAAATGAATGCCACCAGCTGGGGGAACAAACCATCCCAATGCAATCCTTCGTGGGGGAGAACTCTTTATATCCAACTGTAACTATTCAAGGACAACTTTAAACTGTTAGCTGCAGATATGGCTACAGCTCATAAAGTTCATGAAGGTCCTGTCACTACTGAGCCTGAACATGGAGGAAAAGTCCACCATCTCAGCCCAAATCATCAGGATTCTCTGCTCTATATGCATGCGACCGTAGCCCTTAACCAATGGCTTTAATACTCCGTTGCGGGAGGCATGTAGTTTCTAGACAATTTGAAAAGAAGGAAAGCATAACAATAAAAAGGACAAGGACGAAGCTGCCATGGCTGTGTTCTTTGGTTGAGCACATGGGGAGTAATGACATTCACCAGAAGTCCCTGGTCTCGTGTTGAAGAACAGCTTGGGTGTGTGGAGGGGCGCTTTCCTGATTCACTGGGGTCTTTGATAGAGGCACAATCATAATGCCCCCTGCTCTTTTTCAGCTCCCTGAAAAGGTATCCTTAGACATTAGTCTTGTCATGAGTTCACTGAAGCTGGCACCCAGCATCTTTATGTGATAGCTATGATGGTTTTTGGATGACTTCACTCCCCACCCCCTAATTTCCACTAGGTTCAGTTTCATATTAATCTTTTCTAATATTTTGGATGTATGATTATCTGGCTCTCTGTTTCCAATTGCCCATTAGCATGGCAGAGGGGACCCTGTTTTATTAACAGCAGGCCATCATTGAGATGGGGCCCAGGCTGCCTGTCCAGACTGTGCCCAAATGATCTTCCCATCTCTTAGGGAGTTCACATCACATTACATTTCTGTGCCCACTAAGCTTTTAGCAACTGGATGTCTCTGGTCTCCTGATTTTTAATGCAGCCAGCTCAAACCATCATAATCCTTGCGAGTCATCTGTGATGTATTTCTTGGAACCCATAGCTCCATGACATTCTGAACTTCCTGCTCAGGACGAGATGGCAAAAGTCATTAAACACTAGCAGTAAGGGTATTTTCACTGTAATAAAGTGTTAATTACTTCCACATGCTAATCGGGTTGGGGGAGGGGGCTTTTGCTATTGTTACTCAGCCTAAAATAATTTCCACGTGGTAATTTTCCAGGATATCAGAAACTGAATAATTATGCACTAATTAAGAAAGTAGGGCCTGCTCTAGGAGTTAAGACTGCATTAATTTTAATGTTTTTACAGTCCTTTAATTGGGGAAAGGGTTGTAAATTGGGAGCCTATGCTCTGTTCCTCCTTAAGCAGGCCTGCCTCTGCAATCTGCCTTCTATATACAGCAACCCAAGGTCAACGCAAGTAGGCAAAATCCCTCTGCTCTTCATCGGGAATGGATTGGTGGTGAAGCCTGCATCGATCACTCTGACAAGCATTTAACTCTCCAAGAGCGCCTGTTCTCACTTCTTAAATTATTAATTGCATTAAATACATTTTCATATTGGGGATGGATTGTTGCAAACTGTTTCCTGGTGGGGAGGTGCTGCTCCCCTACTGGGGGCACCTCACCTTCTGCTGCTGCACAACACCTGGTGGTAGGCTGGCGAAGCGCGCATTGGAATATGTGTCAGCCAGAGTGGGCTGGAGGAAGCCACCAAAGCGGGAGAAGTGGGTTTTCCTAATGTTGGGCTACATGCTTTGGTGTCTTGTTTGTTGTCCTGTTCTTGACTGGCCTTGTAACTTGCGGGAGGTCTTCAGGTGAGGAAAGTGTGTTTTTTTCTCTGTGGATTCTCCTTGGGGACAGACACCTGAAGTCACAGCAGTAGGAACACTCACAAAGCCCAGGATTGGGGAGGGAGACTTTATTTGTGAAAATTGGCAGAATTTAGAACCTTATCCTGACTCTTTTGGGGGCCTTGGAGTACTGCTTCCTATGACCATTTGTTCTGTGAGAGCCACATTGTGATAGACATGGCAGCAAGGAAAAAGCATACAGGATTTGTTGGGTGGATCAAGTCTGTTGCCGTCCTGTCCTATCACTGTGAAAATAAGCTGTGAACATGAAGACCACCCAAGGCACACAGCCTGGGCAGTGAAACCAGTATCACACTGGTGTGAGGGCTGGCCTCAGTGAGGGAGGGGTGGAGATTAGTGAGAGCTCAGGCCTGGGTTGTAGTCTCAGGAGGCAGCTTGAAGGGGCTGCTGGATTCACCTTCTTCCTTAGGCAATCAGAGGGTGACTACAGAGCCCTGCCCTTTCTAAGCCCCACCCCCTGATTTTCTGGGCTTTGCCTCTGTAAAATCATCTTTGCTTTGGAGGCAAGCGGGCATGTGTTCTGTGAATGAGGAGGCCATTCTCTGCTGAACACAGGGTCACTCATTTTCTCTTTGTCTTTTAGTGTGTGTGTGTGTGTGTGTGTGTGTGTGTGTGTGTGTGTGTAGTGCTGGTGGTGGGGTGTGGAAACAGATGCTCAAGTGTATTCCTACAGAAGTCAGAGGTCAATGTTAATGTCATTTTCAACTACCCTCTGTTTCAATTTTTGATGCATAGTCTCTTACTGAACCTGGATGCACTGACTGGCTAGACTGAGCCAGGGACCCTCATGTCTCCTCCTCATCCCCCTTCTCTCCACCTTCCTCCTCCTTCTCCTCCCCACCCTCACCACATCTTCTTCCTCCTCCAAATCTCCCTCCTCCTGACCCTCTTCCTCCTTCTCCTTTTTCTTCTCTTCCAGTTTCCCCATTTCCTCTCCCATTCCTTTACAGAAAACCAGAATGCACTTTTCTCACATAAGGTAAACTTTATTTTATTTTTTTAAACCAATAATAGATTTATTACCTCAGCTATCGAACGAGATCCATTCCTGGGAATGGAAATTAGGAGCTCCCCAAATGCTAATCAGGACTTCGAGTTAAGTTCCACATCCAGCCATTTCGCATAAATAACTTGATAATGCATTTCTATGGTCTAGACAAACAAGATGAAGACAACCCCAGTTCAGTGGACAACAAGAAATAATAAAGGCTGAGGCAGAAATCAATGATGGCTGCTAAAACAACACATAGAAGCTATTAAAGTCACTTCTTTGCAAAGATCAACAATATTGATGAAGCCTTAGACTCACTAACCAAGGAAACAGGGAAAGGACAGAATGGTGTATGTCAAGGACCATAGGTAGCCCGATTCTGTGCACCTGAGGTGCATTTGTAAAACGTTAGCATATCATGTGGTCCCACCTGGAGACAGGGTGTTTACTCTGGTCTCCTATGGATATGGTGTGAGTGACTAGGAGTCACACAAACCCCTTTAACTCATCTCGTCACACAACAGATGCTACTTGCTTCACAGACACCTTGGAAATGGTGTCCTGTCCAATGTCAGTTCCTTACCAGCCACCTATGATGCCTGATGTTGGTGTTTGTAATCTGCCTTGTAGAGAAACCATTTTTAGAAGACATCGATCATGCAGCATGACTACTCCTGCATTGTCTTAAGTATCTGGCAGAAGGCCCTGTGAAGAGTGTGTGATAAATGGTTGGTTAGTTGAGTAGCTGAATGAATAAATGAATATAGTCATAAAAATATAAATGAAGGAAAAGAAAGGTGCACACCTTTTAGTATGCTTAGTCAAGAAATCCATTCATTACCCAGGGCTCTTTTGGTTTTAGGGTCAATGGAAAGAAAATTAAAAGTAAATGTATTAAGGAGAAAATGAGGTTTGGGGTTTGGCAGTCTGTGATCTTGTTCGACAGCTGAGTTGATAAATCTATTATTGGTTTAAAAGCAGAGAGAGGGTGGAGGAGACAGCTCAGTTCATGAAGTGATTTCCATGCAAGCATGAGGACCAGAGTTCAATCTCCTCTGCCCGTAGTCATACACACTAAAATCCCGGAGCTGGAGAGGCAGACACAGGAGATCACTGGGCCTCACTGGCCAGCCATACTAGTTACTTGGTGCTCTCCAGGTGGGAGACTATGTCTCAGTAGAGCAAGGCTGGAGAGATGTCTCAGCAGGTAAGAACACTGGCACTCTTCCAGAGGACCGTAGTTTAATTCCCAGCACCCACAAAGTGGTCCACAGCCGTCATCACTCCAGTCCCATGGGAGCTGCTTCCATCTTCTGGCATCTGTGGACACTACATGCAGCTGGTGCACAGACAAAACATTCACACATAAAAAAAAAAATGAAGGACAAAACAAAACTAAGATGGACAGGTCCTGAGAAATAACAGCTGGGGTTGACCTCTGGCCTCCAGAGAGTTATTTGCATCTGCACGTACACTATTCCCAATGCACATGCTCACACTGACACACATACATACATGCTTACCCACACATAGCCACAAGAATAAGGGTGGGGTGGTAATAAAAGAGCATTGCAGACTCAGCAAAGGGTCAGGAAATGATTAAGGGGAACACCATGTCTCCCAGTGTGTCTCACTGATATGCTAATGTCTTACAAATGCACTTCAGGTGCACAGCATTAGGCTGACTATGGTCCTTAACATGTACCATTATGTCATTCTTTGACTACACCCAGCCTTACTGTATGTATGTATGTATGTATGTATGTATGTATGTATGTGTGTGTGTATATATGTATGTACATATATGTATGTACACTCCCTGGCCCTGGGATTGTAGGCAGGCATGTAGCACCACATCTCGCTCATAGATATAGATATTAAATTCAGGTCCTCATGCTTGCTGAACTGACACTTTATACATTGAAACTTTCCAAATTATATATTAACAATATTTTCGACACCCACAGACAGACTCGATCTTGAGGTAGAAGCCAGGGTAAGAAAGAAGGGTCATCACAGAAATGGATGTTGACTAACATCAGTGAGGAGACAGCCACTGCAGAGAGGACACATGTGGACAGGAGGTCACCCAGGGTTCAGAAAGGTGCCTGGCAAACACCAGATATCATTTTGATTCCTAAGGAAATCCAGAAAGTAGAACCTGAAAGGCTTCTGAGGTGGGTTGCCTGTGTACTGGACGGCTCTCAGAGCTTCTGGCCAGCTGGGTGGTGCCCAGGGTGTGCTCCATATACCACTAAGGGCAGGGTAGCTGGAAAGGAACCTACAATCCTTGCTCAGACTCCTGCCTGGCCCCCACAGCTTTGTGCTTTGCCTGTATGGTATCATTTCACAGACCAAGGCACTGGTTTCTACCAGGACAGATTCTGTTCCAATCTGAAAGGGGTGGCATTAAATTCTAGTAATGGACTCATCTGGAATTCACACATACTCCTTGATGAGCGTGCTCTGTTGTGTGGTATGTCAGTCTGGAGAGAACTTTCAATGGAGGATGGTGCCTCAGTGTCTCAGGGTACTGCTGCTGGGTGCTCTTGGAAGCTGGGCTGGGCAGAAGAGCTCAAGACCTGATCTTCTGCAGAGCGTTCTTAGGATGAAGGTAGGCAAAGCCACCCATCTAGAAAACATGGCTGTGGGAGTTTCAACTGTGATGTCACAGGGTCATGGACAGTTTTCTTTTATCTGGAGGGAGTGGTGGAGAGGGAGGGAGGAAGAAAGGCTCCGGCAGAATGAATATGGATTAGGCAGATTGGAGATTGCTGTCTATTTTTCTAGTGGGAGGGTTTGTTCCAAGGGACAAGATTGATCATTCCTGCACAGTGATGAAAGTCTAGGTTTCTCCTTTATACAGTTCTTCCCTTCTCTCCTTTCCCCCTTCTCTTCTTTCTGTTCTTCTTTGCATATGTGTGTATGGCACACATTTGTACACACACTAGAGGTCAACCTTGGGTGTTATTCCTTTGGAGTTGTCTACCTTGTTTTGAAAACAGGGTCTCTTATAGGAACCTGGGACACATAGATTAGATTTGGCTGACTGGCCCACAAGCCCCAGGGATCATCTTGTTTCCACCTGGATTGTAGGCAGGCACGTAACACCTCTGGCTCATGAGTATGGATGTTAAATTAGGTCCTCATGCTTGTTCGACTGATACTTTATACACTGACCCATCTCCCAAACCCTCAAATTCATTCAAACCAGGCATCTGGCCCATGCAAGATCAAGGTCACCTTTAGGTCTACACTCTAAGTGTCTTTATAGTCATAGCTTGCTACCTCCTAATCTCCCATCCCCGAACATCCCTGAATAATTTCAAGAGTGGATATCCGTATAGACACACAAGGCAGATGAGAGCTCGTGTTTTGCTTAAGAAACAGATGGGACCTCGGGATCCCTGGAAAACGTGGGCTGCGCCTTCCTTGAGAGAACATGTTGGCTGCTGTGGATCTGGGGGAGGTTGCAGACACCATCTCTGGTCCAGAAATGGTCAGTGACTTTGATTCACTGAGCAGATCAGTTACCCTGGCCCAGAGCCAGGCCAGGTCCTCGGGCCGCAGTGAACCTGAAGATGGCAGCAGGGCACAGCACGGAGGCAGCCTTGGACCCGTGCCCACCCTGGTTAGTGAGAACCAGCTGGGAGCACCTGAGGCCCCCTTGGCAGGCTTGTGGATGCCTTTTTAAGAAAAGGCATGCTGCCAAACACAATGAAATATGCAATTGTCCATCTGTTGCTCAAATTAAATTTTTTTTTCCTTCCAATGCCAAGAACTTCCCTAACTACTGCCCAGTGGTCTATCCTTACAATTCAGATGGGAGGGGGGATTAAGTAGGTTATTATGTGAGGGAGCAGCAGTATTTGGGGGCAAAACTTTCCCTTGTCATGAAGGAAAAAGAGGTAGGACTCTAGATGAGTGCCAAGAAAAAGATCATCTTTAAACAAACAAACACCCCCCCCAAAAAAAAACAAAACAAAACAAAACAATTTGAACCTAAAAGTCGCTGTGTTTTGCTGAAAATGGACCAGAATCCTACAAGGTCATTTTTGTGCTTCATCACAGGTGAGTTCACCCTGTCTCTGCAGGCCATTCCTCCAAGGACTTGGCACTACTCTGGTCTGTGTGATTCCGTACTACTAACAAGAGTATACGCAGAACACACTCATGCATAACATTTTTTGTTTGTATGTAAGGATTTTCTTTTTCTCATTTCTAAAATAAGATTAATTCCTCATGTCATACCTCTTAACACTTTGAATCTTACTTTGTCTATTTCTATCACTTTTTCTGTAATGGGTCTCTCTTTCTCCCTCCCTCTCTTTCTTCCTCCCTTCCTCCTTTCCTCTCTCTCTTCTGTCTCTCTCTTCTCTCTTCTCTCTTCTCTCTTCTCTCTTCTCTCTTCTCTCTTCTCTCTCTTCTCTGTGTCTCTGTCTCCTCTGACTCTTTCTCTGTCTCTCCCTCTTTCTCTCTCTCTTCTGTCTCTGTGTGTCTCTCTATGTCTCCCTCTGACTCGTTCCCTCTCTCTCTCTTCTCTCTATCTTTCTCTCTGTATTCCTCTCTCGTTTCTGTCTCTGTCTGTCTGTCTGTCTGTCTGTGCATGTGTGCACGTATGCACTCATGTAGGTCACATGTATATTTGCCTGTGAAAAGCAGAGGACCCATCCACTTTGAGTTCGAGGCAGAGTCCCTCACTGGCCACCAATAAACTTCTGGCCACCAATCCCCAGGAATACATCTGTCTCTGCCTCCCCATTACTGGGATTACAAATGCATGCTACAACGTTTTTGTATGTTGAGTTTGTACCCTGCAGTGTTTCCATATTCATTTATCACTTCTAATAGGTATTTGGTGAAGTTGTTAGATTTATTCTTGGTGTATCAGATCATGTTATGTAATTTATGACACAGTGAGGATGATGACCTGACTTCCCAGCTTCTGTTTTAGGTGTACGTTATTTCTTTTTCTTACGTGACCAGTCTTCTATCACTTCCAGCACAATGTTCAATAAGTGGGGTGGTGGTTGTCATGCTCATCTTTTTTCCCCTATAACTTTAGAGAGAAATCATAAAGCTTTTTCTTGTACAAGACAACATTAGCCTTGGTCTATTTTACGGCCTTTATTTTACTGAGCTATGTTCTTTTGATACCAAATTTCTCCAGCATTTTGGTGAGTACACACTACACAAAATAATGGGCATCATTGTGACATTTCACATCTGTACATACTGTGCTTTGATCCTATTTTCCTCCCATGCCTACACACACACACACACACACACACACACACCAGTTATTCTTAAAATGCCTTTGCTAACTAAATGACTGGGCACTCCTAAATCATCTCCTGCTACCCAAGGCCCAGTCGGGGAAGTGGCCAATAGCCACTTACCCAAAATCTCACATGGCTGTTTGGCTTTATCTCCTCCACTCACTACTGTGTTCCCTCCTTTCCTGATTCCCTCTCATCCTACTTGTGCAACTCTCAAGTGTCCAACCCCGTGCTCAGTCATTGGGTACTGGCAACTTTATTGATAGATCAAAAACCAATTGAAGGCAAAGATCTTCAGCATCAGTAAGCACCGATTCCCAATTAAATTAAAGCATCAGAACCACCCTCTACATGTGCTTGTTTATTTATTTATGTATTTATTTATTTATTTATTTATTTATTTATTCATCCTTTAGTTTCCACTCATGAGAGAAAACAGGCCAAAGTTATCTCCCTGAGTCTGGTTTACTTCACCTAAGGTGAGCATATTCAGGTTCTTCCATTTTCCTGGAAATAACATGATTTTACTCTTCTTTGCTGCTAAATGACACTCTGCTATGTATATGGACTTCGTCTTCTTCATCCATTCATCCACTGATACACACCTAGGCTGACTCTCTATTTTGGCTCTTGAGAATAGTGGTGATATACATGTGGATGTGCAAGCATCTCTAAGATATGCTAATGTCAATCCCCTTGTATACAGTATCAGGAAAAGATGCTGAATATTATCAAACTTCTTTTCTACATTTTATGAGATGATCATATAGCTTTATTATGCTGATGTAATGCACTGTGTTTATTGATTGCCACATGCTGGACTATCCTTGCATTCCTGGGTGAGTTCCACTCGATCATGTTGAATAATCTTGTTCATATGCTATTGTGTTTGTTTACTAGCATTTTATTAAGAATTTTTCATCTCTGCCCATTAAAGATATTGGGTTATAGTTCTCTCTCTCTCTCTCTCTCTCTCTCTCTCTCTCTCTTTCTCTTTCTGTTTCTCTCTTACTTGATCTCTCCTATATATATATATATATATATATATATATATATATATATATATATATATAGTGTGTGTATATGCATAATATACATACATGCATGTAATTATTATATCTGTATACTTACATATGAATTATTTGAAAGTTTTATACAGGTATACAGTATCTTATAATCATATTTATTCTCATTTCTTGCCTCCAAACTATCCCTGTAGATCCCTCACCCACACTTCCACACTTTATGCTATTTTAAAAAATGCACGTACACACAGTCTCGGTTTAGATTTTTCCCCCCGTGGAGAGACACCATGACAACAACAACTCATATAAAGTAAAGCATTTAATTGAGAGCAGCTTGCAGTTTTCGAGGTTCAGTCCATTATTTTCATGGTGGGAAACAGGGCAGAGTGGAGACAAGACATGGTCAGGGGAAGAAGCTAAGAGTTAGTTCTACATCTTGACCCCCAGGCAGCACTTCTTGGAGGAGGGCTCATGTTGATGCTCCATTTAGAGCTGAGCACTCAGCCACAGTTCTCAGGACTTTGACCAGTTATGGCTGTTATTTCTTTGCTGGTTAGAGCCTTTCTCATTTTGTATTTTTGCACTGACCTCATAGAATATGTTTGAATAAAACCCTGCACTGAAGCTCTTGAAAGAAGTGAAAAAAAATTCTCAGCTTTTCGCAGAGCTCAGGAGAGGAGCTTTCTGGTTCCAAGACTTTGTTTGAGGTGGACTTCATTGTTTGCTATTAGTCTGTTCAGGTTTTCTGTTTCTTCAAAATGTAGTCTTGGTAATATGTGTGCTCAAACTTTGTCCATTTCTTCTAGGCTATAAAGTTTGCTAGTGTATAGATGTTCATAAAAATTCCATACCAATCTTCTGTTTTTCTGTGGTTTCAGTTGAGATGCCTTCCTTTTCACTTCTGATTTTATGCACTTAACTGTTCACTTCCATTTTCTTAGTCTAACAGAGGATTTGTCAATTTTGCCAATCTTTTCAAAGAACAAGCTTTTCATTTTGCTCATCTTTGGCTGATTTTTTTTCTCTTCACTTCATTTATTCCTGAGAAAGCTTTCAGTCCCCCCACCCCCAGTATAATGGTAGCCTTTGCCTCATTTTATAGCTTTTATTATACTTTATTTGTACTCATTCCCTCCTAACAATTTTGGGCTTGTCTCCACTCCCAACCTTTTTGTTTGTTTGTTTGTTTTGTTTTTTGTTTTCCTTGGGATGTAGTAATAGACTCTCTGACTTTTTTGATACAGTCGTTGATTTGATAAACTTTATCTAATTGTTGCTTTTACTGTGTCCCATGATTGTACTAGCTCTAGGAAACTGTAAGATTTCACTCTTGATCTTTTCCTCATATGTGGTTGTTCAAGAGTCACTTGTAAATTTGCCTTGTTTGGCTTTTTGCAGATATCCAGTTTATTTGGTTTAAAAAGATGGTTGGGACCATTTTGAATTTTCAGAATTCATTGAGACTTGTGTTACGGTCTACCAACAATGTATCCTGAAGAGTACTCCATGAGAAGAATGTGTATTCTGCAGTTACTACGTGGATTGTTCTGAAAGTATGTTCAGTCCTTGTGTCTAATAGTGCTTCTAGTGCTTCTTAAAACCTTGTTTGTTGCTTGGTTTCTGTCTGGATAATCTGTCTACTGCTGAAAGTTGGGTGTCTGGGTCTCTGGTTATTACTGTACTGGATTTTACCTCTTTTTAAAATAAATTTTATGTTTATGAGAGTTTAGCCTGCATCTATGTATGTGTACTGTATGTAGACCTGGTGCCTGAAGAAGATAGAAGATGTTGGATACTCTGGAACTGAAGTTACAGATGGTTATAACCCACCATGTAAGTGCTGGGCCTCAACTCAGATCCTTTGTAAGAACAGCCAGTGTTCTTAACCACTGAGCAATCTCTGCAGCTCCTGGGGTATAGCTCTTGCTCTAGGTCAGTTGATAGTTACTTTATGTATTTTTAGACTTTAATATTAAGTACATCTATATGTTTAATCATGCTTTCCTCTTGCTTTGTTTATCATTTAGCAAGGACCTTCCTTTCTCTTCGCACTGCTTTTAATCTGTAGACTATTTTATCTGATGTGAGTCTGGCTTTTCTTGCTTTCTTATGGATTCCACATGCATGGAATATCTCATTCCACCCTGTCATGTTGGGTCTATGCATGACCAAATAAATTATATTTGTTGTATATTTGTTTTATATTTCACTGGTCTCCACTCTCAATTACTATTTTCTTTCTTCCCCTGTCTCGGAATTACTTTGCTGTTTTTCCCCTTCTTGAGAAGGGTGCTCGGTGCTTAATTTTTAGCCTTTCATCTTTCTTTTGATATGTAAATTTCAGAGGACAACTTGTCCTCTGATTACTGCCCATGTATTTTAGTTTTATCATCAATTGAAAATAGTATCCAGTCCATAGTTATTTACATGGCCCTTTTTCAGAGTATACTTTTATATCCAAGCGGTCATGTGTTTTCAGCTCTATTTATTATTGTTTTGTAACTTAAGCATACCACGGTCAGAGAACTTACTTTGGGTGGCTTTAATCCTTAGGAATCTACTGAGAATTGCTTGACGGCTTGCCATCTGGTCTACTTTAGCAAATGCTCCATGTGCACTTGAAAAGAATGTTTATTCTGACACAATTGAGAACAAATTAGGTCAAGTTTTTTTAGTCCTGTTTAAATCTTCTGTCGTTACTGGGCTTTGCTCATTTAGCTCATTATATAAGAGAAGTGTGTTCGTGTGTTTTTCTGTTTCTCAGCTTGTTTCTGTTGATTTGTATCTTGTTGATTTCAATACTTTCTTATTGGGTACAGATACATTTGTGCCTGCTGTTCTTTTTCAGATGAATAGATTCTTTTAAAGGATGATGAAAGCCTCCTTTGCTCTGGTAGTAAATTTTGTTTTGAAACCTACATTTTCGTATATTAACATATACATACAGGCTTTCTTTTAATTAGACTTTATATAGTAGGTTTTTTTCCTACCCCTTTAACCTTATTTTTTGTGTGTTCTAACATCTAGGATATGTTTCTCTTTGTCTTTAATAATATCTTTATTTTGTTCATGTGAGTGTTTTTGTTTGCATGTGTGTCTGCGCACCACATGCATGCAGTGCTGACAGAGGCCAAAATAAAGTACAGGATCCTCTGGAACTGGAGTTACAGCTGGTGTGTGAGCTGCCAAAGTGCTAGGAATTGAACCAGGGTCCTCTGGAAGAACAGCCAGTGCTCTCACCACTGAGCTATCTCTCTGGCTCCTAAAATATACTTTTGAATGTGGCACAAAGTTGGTTCTTTTGAGTTTAACTCAGTCTGTTTTCCATTTCACACTGAGACTTTGTCCAGCCACACGTTACAGAGTGCTCACGTGTTAGAGTGCAACCCTACTTCCTTACAGATGCCCCTTTGTTTGCTAGAAAAACTTCTCGATAAAACATTTTAATGTTGTCTTCGACCAGTTTTTCTTTTCTCTTTTGTTTCCTTTCTAAGTACCCAGGAGTCAGCTTGTATGGTACAGCTTCAAGTCCCTGTCCTTACAATTCTCCTCGAGTCCACCAACCCTTAAAGCTACCTTATGGCATTTTCTCTCACGCTCTGATTCTGAACATGGGTCATTTCTCACATCCTATCTTTGACTCCTTTTTCATTGACTCTCCAAACATAGTATATATTTCTTTCTTATGACACAAAGAAATTGCATTTTAATTTAAAAAGGTATATGATATACTACTGTTTTGTTTTTTTTTTTTAACTAGGTTCGAAGTCATGGGTTCTATTTTCTCTGTGTTATGCTCCCAGTATATGATACAATGCGTGGTGGGTGTTTAACACTTAAGTGACTATTGAAAGACCAAAAAATATGTTACAGGTTTAATGTTATTTTCAGTTTTTAATTGCCAAACAGGCTCAGATATATTTTGGGTGATGTAAAGCATCAAGTGTGGACATTTTTTGCATTGTTTACATTTCATCATTTTGAAAGATACTTTACTGAACATGTAGGATGAAATTTCTGACTGAATGACAGCATGTCTTGATGGCTGGTATGTGTGCATGTGTGTGTGTGTATGCATATGTGTGTGTTAGTGTGCATGTGTATGTGTGTGTCTGTTTATGCATATGTGTGTGTTGGTGTGCATGTGTATGTGTGTGTCTGTTTATGCATATGTGTGTGTTGGTGTGCATGTGTATGTGTGTGTCTGTTTATGCATATGTGTATGTTGGTGTGCATGTTTATGTGTGTGTATGTTTATGCATATGTGTATGTTGGCATGCATGTGCACGCATGTGTGTGTATGCCTATATATGTGTATCTATGCCTTTGTATATGTTTATACACATATGACCCTTGTGTGTGACTGTAGGTATACACTTGCCTTGAAGTGCTTGTGGGGGTCAGTGGTTGGTCCTCACTTTGTTGTTTGAGAGCAGGCCTCTCTTATATGGTTTGATGCTCCATATACCAGGCTAGCTGACCCACAGCTTCACTGGGTTCTCCTCTCTTCACCTCCCATCTTACCATACGGGCAATGGGATTACAGACACTCACTATCATACCTGCCTATCTATGGTGTGATAGTGAGTTTTCTGATGCTGTGATAAAAACACCATGACCAATAGAAGCTTATGAAAGAAAGAGTTTGTTTTGGCTTATAGTTCCAGAGTGACAAGGGTCCTTCCAGGTGGGGAAACATAAGGGCAAACAGCAGGCGTGGCAGCAGGACAGGAATCTGAGAGAACACATCTTCAAACTCAAGCATGAAGCAGAGAGTGAGCTTAAAGTGGGACAAGACATTAAACTCTCAACGCCTTTCCCCAGTGACTTTCTCCAGTAAGTCCACACCTTCTATACCTCCCCAAGCAGCACAGCCAACTAGAGACCAAGTATTCAAATATCAGAGCCTATGAGGAACAAAATCATTCAAACCACCACAGGGTTCTGGGGATCCGAACTTGCTCCTCATGCTGCTATGCTAAGTACTTTACCCACTAAACCATCTCCCCAGTCCCTGGGTGGCTTTTAAGTTATGATCTTCACCTGGGATGTTACTGATAGTCTATGTTATATAGACAAAGAATATATAAAAAAAAAGAATCAATAAATTCTTTGACCAAACTCCAGTCGGTAAGGAGCAGACTTTAAATGGCAGACAGCTAACTTGTTCACTTTAATCTGTGCTTTCCCATTAATAGATTTTATTTTAGAGTCACTGTCCTTAAATCTCCTTAAATCAATTAATTGAGATAATAGTGGATGGCAGTCCAGCACTTCGTGTACCTTTCAGCTTGGTTTATTGTCGATAACGGAGTTTCGCTTTGACAGTAATCGTGGTCACTGTCTAATGAGCGTCTGTCACTGGGAGAGACATTGATATCTGTATTTGTTACTTCACTCAAGGCTTCCAGCCTTTCAGGAGTAGTTTTTGTTTCTCATGCTGACAATGACAATGACAACTGGAGTCTCTCCACGATCTGTGAATTGCAGGATGACAGAGCCATTCTAGATGTGCTTTGACCCAAAGCCAGGGGCTTCCTGGAGGAATACAACTTCTATTCTTCCATACCATCCTTCTTGGGCACATGCTATCCCTGCCTTCCACACAAAACAGTGACACTTCCCAGTGTTTAATGGAGGCTCAGACAGGCATGTCAGATGGAGGATCAAGGGCAGTGACTATGTGTTTAGTTTTGATGGTCTTCTGGCGGGAAGACTCAAATGCTGAAGCTTGCAATAACTGAAAATCTTCCTGTGTCCATGGGCATCAGTGCTTGTTTGGGATGGGGGAGGGGTGCTCTTCAGCAAGTTCAGAATCTGTCATTAATGATGTGACAGGACCCGAAGGTTTACCTGGGTGAATGGTGGAAGAATGTTACTCTTCAATAGTTCAAGTAATTTCTCTCCAGCAGAGAGAACTCTGAAACAAATGGGCGCTGACTCTTTCTCCCTAAAAAAGCTTGGCTGTGGATGAATCAGGGTATATTCTGGTCCTGTCTCCTGGGGATCCTATAAGTTCCATCCCTGCTCACTCCACCAAAGAGCACATCTGTTGTTTGAGTGGTCAGTAGAATGACTGACTATCTTCTTTGTCTCCTCCTTATGAGACTTTGGGTTGGCTGAAGAGTGGGAGCCATGTGGCAAGGTGTTTAATTTTTTTCTAGTGGATAGAATCACTCACCTGTGGCCGGAGGAAGTGGGATGATGTTTGCTTGAAATGTAAAGAGATGCTGCATCTCCCTCCCCAGGAGGGGCTACTCACACACCTGTCTGCTGCTCTACTGGGAGGCATCATGATGCAGGTGACACTCTCCCACTTCCAGATGTCCCTAAGGCCCATTGCCCTCTTTGCCTGCTTATAAAGAAAAAGGACCTGTTCCTGTTTTTTGTAAAAGTATCTTTCCCAGGGTAGATTATTATTTGTTGGGTCGCACTGAGGGTGCTAATCCTTTAATATAAATAATGATTAGGGCGAGTGGTGAGGATGAAATGAGATTAAAAAATAAGGCTCCTGACTTAGTTATTAACAGTGAAATTATGAACAGAATCAATAAGACCACACCATATAATAATGAAGCTAAGAATATTGATGACCCTGCTAAGCCTTAGTTTTACACTAATATAAGCTGCTACCTATTTAGGTCAGACAAAGATGCCTCTTGGCCAAGTGTGAGTAAGCCTGTCATCTCAGCACTTATGAAGTTGAGCCCCAGGACAGCAAGTTCCAGGCCAGCCTGGGCTTTACTGGGGTCTCTGTTTCAAATAAACAAAGAAGAAGATGCTGTACTTATAAGGATCATAGGTAGGGTTGGGGTGTCACTCAGGATGGTACAGCTCTTGCCTTATATGCGCAAAGCCCTAACACCAGTCCTCAATACTACACAAACCAGATATTGTAGTGCATGTCTATAATCCAAGCAGTGCATGTCTATAATCCAAGCACTCGGGAAGTTGAGGCAGGAAGATCAGGTCATCGTTGGCTTTACATAAAGTTAAGTTAGGGCTAGCTTAGAGCATACAAGATCCTTCAACAGATAACAAGTGACCAGATATCTTTAATGGTTTTGGAATGAAAATATAGGATTGAAACCTATAAATTTATGTATCTTAGCATATGGCAGAAAAGAGGACACCAAATTTAACATCATTACGGTATTCGGATTCCAGAACAGTGCAAGTTGTCTTTCAGTATCTACTCAGGTGGCTTTGTTTTCTGAGGAACTGTTGGTGCTGGGAAACATCAGGTATGACAGAAATGCCTCAGAGGGGGTCAGAGCTTTAGTGCTTTAGTGGAGGGAACACTAGAACCAAATGTCTTCTGGCATTGGCAGCAGGACGGCCATGTCCTCAACCCCAGGTCTTTTTTATACCCTGAAAAAACTTCAATAAAGTGTCATTGTGAGCATCATATAAGCCCTTTGAGTAAGGAATAGGACCCAGAGCCTGTTGCCTGGTCAGAGTAATCATGGGCATCATGAAAGAAGAGCGTAGTCACTTAAGGTCTGTCCTTGCAAAGAGTGACAAAGGCCTAGATGGCAATGCTGAGGGCTGGGCAGGTGGAGGTACAGGCCTGGCCTTTGTCTTCTAATTGTCTGTATGAGTTTGGGCTACATCTCGTTTTCCTCTTTGGTAAATTGGAGAGGTTTGTCCTGGATAATCACTTTTATTGCTTTAATATAATACAGTTCAATGATTTTAAGAAAATTCACACTTCTATAATAATAGCCACACTTGGCATGTTTAGTGAGAATGAATAAAGAGGCGCTTAAAAGAAGACGCTGCTAGGCTAGTTTGCAGTAATTGAGGCCATTATAGGTAGAAATGAGTGTACAAAAGGGGGGGCTTCTGTTATTTTTCACTTCATAAATGAGAAGTACCCTTTTCCAGAATTTTCTCGGGATGTCAGCAATTGGATTTTAGCTGTCGCTAATGTCTTGTGACAACAGGTCTTGTCTCTCAATCAGCAGGTCCACTCCTTCCAGGGTTTGGGAGGCTGCTTGCCACGAGTGAGACAGCTAGTATGCCGTAGTCTTTCGTAACTCTCTCCTTTGACTGTACAAACTACCCATCCCACTCTAGGAGGAAAGGCTGAAGAGGCAGGTGAAGTGCTTGCAAGAATTTATATCTAGACTCAATGTGATGTGGGGATGGCTGGAAATTTACAGAAGTTGAAGCCATGAAGAAACTAGAACAAGTGTGTGAATCCACTGCCAATTTGCCCCTAGGAGACAGCCATTGCATATGATGATTTAGACAGGGGACTGACCAGGGCATTGCAAAAGGAGGCTGTGCCAGAGCCTTGAAATATAACTTTATTTGGTGGAAGGGTGTGTACAGACATAACAGATTTAAATGAGGCCACTCATAAGAGTCTTGTTAGCAGGATAGCATTCCGCAGATGTTTTTCTGTTCTACAGGACGTAGTTCTCTAATCACTTGAAAGTAAGACTTGTAAGCCCAACAACTTCTGGAAAATGATAAGTGAAATGTACCATAGGGCATTCATTCCTAAAGAAACTCTGATGACTCTCTGAAACATTGTCTCTAACAATGAAGGAGCTTAGTCTCTGCCCAGTTTTTCAATCACTAGCCTTTTAAGGCACTGGCTTTCCATGGTCACATGACAGGAAACACTTCCTATCATGTTAGTGTCATTTAGGTCAGCCATAACAGTGTCACTGCAGTATGACCTTGCCTGCTTTCAGAGGAGTTATCCTCGGCTATAGAACAATGTAATAAAGATAAGACTTTGATGGTAAGAGTGTTGTTCTGAAGACAATTTCCTAATACAAACTGCTTGCCTGTTCACAGACGTTTTAAAGGGACACATGGATTCACCATTAGAATCTAAACCAGAGTTCCATGTAGACACTGCATAGATATTGAATATCTCTTATTATTTGTAGCAGGTAGAAGTATCTCCCCCCCCCCCAAAAAAAATGCCACTCAGAGCAGCTTCCCCATCCCTGCTGTGGGGATTTGTATGGCTTGGTAAGAAAGCAGCAGGGTGTGGTTGTTGGATTCTGGTTGTAATAGAAACACTCAGAGGCTGAGGCAGGAGGAATACTCTTAGCTAGAGGCCAGCCTAGGCTACAGAGTGAGACATTATGATAGAAACCAAAAGACTGAAAGAGAATAACCAGCGAGCAAGCAAAGGAGGTCATAGGAGTGTGTGTGTGTGTGTGTGTGTGTGTGTGTGTTCCTGAGCCAAACTTTTTCCATCTGATTGAAGCAAACACATAGAGTTACCCCAAATACCAGGTGCTGCGGAGAGCAGGCAGGAAGTTAGCAGAGGCAGATGACGTAACCTGGAGCACAGACATTTTTCAACTGTTTCCCTTTGCTCCAATTTCTCTTTTGCCGTCACATTAATTAGAAATTTAGGTAAATGACACCGGTGCCCCAATTTTTTATGTCTGCCAGGAGAACAATTAGGCATTAGAAGTAACAAATGGTCTAAGTCATGTTGCTTGTTGAAAATTTTCAAGCTACGTTATTTCTGACAAGAAAAAACAACAACAACAACAACAACAAAACCAAATAATAGTTGTTCTGGCCAATTCTTAGCATCAGCACCGTCACACTAGCAGATGCAGCTTCACCCTGGCTCCTTCCCTGCAGTCATGCTCCAGTAGGGTGTGCTGACTCCAGTGGGTCCCCACTCCTTTAAGTAAACAGTTATTTACATGAGCTGAGGCATTTTTCTTTGGTGGCAAATTTCTAATTGTTCAGGCAACGGAGGGTGATATATGAAACCTTTGCAAAAAAAAAAAAAGGGGGGGGGGAGGTGGCTTCACCTGTGAAACAAATTACTTAAAATTAACTATCCTTTCAAAAGAAAGGCCAAAAAAAAAAAAAAAAAATTCAAGGCGGACAAATGAGACCTTTCTCGTGCACATATGGTAAGTGCTTCAAACACATCCCGGCTGGTTCCCACTCCAGAGAACAATTCCTCATGATGGAGTGGAAGAGTTCCTGGCTCATTTGGGGGTCTTTTCCATGCCAGCATTTGCCTGTTCTCTGCTCAGAAGGGATCTTGCAAGGCTGAGCACCATGCCCCCGCCCACCCCCAGCACTTCTGACTTCACTAACTCCTTAGCTTTCACCTGGCCAGCTTAACCCTTCCGAGGAGGCAGAGTCTACACAGGGCTCTGCAAAGGCTTCAGTCCTTTGTTACCCAACTTGGCTCATGATCTCTAGTAACTTAGAAAGTCACTGATGGGACTATAGAGATGCTGCAGCAATTAAGAGCACTGGCTACTCTTCCACAGGACCTGGGTTCAATTCCCAGCACCCACGTGGTGCCTCACAACTCTCTGAATCTTCAGTTGCAGGAAATCCAATGAATGCCTTTTTCAGACCTCTGCAGACACTGGGCATGCAATTGGTTCACAGACATATACACATATACACATTCATGTGTGTGTGTGTGTGTATATATATATATATATATATATATCATTCAGAATGATCAGCTACTAAGCCATATCAGTGGGCTATTCCAATGCTTCATCCTTGCTGGGTAAATTCAAGTCTCCAACCTTGAGCAGGACAAAAATATAGTAAATTAAAATGAATCACCTGGGACTGGAGAAATAGCTTAGTGGATAAGAGCATTTGAAGAATTGCCTTTTTAGATGCCAAACATCTACATTAAAAAGTTGGCCATGATCATACACATATCTGTAACCCCAGCAAGCCCTGTACCAGTGGGGTGAAGACTGGATAATCCCTGCTTTTGGTGGCTGCTAGTCTAGCTCCAGGATCATCAAGAGACCCTGACTCCAATGACCAGGCAGACTAGCAGAGTAAGACACTTTATTTTCCTCTCTGTCCTCTGTGTTCTCGTAAACAGCACCTATAGACACATGTGCACACACATAACCCCCTCTACACACACACACACACACACACACACACACACACACAACCAGGGTTCACCCACACATTATACTATAATAGTGTTTTGTTCAGAGTACTAGGACAGAAGCATCTAAAGCTGCACATTTAAAATCAAGGTCATATCACTACTGTACTGAGGGACTATACCCCTTCCACTAACTGCTGTGCTTTCTGAAACTTTAGAACATGACCTTGTTAGGACATCAGGCCTTTGAAGCTGTGATGAATTGAGCTGACGTTGTGATAGAATAGGGTTAGCCTCATCTAGTGCAACTGGCACCCTTAGGAGCTGGGCTGAGGTTCACTCAGCAAAAGGATTCAGTGAGCCTAGATGGTTGATCAGTGTGGCTGTATGAAGAGACACATAAGGAGCAATGTACTGTCTACTATTGTTCATAGTGTAAGAACAGACCATTGCAGAGAAGTCACTGTATGTCTGTGATGATTAATCTTGGTTGTCAACTTTACTGGTTCTAAAATTGACTACAAGGCAAACCAATGGGCATCCCTATGAGGGGTTTTCCTAATCTGATCATTTGAAATGGAAATATGCAACCTAATTGTGAGCTACATCTTTGTGTCAGCTTTAATAAAGGATACAGAAGAAGGAAGGTTTTGCCTGCTTGTCTTTAATGTTCTTAGGAAATTCATCTACTCCGTTGTTGTCACTGCTGCATTACTTCACTGATTTTAGAATCCAGATTCAGGCTTCCAACATGGACTAGAGACCAGCAGCTCTGTGAATAGGTCTTTTGGGAATCTGCTGAGCCTTTAGCAGCAGACTGAGGCAGCTGAGACACACAGCCTTGTAGACTGAACATCTACTGGGATCTTGGCCTGTCTGGTGTGAGACCCTTGTTTGACTACCCAGACTATAGTGTTTAATTCAATTGAATAAATTTCCTTTTAATGTATATTCATTCTATAAGTTCTGTTTCTCTTGAGAACACTGGCTAATGTAGTGTCTCATTGGACATAGGAAACAACACATAGACATCTCATTTAATGCTAAAAATTTATTTGGAAAGATTAATATTTGTTCTTGTTAGCAATAACAAAGTGTTGCTTAGCTACTTCCTTTGAACTGAAACATTCCCTCTTAAGAGAGGAGTAAGGCTCATAGATTCTGGAAGGTGACGAAACATACAAAGATTAGGAAGCTCATAAAACTTACAAGCCCCATAGTACCTAGAGGGTTATAAGATTCATGACGGGAACTCTTTAGCAGAGCTTTCTGAAATTTGTACAGGGAGCTCCAGAATTTTCTCTGTCTTCATGAGTCTCTACCTATGCTGAGGTGGACTTTTCAGTGGCACAGCTTCTTGTGTCACCCACACTTCTGTAAGTATTCCTTCACCCATATTCCTATAGGTAGCTTCTCAGCCATGCTTCTGTGAATAACCTCAATGAACTCATGAGTTTTCCATGGTAGACTAAGGCAGAAACATTTCTTTTGGTCTTGGGGTGAATAGATTTTTGTAGACTCTTTAATATGGGTACAATATTTACGAAAAGCAATTATCTTTCCACCTCCCTTGCTTGTGTTCTGTTCTCTGGTAGAATAAATGATAAGTACTTCAAATGGCCATTCTACAAGTTATAGTGAATCTTTTTTTAAATGTAAGAAAAATGACACAAGAAGAGAGAAATGAAGGAAATAGACTCAGTAGTATTTGCAGTTGATATAACTCCATTTGTGACACTTTGGGGAGCATGTGTCACGATTACTAGATCAATTTCATTTAATTAAAAGAAAAAAATTTAAACTAAGATAAAAGAGTTTTAGCTAAAATTAAACCAATGTACATAAAACAGTGGGGCTTTCTGTAACCAAAAATATCATGGCAAGAAAGTTTATTTACAATGATAACAGAAATGATAGTAATTATAAAAATCAGAACAAACTTACAGAATGTCCTGGGGAAGTATTTAAAAATATAAAAGTTTGCCAAGGAACAGGAAAAAAAAATCCTCAAATGGATAAGAAGAATTATGTCCCTGCATGGGAAGATTTAGTGGTGCAGATGTCAACGTTCGCCTAATTTATCTACAAATTCAATGAATATCCAATTCCAGCTCCCCTGGGAGCGGGGGTGGAACTTAGCAAAGTGTGGCTAAAGTTCATCTGGAGAAATGAATGGCTGAGAAGAGCCAAGGAAATTTTGAGAAACAAGAATAATGATAGAGGACTTGACCCAGCAGATATTAAAATATCAGGGTGATTAAAACAATGTGCTTTTGGTGCAGCGATCAATAGAACAAAGAAGAAATTCCAGAGCATGACACAAGTAATTTAGTACCTAATAAAGGTGGCATTTGGGGGTGTAAGAAAAGGATCTATTATTCAGTAGGTGGTTTGGGGCAAAAGTTTTGGGGAAAAAAAAAAGCCCAACTTTATAATTAAGGTTGTAATTAAAACAGAGCAAGGTGCCTGGAAATGTAATGCTTTTAAGCTGAAGGGTGGATCTATATCAGTACTTACAAATACCTGGGTAAAAGTTAATCTGTCTTCAGCAAGAGCTTTTAAAAATGTGGTGTTGTGCCCAGTATGGTGGCTCTATCTTTAATCCCAGCAGTCAGGAGGCAGAGGCAGGTGGTCCTCTGTGAGTTCCAAGCCAGCCAGGCTTGGAACTACATAAAATGATCCTGTCTCAAACAAAACAAAACAAAACAAAACAAAACAAAACAAAACAAAACAAAACAAAACAAAACAAAACAAAACAGTGTAGCATCATTAAAACAGAAAGAGGATTTGAATTTATGAAAAATGCACTTAGATTTTAAGTGGTTATTTGGACAATAAAGTGTGACAAAATGCAGTGTACAGGTCAGATGTTCATAACTGTATTATATATAAAATTCAGATCACTACAGGAAATATAAGGTGTAAATTCCCATAGTCAGAAATTTATCCTTGTATACATACATGTCTCTCTTTTCTCTCCATCTATGTCCCTTTTCACACACACACGCACACGCACATACATGGTTGGGGGAGACGATTTTCATTATGAAGTTAAAAACCAAAAGCAAAAATAAAGGCCATTGGTGTCTCCATGGGGAATGATGACAAACGTTATGGGCTCTCCCTTGCCCACCTCTGTAATTTTTATGGTAAAAATCAAACCACATTTTTTATCAGTAATATTTGCAAAGAGGGGCTGAGACTTGTTTTAAGATTGGCAAGACAGATGTTGCATTTCCTGCTCTGTACACAAACTTTACGAAAGAAATATCTATAGAAATTGTGGGGGTGAGATTATGAGCAAGTTTAATTTTTAATTACGCTCCCCTGTAGTTAAAATGACAAGCTAAGAAAATAAAAGAGAAGAAATGAAAATGACTGATAGGTATAAACATTAACCTTGACCATTAGGACAGCACAGACACAAAGTGATTTGCCAACAAATTTACATATGTAAAATTTTACTTACAAAAACATTACCATGATATTCTCTGGTCCTGGGGGTGAGTGAGAAAGAGTCACCTCTGAGGTGATGTCAAACGACATTACCAGTCTGGTAAGCAACTTCAGTGGTGTTTTAAACCCCACTTTAAGGTCATAGTTCAGAAATACTTACAGACATTTCTGAAGACTTTTCCCTGAGGTTTCTATTACAGCATCTTTGGTGTTGGCCTCATGGATAAACATTGGCTGGCTGTGGCTCACATCTAGCAGGAAATGTTAAGCAACTATTCTAAATTGTTGTGGGGGCCCGACTGGGACAACTCTCTGCTATAAAATATTTAGTATAAAATTTAGACAGCCAGATAGTCTAGATGGCTAGATTCAAAGATTAATTTAAAAAGTGTGAATTCTTATAGAAAAAGGCAGGAGCTGCACCCAAGTGTTAAAGTGGGTGTTCTAGATGGTGACCTTGTGTTTCGAGTTTGTTGGTGGTGGTGGGGTTTTTTTGGTTTTTTTTTTGTTTTGTTTTTTGTTTTTTTAATTCATCTATTTGCTTATTCTTAAATTCCTGCAAACTAGATTCCTGGCTTAATTCTAGGGAATAGGCCATCTCAGCCATTTTTGTTTTAATATAAAAACTTTACAAAGCACTTTTTTTTTTCTGTTTTGTGTATAACATTTCGTCTTCAGTTGGAAGGTCGTGATCCTGTTGAAGGAACCAAGGACCAAATAGGATGTTTTAACCCAGTGGAAGAAACTGAGAAGCTCCAGCTGGGATAGATGAGGGAACTCGAAACAAATTTGAGCTCAGTTTCCCTTGGACAGCCTCAAAAACAATGTCCCCACCATCAATGGACTGGCTGTCTAAATTTCCCAACATTCTATAATTCTTAAGTTCGAAAAGCAAGAGGTGGGGTGGGCATGGATCTTACCTGCAGTCTCTCTTTCTTTACAGGCATGATCGATGATCCTTCTTAGAAGAGTCTGCCAAACCCTGTCTTTAGAATCAATGCAATTAACCAATTACAAGCTGCCAACCCTGAAACCCCATGTGTCTCTGCTCCTATCTCCTTTCCCAGGGTCTACTGCTGTAAGGCTCAGAGAGACCAGAAAGAACCCTATGTGATGATTCTCATCAAAGGCAGTCTTTCTCCAGGCCACTGGTAATTTCATTATCTCCAGATTTCTTTGAAAGGTGGCTGATGTCGGTCTGGATGTGTTACAGTGAACACTTAAGAAAACAAAAATGAGCTCACACCCGGGCTCCTCTGCTGCCTGACCCGTGGCAAAAGCTTAGGCAACACCTAGACTTTTGCCAGCACCTGGACAGAGGCTGCATCTTGGCCACAGTGTATGCCATGTCCTCTGTGTTTGCCTGGAGCCTCATGGCTCCAATCGTCTGCCTCCAAGGATCTCCCTAACCCCTTGGTCAACTCTCCTGAAGACTCATTTTGAGTGGATGCTTGCCTTCTGTGTAGATTTTTTTTTTAACTTAATACACCTCTATCAAAATTACCCTGTGTCAAACTCACCATCTGCATTACCTTCATTACAAATAAACCTTTCTCAACACGCACACATACAAACGTGTACACACATGCACACAGATCCATACACATGGGTGTTTTTATTGTTTCATTCATGTGTCTAACACCCTTAAAACGATATTCCAGGAAAAGGAAGATCGTTGTGAGACCCAGGGGAAGATCCATACAGCAAAAAGCCCAACACATTGCCTCACCAGTTTCACCCCACAAAAGATCCTTCAGGGCCAAGCTGAAGGGAGGGAGGGCTCCAGGCTTCAGGAAAGCAGGTTCATGGGGCTAATTTTGTCCCAGGAACCTGAGGTCTTAATGGGTCTCTAAGCATGGTAAGCTGCTCTTGCAAGGTGCTTGGAGAATGTGGTACTCGGTCTTGCATCTGGTCAACTTCTCCAGCCTGCCTTCTGCTGGAATAATTGAAGCCTGTTTTAGCTTTCATTTTCTTGTTAATTTCATGCCTTATGCTAAGTCTGTATGGCATGCTTAATCTTGTCAAGAAATCTCCACAAGGTATTTATTACTGGCAAACTTATTTCATAGGTAATTGCATCATACTTTAAAAAAAAACTTGTATTTTATGTCTTTTGTAAAATAATTAAAAACATCATTTTAGTTTTGATCTTTTGGGGATTGGAACTATATTTAATCATGCAATGTTTTTATTATTATTATTTTTGTTCTTGTGTTGGAGCAAATGGGCAGGGTTTTTATCTCCCCTGTACTTGCAATAACATATTATTTGACCATGAATCACTTTAACGGATTGAAACATAAGCATGTGAATTGAAAAATAGATACATTAGTCAAATCAATAAATAAATATGAAAATATATTTCTACGATGAAAAACCATCTTGGCTACTGTGTCCTCCAACTTGGACAGAGAGAGCTGAAATATGTGGCCGTAAAATATAGCTTGCCATGTCAACTAGCCAGTGCCTGCAGCCTAAAAGGAATTTTGAGCACTGGGTAAGTAGTATTTCATCAACAAAATCATAAAATAAAGACATTAAAATGAAGGGATGATGGAGTGTTGCAGGACGTTTGTAAAATCACCCTTCAGTCTGAGGCTGGAGTATTTTAGTATTAGATACCACAGACTTTTCATATAAATTTGCTTACAAATAGCATGCCCTAACAAGCCACATTACCAGGCTGCCCCCGTAGCAAATATATTTCTACCATTGCTGCTAAACAAACTCTACTTGCACTCTATGGTACAGCGAGGGTACAAATAAATAATTCATCTCTTGGTCTAAAACACACGAGTCTTACAGTCTTCACGGGGAATGTTTGTCTTTGTTAATTAATGACTTTGAAGTCCTTCTAGGTATTCAGTGGCCGGCTCCACTGTTTTTATGTACCTTCCCCTCACATTCTGTCTTTCCTGCATGGACTCCCCTACTAGCTATAATCAATGTTCAATCTCTAATTTCATAAGATAATAAAGTGGGCTGCATGTGTTATTACTAGCTCCATTGTGCACCTTATCAGTTATCTGTCAGATGACTGTAGGAATATAATTAGCATGCATGATTTTAACGAAGACAACTAAGAAATAAGGATTTTTAAGTGACTTGCTTTTCTCTGAAAGTAGGTACAAAACACACTATGGAAATCTAAATTTGCATTTATTTACATATAAGCTTGTTTTTTTTTCTGTAGCACACAACATTTGTTAATATATTCCAGCTGCAAATTGCTATAATTTGTTGTTTGATTATATTTTTTATACACATTAATAAGATGGAGCAGTACTAATTAAAATTTGTAGATTATGTTGGGGGAACTTTCATAGAACAGATGTCAAAGGAGGAAGAATACTAGATGGAGGCGTGGATGAATATTTGAGAGATGTGACCCAGATGCCCCCTTAGCCATTCCTCCATGAAACAATATAAGTGTTCAGAAAGGACCCCTGAGAAGGGAGGGAATGTGTTGGTTCATCTTCCCAGGAAGCCCCATGGCCCTCAGCCCCTTGGCCAGGGGACAGTTCCAGTGGCTCCAGCCCACAGGACCAGAATAGTGGAGACAGCTTGCATCTCCCTCCAGGTCAAAGCAGAGGTACCCTCTTGTTCTTGGCTCATTCAAAAAGGGAATCAAAAAAACACCTCCAACTGGGATTTTAAAGTTATGAAGTTTTTTGATGTCACCTCCATGTCCTCCAGGGGTCCAGCATGCAACAACACGGGACTGAACCTCTGCCTCACTGTGGGCTGTTTGAGACAAGAGAAAGTAGGATGCCCTCCACAGAGAAGGTAAGCCTCAAGGGCTTTGAGACATGATGCAAGTAAGAAACCCTTGGACACGAGCCCCAACCTTTACCTGACTATGGACAGTACTGTGGTTCAGCATCTGGCTTCTGACCAGGTAACCTTAGCAATTACAGCTAGCGGCTCCTTCCTGTGCCCTAAAGCCATCCCCGGCCAGTAGGAGTGGAGACCCATACGTAGCACAGCTGATGCACCATCCAGCCACTAATCAGGAAAGATGCATTTGGGGATGTTCATCTCAGCACCCAAGGTTCCTTTGTGCCAGTTTCGATGTACACTTTTTATGAAGTGCTTTATCCCAGGCAACTGATGAGGGAGCCTTGGCTTCTTTTCTTCTGTGCTTTCCTCCGCTCCCCAGCCTATCCACAGTTGTTTCTTGTTATAGTGAGGCCCACCCACATGCAGGTTGCAGAGATGGGTGAATAAAAGTCAGAAACAATTCGAGGTAATTGCAGTGAAGGCTTTGTAGAACATCTGCAGATGGGATGTGTTTGTGGAATGGACCAGAATATGATTTTGGAATCAATAGCTCAAACTTTCTGCTCAATTGATTTTTTTTTAAAGTGGTGATGGTGGGGGTGGGCAGCAGTGATCTACAGAAACCTTTTTGAGTAAAAATTATTTTTAATCACAGATATGTCAGCCCCATTTAAATGCCAAGTGGGGAATACTGTACGCACATAAACATTTAAAATAATGCCAGTAAAAATTATAGCAACTCATTGTACAGACCACCCGGTACCAGCAACTGCTGACTGCTGATGTTGATCTCCGAGCTATTTCTGGGTTAGCATCAGGCCTTATTTAATATAGTGACCTCCACATACTGTTGTCATTAAAGTTACTAATAAATGTGATTTAATTTTTAAGTGCAGTAAATAGTTTATTGTACAGATGTGTGTCCCTCTTTAGAGGAGATCTTAGGGTCATTTCTTACACAAGGCATCTTGTACTTGGGGAGAGCCAGACGTACAGCTTGAGTTGTATTTCTTGTGTCTGTGTCCTCATTCCCCAAGTGTGAAAAGTTTATTGCTCATTATCTACTGGGCTGTGATGAAGTGACGGATGATTTATTGGGAGCCAAAAACTGTGTTTCAGTGCTGAACATTTTTATCCTTTTGTACTGTGGTCTCGCCAGCCTGGCTCCCCTAACTGCCCAGGCAGGCAACAAATAAAAGAAACTCCACTCTGGAGGGGCCAGGCCCCCCTCATAAAGGTCTGTATTGCTGATCCACTCTGTTCCTAATTCTATTCAATTCCCTTTTGTTGCTTAAAATTTCAATTTGTTTAATTGAGCTGTTTAACAGTAAAATTCTGAATTCCATGCATTTTAGCCATTCATATTAAATTTCCCCCTGTACAGTATTTTTATTAATGTGCTTTATAGGCTAGAGCCTTAATTTAAATTTGGTGACCTCACAAGCACGCAAAAAGACCTGAATTCTTATTCCCCCCCCCTTTTTTCCCTTCTTCCTCAAACCTAAATTAAAATGAATCATTGTAAACCAATGGAATGGTGTGGTTTCTTCCCTAGATTTAATGAGTTCAGGGAAGGAACTGGGGATGGGAGAGTAAACTGCACAGAGCTGGTGTGGACATGCGAGTTTCTCCATGTATTTTCATATTTTAATAGATGACATCGCGCTGAGCCGAAGGGAGAGTCAGACAGTTCAGAAAGCAAGTCTCTGTTTCCATTAAAGCGGCAGGTGAGGTACCCTGTGATGAAAACACAGCATCCTCCTTTTACAGGGTTCCATGTTTATTGACATTTAAATAGCCTAGCACCTTGTCCTTTAGGATTAATAAGATACCCAGAAACCCATGCAAAAAAATTTGAGGTTTACTAAACTTTAATCTGTACAATTTAATAGCAAGATCTGAGTCATTATGCGTATGCAGAATGCCATCTGACTTTACAAACACTTTTAAACGATGAGTTATGTGGCAAGAGTGGTTTGGCTGTGTATCATTATGTCCAGGTAAATGCCAGAATGATGACATAATTGGTAGTTGGAAGTAAAATACAACCCCTGTAAAATGTTACTAAGGTGAATGCGGAGGGATTGTAATTCATTATACACAGACGTGATTCCCAGGCATTTATCATTTTATGAAGTACAGGCTCACTTGATCTCACTAGGCGTTGTTTTCCTTTATCCTTTGTTACTTCCTTTGGCAGCGTAACATGTCCTGGTTTCAAAACTGCTAATTCTTTTCTCTTTAACCATTTTTCAGGGTACCCCAGTGGATTTCAGCCTCTTGTCATGCACTAGAGACCAAGAATTCTGTAAATGCTAAATCCTGAGGACTGGCCCTAATAAGAATGATAATCCACCAATTTCAGACAATGATAAATTTATGACTTTGGATTAAAGGTCAGATGGCTATTGGAGACATTAAAACAGCCCAATTTCATAATGCCCCAGCATCTTAAGGACAGACATTTGTGCACTGTGCTGTCTGTTAGCTCCTGCTAAAGACATACAGTAATAGTTTGAGTAGAAAAGCCTATTTCCTACCTGTGCAAGGTGCTTTCCCTTAGCCCTAGGCGACTGTTTAACTTCTAACCCCTTTGTTCACACAGCGAACATGCATAAAAGTACAATATACCACATAAGGACGTGGGTTTTGCAACATTTGTTTTATGCTGTTTGCTACAGAACCCATTACTCACATCTGCAGACATTTTCTGCTGTCCTAAAATAAGGAGTCATTTTCTCTAAATGGCTACTTTGCTTTAAATTCATCAATTTCAGGATGTCTTATCCCTACCTCCAACATCAATAGAGCACCTAAGTAAAACCGAGTCTGGCAAAAAATACTGTTGAATAGGACTTTGGTTTGATCACTTTTTAAGGGGGGTAATGAGGTACCCAGTGTCTGTTCTGAGCAATATCAAATCATGTCACCTCACAGCTGTGCTGCCTTCTCTCTAGGATATACATCCTTCCCTTCCAAACATCCTGAGCCATCCTCTATGATACATCATCCGTGCTTGCTGCTTCCTGCACAGTTCCAGCTCTCTTCCACAGCAGTTGTGCCAAGCAGACATTCTATATAACATTTAATGAATGGTTTCAGAGAGTACATGATGAAATTGTTGGGAATCAGCTATCTTCCATTCCTGAGGTCTATTACTGCAAGTTTGAGATGACCACTCCACAGAGATTAGAGTGTGAAAGGGATGATAGGTGTGTGGTTTCAAGCATTAGAGAGAGAGAGAGAGAGAGAGAGAGAGAGAGAGAGAGAGAGAGAGAGAGAGAGAGAGAACCTTTCTCCAAGTGAAAGGATGGAATGTCCAAGGAAGCCTTCAATGATCCTTTAAAATCAGGGAAGGTCTGGTCTGTCTAATCCACCCCTATGTACCTCTAAAGTATTCTGTGTACTTATTTCCCTTTCTTGTATTTTTACCCCAAAGACTGTCCTCTCGGTCTCATGATATCAAAGAATGATGCGTGACATTGTTCATGCAGAGACCATAATAATAAAGGTCTCCTATCTGTTCCACCTAGAGTCTATTCAGAATCTAGGTGGTTGGAAACCTAGAGACCCTTAAAGAAAAACATTGAATTTTCCAGGGGAGGTACTTACTCTTGAGTTGTAAGAAAAATAACACCCAATTTTTCAGGTTACAGATGAAACTCATTCTTTAAAGGGAAAGAAAAATGATCTTTATCTAGTAATTTCACTGGATGAAACCCAAAGTGAGGAGGCTCCTTCTCAAGTCTGCATCCATTCATTCACTCAGCAGCTTTTAAAGCTCAACTCAAGAAGCACAGGGAAACAGAGAAAAGACAAGACTGGGTAGACTGGGGATGCATTTAAGAGATTTAAAAGATGCTGTAAATCTCCTTGTATCTCCTAGAACCCTTCAAAAACCAAACCAATGGCAGGGGATATAGTTCAGATGATAGAGAGATGGCCTAACATCTGTGAGGCACTGAGTCCTCTCCACAGCTCTTTGTGAACTAGTAGTGTAGGCTTGGCCACAGAGTGAGCTCAGATGCAAAGCTTTCTGCAACCTGAATGATAGAAGGCAACACTTGATGTCTGACACCCTTATGCAGATTGTGATGCTAGGGAGACTGAACAGAAAGTATGATGTTTCTATCAATCATTTTCCCCCTCATTTTTTATTATTTCTCTCTTACCCCAGAAATAGGCATTTAGTGTCTATTGGTGCCTACAATATTGGCTAAGTTCTTGCCATAGTGGCAGAGGATGAAATGCTTGACTTTATTTGTTCTAGACAGCCCAGAACCTACATGATGAGAAGGAAGTAAATAAATAAACTGGTCAACTGGTAAACCTCACATCAAAACATAGTGTGACTTCTATGTTCTATATTGCTTGTTACTATCTATTTGGAAAATTGTAGCAACTAAATAGCTAACTGTCTTAGATAACTGATGTGTAGTGTATTTGGTTCTAAGCTGTGGGGGCTCAGGGGAAGCTGTGGTTGGTAATTTTTGGGTGGGAAATGGAAGTGAAGAACATTCAAATGGACACAGGTCATATGTCAGATGCAATTGTTTTTTCTTTCTTTCTTTCTTTCTTTCTTTCTTTCTTTCTTTCTTTCTTTCTTTTGTCTGAGAAGCCTACAAGGTTAAGAATTACCTTCTATAACACAGATGCAGTGGCTCATGGCTGTAATCCCACACCCTGAATTCTGAGACAGGAGGATTACCATGGGTTCCTGGCAGGCCTGGGCTATAGGGAGTAAGGAGATACTATGTAAAAACAGAGGCAAGCAAAGCAATCTCCCGGCAAAAGAGCTTCTTTCATAGTGATTCTTACACAGTAAGTTACAGCCCTGTCCTCCTTATGAACAGACTCACCTCTCCTGTTCCCCTTTTGCTACCTGTCTTTCTTTGCTTACTTTCAGGGCAGCTGAGGTGCCACCTCCAGGTCACGTCTGTAAGAAGGGCTTACAGCACTATATTTGGTAATACTTTAGTGTTTGCTTTCTTTCCTATTTAAATTATTGCTGGAGCAGATGTGAAACTCTTGGGTTCATGCTTCCTTCACCAAGGAACCTAGGGAGGTTGTCTACACCTCCCAGACTGAACATGACATGGTTCTTTTCCACTGAGTGGTTCTTAGAGAGAACAGATCTCCTTTTCCATTCCCCCAAGGATTCTTTCTCCTTTTGGAGAATCGATGACTTACTTGCCTGTGTCTCGGTATTGATCACTCAATATCATTTTTTCTTGGCCCACAGTGTACTCTTTCCGTTGTACATTCAACTTGCCTTATATTTCTGGAAAGTCTTCTTAAGTTATATCTCAAAGTTTCACTTCTTTTTCTCTTTGCGAGGCTCAGCTTTCTGCTCTGGGAAGTCACTTTTGTGCTCACTGGGGATGGGTCCTGACAGATTGTAAAGGGCTTGTTTCTCTGACGGCCTTTCTTTCCCACATTACGTTTTTCACTTGTACCATTATTGCTATGTTGCTGTTTGTAACTGTGTCTCTGAGCGGTAACTATTCCGTTAAGTTTTCAAAGGCACACACAGTGTGTTTGATAGTATTCGTCTGCTCCATGGGAGCATCTATCATAGGGAACACCCTTCTCACAGGCTTCCCTGCTCATCCTCTGCATTTTAAAGACGAGATTTAAATGTGTTCTTTGCTTATAGGCTTGGTTTGTTCGTTTGTCATTGGTTGTTTACCATTGGGACTGGTAAGGTGGCTCAATGAGTAAAGGCACTAGCCAGCTGAGTTCTAGCTCTTCAATCCACGTGGTAAAAGGAGAAAACTGAATGTCACAAGTTGTCCTCTGACCTCCATATGCACACGGTGGTGTGTGTGCGTACACATACACAAATGCAATATCATCTCTAAATTGATGATCTTGAAATGAATACATTTAATGCTAGTGAAGATGGAGCCAGGGTGGCATTCTGGCAAAGAATCTTCTTTGTTATCATAGATCATTTTGACATTGGCTCCCTGAAAGCAAAGAGAACAATTCTATCAGCTTCCTCATTTTTCCTCTCCAACTAATGGCTGCTTACAAATCTACACGGTGGATGGCTTCCTCATCTGCCCACCCATCTTGATTTCCCATGGTGCCAAACAAAAACCAGGGAGAGCTCTCTAGAAGCTGACACACTTGATGGTTTTGCTTCTAAAGAAGGGATCACAGAATTTGCCTCCTGTAGAGTGTTGCTAGAGTAGTGGCCTGCAGCCCTACCCAACAGTCCATACCTACTCTGTTCTTTCCTGTACCAGGCCCTTCCAGTGTGATGATGTAGATTTATAGGAACATTATAGCAGATGATTTCCCTAGTGAGTAAGGAAACACTTTTATCTTAATGGAAACATTTTAAACCTGGATACCTGGATATAAATAATGGCAGGTAATTTGGAATTAGAACTCAGGGGTAAGAAATTAGGATAGTGCAGTGCTTTGGGTTTGTTTGTTTGTTTGTTTGTTTGCTATAGTTCATTTTGTTTGTTTTGGTTTGGTTTGGTTTTGGTAAATGCTTGAACACCTTAGAAAGTCCCAACATGTGGATCATTATTAGTTTAATCCAGTATCTGTGCTGAATGGCAACCATTGCTGTGAGTGTAGTCCATTTCATCAAATGACTCCATAATTCAGCTTCTCACTGGACAAACATAAGGGTACATAACCTACCAGGCTCTGGTTTTAGTACTATTTAAAAAACAAAACAAAACAGTGTATCAAAAACCAGTGGCACATCTCTACCACCAAGAGATAGAGAGTCAGTGAGTATGTTAGTCAGAATTTGCAGAAACAGAGTCAGTAAGTGCATACATGTGCATGTGTGAATGTGTGTGTGCGTGTGCGTGTGCGTGTGCGTGTGCGTGTGTGTGTGTGTGTGTGTGTGTGTTTCCAACCAATCTGTGACCTGCACGATAGTCTCCAGAACCTTGGAAAGCTGCTCAAGGTTGGATTTCCAGCTTGGGGCCAACTTCTTACCTCATCTTTCCTTCCTGCTGGGACAGTTTTCCCCATGATCCTCCTGCCACCATTCCTCAATTCAGACCCCCATTATTTTGCATATCTTAGTCTTCCCTCTCAGGAGTGCTTCCTTATCTTCCTGGGTAAATGTAAATCCAGAGTAAGGGTCTGGAGTCCTTTAAGGTTACTGAAACCAGCATTGGCCACACCCATCTCCGGGTTCCAGTGTGTTCCTCTATTCTCCTACAAACTCTTTCCTGTTATCTGACATTTCCTCTAGTCAGTCTGGTAAGCTTTGAACCCTATATTATACAGGAGGGTAACTGGTTTGAAAACTAGGCTGACTAGAATTCAGATATCCTCCTATGTTGCTTAAGTGTTATTAAATATCACTTTAATGATAATGTTATTAAATGAACCCCTTTTTACTTGATCAGAGTGGCTTTATACTAGTATCAACAGAATGGCACTGCATCAGCCTCCCCCCTGTAGACTGCAGGCTGGGTGAAGGCTGGCCACAGGGTTTTTCTTCTTCATGCTTATATCCCCAGCATTGAGTGTTGTACTTGACATATGGTAACTAGTGTGTAAATATTTGATGGAAGGCTTAATTAATTCGTTAGTTTGTTGTAAGCAGTGAAATCAGTAATTAACACAAGGAGCTTGGCACACGGACACTCTTACTATGCGCTTGCTGGATGCATATGGCTCCAACTCATGAAGGCTTTTGGAGGCCAGTGACTAAGTTTGCTTCACTTTGTTCTCAGCTCTTTCCACACATGAGTGCCTTAAGCCATTGAATCTTGTGACCATTGTAGCTGAGAACAAAGCTTCAGCAGAAAGCAAAACAAATGAGGTTTTTTCCTTCTTGGAGCTTATGGCTGTCCACATCCAAATTAGAGTACCAGCTAACCCCACAGCCATTTTGCATCCATATTTAATAGTAAAACAGGCTAAAAGTTTCTGTTTATTGATCATTTGTTATGTGATAGTCTTTGACATTTTGTTTAAAACTATTGTATCTGAGTGGTGATGCTATGAAGAAGTTGCTGCTTCTATTCACTATAAAGAGACTGCAAAGTGGGGCTCAGAGAGGTCTCAGAGTTCTCTTAAGGACACACAGCTTCGAGGGATGAAGCAGAGATGAAAGCCATGGTTAATAATAAGCTGGAGAGATATTCCCCCTATGCAGCAGGCTGAATGATGCAAAGACAAGTCTTAAGGTACAATCTGTCCTGGGATCCTTAGATCCAAACATTAGGTAAATAGGTACTGGGTATCCCCCTAAACACCTTCAGCATGGGCCTGTCTGAGTGTCAGGTGGCTGCCATATAAAAACCTGGGCTTTGGAATCTGAAAACCTTGACTTTTTTCTGACTCACTATGAAACCTTGGCACATCACTTCTAGCTTCTGCCATCTTATTTCAGTAACAGCCCTGGTTATGATTTGTCTCATTGGCTGGTGAATGTGCTGAGCACAGTTCTTGAAACCGAAAAATTGTCTCCTTTCATTCCAAGGGGAGCCACTCATTGCTGGAAGCAGCTCTGGCCAAATGCACCTGCAGGTGTCCTGGTCCACTGGACCACCATGCCTCATTCTTTCAAACTTGCTTCTGGGAGTTTTGGAAGAGTCTGGAAATCGAAATGGGAGAGAACAAAAACCAAACCTGTGTCTGAGAGTAACTGTCTGCTCTTGTGAACATCTCATGACATTTACCCAAGTTACCATTGTGGGTGATCTGGTCAGAACCTGTTTCTTTAACACTTCAGCTCCATTTTCTCCATCATTCAGGAGATAATCTATCTCATCCCATGGGCCCGGCTTGGTCTAGCCTGGAGACCTGCCTCTCAGGGAGGATCAATCTTAATTCCCTGTTGACAACATCCTTGCTTCTCCTTCCTTTGGGATAAAAGTTTGCAAAGTTATTTGCAGATACAAATCAACCATCAGCCAAATTATTTGCTAAGTAGAGGGTATTGCATCCCTGGCTCCTCCACTGTATCCCCATACAGTAGATTTGTAGGGGAGATGGAGGAATCTGGGAACATGATGGGTGGATAAGATACAAGTGGCCTGGGTGACCACATGAAAACAGTGGTCTGTTAATACATAATGATAGACTAGCAAGCAGGCCCAGTTTATACAGCATATTTTAGTGTTAAAAATATCCTATGCCTTAGGAGACCCCTATGCCTAGCATATTGGGGCAGATGATAACTCATGTTCTCAGGGAGTGTTTGGAGGGAGGATACCTAGTACCTATTTACCTGAGTTTTTTGATATCACTTGTTATCAGGTACACAAATGCCTCCCTCAACTCATGGTTGGTGACACACAATGGCAGGGGATCAACTCCAGCTGCTATTTGCTTACTATGCTACTCCTATGGTTTTCTCTGGCTTCTCCAGTTTCTCCTTTCCTGCTGACAAGCTGCACAGAATCCTATGGACCGTAGTGAGTCCAGCTCCTTTTGTATTACTTTGTCTCTAGTAGACATATTGATGCCATCAATATGTTTCTCTAGCATCTCTGCCTTTGGCCACTAAGTCTGCACTGAGTGGTCAAGGGCAAGAAATAAAAAGAACAGGATAAAAGTGTTTGATGAACCCTGGCTTTTCTATTTGAGCTATTGCTGAGCCTCAAATAACGAGAACTTCCTCCGTTCATCCAAGGAGTCAATGGTTTGCTAGGATCTCATTCATTATTCAGTGGGCAGTTGAAAACAAGACATAGAAATGTACTAAAGGTGCTATATAAAACCAAATTCAAAGTATTTTTAGTACAAGCGCACTCCAGGTACAAGTGACTTCCAAGAAAACCTGATAATTAGAACTCTAACTTGTTCTGACGAAACAACCCAACCCAGGAAAGATGTTTATTATAACCATGCTAATCACTCCGGCATCTACTAATGTGTTTCCACCACACAGAAATACTTAAGAACATGTGCTGCTTCTGAGAAGCAGCTGGGGATCTGAAGTTGCGGTCAGTCTCCTCACTCTGCCCCAGCCCCACTGTCTGGTCTGTTCCCTTTGTCGTCCATTGTCTTTGTTCTTTTTCTCTTCTCTCTGTGAAGTCAGTTTTGTTTGTTCTAATCTTAAGCGCACACACACACACACACACACACACACGCACGCATGCACGCACGCACACGCACACACACACACAGGCTTCTGCTTTGGGGTCTTCCTGCGAAAAGCATGTATATGGTTTACTCTTTTAAAGACTTTGTATCTGCTAGCGTGGGCTATGGGTAACTAGAAGACTGGGCTGGGAGCAGGGCATTTTTTCTTTTGTGATTCTGAAGGCTAGAGTCTAAGAGCAAGATAACAGTAGGTTTGAGAGAATGAGTATAGCTGCCTTCCGGGGAGGTTATCCTTACATGATATGGCAGGGGAGGAGGAAGAGGGAGAGGGAGAAGGGGATGGGGAAAGAGAAGGGGAGGGAGATTGTTCCTATGTACAATTTATAAGGACCCAGGACATGTGTATTATCTAGGAAGCCCAACCTCATGACTTATCTAACCTTAGCCACCTTCCAAAAGTCCCTAATGCATATATTGAGGGTTAAGGTTTTGGTGTAGATATTTGGAAACAATACAATGCCCAGCCTATAACTATTATATCTTGAAAAGTATTTTTAACTCAACATGGGGTAGTGTCATAACCAAACAAAATTGTCAGAAAAATCGAGGGCAAAACCTGTTTACGAAAACATCAAAAGCGCTTTTGTTTTGTGTGTGCTAGGAGCTGAATTGGACACTGCCTATGTGAGCATAGTTGTCCAGTGTGAGCATTGTCATCCTTCATGAGTACTGTAGTCATCCTGTGTCATCTAGTGTGTATGCCACCATCATCCCCTGTGAGCACCTTCATCCGAAGCCCTTGGAGTCCCATAAGCAGGAAGGGAAGAAACTCAAGTTGCATGTAGTGGCCCTTAGTGTGGCTTCAAGGGCTGCTTTACCAAAGGTAGAGTTGGCCAGGGAGTGGTGGAAACAAGCTGATTGAACTCATTTCTTCTGCCCCTGGTCTCCCTCTTTAGTGTGCAGTTCCCTGCATGGTGAGGCAGTAATAGTGAACCCCATTAGAACATCTGGCTTTACTTAGGAATTTTCTGAAAATCCACACCAAAGATGCCGCAATTTTTACTCTAGGAGGCTATTGAAGCTTTAAGGGATTTCCATATGTTCGGATTAGTTAGGACACTAGGAAACGCACAGGAGTGCCTTGGCATGGATGGTATCTGAAAGTATAGGGAAGACACAGCATCCCAGACTCTTCCCATGGTATTCCTCAGAAGTCAAATCGAGTTCTTCCCAGCTAGCTCCTAGGTAGGCCAGCCTCAATTTCCCCCATGTGCATTTCCCTGACAGTCCTGGCTCTGACCAGGTTGATTCAGTAATTGCCACAGCGTGTGTGGAGGAGCCACTCCGGGGAATGCACTGTCCAGACCAACGAGGGCCTGCTGAAAAGCAAGCTCCATTTGACCATTCACACATCCATCTGGGCTAGCTCTAAGGTTGCAGCATCCAAGTGGTGGCACATATAGCAAGAGAGAAAATCCCTCAAAAGACAGCCCAGAAGGGGGTGCATGGCAGTAGAACATGGATGCAAAGGTGTGTTAGCAACACTGGGAACAAGGGACCATCTCTTCCTTTGTTTGGGAGCAGGCTGGATACGTTGGGTTTGACCATGACCTGTGGATACCTCCAGAGAGTGGGCTGGTGCCTCTGGGGCAGCTATATTAATACAAATGGTGCTCTGGCCTCAAGTCCACTCTCCATTTTGAGGATGAAAAGGACGATCTGCACTGGTACTTGAAGAGCCTAAGGCTACAAAGGGTATTTCTTGATCCTCTCTGTTCTGGGCTGATCCATCTGTCCCTCACTTACAGAGAAGTGTGTGAAGACCACTTGGACTCAGCTGTGAACTTAGTCTTAGACAGTAGACAAATAGCACAAAAACACACAAGTGTTTTGAGTAAGTGGTATTAAGAGGCCTAAGACTGGTTAGAATTTTGTTTCTTCAGGGACTATTGATTTGGGTGGGGACTTATTGCATGCTGGTTTATTTATTTACTAGGAAACTTACTCATCTAGGAAAAATCCCAAGTGCAGCTATAGTCTCCCCTGTATGGAGCCTTAACTAAGGTTGCCCCACTACATGAGTTTTTAAGAGGTATTTGAAGTGGAAGTTTCTGGTTGTGTCATGTAATACAGACTCATATGATGTTTTGCTGAGGCAAGACCCATGGGAGGACACGTGATGTTGGCGGAAAGTATAAGCGGGACTCAAGAGACAGGGACAAGATGCTTGCATATCTAGCTGTGCAGCTTTTCATTGGTCCCGGGTCTTGAATGATCTTCACTTTGTTGAGAGAGGCACGATGGAGAACTCCTGGCATTCTTGCTGATTCTAGTCACTCCTGTTGACTTGTGCTGATTCAGCGGAGGCCCGGCAGTTTCTGCTGGATTGTGCCATCATTGCTGATTCATATTTGGTGACACTTTTAAACTGGACTGTTGGTATCTTGATACTACTGAGTTGGACTGCTGGTATCCTGGCAATTAAATATTGGAATCACGCCAATGAACTACTTCGAAACAGGCCCATATCTCCTTGTCCTATTTACCATCATTCCCCCTGTTTTTGTACAATGGTCTAGAGAGGGGTTGAAGCATTTGAGAACCTTTATTGAAGTGGGTTTTGGAAAAATCTAAACCTATAAACATTTGTATACATGGTAAAAATCCTAGGCCGAAGTCCCAGGCTCTCCTTGTAGCAGAAGGATATCAGCATGGAAAAAGCATGAAAAACTACGGAGCTGTGTCTTTCTGTCTGTGAATACCCTTTAAGGTGAAATGCTTTGTTTTGAGCACCAGGGCTTTGCTAAGTCTTCAGCTGCCATTTCTGGTACTTGATATAGTTTTCCTGTACTACCTCCCAATAGCCATTGAAACACAAATATCAAAGGAACTGATCATAGAAATTCCACCCTCCCACTCCCACCCCAGAATCTGTCTGTGCCCAGCCAGGCTCAGACGTGAATCCGGTCTAGATTGAAACGCATAGGTGAAGTGTGTTCTCAAGGTTGTTGTGAGTTATCTTAACTCAAAAGTGCTCTGGATTACTGATTTTCAATCAGACAGGCCAACAGCTCTCCTGTAACATGGTTTTCCATTTTTTTCTTCTTTTGTGTGTTTAGTAACAACAGTTTCCTTAAGCCAGAGTGGCATATAGCCAGAGGAAAGAGGTGTTAATGAGACGTGGTATAAATGGAAGGGGCACAGGACTGACAGTTTTGTGTAACGTGATTGGCACTAGATAGAAAAGACAGGTGGTAGCACGGAGCTGACCAGTCACCTTAGATAATGATGGAAGAGTGACAGAGGAAGAGTCACAGTGGATGGAAGCATGGGGAGGCCTGGGAGGAGACAGGCATATCACCTTCATCATGCCAGGATCCCTGATAGAATATGAGGTAAAGTTAATGCCAATGTTTGTGTGCTGAGGACCTCAAAGGGGGTATTGTGTTTGGGAACTTCAGATACCTGAAGGTCTTTAAGAAGGATGTCCACTCGAGGCACTGATGGCCCCTGCTGCTTTTATAATGACCACTTCATATCAGATATGCCCTCTATCCTCTTGCCTGTGTGGAGGCTCAGCCGGATTAGCCCATTACATATGTTTCTAAGAAGTAGATAGGCACATAAATAATGTCCTAGGGCAGCGGTTCTCAACCTGTGAGTCTTGATCCCTTTGGGGGTCGCATATCAGATATTTACATTACCAGTCATAAGAGTAGCAAAATTACAGTTATGAAATAGCGTTAAAATAATTATGTGGTTGGGGACCACCACAACATGAGGCACTGTATTAAAGGGTGGCAGTATTATGAAGGTTGAGAACCACTGTCCTAAAGAGTCCCAGTCCCATTTTTGCAGCAGGACACCAGGATGAGTCTGGATTTGCCCAGGATGATGATGATGATGATGATGATGATGATGATGATGATGATGATGATTATTGGTGCTCTTCTGTCTTCTGCCCATTTCTCTGTTCAGACACTCTTCAGTTTTCAGAAATGTAGATAAAAATTTAATGATTGTCTTTCATCTTGTAGACTTGAGGGTGAGGTCCATGAAAGTGAGGTGTTAGAGGAGATAGAGACATTAGGCTGGTAGAACTCTGGGGATAATCCTCTGTTTTGAATGTTCTTTGTTCTTGTAGCTTTAGAGCCAAGTTCATATTCCCATAATGCATGTAGAACCAAGGAGAGAGGCAGATGGTAGAGTGTATTATGACTGTTCACCATGGCTGCATAACTAAAATGGAACTTCCTAATGTTTTGGCCACCAGAGCCCAAAGTCATCCGCAGTGTGTGACCTCAGGAGCTCTGAGGATGACGTGACCTTTTTAGCAAAAAAACAACTGCAGAAGAGAAATTTCTGTATTACCCATAGGCTTTTAATATCTAGGGTGACAGTGGAAGGGACCACACTGCCTTTGCAGCTAGGTGACAGAAAATCACCTTTCAGGTCTCTCTGAAGCACAAATTAGACCAAAGTAGCATCATGCCAGCATGTGGCAGAAATGTCCACCTGCACCCCTCTCTCAATCTGGGTGTGAGGTCCATGCAACTTGACTCATTTTTTTTTTTCTTAGACCATAGAGACGTTTAGGCTTGTGGAAGATTGATCAGTTTTAGTTAATGTTCAAAATTAGTTCAAGACCATTTTGGAGAAAAATATGCTCACCCCACCTTGCCCCCTGTTACTTCCAAGTAATGGCCTGAAATATGAGCAGCAATTTTTCTCTCCCACATGAGACACTTGGCTTTGTGAGACATTCCCCTAATGGGTTAGATTTACCATTGTCTCCCTTGAACTTAAAAGCTAGTGTTTAAAACTTCATTTTTTTAATGTGAAGAACTTGACATTGGTAATTTTTATACCTTTGATTAAATAACTAAAAATACATTATTATTGGGTTCATAATTACTCCAGGTATGGGCTGATTTTTGACCACCTCATTGCATTATGACAGCGCAGAAGCAAAATTTAACTCATATATTTGACTTAAATGGCAGTCTATAGGGATTCAGAGCAGAAATTATAAATTCAACTGCAATTTACATGTTAAGTTCTGTAACCCCATGATGGTTCAACCATTTGCAAGAAGAAAAAAGAGAGAAAGAGAGAAGAAAGAAAGACAGAAAAGAAAGAAGGGAAAAATGAAGAATCAGTACATGGCCTATGGTGTGATTTCAATGAATTATTTTATTTTATATCTGTTAGGAGGTCTGTCTATCCAACTGTTTCATTAAAATTTCACCAAGTGACACTACCCTGGTAATTAAAACGTGTTAACTTTTTACAGAGCACCTCGGTAATTTTCAAAAACATCTCTCCGAAAATGTGACTGAGAAAGCACCACAACATTTTGTCAGACGATATTGTCAGATCTGGTTTTATTTAAATTATTTAAGCCAGGAGTCCCTCCTGCCCCTCCTCCTCCCTGTTCTTCACCATTCCCAATCAGAGACCTTAAAGAATTCGATGGAAAGAAGGAATTTAAACCTCCTGGATCATCTTCCCAAATCATTCTATCACTGTTTGCATGGCTGTGCTGAGTCTGTCTGTTGGATGTCTTTTGTTATTTTAACTTCCTCACAGTTCATTATGGTCACCCGATCATCTCAAGGCTGTGTAATTAGTGGTACTTCTCTGGCATGTCTTCGTAAAGGAGGAGCAATCAATAGTACCACGACAGTTTCCTGTCTCCTGTGAGGAGCACTCCCAGAATTACCCATGCCATCCACAATCCCAAAATACCCATGTTGCCCACAGGCACCTGTAGGGTCTGTGGTGCGCTGACATTATTCTTAGACACACCGCCTGGGACTTCTAGGAATGGTGTCCCAGCAACGGCCAATCCGGATGCACTGTGATCCAACGTTCCTGCTTACATTAGGGTAGAGACAACTACTTCTGGGAAACATTGAGAAAGCATGTGTGGGGAGTCGCGAGGGTGGAGGGCGGAGGATGGGGGGTGGGGACCGGGGGTGGGGGAGTCAGTACCTTCTGTTTTCAAAGCCTAGAGGCCATGGAGAGCTCCTGGCAGCACAGACTAGTCTAATGCAGGCCTGGGTGGGGTTGGAGTAGCTCTTCTTTGTGGGTCTGAGTGAAACTCTTGGGTACCCCTCCCTGAGTAATAGACAGGAGAGTGTTTCTTAGTGAGTAGACACATAGACTTTTGATGTTCAGTGGTATCCTTGAGCCATTGCTTCTTTGACTTTGTGTTGTGTGTGCATTCTCTTAAAAATAAGATTTTTTTTTAAATCCTTAACACAATATGGATTGTTAGTACTTATGGCCTGGGGCTTTAAAAAAAAAAGAAAATATATAGATGCATGCACTGAAATCTATAGGCATAAGCTCAGAGAGGACTGCCTTACTCGCTCTCCACAACTGTGTCACCAGGCGCAGCCTATAAATTTTAGACACCGAAGTGTAAGCCCATCTTCTCCCATCTGTGTCCATGTGTCTCTGTCCCTGTGTGTGATGTCCCCTAGCTGGTGCCAGGATCCAACTGATCAGGATGTGAGCTCTGAAGTGAATAGATGAGTTAGAAAAATCATGTCTTTCCTCTAAGTTAGGATAGAATAAAAATTCTTGCTTAATCTCTACTAGATTAAGGAAGGAATCAAGGGAAACTAGATGACCATCTACCCAACGAAGCCTGAGACCCTTGGCATTGTCCAGAGATTAAAAACAAAGTGGTATGTATGTAACAGCTACAGGAAAGGAGGGACAGAAGAGGGGTTGGCTGCAGCAAATCCTTCAGAGCAGTAGAGACTTCCTTCCAAATGGCCCTTTCAACTCTCAGGGGGACTCCTGTGTTGTTAGTAGCACACAGCCAATTTTGGAAGAAGACCAGAAGGTACTGCTTGTGTGCTGGTTGTATCTACTTTTACAGCCATGATCGGTTCTGTCCCAGATGGGATCTTGTAAGCAAAAAGAAATGTTTAAGATTTTTAACAAAATGTAGGCTTAGGAGTCAGAGAAGGGTTCAGTGGTTAAGAGCACTTGCTGCTCCTGCAGACCAGTGGAGTCCAAGTTCTAGCACCCACATCAGGGGGCTTGCAACTGCCTGTAAATCTCGTTCCCAAGAATCTGATGCCCTCTTCTGGCCTCTGTAGGCACCTATGCCGACCTGTACACACACGTGTATGTGTGCCCAAATACTCAGAGATAAAGTAAATCTATTAAAACAACAAAAAATGGCAGCAAACCACAAATCTAGTGAAAGTTTACTGAGAATTATCCAAATCTGTCAAGGATTTTATCAGTACCGATGCACCAGTGTAAGGCCAGTTCATCCTCTCAAGATGGTGGCTTATCTTCCCTAGAGTTGGTACCCATGTATGGAATACCTGCTAGGTCCTAGAAGGAGGCAAATCTGTAGATGATAATGAATTATTAATTGTAACACCTAAGTATTATCTCACTAGGAATATTTTATGAAATTGTTTTATACCAATCACTGAGATTAAAAAAAAAATTATCAGGTAGTGAGAGATGGAGAATAACCATAGATCCTATATAGCCAGGGCCACTGTGGAGGACTCTGACCAGCAGGGCTGTCTTCCTTGTTCTCTGTTTCCCCTCCCTTTGACACTTTTCCCTTCATGTAAAATTAAACAGATCTAAGAACCAACAGAAACAAGAATGGCCCCACAAAGCCATTTCAATAGTCTGCTAAGTTTGTGAAAAACAAAACAAAACAAAACAAAACAAACAAACATTGTTTAAATGTTTATGTTTTGTATGCTTTATTTTCCTCATCTGGGACATTTCTATTTCCAATAATTGAGAATCCTAATTTTTTAAAAAAAAAATCCTTTACCACAATACACAGCCAAGAGATTTTAATTTTTTTATTTATTTGTTGTGCTTTTTTTCTTTTTGATATTGTATTATTGGTTACAACATTTCTCCCTTCTCTTTTCCTCCCACAAACCCTTCCAGATTATCCTTCCCACCCTTTCTTTAACAAATTGTTATTGCATGCACATATGTGTGTATATGTGTGTGTATATATATATATATATATATATATATATATATATATATTCCTAAATAGCCCTTCTTCAATCTGTATGATGCTACCTAGTGTGTGGTTCAGAGATGCCCTTTGGCACTCGACAACCAATTGGTGTGCTATGCTCTTCCCTGAGGAACACTGCCTCTCTTGCCCCAGCTTTCCTCAGTTGCCTATAGCTCTTTGTACAGGATTGAGATCTTGTGGAACTTTCTCTGTCCTATTTGGCATAAAACCAAGCAATGTCTTAAGACAGACCACTGTATTAAATGTCTGGTGCTTGAGTGGCACCTACAAATAGGACAAAGAAAAAAAAAATCAAGGTTTGAAAACAACCTGCCTCTAGCCATGCTGGGCTGTGTATTCATCTGTCTCCCTGTATCCCCCAACCCTATGTCCAAGAGGCTCACTGCAGCTATTGGGGGTGGGAGTTAGGAGGAAAAACAAAAACCCTCTTAAAAACAGTGAGCACATTGAGTAAGAATGCCCACGAGTCCCTGTGTAGAATTAATGTTCTGTTCTGTGTGCCTGTGTCACTTCTTTAAATGCTTCTTTAAAGGTTATGGAGCGCGGATGAGATGGGGCGACAAGAGCAAAAACTCATTATTTACATGCATAGAACCATCAAGGAACAGAAAGCAAATTAAAATGTAGAATTTTTCTCTGTGTTAAAAACTATAATAAAAGTCATGTCAGACCATATAAGAAGACCACATGAAAACATAGTGTCTATAAAGGTTGAACAGTTCAAGAATATTTTCATGACTTTTTTTGTCATTGTAGTATGTCACAGATGAGGACATCTATACAGACATGTTGAAATTATTATTAAAGCATCATCCAAGTAAATTTAATTATATTAAAGAGTCCTTTAAGCTAAAACATCTAAATACTTGAAATAAAGAGGCCTTTAGGTTAAAACACCTAAGTTGAAATAAAAGCCACTCTGACATGAGAGAGAAATACTCCTTAATTTCATCGCCTATCTCCATCCAGAGAAGGGTGTGGAAGAACACCATGCAGGGAAAAAGAGGTTGATTTCACTCTGAGCCACTTGGGTCATGCTGGACCCTGTAAGGGCATTCCCCCTTTGCAGCCCCCATCAATTCCCCCAGGCTAACAATTTTCCATCCAAAGTAAATCTAGCTAAAATTAAGAAAGAGAGCATACAGCTGCCCTTACTCTTGGCCCACAGATGTTACCAAAATCTGATTAAAAAGCCCTTAATGTCCTGCTGCACCTTTTCATTACTGTAATAATCATTTTTTTTTTTTTTTTGCCACATATCTAGCAGAGAGGGGGAAGGGAGAGAAGGAAGAGAAAAGGTTGGATCTTCAGGATGCCAGCAAATGTGTGTGGAGCTGGGGGTGGAAGATGAGGGGTGGGAGTAATCCATGTGCTGAAATATTTTTGCTTCTTTTTCTAGAAAATGTGCAATTTGGTCAGGCAGAAAAAATTGAACAGAGCCTTCCAAGCAATAAATCACTGGATTGCCGGTGACATTCATACAATGCGGATATAGTGTTAACTGTAGGAGTCAGACAGCCCCCCCTGCACCCAGCCTGTCCCTAGGAGGTGACCTTGTGCCGGTGTGGTAATCAATCATCCTGGCATAGGACACACTGTTTTTGTTTAATATTACACTATTGGAATATATAGTAAACAAAGTGTAGAGGAAATTTGGAGAGAGAGCTATAGAAGGAACGCCGCTGTAACGCGCCTGCTGCCTGCTGAGAGTCACCGGCTCTACACAACCCCAGAACATCCCCTTCTCCAACTTCTTGCATCAGGCATGGAGCACATTTGCATTTCCAGGGAAGAGCCCCTGGTGTCAGGCTCAGAGTGTACAGACACTAGTTAAAATTTTAAGGGAAATAAAAGTTTGCTGAGACAGGGGCTACAATTTACAGCTATTGACTGGAACCGGTGTTTGAAACTTCATCTTGCAGCCCAGTCCCCCCTGCCTGCCCCCTTTATGCTTCCCTTTGGTGTTTTCCTGAGACAAATCCTTGGAAAGAATGGAATTTGATTTCAGAAACACAAATCCAGGCATCCATCTTGTCAAATCCACAGCCCACAGAATATTCTGGAAGAGAACTGAAGCAGGAAATGTGTTTAGCGTTGTGGGTTATTGTAGACACCCTACCACGTCAGGCCCTATGGGTTTAGTGTGGAGAGACTAGTGTCCTCAAGGTGAGTTTTTCACAATGAAGCATGCATCCTCCTCATTAATGACTACTGTATTATTTTCAGAGTGAGCCATTCTCAGAGCAGGCTGATCCACAAGGCTCAGACTACTGAGGAGGCCACATCTTATCAAGGAGATTTTTCAAGGAGAGAGTCAATGTAATGAATCATGGAAAATAAAAGGACCTATTTTTCCTTATTCTTCCCCAGCCATTAGCATCTCGTGCAGGGGTGGACTGCTGCAGATTATTTTGATTCTGCATTTTAAGGACACACCCTTATAGCCCAGTAAAAACAGCCCTGAGATTGCTTTGTTTAGGGCATAGCATCATGAGTAGAGACTGTGAGCCTAAGTTAAAGGGAAAACTAGGCTTTACACATACATCAGGGGAGAACTTCCCGTGGCCATTGGCATGGCTCATGCCATAGCCCACCCAAATGTTCTTTATATAACATACCTGAATTCTCTCTGTTCTTTATAGAAAATCTCAGAGATGGTAGGTTGGTTCAGAGCACACGAGTTGAGGAGCATCTAACTGAGGATGGTAGTTACACCAGTCAGAAGAGGACAGTGGTAGAGAGAGAGAGACCTTGGAACCAGTATGGCACTGTTTAAACAGGGAGCCCCAGCCTCCTGTGTCTCAAGTGGAGTACACTCGGATAGTGCAGATGGAGTTCTGAGATTACATGCCTATATCTTGCTGGATCCCATGAGAACTACATTGTTCTGGGGTAGGATGTCAGCAAAACTCATACTGGAGAGCATACAAGATGGTGGGAGAGGTGACTAGAGCGGATGGCCAGGGCTGCTGAAACCCCAGAAGTACTGAATAAGATTAAACAAGGAGGGAAAATCAGAGACACAGAGGGGCCTATCTTTGAGCAAGACTGCTTGATTCAGTCAATGCATAGCTGACATGAACTTAAGGAGGGGGAAGTTTGTCCAAGCTATGTAAGTTAGGGTGTGTGTGTGTGTGTGTGTGTATGTGTTTTTATCAAGCAAGAGGGAACCTTTACCTCATTTTATGTCAGGCATCTTCAGAGGAGACAACACATATTCTGTAGTGGGAGAAGGAGAGACAGAGGGACATGGAAACAGATGAATAACACCTTGTCAGGGACCAAAATTGCCTCTGGAAAACAAGGTCAAAGGCTAGGGAGCAGAAGAAAACATCCAACACAGAAACACACACACACACACAGAGAGAGAGAGAGAGAGAGAGAGAGAGAGAGAGAGAGAGAGAGAGAGAGAGAGAGAGAGTCTCTTAGACTAAGCAAGCCCACAGCATAGGCCAGGCCCTGGAATAAGTTGCCCCACTGCAAAGAGCTGCTCCTGCCTCCCAGTAGCCAGGAGAAGGCACCTGATCGGAAAGAGACCTCTCCTTCCTTTGAGAGAGTCTAAGGCCTCTGAAGCAACTCTGTGAATTCTTTTATTAATTCACACATTTTAAAATATCAGCCTTTAGTCAACAGTGTCTCCACTGGCTTTGGAGGAGGACCCTGTAACAGTGTGCACCAGCAATCTCTGGCAGCAGCTCCCCAGGCAGAGCTGTGTCCATGGAATCTCACCACTCAGCTCAAGCCCTTGCAAAAGCATGTGTTGTGCCAAGCTCTTTCTCCTCTCCCTGACCAGTCTCAGCTCTGGAGATGAATGCTCTGCCTCCAACACATATGCTTTCCTTCTGCACTCTCTACCATGTTCTCCTCGCTAGCTTCCCAGAGCAGAAGTGATTCTAAGCATCAAACCTTCATCTAAGAGGTATCGCCTGAAGACACGATAAGTGCTCTCTTGCAGAGGTGACCTAAGAGCCCATGGTCTTAATATGCAGCAAATTTACAGACAACTGAATCCAATTTGCATGGCTTTAGCTGTGCTAAAATTTTAATCTCCAAAGGATAAATTCAAAGAAGAAGAAGAAGAAGAAAAAGAAGCTTCAATCTCTGTCTGTTTAATTATCTGACTTCTGATTATATGAATCACAGTTGCTACAATCAGCATTTAAAATTGGAAGGGCAAAGGCAGTGGCATTTTGTCATATTGTTGGCTAAAAGAACTGAGTGGATTTAAAAAAAAAAAACAGAAAAAATGGGGCCACAGAAATTCATATGCTGGGGCTCTTAAAATGAGATAAGACATAAATTATTAGCACACTGTAATCTCCTCAATCCACCAGCATTCCCAGAAGCCCCACACTTAATGTAAATATGTTTATGCAGTATTTGAAAACAGAGTTGAAGCCTGAAGAGTAGCATGCCCTCTCGCCGAAGATCATCTGCACTTCTTTTAGTTAACATTGTGTAATGTTTGTTTAAAGGCTGAAATGTGTATTTAAAAAAAGGGGGGGGCAAAGGAGGTTCAAAGTGAAAGATTCATCCTCGAGCCCAAAAATTCTTCACAAACAATAAAAACGGAATGTCTATAGAAATGTACTACTTTCAACCTTGTGGGAGAGAAATGGGATTCTTCAAATTCGCCTTTCCTTTCTAAGTGTGGAGGGTCTGGGCTTGCATGCTGTATGACTCCAGAAGCAAACGGTTGGTTTGCAACAGCCGGGGATGGGCACTCGGGGGTGGGGGGTCTCATCTCCAAAGCCTCTGAAAGTGAAAAATTCTGGACGAAACTGTCAAGAAGAGAGGCTTTGCTCGGAGACATTCAAATGTGAGCATGCTTCTAGATCATTTGGGGGAGGTATGAATTCTAAAAATCTCCCACAGGTGCTATCTTAAGGGCAGTAATTCAGGCTTCAGCCAGTTATGTTTGAAATAATGAAGGCAAATCAGAACTTCCTAGAACGAGGAGACATTTGTTAGTCTCAGGTTCCTGGTAGAGAAATCTTGAACAGAATGTTCGTAGGATTGATTTTATCTTTTGTTCCAGTCCTTGCTAGTGTCAAGCCCACGCTATCCACTTTCAGAGGGGAAAGGCAACATCCTTAGAATTATTTGTTTTATATTACAAAACACACTGACCAGCTTCATCGGGCACCCGAATTTTCATCCCCCACCCCGAATGTCAAAGGCATTCCTTTTGCATTAAATAAAGGCGAGAAGAGAAAGGAGTCCCTGACAGGTTACCGGGAATTCAACACACAAATACCATCAAAGCTGTATGGGGTCCTTCTCAGAATCACATTACATACCTATCGCAGAGCTGGGAATCTTTGGGGAACGTTCATTTTCGCTCCAGTACTGTTCCCGAGTCCCACCTCCTGTAACAATCATGGGTGTCAGGTAGAGTTGGACTAGACAGGATTAAGCTATCACCCCCCCTGCTGTGCGTTAATTTATTGCTTCAGATATTTTCATATCTGATTCATTTTCACCCACCCTGCCACCATTGCACAAAGCTCTCAGTCTCTGCCAGTCCAAGTGGCCCTGGCGTGTGAATCGCTGGCACCGTGAAATGGCTTTCTTCACAGCGCACGCCCAGGTACGTCCTCGGAGAGCACAGCTGTGCTCGCCCTGCAGTAGCGGGAATAGGACGCATCTCACCGGCGGGCCAGCCAATATGCCTAGGTGTGACACAGAAGCCAAAATCTTGGCTTTTTAGTAAACAAGAAAGAAAACTGCGATGCTGCTGAGGTCCCAGTGCAAGGCGTCTTTAGGAAATGGTGTTATTTCCTCATGATGAGACAGGGGTCACAGCTGGTAAGGCATTTACATCAAAAATACCTTCTTTCTCAGTTTGTTTGGTGGTTATAGAGAACCCGCTGGAAAGGTGATTGTTTCTGAGAATCAACTGAACTTACTCTATTTCCTTGCTGCTCAGTTTTCCCCTAGTTCAGAAGCTGGAGTTACTGATGTCCAGTAGGTCAGAAAAGGGAACAGGGGAGGAGGTGGATGAAGCTTAGCTTCATGTGTCTTCCTCCACCAAATTCTCAGTGCTGATTAAAACAGCAACAATAACAAAAAAAAAAAAAAAAAAAAAAAAAAAAAAGACAACCCAGACAGTTAAATGGGCTAAGGAAGGAAACCCTGTTTGCTAAATCCACAAGCATTAGAAACTAAGGGTTGAACAGAGATGTGGGGGTGTAGACAGACTGTGCCCCTGTGTCCTGAGGATGCTGAGGGGGGAAAGGCATCTGCCAGACTGTGTTTGCACAGACCTTCCCGAGGAGCAGAGGCAGTTTCTAATAACAGCACCTGACAAAGCTTGGGGGGGCCTGTGGGTGTACAGGGAGGGACTGGGCCTCCCCTGAAGAGGAAAAACCAAGGGTCTGTGAGAATAATCCCAGCCTGCCACCTCCTCTGCCAACACACATCTGCTTCATGCTGGTCTTACAGTTTGCCTGGGAAAGCACGGCTAGGAATCCAACACTGCTTTCTGTCCCAGGCTCCCACGGAACTGAATATGCTAGCAGGTAAACAGCAGAAGATTCTTCCTCTCTTTCTTGAGTGAACAAACAAAACCTTGCGGCATCTCAGGCACAGCGATGCACAGCCAGGGCATGTTTTCCTGGCTTCCTCTTTGACCAACAGTTTTAGAAATCAGATCATGCCTTGTATTAGCATGACGTGCCCCCGTCTGTCATTAGGAAATAATTGTTGAGTCACATTCAGTCAGAGACAGAGACCGAGCATGGTTTGACACATGCAGGAGGGAGAACGGGACCTCAGAGCCCCATTTTTGTTTTCATTAAAATTAAAATGCTCCTGTGACTACATCCGAACTGCAGAGCACAGATGCTGACTGAGAAAGGCAGACGCATGGGTGTGCGGCAGGGTTGATATATGTACAGTGTTCGTAGAACTGGTCCCTGTGATACGGTAGAGATGACCTAAAGCAAGCTTTTAGAAGCAACCAATTACTTAAGAATCAGAGGTAGTTGCAGAGGGACAGACAACTGGAATACCTGTAGGCTGTGGGCCCAGGTCCGAGTACACACAAGTCTTCCATCCAACTTTATTGAATCCTGCCGGGATGGCAGACTAAAGTGATTTTAACACTCTGCAACTGGATTTATGACGTCTGTGTCATCCACCCTGCTTCTGACATCAGGAAATTTTCAACACGGGGGACTCATTCGATGGATTTTTTTTTTTAACTCCACTATAAAACATCCAAGTCTCTTCTCTTTCTGAAATCTATACACAGCTAATTTGGCCTCGTTGCTGGACCGCTGGAATCAGGGCCTCATCTGCTCACTATTTAGAACTGTATTTGCTGTTTTAAATCATCATGATCTAGTGTGAGGCAAAGCTTTATCTTGGAGTTGAACTGGGCTGAGGACCAGGGCTTGTTCTTGTTCTAAGGGAGAAAAGAGAAAATCTTGGACTGTGGGAGCCACAGTGTAGAGGCACTTTGTCCAGTAGATGCTGAGGGCCTGGAGACAGAGTGCTTAGTGGGTGTACCAGGGACATGGGCAGAGAGCACAAAGACCAAGAGTGTTGAGTATCTGGAGTCAGACTGCAAGGGGGTCTTTGAAAACAAGGAGACAAAAGAAAATGACAACCAAAAATCTCAACAATTCATATGTAATATGTGGTTTGTTAAAAAAAAAAAAAAGAAGAACTTTAAAGGCAATTTTTCTGCTGCTGAAGATATCTTTCTCCATAACCCCAACTTTGAGTCTGTAGAAAAAGAAGATAAAATAGCTAAGCCCTTTTAAGCTTGAGAACCCTCATCTTTCAAAATGTGATAACACACTAACTTTGTTGTTCATAGAGATGATGGCTGGGCTTCCTTGGATGGGAGGACTTGGGAGTGGGGGACACAGAGGAAGCCAGTACACATGCAGACTCAACCCCCACCATACTCTCTGCTAATTAACAGCACGCCTGTTAGCTGGTTATATTTTATCTGCAACTGAGGTGCTTGCCGTGGTTTGGGGCTGCAGGGGTGGTACTGCTGCTGCTGGAGCCTATGTCTGTGTTTCTGGTTAGAGGGAGGTTGCTCAGCACAGCAGGGCCAGCCTGTTGTACCTCCTACATCGACTCTGCCTTGGCCGCTGTGTCTCATGTCATACATCATCCCCAACTCGCAGCACTGTTTCCTGAAGTCAAATAGCCCTCTCCTTCCCTCCCATTACCACAAATCATTTCGTAATCCAACTCTCAGAGTTGCGTTAGGATATGAGCTGAGCCATAGAAGTCACAGTGGGGCTGGAGTTACAGGGATGGCCCCGTTCTGAATTCAAAGACACATTTCAGCTCCCTACCTGCCTGAGCCATCTACGCCACAGGCCACCTAGCCTGGGATGTCTTTTTAATTTTTCATTTCAGAACAATCAGGGAGGGAGAGAGAGCAACTTGGGGAGCTCAGTAGGCCTCCTTGCCTCACACACTCCAGGCTTCTGCCAGGAAAGCTGAACACAGGTATAGAACTTCAAAGCCAGAGCAAAGATCAAACCATATAAAGGAGAATTGGGTATCCATGACCTCTCCATAGACTCTCCCATAGTATCTGCTGGTATCTGCCTCTTCCACCGTCATTAGTAAATTGATAAGCACCCCCTGCTCTGCTTGTGGGGCTGTGAGTAAGGTCCATGAATCCCAGAAGAAGGCTGACCCCGAGACTCATAGAAAGCTGACAAAGTCCTCCATTTTGGATGTAGTTTTATGGATTTATTAGAAGGAAGGAGTAGCAGAGTAGAAAGTAAACCTTTTTTCTGATCCTAATAATCTTCCTCTCTCTCTCTCTCTCTCTCTCTCTCTCTCTCTCTCTCTCTCTCTCTCTCTCTTTCTCTCTCTCTCTCTCTGCCTTTCCTGCATGCAGGCACACGCACACACACACGCACACGCACATAGAGGACTTCTTAGACAGCTTATTGGAGATGAGGTTGGGGGGACCATCATGGTTCCAGTCTCAGCATCTCTGCTCACAGAGATGCTGTAAAGCACATGAGGTGGTTTATTAAGTCTGAGCATCTCTGCTCACAGAGTCCCTCTTCTGCTCTCTTTCCCTCCCACTGTAGAATTGTAGAGTGAAAAATTATAAAGGCCATCTTATGAAATATGTGTAAATTTTTCGCCTTAGACCTTGGGCAGAAAAGCACCTGCCAGCAGGTTTGGGTCCATCTAATTAGTTACAGAGGAGGGGGGAGTTACAGTACAAAGGCCTGTTAAGAACATCCCAGAAACTGACTGGCCAAGGGAAGAACTACACCCTGCCCCATGGTACGGCCTACTAGTGTTCAAAAAAGGTAAAACAACCAATCCTGTGCACCCGCGCGAAAGTTCGATTTTTCCCTACCCCGCCCATATATAAGCGCTATGCCCCTGAGCCACGAGGTCAGTCCCTCTATCCCCTATGTGAGATATGGGGATATGGGCTGGCCCAGAGCTCTGATTTAATAAACCACCTCATGTGCTTTACAGCAAGACGGTCTCTCGTGTGTCCTTTGGGTGCGTGCTATCCTGTGACTTAAGTGGACCCCTTTCTGGGGAGTCCCGGACCTTTCAGAATTAGTACACAGGGTAGCAGAACCATTTCTAAAACCTTCGGTTCATTGTTCAGAACACAGAAGCCACTTTCATTTGATGTGACAAATAAGGTAAGTGACCTTCTCCACAATCTGTCACTGCAGGAGCCTTTACCAGCCTTTCTTCACCTGTGATGGATGCTTCCTGGGAGCAGGGCAGAAAGGGCTCCTGGAGTGGGAGGAGAGGAAGACAAAGGTGAGGGGGTGGACAGGGGAAGCCATCCAGTCCCACCCTCTGTGCTTCTAATCTAGAGAAGCTGTTGCCATGTCACTTTTCATGGAGTCAAAGACTTTGCTTCTGGGACTGAGGTCAACATTTGGAAGTTCTTGGGTACACCTAGAAGGATCACAGGGGAAGGTTGTGGTGGATATCGGAGAGGAGACAAGGAAGAGAGACTTCTCTGAGCCCTGGAAGGGTTGCTTGCCAACAAGTGCCAGGAGCTTTTAGAAGACAGAGAAATTGGAGAAGACACGTCTGCCTGGGTCTGTGAGGGAAACACAATCCTGCAGACACCTTGTCTACAGAGCTCTTACCTCAGAGTTGAGAACAACTTTGTGTAAGCAAGCATGGCTAGCCTTTTGTTCTGCTCTTACAGCAGCCATAGGTAATGGCTATTTCTGCCTAGGATAAGCTCCCCTTGGGGTTGTGAGTGTCTAGCTCTCCAGATACCTGCTTACACCCCACTCCCATATCCAAGTTTCTAGATCCTTTTCTCACTTTTGCTAGAGCCACATGGTATGCAGGGACTGAGGAAAGCTAAATCTAAGCTCTGGAAAACATGAAACCATCCAAGCCACTTCAAAGCCTCTAAAGAATAGGTGCTTACGTTTAGATGTTCCAAAGGTGTGTGCATTAAGGTTTCCACAGGAGCCCTGTGTAAGGACTTCTGTTTAGCCTGGAATCCAGCAAGGTCTCGTGGGAAATGCCAGCCATATGAGAATGGTATCCGGACAAATTCCAGGCAAGCAGCGGAGTCTGAGATGTTCTTCCAATCCAAACTCAGGGTCATGTGAAATTTACACAGATATCCCTCAGTGGTCTGTGGGTGCAGGGGAGAGTCTTGTGAAATGGAAAGCAAGTGCTCTCTGAGGGCATCTACAGTCGTGACCTGGGGGCAGGGGAAATGTCTTAACACCCTTTTGACATCTAAACAATGCAGAGCTCAGCGTCTGGAGCCCGCACCACGTTGTGTGGTTTGCCCTCCTCCCTGGCCTGAGTCAACAAGGAGAGTACCTTGCAGCTTCAACACCCCTGAACTCGACACAGAGTGCTGCTGAAACTTGCACTGCACTACGAGCTCTTCCCTTAACTATCCAAGTCCTGATTTCTACATCTATTTATGGTCAGGCTTTGCGTGTGTGCAATGTCCCTGAAAGTTTATGTGTTTGAACATTCGGTCCCCAGCTGGGGGTGCTGGTTAGGACATTGTCCAACCTTTAGGAAGGAGAGGGAGTTCCTGGAAGAAGTAGGAGTCAAGTGGCTGAGATTTACAGCCCTACACTGCTTCCTAACCCCTCTCCACTTCCTGGTCACCTGAGACAGGAGCGCGTGCGTGGCTGCCACATACTCCTGTTCTCAAAGGGTCATCATGTCAGAACCCATCACAATGCCTTCCTAGCCATGATGATCTGTACCCTCTCTGTGAGCCCAAGTAAACCTCATTTCCATTAAATTACTTCTTTGGAAGTGGCAATGCAGATAAGAAAAACAATGAATATACCCACCATTTGCTACGTGTATCTTATGAGCTCTTTTGATCAGAAGTCTGTAAAAGCAGCATGAGTTGAAGCCCAAGCATGTCTGGGGGAACATCTTTTCACTTTACCTAGCCGGAGGTGTATGGGGGTGTTCTCCACTCAACCAAATCACCGCACGGTGTTCATTTTGGACTTTCTATTATAGCTTGTACGTCTATTGTTTTGTTTTGTTTTCTGACACTTAAAAAACAGGATACAATTAAAAGTAAATGGACATTAGACTGTGATGATCACAGCCACAAGACCCAACACATGACATTTGCACATTCTCCTAGGCAATTCCTTAAGAAAGCACATGGCATGAGTTTGAAAGCACAGCTTTGTACAGAAACTGTCTGAGACACTGTAGAAAAAGAAGTGATGAAAGTAAAAACTGTTCTGCAGTTGTCACCAGTATGAATGTCTCCTGCACGGTCGTCTGTGTGGTGTGGAGATGGGTAGCTGGAAGAGTGGGGGTCGGGGGTGGGGAGGATCAAACCTAGCCTTATTTCTGATCACCCATGAAATATGGCCACTAACATGAAATGATGCAAAATGTTTTCTTCTGTGATCATAGTGGTGGCAACTATACTAGTACTGGTGATGCTGATAATGCTGGTGGTGGTGATGATGATGGTGATGGTGACGGCCTAAATTAACTGGCTCTAAGTCATCCATGTGAAATGTTTAAGGTTTCAACACGCTTTCAGCAGATGCATAAAGAGTTGATCCAACTGTAACTTACCAGGAACTGTTTTTTCATTCCAAGCTACGATGAAAGTAAAAGCACAGACAAAATTCAGGATCACATGATGGAATTCTGGGGCCAAACAGTTAGTTGAACAACTACTTTCTACTATTCGTAGACAGCCCTGAAGGCCATGGAATGACTTGATATACTAAAATGTCAATCCATATCCCCTTGTTTATTGGGAAGACAAGACTAAAGAATCAGAAATACAGAGGAATATCAGAAACAGAGGAAAAGGAACTTTAAAATGAGGGTAACCTTAGCCCAAAGCATTTGGAGAAACCTCTGAGAAGGAGTAGGGGAAGCACAATGGTTGAAGGTCCAACCCAGAAGTTAACAATAGAGAGCTGAATTCTTTACACTAGCCAGGGCTGAGCACTGTAAATATGGAAACAGACATGGAAAATAGGTGGGCAGGATCAGTGTCTGGAGACAGCTGCCTATCTGTCTTAGTCAGTGTCACTATTGCAGAGATGAAACACCGTGACCAAATAAATGCAGCTTGGGTGGGGAAGGGTTTATTTTCCTTATACTTACACATTGTGGTTCATCATTGAAGAAAGCTGAGGCTGGGAGACTGGAACAGCAGGAACCTGGACGTAGGAGCAGATGCAGAGGGCATGGAAGTGTGCTGCTTACTGGCTTGCTCATTATTGCTTGCTCAGCCTGGTTTCCTACAGAACCAGCCCACAGATGGCACCATCCACAATGAGCTCAGCTTCCTTTATCAATCACTAGTTAAGAAAATGCCCTACAGGCTTGTGTTCAACATGATCTTTGTGGAGCCATTTTCTCAACTGGGGGGCTTCCTTCTCCCATACAAACTTCAGCTTATTTCAAGCTGTCATAGCATATTAGCAAAACCTCCAAAATGGAAGTAAATGAAGGGAACAGAAAGTCATTAATAAAGAATGATGAGAGTGTATGTCCACAGCTGAAACAATATCTGTATCTTCCAAAAAGATATGAGCAAGATGCAGGTAGGTGCAAAGATGGATATCTTGCCACATTACTCTTTGACTTTGGAGCTCAAGAGCTAAAGAGAATTAGGAGATTTATGAGAAAGTAAAGTAAGATGCCAGTATTCATATCAACTAGAATCTGCTCAATAGTGAGACTGAGGAGGAAACTTGGGAAAATATCCCCAAAATTTCAAGATTCTAGACTTTTCTATCCAGCCAAACTGGCATCTCAGAGCAAAATAAGGGCATTTCCACTTTCTAGGAACCTAGAAAGTGTGCTTCCTCTGAACGTCTTTTTTTTTTTTTCCTGGAGCAATAACTGGAGAAGGAGATCTAGAAAGAAGCCAGAGTAAATATGCCAGATTTTCATCCACTTTGCTCCTTAAACTGAACCCTTTGTGCAGGCTAAGGTAGCCTTTTGGGACTGCAGTTTTGTCACCTTTAAGCTTCTTTGTGAGGCTGTTTAAAGGGTTACTGAGAATGAATGGGAACCTCCTGTGGAGCCTGTTGAGCAGCAAAGTACTGTGGGGGAGTGATGTAAAGAGGGGCTTTTATAGCTGCTGCTCCCTCTCACAACTGCTGAAGTCTGGCATTGCTTGGGACTGAGTTCAGTCACGTTCTTTGAAGTTGTTATTTACAAACAGAGTAGAGTATGAATGGACTTTTAAAAAGGTCTTAATTTCCAATTCTCAGGTTTTTTTGTAAATTCAAGTTTTAGTCGAACGTCTGTTCTTCCGCTGGAACTTTATGTTTTGTGAATATTGGTCTGAACTTTTGTGGAGAGCGATGATACGCTGAGGGGTAACTGAGTTGGGTAACTCACTCTCCTCTTTGCCTGTTGATCCTTGATTCTTTGCAAATATTTTCACATCTGACGCTTAGCTAGGGTGGGCAAGCAGTGGGGGAGTGCTGTTGGAGTGTGCTAGTCATCCATTAGAGTAAATACTCCGTTTCTTTTCTGTAGATGATTAGTTATAGATATATCCGAAGAAATCAACCTTTTAAATAAGTCCTGCTGTTCTAAAAATGATGGAAAGTTTATATCTGCCTTAGTAAAGTAGGTAAGGTTGAAGTCAAAGAATAGTAACTTGGAATTATGCCAACTGTTTTCCTCTATGATAGTAATGGCGGTGGTGGTAGTGGTCCTGAGGGTGGTTGGTGGTGGTGATGATGGTGATGGTGGTGGTGGTGGTGGTGATGGTGATAAGGGTGAGGAAGTGGTGATATTAGTGTTGGTTGATATGATGGTCACAGAAATTTTGAGGGAAGTTTCAATTCTGTATTAAAGAAAAAAGTTATTTAGCTTTTGTGAAGAATAATATGGCGATTTTTTGACAACCTAAAAGAAAGGATTCCTACTTGAGTTAGCAACTCGACTTCTGGTCTTATACATAAAATAATTGGAAGCAGGGCCTCAAATAAATATCTGTACACCCATATCCCTAGACACATTACCCACAACAGACAGAAGACTGATGCAACCCAAGTATCCTTTGCAGATGCTTCAATAAACACACATGGCTCATACATACAATGAAATATCACTTAGCCTAAAATACAGGGAGTAAATCTGCATCCATTCTGCAGTGAAATAAGCCAGTCACCAAAGGATATACACTAATGATGCCACTCATATAAAGTCCTTCAGGTAGTCAAATGCATAAAGGCAGAATGTCAAGTGCTGGTTGCCAGGGGCAAGGAGAGGAGGGAAGGGAAGCTGATGTCATAGGAACAGTCAGCCCTTCAAGATATAAAGGACAGAAGGTGGTAGGAGTTGTGAAATGGCATTAGTGTATTTAACACCTCTAACTTGCATCCTTAAGAACAATTAAAACAAGAAGTAAACTATGTTATGTTAATGTTACTGCAGTTAAAGACCCATTGAGAAAGTTCCTTAAGGCATGAGTCTAGAACAGACTCATTACTTACCATTTTATTAAAGATCACATAAAAGGGGCAATAGGAAGGAAGAGATTGACAATGCATACTTGTGGCATAGGACATGCCTCTGTGTCCTGTCATGGGCCTCTTTCCAGAGGCCATGTGTGCCCATGTCACAGTTGCCATGATCTCAGCAGCTATGAATCCATGCCTGCTGCCTCTGTAGAGACCTGGTTCATGTGTTTTCAAGTAGCACTATAATTTATCCACGATGCTCAAGATCAGTCTAGAATCTATAATTCACCTTCAAAGTCACACAGAACATCTCTTCACAAGACTATATCCAGTTATTTACTCCTGGTCTGTTGATGGTGGTTGAAAAGTCTCTGTGAGCATTCCTGGGAAAATGTGCAAGAAGATTAAGTTGTGTCCTGAGACCACATCTTACTGACCTTTGGGAAGGGCACAGCCCAATTGCCAATTTCCCCCATGGATTATACCGAGTGCTCTCTAACAACAACACAGAACATCTTCCACTGACCCACACCCTCCCTCTGGCTTCCTGTGATCAGATTCTGAATGCTTACCAATTTGCTACTAGAAACCATCTCACTGTTGACTTGTTTGACTGCTAGTGAGCCCAGGTCACTTCCTCTATATTTGCTACTTACGTGTCAATGTCTTTTGCCAATCTATAAAAGAGTCAATTTTAAAAGCTATTTCCTCTCCAATGTGTTACTCCTGCTGTAATGCTTAGAATTTCCTTCAAAGCTGTATGGAGACCCAGAGCTGGTTTTATGAATACTCCCTTGGTAGGTTCTGGATTTCACAAACATTAACATGAATAATCGCATATAGACATCTTTGTGGATGTGTGCAAGAAATAGTTTGGAAACATACTAGAATAAAGTCTCTGGTGGTAGTGGAACATATATTTAATTAATAGATAATGCCAAATACCTTTTCTGAATGATGAATTGATTTATTCTTCTAACAGAAATGTGTGCACCATTTCTGAGCATGCTCATCAACAATCAGGGCTGTGGTCTCCTTAATTTCAGCCATTGTGGTGGGCATACAGTTTATCAATTCAGCTTTGAGGTGAACTTCTGGGCTTACTAAAGAGAATCTTCTCTATGTTTATTGGTGGCATATGCTTTCTTTTGTAAAATGTCCATTCATGGGTCTTACTCATTTTCACTTTGATTCAGGAAACTTCTTCATGGACCATATACATTCAGTTTGTCAATTTTTGGGACCTTATCAGCTGCCAGTGACTTGCATACAGCTTTGATATGTATAAAACAATTCCAGTAGTAAAGCTTCTGGGTTTACCAATCCCCCTAATTTAGGTGGTTTGCTTTCTCCCTATCCTGTTTCAAAATTACTTTTCCCCCCTAAGCCAGATGTGTTGAGATCTTCTTTCTCCATTCTAGAAGCTACATTGTTTTCCCCTTTGTATTTATGTAATTGTATTTTGTAATTATCTAGTAGTTGGAGGTAATGACAGAGATCTCTCTGGCCATATATAAAAACAGCCATGATAAAATATATTCCCTTTGACTCTGCATAATTTTCAGCCATATACTTTAAATAAATAATCTGTTGAGTATTTGATAAATCATTATGCATTGGTTGTTAAATTCAGGTGAGTAGAAGGTTTAATATAACAATGGGACAAACAACATTAAAAGATTTTCATAATTTTATTATTCTCCCCATTTTGAACCCATCCAACCCATCTAAGAAGATACTCTTTGAGTAACTTTGTCCCCTGTGGACTCCATTTTTGTCACAGTGCTGGTCTAGATGCCTTTTGTGAACAAGATTCCCTGGTCTGGTGGAATACATTGATTAATTTTTCTCTTGAAAATTGGGTAAAATTTTATCGAAAATTATCAGGGACCATTGTTTTTAAAAAACATTTTAAAATATCAATTTGATCTCCAGCAGTCAAAGTGCTTTGAATCTCTGGTTAGTTTTTTCCCCTTTTTCCTCCCCTGCTTTTAAGATATATTCCCATTTATATAGTCAACATCTGTAAAGTCCATACTGTCACTTGTACTCCGCTAGTCCCTTTTAATCCTGTATAGTGACTTATTTCCTTGCATGTATGGAAAAAATCTCTGACTAGAACTCATACTTATATAGATATTTTCATAAAAAATCCTCATGGCTTAATTTGGTGTGAATGTGTGTATGTGTGTGCACATACATCATATTAAATTAGGTCATCAGGCTTGGATGTAAATGCCTTTGCCTACTGAGACATCACCAATTTCCCATAGAGGCACCAAGTGAGTGGTTTTTCCTCTGCAGAAGGGCTTCACTTGATTGTCTTGAGTTGAGAGTCAGGAGTCCTCGCTTCCATAGGCCAACGTCGGAAAGGAAAAAACAAATACCCAGAAGTCCAGAAAAGGAACTAAATACAGTTACAGTTAGGTTTGGTGTGGGGCCTGGCTGACATTTTGTGGGTGGGCAAGCATTTTGGGGGTTTCTAGTCTACCTTCTCACATTCTGTCTGTTCTCTCTTGTGATGAGCACAGTCCTTTTCATAGCTAGAGATATTATTCTCAATTACTTGCTTACAAATGAGGATCAGTAGAGAGGTCGTTCCCCTGGTAGACCATCTCTGCTCTGGTGAGTCCCCCCACCACTCCAGTCAGAGCCCTCCCCTCTGTCTCAGGGTGCTTTGTGAGGTTTTGGCAAGTACTCAATAAATATTTGCTGTTTGGCTGAGTCTAAACACTCCACTGTCTCCTAATCAGAATCTCTGATATATTCACTTTTGTTTGCTAAAGAAAAGCAAAAATTAAAAATTTGTAAATTATTCAGACTGGGGAATTTTAATAAGCACAGGAATTATGCTAAAGTAAGAATCTGAATATGTGGGTTAAGGGATAAATGGTTTATTAAGTGGCATGGGCCTTACTTATTCCATTTTGTAGAATTTGGAAGGGATTCAATTCTGTGATAAGGCATCATAGGCACCATTGACTTTAGCTGCTCTAGGTAGGCATGGCAGATAGACTCGAAGTCATCCTTATAACCTCATCTTGGCTTGATCTGCATGTTTAGTACCAGCTTCAGAGAAGAGAGGCAGGGCCTGTAATATATTCCACCCAACAGAGTGCTGAAAGGAGATTGTACAAATATGAATACATGCTACAACTGTGGACAGGCCCTTCCCTTGTGCACTTTGTTAAGGTAAGTTGCCCTCTTGTGAGAGCCCTCCAGAGAAACTAGGTGGTTAGAAGCTCATAGCACCCTCTTACCAGTGCCTAACAAGGGACGGAATTCCAGTCTTCTTATCACAAGGAAATAAATGCTCATCTCTATCCCTAGTCACCTATTCCCAACACACACACACACACACACACACACACACACACACACACACACACACACACACACACACACATTGAGAACCCTTTCCTGTTCATACTTAAATTGCACTTCTGCAGGAGATCCAGCTGAGGCGCCATAGAAACTGTGGGATGACAAGTGTTAAATGTGTCAGGTCACTAAGTTTATGATGATGCCGTTATCGGGCAAGAGATAACTCCCAGCAGATGGGGGAAAGGCCGGACCTCTTCAAGATAACATGCCAGCATGTTTCTGCATTGTTGCCGGTGGTAGAGGGAAAATTCCCATCTGCTGTTTGTATTTTGCCGGTAGACTCCTGATCGAAATCATTTGACTATCAAATTATAGGGCAAGGAAAATGAAGCTGCAGCCATGCATTGTGGAAGAAAGGTGACCAGTGCACAGCTGGTCCTAGTGTACCTCATGCTGTAGGAAACAGGAAACCAGGGAGCTGAATGGACTCCCACTGCTGGGGAAGCACAGCATGAGGCTGTGATCCCCATAGGCTTCCCTGAGAGCTCCAGTCAGTCATCCCATGCCCTCACTCTACTAGAGGGAGTAAAACATCTGTCTAAACACTCGGGAGATAAGATCTTCAAAATAAAGATATTTGAAGATAGCGTGCCCAGCGCACCTTTCCACCTGCTGGCTTAATGTAATGTAGTCATTACAGTCGTAAGTGTTTCTAATAAAGTATGAAATGGGTTGTTTGCTTTGCTGCTTGTATGAACTCTCGTTTCTCTTTTTATGATATTGAAGCTGACATTTGCTCACCCTTTATCAGTGGGATATTTAATCAAGTCCAATCTGCAAGCAGCAAGGGGAATTTGTATTTTATTTAAAACAGAGGCCCCACACAAAAGGCCTGGGAAGGAGGACAAAACCCAGAGAACAAGTGAGACTCGCAAGGTCACAGACATGTGAAACAGGGGTGAACTGCCAAGGAAAGGGTACCTTGGTCATGTGACTGGCGACTGGGCAGAGTGGCTCAGAAAAGCTGTGACTTGTCAAACAGTGCTTCAACATGTGGTTGGAGAATTTGCAAGGATTGCCCTGAGCAGAGCTGCCTTCATTTTTGTAAGCTGAATCTTCTCAGAGGATTGTCAGTGCCTTTGGTGCAGGGTAAAGTTGGTTCATACTGGTCTCCTGCTGTGAAAGCTTGTTGATCCCCAAGGGAGGATGGGATTAAATCCAATCTCCTGAATAGGGCAGGGGAGGACAACCTTAATCCCCATGTAATCTCCTACCTTTAGCGCCCCTGTGGTGCTGGCAAGTTTAGCTGCCCTTCCCTGAGTACCCAGAATGTTCTTTAGCCTGCCTCTAAAGCTTCCTTTGATGTCTTCTCTGGGGCTCAGGTGCAAATGCCCACACTGCCCTGCTCCTATAAGGCTGCTGCTAAGAAACCCTCAGCAGAGTGTGTCTTGATACCAAATTTGCTGTTTTTCTAGTCTCTGATGCTTTGGGTTGCATTTCCATGCACAGCTACTCCTCTCTGAGCCGGATATTGTATGACCACTTTGGTTTCCTCCAAGGTTAGGGTTGTCACGGGGATCATTTGTTCTTTTGTGTTTTATTTAAATATGTATATTTAGTGTCACATCTACATAGCAATGTTTTTGATACAGTCTTGGGTAGATGAATGGTTTAACAATTGGTGGAAACTTCTTAGGGAGTTGTAGCTGGTGTGTGTGTGTGTGTGTGTGTGTGTATGTGTGTGTGTGTGTGTCTGTGTGTTTTACTGTCAATGTCTCTCTGTCTCTTGTCTCTTTCTCTGTCTCTTCTCTCTATCTCTGTCTCTCTCCGTCCCTCTCCTCCCCTCCCCTCTCTATCTTTGGTATTTGGAGTGTGTGTATATGCACAAGCATGTTTGTGCACATTAATATAGAGGCCAAAGGTCAGTCTCGGGAGTCATTCCTCAGGAACTGTCTACCTTACTTCTGAGGCAGAGACTCTCACTAGAGCCTGGAATTCAATGATTAGGTTAGGCTGGCTAACTAATGGGCCCAGGGAAATCCACTTGCCTCTGCTTTTCCAGTACTGAGATTATAATCAGGTATTATTATGCCCTGAGGCTTATCTGGATGCTGGGGTTGAACTCAGGCCCCCACACTGACATAGAGGGCACTTTAGAGACTTCTATCCTGAATTCTTCAAGTATCTGCTTCCATTTGCCCTGTTAATTGCGTCATTGTTTCACTCCAGAAGCAGATCCTTCTCTGTCGAAGTCTCACCAAGACCTCTGCCTTCATCTTCCTAAGACCCTATTCCCACATTCATGCTATTTCTGCATCTAATCCTCAGTTTCCATAAGGACAGCTGCTATATGGAGTATAGACAACTTTAATGACCTTATGTCAACTTGATCACAATAAAAACCCACTCTCCATGTAAGACCATAGTCACAGGCACCGGCGTTGAATGCATTTCAACTCAGAGCATTTGGTGCATGGAGATCCTTTCTCTAGCCAAGCCTGATAGCCAGGTGTCATTTATTACTTTGACTTCCAGACCCCTTACCATTCTGCCCAGCCAGGATGGCAGAACTGACATTCCAGTATCTTCCTCCCTGCGCAGCACACTCCCTAGTTCACTGTCTGCTCTCATTCAACCTCCATGAACCTCATGCCAATGCTTACTTCTGTCTAGTCCTCTGAACTCATCTATGGTTTAGGACACCATTCTGAACACTGTACCCCTTAGTCTATTCTGTCCCTGGTCCAGTATGTCTTCTGGTCTCATCAAACTGCTGTTCTCAAAAGCCTAGGCTTCTGTGGGAGTCATCTCCTTCTAAGTCTGACTGAGGTCATGGCTTCTCTAGAGGCTTTTCCCTTATGTCTCTCTGCATTGTGAGTTTCAGTCAGTCCCATATCAGTAGCCACATGTTGGTTGTGCTACCAGGGGGCTTGGATTTTCCTGATGCCAGGACCAGGAATTCAGACACTTTCAAGATCTCTTGTATTTAGTAAACCTTGAATTTGAGGTGTGTCTCTCACTGCACAGACAGATCTTCAGTAGGATATGATGGTGTTACACATTACATAAAGGCCTAGAGGTGATCTTTCTGTCATTCAATTTATGTCACCTTGAAGTTGCATGTCTTAGGTACATGGCACAGGTACATGGCTCTTTCCAACTTTGTCCTTCCTAATGATAAGTGGAGTCCTGGTCCTGTGATCTGTTCCCATCTTACCTGAGTCCCAAGGGTCACCAGGAAGATAAAACCAAGAGACTTGACCTTTCTGAGGTCTTCATCTTGTTTCACCACTCTCATTATTCTCTGTTAGAAGTTTCACAGACTTCTTGAACATAGCAAAAACACAGAAGGACCCAATTTTAAGTACTCTGAGAGGGGCACAGACACGGAAGATGGTTTCCTGTTACCTCAACTTCTCACTAACTAGATGACTGGCTGAAATTATACCCACACAAACAAGATATTGTAAGGAGTTAAATAATAACTTTATACATAAATTACCCTCTTCACTCCACATGCAGCTTCCCAAAGTCCCTCCTTACAGGCTGGTTCTAGGGAGGGGGAGTTATCTTCTTGCTTTGCCTCAACATCAAGCCCAAACTCCTATGCTTTGTAGAATCCACAAGCTAGGTGCACAGGAGGACACAGATTTACTTGGGAAGCTGATTGGATTCTTCAGGCATTCCCAATGGTGGTTTTCAATGATCAGATTAGTCAGCGAAGATCTGCTCAAACTTGAATTAACCAGGAACTTGGCATCAAAGGGTATGGGGCAGGGGCACAGCTAACTTGAAGTCTCATGCTTGGGTTTGCGTTTTGGGGTTCTGGTCCACCTGCCCCAGCGGGTGGAAACTGCAGCCTGGGACAATCCTACTGGTTGTGGGATCCTCCCGGGACTGCCTATGGTGGTCAATCTGCTCAGTGTCCTGGACTCCTTAGTTTTGGGAATTGTGATGGTTGACAGAATGGTCTATGAACTTTTTGAGAGTTTAGTCCACTTGCCCATGATGCTTTGGGCATATATTTGCTGCTTCCTCCACCATCCAAAGACAGTTTCTTCAACCTTTGTTCCATGTCTTGGCTTTGTGTCAGGCCCCACACTCACCCCTCTGAGTGACAAACTGCTCTTCAAATAATACCAGTTGTGGCCTCTCTATTGGCTCAATTACCTGTCTCAGCTTCCAGCCCATCGTGTTAATTTTGCACTGAAAACCTACCGCCAGGAAAGGAGCAGGCTGCTACAACATAGATAGCCCTCCATCTGGAGACTCAGAGGCAGCCAGGGACCCCATTCACTTTCTTGCCACCATGTCACACTGCAGTCATTAATCCTTCCTGCTTTTTCATGCAAACATTTGTAAACCTGCATCCCTCCCATCTTGCACTTGTATAATTGATTTTTTAAAACCCAAATGCAGGGTTTCTCACACATCCCTGTTGAATTTTATTTGGTTTCCTGTCACTCAACTTGGCTTGCTGTTTCTGAGCCCTTCGTTGTAATCTAGCCTGAAAACAGAATGCTCCTCTTCCCAGTGTTGCTGCCTATTGTTGCCCTATGAATTTGATATCTCAAGTGCCTGGAAATGATGTTCTAGGTCAGATCAAGTGCAAAGCCTTGCATCCACATCAGGGCTGTCTCCTAGGCAGGTATAACCTCATTGATCAGTACTACTCAACCAGTTATGAATCTGCTTCACTAGGCTAAGCCGAGGCTCTCCTGCTGTCTTGTTCATGTGAGTACACAGCTGGGTCTTATCAGGGTCTTCAAAACACTGCCATGAGATAGGTGGAATATTTATGATAAGAGACCAGATTTTCATTTCATCTCTTAGCGTTGGGGTCCACAATAGCTATTGTGGAGGCCAAGTGAGCAAAAGGCAAGCCATCTTCCTTCTCCCGTGCCTTTTCCATCTGAGCTGCTACCAGAAGGTGGAACCCACAGTTGGAGCAGGCCTTCCTACATGAACTAGTTAAGCAATTGGGACAGCTCTTCAGCTGAGGCTTTCTCCTAAGGTAATTCTAATTTGTGACAAGTTGACATTTATTAATGAAGCAATCACAGCCCAGCTCTTAAAGCTTCTCCAAGCACAGGGTCTTGCCCACCCGGAATGAGATGCCCTGGTCATATCTCCTGAGCTGCTGAGAAGCCTGACTTAGGTCTCTGCTCTTTCTCTTGCCCATCCCATTTCCTAGTTTATGGCCACCATGATGAGCTCAAGGGTTTGGGGCCCAATAAGTTGCTGAGTGCAGGCCCTACTGCTAAAACAGCTAAAGGAAAGGGGTCAGTGGGTGAGAATAGAGTCTGTGTTGCCTGCTTCACACAGCAAGGATTTGCACACCTGTCTCCCTTTCTTTCAAGTACCCAGTGAGGCTGCCCTGAGCCACAGGTGAGAAGTAACTGAATGGCCAGCTGCTGACCACCTTAATTCCAGCACTCAACCCTTGTCACTCCACCATATCTCTTTGGAGAGATAAACACTCTCTCAGAATCAATATGTTCCTGCCATTTTACCATGAAAGACTGGTAAGGATTGGACTACCAGGGCATTTATTGCTACACTCCAGATGGCTTCAGACAGTTGGTGTTTCCCCTGTGTGTCTGTGTAGTTTTCAGGATTGGTTCTTTCTTCTTCAGGGATGGTAACACTCTTGGTGTACCTAACACGCAGTTCCTAGTCTCCATGATTCTTCTATGTGGCCAGCAGTGCTCATGACTTCTGACTGTAGTTGTTTTCAATGCTGGCCATGTAGAAGAATCATGCGACACATGTGTAGTGTGGAGGCAGACCTTGAGTGTGACTTCCATGTCCTCATTCATCTTAGCACAAGTACTAATGTCTTTGGGCAGCCATGATGTTCACGTGACAGCTCCTAGCAGTTCCCTTCCTTATAGATAAAGCCAGGATTTTCTTGAAGTTCAAGGTGTCTTCGCAGACCTACTCCAGCCTTAGCCTTCATTTCATCATGCATAGCTGGGTCCCTAGGCTTTTTCTGGGGTACAGAAACCTCACCTGGGGGACTTTTTTCCCTTAGAACCACATATTATCTCACATTCTGGCATAGTAAGGTTAAACTGTTGGGGCAGTGATGGCATCTAAAGTGTTCTGAACTTCAGGGTTGGAACTACCAATCACCCAGTGTAGCAGAGGAGCACACAGAAGAGTTAATGTCTCCTCTCAAGGCTGGTGGACCAGAGTTTTCTTTTCTTCCTATGCACCAGTCTTGGAACTTTCTTTTTTAATCTCTCTTCTCTATAAAGAGTAGCTGTGACTGTTATAAGCCATGTTGTCAAAGATAAACATTCTACAGGCACTGTCTCAATGAAGCCAAACAGTACTTACTTCCTGGGGTATCATGATGTAAGGCTGAATCATGATCTCTCTGCTGTTCTCTTGTACCCTAAGACTCAGAATCTAGCTGTGAGACTTGGGAACTATGAGTGACACCTCTTTGTCTCCCTTTTCTTGGACAATTCTAGGTTGTAGTCACAGGTGTGTCTTCCAGGGCCCCTTCTGCTCAGCAGCCATGTCTCCTTGGGTGACAATCATTCTATAGACCCATGCCTGAGACTACCTGGAGAAGTCACATCTGGTAACCTTCTAAGACTGGGTGCAGGTACAAAGCCCTTTACTCCTGACATAGAACAGCTCTACCTTCCAGTTGTCCTGGTCTCCTTGCAGAATTGGTAGAGATATGGTCCTCTCTACATGATGATACTGTCTCCCCTTTTCTTCTTTAGGCTCAGAATCTCCAGGGCATGCCCTTACTTCTGTCCCAGTTTTTTTCATGTTGCTGTGGTTTAAAAACAAACAAACAAACAAACAAACAAACAAACTGAAAATAGCAACTTGGAGGGAGAAAGGGATTATTCAGAGGTTTATGGTTCCAGATTAGAGTCAAGGCAGGAACTTGAAGTAACTAGCTAAATTCAGTCAAGAGCAGAGGGAGAGAGGTGCATCCTCTCCTAACTTCCTTTAAAAAAAATATCTAGTCCAGGACCTAAGCCCAGGCATTGGCGCAGTCTACTTTGGGAGATCTGATTGCATCAATTAATATAACCCAGACAACCCCTCATAGACACGCCCACAGGCCAACCTGGTATAGACAACCAACCCCTCACTGAGACAACCCTTCCTGAGTGACTGTAGGTTGTGCCATGTTGACAACTGAAACAAACCATCATATCTTACAGCTGGACCTCATCTGACTCTCATCCTACAGGTGACAGTCTGTTGCCCTAGTGATGCCTATTCCATCTCTCATCAGGCCAGAGATAGATAAATCTCTCTGCTTAACAGGAACAGGATGCAAATGAAGAGGTAGTTCGCTGAGAGGTGACTATCTGTCTGGACTGGCTAACCTAGGTTGTTCCCAAAAAGAAACATACTAAACCCAGGGAACTGTTCATGCCCAAGAAAGAGTTTCATGCCCAATGATCCATTTCGCAGGGCTCAGTTCTGTCAGGAGTCATGAGCCTGGTCAGAGGGGATACACAGACTGTAGAGACTGACAGCACAGCACAGGGGTAGGAACATGAGTGAGTTTATCGCTAGGCTCTAGGACCTCATCTCTCATAGAAGTGAAGCAGGGTGTCAAGAGTCTAGGCTCCAGCCCGGACTGAGCATTGTAGCTATGGTTTTCAGAGCCCTGCACAGACCTGTAAGCAGATGGTGTCTGGAGGTTCTTCCTCTCCATTCATTGGGGTTCTTCCTTGTCCTTGTGTGGATGCCTCAACCATACCGTACAGATTTCCTTTCAAGAAATGTTGAAGGGGGGCTCTGACCACTGTACTTGTAGGCAGCACTCAGAGCTGCTCATTGGATCTTCTTGGGAAATGTTTCTTTAAATGTAAATAAAACCACAGATTTTGGAAGGGAATCTACTACCAGGGATTTCATGATGCCTGCCACAGCTGAAGAAAAGGGACTTGGGGATTCTGTGATAGTCTGGATTTACTGATATTTCTCTGTTCCAGGGTAGTGGGGATGAGGCCAGCTGGGCCAGCCTCTCTCCACTTCTCCCCCACTCTCTCCTCTTAACTTTGACATGGCCTTCTGTGCTTGCTTGCCCTTGAAGCTTCCTCATAACTCCTACACAGCTTCTTCCAGCCTCTCAGAGACCCAAGTTGCTCCCATGCTGGAAGAACAGCTCCAGGTCTGAGTCCCAAGACATGAAAATGTGGTGCTCACACTATCACTCTAATACTCCTCCCGGCAGGGAGCCTGATATTTGCACTTCATTACTCTAGGTCAGAGAGCTCAGTTCTGCCCTACCCCTGTTCTGCCTGGTGAGTCGAACAGGATCTCAGACCAGGGGCCACTGCAGCCTTTGAAAGATCCAATATCAGCACCCAATAACAATAATTTGGAAAACACCCCTAATTGGCTTTTCATGGTTTCCCAATTGTCACCAAGTCATAAAGGGAGAGACAATGAGATGTCACTGCTTGGCTTTCCTGGTAGCTTTGGCCATTATCATAAACTATGCTGTTTGGGGGTTTGGCAGGACCATGTGGTAATAATTTATTACCCGTTCTTTTATATCCTCTTACACTTGGCATGGTTGTGTCCCCTCCCCCTTCCAACTTAAATGAGACCACCATACCACACTGAGACGCAGCAGGGAGGCCACCCCTGTGTTCCACAAATACTTCAATAACAAACCATCCTTTCAGCAAAGCACAAGAGTGTCCCAAGAGAATGAAGCCACTTCACTGGTGGAGAGTCCCAGTTGCATGTGGGTAATTCCTCTATCAAGTGGGGTGAATATTTGTTCCCTCTGGATGATATGAAATCCATTCCACCATTTGGAGATGCAAGTAGGGTGGCCATTCTTATGAGTTAGTGACAGATGTGCTTTCAAAGCTTGTGTGGTAAAACCCAGGCTTACAGGCATAGTTCTGTATCAAGGGGGCTATCTGAAATTTCAGGTATCTTAAACTATTTAGGAAACTCAGCAATCATGAACACTAAAAGTCTCCAGTTCTGTTTGAAATCCTTGATCTAAGATTTAGAACTATATGAGAGATAGACTATACAGTGGGTTTAGCCATGATTGCCTAGGCTGGGGCCTTCTCTCTGTACCTCAGCTGCCATGTCCCGATAGTATAGCTCTGAATTCCCTCAAGTCTCTGGAACCTCTGAAGGCACACAGTTGTTTTTTTCCCAAACACTGGTGTGGTACGTGAATAAGCCAAGTACTGGTCTGAATTCAGAAAACCACATGGCTGTGTCACTAGAACAAGGGTCAGGTCCTTAGTTCATGCAAACAGCCAGTCTACCAGGCTTGTACTTGGCCCACACACATTTGGATACAGAATCTCCATGACTTTCTTCTGCTAAATGCCAGAATCTCCAGTTAGAAGTGGGACCTTTCTGTGCAGAGTTTCTATGCTCTCCATTCCTCCTCACTGAAAGAGGTGTGCAGAAGGTGACTGCCCAGAGAAGACACTATAATGACAAGAACAGAGCAAGGGAGACAAGAAGACACACATGGTTCTTTACCATTGTCTGCTCCAACCCATGATGGGGCCCGTGGAAATGACTTGAGAGTATCTGTGAGATTCCAAGGGCAGGAGATGAGGGAGGTGTTATCAGGGACAAACATAGCTTGACACTTAAGGTCAAATCATGAGGTAAGGAGACAAGAGAAAAGTGGTATGTCAATGAGCCTTTGAAGGTACAAAGGCCAAACAGTATGTGTCAACTTAGCCAAGGCTAAGGAATTTTGTACAAGATCAGTTGATGAAAGCCAGTAAAGGAAATTGCTTTCTTGAAAGGGTGGGTTTCATCTAACCCATCAAAAGCATCAACAACAGAAGTCTGTCCTCTTGGAACCAGGCAGATTAACTTGAGATTCACAAAGTCACTCCACCTGAATTCTGGATAGCCAGTCTGCCCTGATGAGATTACATGTGTTTATAACTGAATCTGGATCTCTCTCTCTCTCTCTCTCTCTCTCTCTCTCTCTCTCTCTCTCTCTCTCTCTCTCTCACACACACACACACACACACACAAAAAACACACACAAAACACACGAGTCACCCATCCATATCTGTGTCAGTTCTGGTACCTACTCCCTCAAAGATACCAAAATCCAATGTGGCTTAAGTCCCTTGTGTAGAATGGCAGTACCTATATATAATCTAAACAGTCCTTCTGAAGTCTTTACTAGAGGTGTCCAACTTGTGGCTGGACACATGGATCACATGTGTCACAAGACAGCTATGAATGGTACCCAACACACAGACCACAACACCATTCCCAATGTCCAATGTTTGGACTCTCCTGAAAAGCTATCTCTAGGCTCTTTACAACGCTTTGTAACATGTGAACACTTACAAATGTGTTGGTTACAGAAACTGACAAGAAGTTCCAGTGTTTACAGTGAACTCAGATACGTTCTCTTCCAAATGTTTTTGACCTATGGTTAGTTAGAGCTGAGGTTTTAGACTCAACCAATTTAGAAGTCCAACAGTAGATATGGATGATTGTCAAGTTGTCACCTTTACCGGATCTATACTCACCAAGGAGACAAGCTTCTGGGATACCTGTGATAGATTGTCTAGATTAGGTTGATTGAAGTAGGCATCTCCTCTAAATGGAGACAGCAGCATCCCACGATCCAGGTTCCTGGAAGAAACAGAAAGCAGAAATTCAGTTGAGCACCAGCATTCGCGGTTGTCTACATTCTGACTGAGGGCACAACATGACCAGCTACCTCATGCTGTTTCTCCATGATCTCCCATCATAATGAATGTGCCCTTGCAGTGTGAGTCAGAACAAACCCTTTCGTTCTTAAGTTGCTATTGTCTGACATTTGCCACAATAACAAATGAAATAAATAAGATAATACCTGACTAGGTACGTCTCTGTCCATACTCATGTTACATGCCTGTTCAGGTCCATAGTTGCAGGATCTTTATCCACATGTACGTTCTGGTGGCTTTGCTTCTCTAGAGAGTTCTGAATGACAGGTGAGGAATGGGACCCAGGGGTGGGTGGGGCACAGCCTTGTCTGGACTCGGTAAGCTGACTGATACCTCCACCAAAGTAGATATCATTTCACCTGTGATCTCACTTCGAAAAAGTTTCACCACCCACCAATTATCAGGAAAGAGAGCCCAAACTTGGCTTCTCACTGCCTATCTGGACTGTGAAGCAGTACATCCCCAAGTGAATAGACACGCCTTTTTCAGTCAGGCTCCAGTGGGAGGTTCCTGAGAGAGAGAAGTACAGGTCTTCATGTCATTATTCCTGCACAACAGGAATGTCTTTGAACACCAGCCTCTCTCATGTGACCCTGGGACATTTTCCACAAGGATAGTATTAATAATGGGCAAGTCTACGAGAAGAATCTTTAACATGAGATGCTGGCACAGTGACAGAACTGAAAGAATCCTCTTTTGAAGAGCCCACAGCCTAACTGAGCCTGTCATGCAGTCTTTCAGTAAAACAGAAGAGGATCCCGTATGCTCATGTGGAAGAAATTCAGAACATTGAGGTTGCCAGCTAAGTAGCAATCTTCAGAGAGAGTCTCGGCTCTTTGCTCTGACAGGCATGAAGGAGGAATTTTAATTCTAGCCACACCACAGTGGAGATGTGTGTGGTAATTGTGGTGGGTAATTACCATGGATTTCTTGAGGGAGCCACAAGGAGGTCTCAGAAGATCCCAGAAGAATGTGTTCTGATTCTGGCCACGTGAGGAATGAGTAGTTGACTGTGGGGCTGTGTCCCAGGCCCCATGTGTCTGCAGAATGTGAGCCCAGTGGACACCAGGATGGGAAACACAGGGATTCGCTGTCCTCATTGGCAGAAGTGGGACATCTGCTATCTCATCAATAACTTGTTGACTAGTCTATACGACATTCGAGAGAAGACTGGCTATTGTTCCTTCTCACATTAATGGCATATTACTAAAGTCAGGAGAGACTATTGTCTGAGACAAGGCAATGATAAACATTATATTTTTACTAAGGAAACAATAGACATTGAGTGGTAGGAATCATGGTGGGAATATTTACCTGAAAACTTACTTCTACCACAACATTTATGTCTATTGGCAGGACATGTGCATTAGACATCCAAAGATGCAAGCCATGCTTATGATGACATTGCTGTTCTATCTCTTTGTGACCCACAGCACAGACATTCTGCTGGAAAATAGTGACTGTACTGCCATGGCTTCGCAAGGATGTGGAGAAGGGTTTCAGACTTCTGTGATTCACAAACTGCTGCATGAAACTCAATTATCACTCTATAAATAAACAGCTCAAGGGGGTGATGATATAGGTTAGTGGGTAAAACTACCTGGTGCCAAACCTAATGACCTGAGTTCAATCCCTGGGACCTACAGAGAGGAAGAAGAGAACTGCCTCCCTCAGGTTGTCTTCTGATCTCTACATGCACACTATAACATTAGGTATTACCCATGCCCTACATACACAATAAGTAAACAAACACAAATGTAATGAAATAGAAAATTTAAAAAGCCCAAAGGAATAGTAAATACTATGATCAGGTTAATTAATAATGGCTTATTAATCAGACTAGGGGGGCACCTACATTTGGAGATGAAGTATTATCCTGTTCATCTACATCCTGTGTCTGTACCCATTTCTCCTTCTTCACCTCTGGATATATCCTCCATATTCCCATCCATCTCCATTCTTTCCCTATCTATATCCATATCATATCCCAGCCCCAGCCCTGTCTCCATTCACATTCATTGAGTATACTTCTCCACTTCTATCTCCATTCATATCCATGACATATTCCCATCCATCCTTGCTTATATTCATATTTGCATCATATCCCTACCCCACCCATGCTCATCACACCCACCTTTCTATCCCTTTTCCATCACATCTTTTTTTGTTACCTTCTCAGGCACCACACCTATGCCCATTTCCACAGCTATTCCATACACAGCCATGCGTGTTTGCACATTGGGACTTATGTTCAGGTCTTACTATACTTGCGCTTATTCTGCCATTTCCACAGTCCCATCCACAGGGTGTGTATGCACACTATAGGGAATTCCAATGGGCAAGGGAGATTATGGCATCTTACAAATAAGCTTTTGTTGTCAGAGCTCCTCACCTCCCCAGAACCCAGTAGTTCCTTTTCTTAAGTTTATTGGCCTATAAGGTCAAGATAAATTCATTTTGTCACCACAAATGATGGAACCTCTTCCTCCAGATAGCCAGGGGGTAGCACACTTTGTCAGAGATGGTACAATATCAGTGTCAGATTGACAGCAAATGTAAGCTATCAAACCACGTCTATGGTGCCCCTTAGTTTCTTTTCTACTGAGGTGTGCCCAGGTGTGTTGCTTCCAGTCTATCACCATCCTTGGGTTCTAGTCCCTGGATTTCAGTAGGGGTTCCCCACACTCTCCTTTAGACCCACTTTGAGACATTGGCAGTTTCCTCCTGCCTCTGAGAGAATAAACATGACAGTGGACTTCAAGTGCTACCTGTGTGGAGAAATATCACTCCAGAAAGTGATATTTCTACATACTACTCCTTATTCTTAGACTATCATAACATTTTAAGAGCCAGCCCATAGCTCCTCACTGGTTCTGTACAGAACCATCCGAGCAAAGCTCAATGCATTTATCATCAGAAATAAATTTTAAAAAGAGTTGAGTGTTTTCTTGCTCTTACTTCATATTTTGGATAAATCAAAAAAATTTTTTTTCTTTTAGCCAATTTCTCTTGGGAGGGAGATTAACTGATAATCAGTTAATTTAAGAATGGGTTAATTTCTATCTTTAGTGTATGAACATGATGAGAGCCTAAACACCCAATGAACTGGGTACCAACTCTCCTTTGCCCAAGCCTGTGCCTCTTTCCATGAGAAGACCACACATATACTCACCAGTGGTAAGTAATCTCGTAAGATGCAGCCCTCTGAATCAGTGGGATGAGTGGCTCTCTTCTGCTATCTTATAGTGACATGCCCTGAGAACTACGGATGCAACTTTTTTCATTGAGGGAGAGATAGAGACCAATAAGGAGTTAGGATGTGTGACTTTAAAATACATAGTGGAGGGAAAGGTTGCAATAAGGTTGGCCTTGGTGAATGGCTGGTCTCTGAATCCAGCAGGTTCTCCTAAGACTGGAAGTCTCCCTGGGCTACTACAGAGATGCTGTCCTTTTTCTTGGGTCATGTCGAGGTGTTCTAGGCCAAGCTGTCCTGCTGGTGAGCTGCTGGAGGAGCTGGCTGTCCTTCCTAGGATGTTGACTATCTCCAGAGGACCTCGGGAACCCAAGAATTTCTTCTCCACGAGAGACAAGGTCTCCTTGTTCACCAGAGGTGTCTTTGTTTGCCTCCAGGTCATCTTAACTGAGGAATTCCTCTTTTTTTTTCATTGTGGGTAGTTATAAGAAGTGTCAGAAAAACTATGGCCAAGGTTGAAGGCCACTTTGTGCCTCAAAATGCTGTGGCTTCTCCATTGGGAAACCATATACAAATAAGAAAAGTTGAGCAAGAGACTGTTCATTAAAGCCCCCTGGGCTCTCCCTCTGATATTTCTTCTCTGCAAACTCTCATTTTTCCCTCCATGTTTCCACAAATATGCAAAAAATGTTGGCAGGAAAAGTTCTACCACTCGGATATTTATTGTATCCAACAACATCAAGAATCTCTTGAGTGTTTTTGTTGTTTTAATTTTAGAGCCTGTGGTTGGTTATTTCATGTGAACTAGAGATAAAAATCTTTCTGCGGCTTAGCTGAGAGGATGTTTTAAGAGTTAAGAAGTTAAAGACATAAATAAACAAGAAACTTTGATATGAAGAATCACAGACAAGCTTTCTACACTCTTGGCTCCTCAACTTTTTCACAGTTGCCACTTTGCTAGTTGGGCACTGTATCCAGGTGACCTGCCTGGGCTTGGAAGTCCAAAGGTACTTCTGCCACACACTTCCATGATGTCCCCAGACATGAAAGTGTTTTAGTTCCTGTGCCAAAACAGCAACAAGAAGAACAAACAACAACAACCCAACCAAACCAAATCAAACCAAACTCAACCCAACCCAACCCAACCCAACCCAACCCAACCCAACCAAACCAAACCAAACCAAACCAAACCAAACCAAACCAAACTAAGATTTTTATGTGGAGTTATTTCTAGTCCCCAAGAGCCACATACACTTTAATTTTTCATGACTCTGGGCTTTGCAGACGCTCTGTGGTATGTTAGTGGGACCTGGCAATAATGCATGGAGACTCCTGAGCTTGGAAGAGTGACAGAATTTGTTATAAAAAGTAATTTAGAACATCAGATACCTTGCACTAGATTTCTTAAAGTTGAAATAATTTCATGTGCATGCGCATGTATGTGACACACACAAACGCACATGCACATACGCACTTGCACACACGCACACAGGCATGCACTCACACATACTCTGGAAGGTAGCTTTGGATTGCATAACTTGTTCCTCTACAGTGGGAAGAGTGAGCTCTAGGAGTTCCTGCAGCTCTAGCTCTCCTAGCAGAGGTTGAAGCCATGGTACCCTGGTGCTAGGACAGCCTTTGTGGTCCAACACAGTCCACTGTGCGTCAGCACTTGCAGCTGTTTCAATTCGGACCTCTCTGTAGTTCACTACAAAAGGCAGGTTGCTGTCTGCCTGTCTGTCCTCTTATAAGCTGGAACAGGTTGGGAAGAGAGCTAGAGAGAGAGAAGAACCTCTCCAGACTGCAGTGGATCACAGTTGTGGGGTGATAGAGATCCTATCTGGAGTGTCTCAGGTCCTGTGTGAATGTGGGATGGATGGAGGACCTCTTGTCCTGTGTGGTTCAGATTCCCTGCTGTGCCAAACCTTGATAACAGAACACACTTATTTCCCAGCTAGCCACACAATTTCCCAGGCTCCAGAGACTTCATTTTGACCATAGTTATTTTATTGCATACATCTCTGCCAGCATTGAGTGGGGTTGAGGGTGTGGAGGGGGAGGGGTCTCTGCCTCCCAAGAGATAAGAGACTGAGACAAGAGCAAAGTGAGTTAGAAGCCTGTGAGTGGAGCATCTAGGAGTGCAGGCTTGGAGGACAGATGGCAGGCCACTAAGCACCATAGACCCAAGCAGCACATCCTCTTGATAAAAGAAGAGGAAGGCTCCAGCTTGCCTATCTCCGTTCCAAAGCCAGGAAGACAGAAGATCCATGCAGCCTCAAATGTGTACACTGTGTACACATCTTTTCAGCACACTGTTTTGTTTGTTTGTAGGGTATCTTGGATGCTTCATGATCATAGTGCTGGAAGTGGTTTTTATTTCAAAATAATGTGAAATTTAAGAATAAAACTTTTAGTTCTTATAAGAAACTAACCAGTTTTCTAAAATATGAGAAGGTAAGAGATAAACTATACAGAGATTTTGGGGGGAAAGTCCTAAGCATGGGAGGTAGGGATGTCAGAAGCTTTGGGGCTACTTCTATAGGATGTGCTGGGTTTGGGGTGGGAGGAGCAGGGTGTGGTATCTCAGGGTCCCCAGAGAACATCAGGATGAGGAATGGGGAGGTGCTTCGGAAAGGTGAGCTGCAGAAACACAAATCTGAGTGTACATACTTAGCCGGAAGCATCCATGCATCTCTGAAAGGCTGAGGCCCAGCATGCATAAAGACGAAGGGGATAGTGTTGGGTTTGGGGCAGGGGCAGTGGGTTCACAAGGATACTGTGACTACTGGGGACTGAAGAGATAACTAGAAGCCATGGACTTGGCAGAGCAGTAGCCTGGTGGGGATCAAAGGGAGCCTCTTCTCAAATGTTGGTTGCAGAAAGTATTCTTATTTTTTACAGAGGAGGTCTGCAGCAGCAAGAGATTACAGTCAAACTACTGAATCCCAGGCAGGAGTCAGGAGTCAGGAGTCAGGAAAGGGAAGGCTGTGGGGAGCAGGGTATGTGAGGTAGAGCCAATACACCCTTATGTGTAAACTCACTCCCTGGGTAAGAATCCAGTTGGGGGCCTGTAATTATCCAGGAAAGGGGAGAGAGTACTGCCAGAGTAGCAGCTGGAATCAGCATTACCTATTTTTTCATTCATTAATTAATTTATTCACTTTACATCCCAGCCCACCCCCAAGTCCCATCCTTAAAAGCTCCTCCCTCTTAACCCCCTCCTCAACTCTTCAGAGAAGGGAAAGTCACCCCTACCATACCAACCTGTCCTGGCATGTCAAGTCTCCTCAGGATTAAGCACATCCTCTCTCACTGACTCCCCACAAGACAGCCCAGCTAGAGGAAGAGGACCAAAGGCAGGCCACAGAGTCAGACAGCTCCCACTCCAATTATTAGGGGACCCACGTGAAGACCAAGCTACATATCTGTTATAGATGTGTTCAGTGTCTAGGTCCAGTCCCTGCATACTCCTTGGTTGGTGGCTAAGTATCTGTGAGCCCTCATGGGTGTAGGTTAGTTGACTCTGTAGGTCTTCTTGTGTTGTCCTTGATCTCTCCTGGCTCCCTCAATCCTATCCCCTACTCTTCCGAAAGACTCTCTGATCTCTGACCAATGTTTAACTGTAGTCTCTGCATCTGTTTCCATCAACTGCGGAATAAAGCCTCTGTAAGCACAGTAGAGTATCATTAATTGTGTCAGGGGTGGGCTCTCTCCCATTGGATGGCTCTCAAGTTTGGCCAATCATTGGCCATTCCCTCAATCTCTGCTCCATCTTTTATTTTATCCCTGTGTATCTTGTAGGCAAGACAAATTTTGGGTTGAAGGTTTTATGGGTGGGTTGGTGTCCCCCTCTCTCCACTGGAAGTCTTGTCTGTCTATAGGAGGTGACCACTTCAGTCTCTATATCACCAGCTGCTAGGGGTCTCATCTAGGTTCACCTCCACAGACTCCAGGGAGCCTCTTCATCCCAGGTCTCCAGCTTGTCCCAAAGATGCCACCCCATTGATTTTCATTCTCTCTCCCAGCCCTCTCCTGACCCCCTATCTCCCCACAGCTGATCCCCATCAAAGTTCCCCCACTCACAGATTCTCTCTTCTCCCATCCAGTTTCCTTCATCTATCCAATTCTGATGTCTATTTTATTTCCCCTTCCGAGTGAGATTCAAGCCTCCTCCCTTGGGTTGTCTTTTTATTTAACTTCTTTGTGTCTGTGGATTATAGCATAGTTATCCTGTACTTTATGGTTATTGTCTACTTATAAGTGAATACGTATCTATCATGTGTGTCTTTCTGTGTATGAATTGCCTCACTCAGGATGGTATTTTCTAGTACCACCCATTTGACTGCAAATCTCATGATGCCTTTGTTTTTAATAGCTGAGTAGTATTCCATTGTGTAAATGAACCACATTTCCTTGTGCATTCTTCAGTTGAGGGCTATCTAAGTTGTTTTCTGTTCCTGGCTATAAAAATAAAGCTTCTATGAACATAGTTGAGCAAGTGCCCTTGTGCTTTGGTGGGAAATTTTTTGAGTATATGCCCAAGAAGGATATAGTTGGGTTTTGAGGTAGAACTATTCTCAGTTTTCTGAGAAAACACTAAATTGATTTCCAAAGTGGTTGTACAAGTTTGCAATACCACCAGCTATGAAGGAGTGGTCCCTTTTCTCCACGTCCTCAGCAGCATGTGCTGTCGCTTGAGGTTTTGATTTTAGCCATTCTGATGGGTGTACAATGGAATCTCAGCATTGTTATGATTCACATTTCCCTGATGATTAAGGATGTTGAACATTTTTTTAAAGGGTTTCTTGGGCCTTTTATAAGATCCCTCTGTTGATAATTCTGTTTAGCTCCGTACCCATTTTTTAATTGAATTATTTGGTTTGGTGGTATCTAACTTCTTGAGTTTAATATATATTAGTCATATGTCAAATATAAGGTTATTGAAAATCTTTTTCCATTCTGTAGGCTGCATTTTGTCCTATTGATGGTGTCCTTAGCCTTGCAAAGGCTTTTCAGTTTCATGAGGTCCCATTTATTAATTGTTGATCTTAGGGTCTGAGCTATTGGTATTCTGTGCAGGAATTTGTCTCCTGTGCCAATGTGTTCAGGGCAGTTTTTCACTTTCTTTTCTATTACATTTAGTGCATCTAGTTTTGTGTTGAGGTCTCTGATGCTCTTAGACATGAGTTTGTGCAGGGTGATAAATATGGATCTATTTGCTTCCTTCTATAGACATCCAATTAGACCAGCACTATTTATTGAAGATGCTTTTTTTTCCCATTGTGTGGTTTTGGATTCCTTGTCAAAAATCAAGTGTTTATTTGTAGGTGTGTGGGTTTATTTCTGGGTCTTCAATTCAACGCCATTGATCAACCTGTATGTTTTTTTATGTCAATACCATGCAGTTTTCATTACTATTATTCCGTAGTACAGCTTGAAATTAGGGATGATGCCCCCAGAAGTTCTTTTATTGTACAGGATTGTTTTAGCTGTCCTGGGTTTTTTGTTTGTCCATTTGAAGTTGAGAAGTACTCTTTCAAGGTCTGTAAAGAATTGTGCTGAATTTTTTTTTTTTTTTTTTTTACAAACAATAACTGCACTTTATAGTCCAGGTTTTAGTGGTGAAGGCAAGGGAGCCTCTTCAGGTTGAATGGTGAGCAGATGTATAACTCAGGGAGATCTGTCTGGCCCCCACCTGAGGAAGGGCAAGGCTGGCTTTGAATGCTGAAAGAGGCTGAGCTCCTCAGGGGAGTGCCATGTAAGCTGACTGTATAGGTAAGCTCTGGCTACTGTAACAAGTTAGCATGACCTAGGTAACCTAAAACATCAAAAACTCACCTTCTATCAGTTCAAGGCCAGAAGTTAAATCAACTTGCCATTAGCATCAGGTCTCTCAGAAGGTTCTTAGGGATAAAGTCCCCTGTCTCTTCAGCCTCCAGAAGTTCTTGCCATTCTTTGGTTTGTGATCATATCACTCCAACTTCTTTCGCTGTTGTCACAGGGCTGTGATCTCTAGGTCCTTGGGTCTCTGTGTCACTCCTCAATCCAGGATGGCTTCATCTTGATATTAATTAAGTATATATGCAGACAGTCATTCCCAAATGAGGTGACTTTCTGAGCTTCCACTGTATTGTAGGACTCAGTCCTCTGGGTAAAACAGCCTCTATCATCACCAGATCATATGGTTCAAAGAAAGGATGGGAAAGGGGGGCATTAGAGCCTTATGTGATAATCCAGATGCTCTTCCCAGCCATTTGTATGCAATTCAGCCCTAGCTGCCAGGAGGAGATGTCAGGGAGTGGCTAAATTAGATAGACTGGGGAAGGTTAACTAGAGGTGGGGGAGTGGGGCTTTCCATATATGTTACCATGGAAAAGCCATCCTCCATGCAGGTATGGACTACAATATAGCTGCTTTGGAATCACACATCCTCCTGTCAGTAACCCCTTACTCATGCTCCATAAGTCCAATAAACCCAGTGGTCTCCCAGGGGGAAATTTAGTGTAATTGTATTTGGCTTGTTGTTGGGACCTTATGAGGGTATATGTTGTTTACATCTACCAAGGGAAGAAATTCTTATAATACATTGGAATGAGAACTTTAAGGGAACAAACAGGTTTTACCCCATGACCTCATAAGAGGAGACGGGACGGGACCATGGAGGTTATTAAGGTAAGCCTGAACTGTTTCTTTTAAACAAAGATGCGAGTCATTCACCCAAACTCATGACTTGCCTAAAGCTTTAAGCTTCTAGATACCAGCAAGTGGCAAGGTGGATTCTTAGGTGTACCCTCAAGTCCACACTTGTTACACAAACAGAGTGTGAGCAAGAGCTGAAAGTCTGTCATAATCTCTTTGGCACAGGGGAAGAGATACACAGATGTAACCATGGGCCCTAAGCAGCAGCTGTGCAGTTAGTCATCAGAGGTCCCCTCTAGAAGAGCATTCAGTTTTCCTGACTGAAGATGCCAAAGCTACCAGTGGAAAGAGGCTGTCTTAAGAGGCAGAGTGCCTGGAGAAGTCATCATCTGGTGGCGAGCCAGACAGGGACTCTCAAACTTCAGGAGAATATAGCCTAACCACTGTCACCTGAGCCTCTGCACCAAGGACCCTGCTGGGTCATGCTGTGATTTCTGACCATGGAAATGGTGGGGTGCTGGCTGTGTATTGTTTAACCAAGGCAGGTGGCTATAGTTGGCTGTGTGGCAACAGGAAATGAGCACATCATCTCTTCTACCAAGCAAGGCTATTGGAACAAAAAGTCATTGCATTGCTCTCACGCAACCTGCATCTATTGCTATGCCATGAGACCTCAGGTAAGAACCAGATGCCAACACATACTCTGGTAGGGGGTTCCCATGAATGGAGGAAAGAAGTGAAGCTGGCTGACAGGTAAGCCTGAATTGTACTGTTTAAATTGCTATGGACCAGGCTGTAGTGAGTCATTCCGTGAGGTAGGAGGCATGGAGCTGGCAAGCTGGGATTTGGAGTAAGAGAAAGAGCCAACCTTCCTATACTGAGATAGAAAGGTCTACAAGCTACTGAGCAGGTAGTTACAGGTATTCATGAGTTCAGGATCAGAGATGGTCCACAATTGACCTTGGTGAGACTCTGCTTCCTTCAGACAGGTTCAGGATCAGAGACACTGACTTTCGTGAAGGTCCTGAACTCTTCTGGCACTGGTTGAATGCCTTGAGACCATCCTCTGTCACCAGGTGCCTGTCTGAATCTCAGAGGGGAGAGGATCATCCCAAGTATAGGTGTGTGAGTCACAGAGCAGATGGAAGCACAGAGTGGAAATGTTCCTGCCCTAACTATCATATGTGCCCATGCATTGAAATGATAAATTAACCCATTTGTTTTGCAATGGGGGAAAACTAAATATCACTGACCTATGACCCTGACCTCGACTTGCTCTGCACTTTTAGACTAACTAAGGAATGTCATGGGCCATATCAGGGCTTCAGGTTTACATCTTGCTTGTGTCTCACCGCCCTCGTCTGTTGACTCAGAAACCTCTTGGAAAGCTGCCTGAGGCGCTTTAGATGGTTATGAACTATTTCTAATCAGGGTTGAGGTTGCCGCTCATAAACCAGTCACACCTGGAGTGGTAGGAAGGTCAGATTGCAAAGATCTGTACTGCCAGGTTTAAAAACATCCTTAACAGTTCTAGAAAGAATAAAATACAGGGTTATATTTAATGTATACACACACAGAAAAACATAGACACAGAAACACACACACACACACACACCTCTGGGTACCTGCAGGGAATTGGTTCCAAGACTTCAAAGATTCCAGACACTTAAGACGCTTAAGTTCACCTATAAAATATAGCAAACTTACCACATTGCATCCCCCCCCCCATACATTTTAATCCAAGAGCAATCAACTCATGCTTATGACTGCATGGACAATCAACACAAAATTGTAAACTTACTTGAAATATTATGAGATGTTTGTGTCTGTGATCTTTTCAAATTAATTTTAATTTTTTTTTGGTAACTTTACTTCTGAGTTCAAGTGTGAACTTTGTAGAGGACAGTGCAGGCTTGAGATGCCATGCAGAATGGCAGGTCTTCTTACTGGCTGTAAAAGTTAAGGTGAAGTAAATGCCTGCTAGGGGCTGCTCCTCTACTTAGGTAGAAAAGACAAGGAAACAAGTCTATATATTAAGGGCAAGTGTAATTTTTCTCCATAATATCTTCCCTTGTGGGTAGTTGAATCTGAAGATTGGAATATTCAGATTCAGAGGGCTGAATAAACACACATACGAGGATAACAAACACACACCTTTAAATGCACATACGATCATGTACCTACAAGCATAAATGCCCACAGAAAATACACACAGGTGTGTGCATACATACAATGCACAGATGTGTACATGCGATATGCACATGTGTGCACACTTCTTTCCCTGAGGTGGTACCTGTCTGTGCTGCATAATCTTCTTTCTCATGCTAGGATTCTCTGTGATCACTCTTTACACCAGTGGTCCTCAACCTCTGAGTCATGACCACTTTGAGGGAGTCAAATAATTTTTTCACAGGGGTCATATATCAGATATCTCGCATATCAGATATTTACATAATGATTCATAACAGTCGGAAAATTAGTTATGATGTAGCAACAAAAATAATTTTACGGTTGGGGGGGGGTCACCACAAAGTGAGGAACTGTATTAAAGGGTCACAGCATTAGGAAGGCTGAGAACCACTGTCTTAGACTGCTATCCTCAGTGCTCTGGTGGCATCTGTCACATGCTTCTCATGTGCCTGGGATGAGTTGCCATCAAGGCAACATACATTTCTGTCAAATACATTTTGATCCAATTTCTAGAATAAATGGTACTTTAGAATTTATAAGTTCTCCCTACCACATTGAGTATGGGATAACAAATTATAATAACTCCTAAATAAGGGTGTTGCTTAGCTTAACTATGAACTTGAAACAATCTAGAATTACCTGAGCAGACAGGTTCAATGATGGACTGCCTAAGTCATGCATGACTCTGGAGGATCATCTTACTAAGATTCCTTGGCATGGAAAAACACAACCCACTGTGGGCACCTCCACTCCCTAGGCAGAATTCCTTAACAGTATAAGACTGAAGAAATTGAGCTGGACCCAAGCCAGCAAAACAGTAATGCATTCATCACAGTCATTGTGATATGACCAGCTGTTGAAGCTTCCGCAGCCATGACTTCTTTCCACACTGATGGAGCGTAAACTGGAATTGTGAAATAATCCCTTTGTTCCCTAAGTTTCTTGTCATCAGGTTATTTTGACCACCACAACAGAAATGACACTGGAGCAATGAGCAGAGTTTTCTTCAATTATGGACAAATGCAAAGTGTCTCTGTCAAAGGAAAATCCTAACAGTTGTCAGAATGTCCTGGAACAGCACGCTTTGGGAGGAAACACGTGCAAAGTGGACAGAGATAGCCTAGTAGAGCTGAGGCATGCTCTTGCCAATACAGAGATAGACATGGCTCAAAGGGTAGGTTTGCTTTACCCAGAACTCCAGCTCAGCAGGTATGGATGTAGCTAGCAATGACAAGTCCAACAGTGCCAACCAACGACAATGGATTTGTGCAGCTATCCTACACTGAACATGTTATACCTGTTAGAAAGATTCACAGCTTTCAGTATACACCTTTCCTGTAAATGTGGCCATGTCTGGATTCCAGAACACCAAATGAAAAAGAAATGGATATTAAAAGGAGAAAATGAATTTATGAAATAAACGAGTGGAATCTGAAGTCCCTGCAACTTCATCGGGATTATTCAGATTTTAAATCACAACAGACGGGAATTCCATCACAGCCCACTGCATTCATAAACACTTGTTATTGCATGCTGTGCAAGGTTGCATGTCCTTATAGCTCATTTGATTAAGCCCACAGTGAAGTTCCTGCCAGGCCTTGTTCTCTGAAGATATTGTCTGTGGCCATCAGAGACCATTTCATGTATCTGTCTTGCATTATCCACTTGCCCTGAAGGGAGCTGGTATGACCACTGTGTCCAGAAAAGCTTTTCCCAAGGTGTACACATTTCCTGTGCCATCCTGGGCTATCTCAGAACATAGCTTTGCCATCCTCCCTGTTGGCATGGACTTTTCATGGGAATCAGAACTGGAACATGCAGGCTTTCTGCCATGTAAGAATCTGCAGTGCTTGTTTACAGATTCAAGTGCTGTTTTAAAAGTGTGTGCCTGGAGTCTCGAGTGTAGTGGGCTGAGCTGGTGAAAAAAAAAAATTCAGCTCAGCACTTTGGCAAAGAGCATTCTTATGAGGCAGACTCATTTATTTACCTTCCCAGCTGGAAAAGACACATGGAGGTATGCAGCCAAGAAGAGGAGGGATAAACGGGGAGTGGGGAGCAGGGTTTGGCTCCTGTTATATTGATTTTGGCAAAAATACCACGTGAAAAATTATGCCTCAGATAAAAATAAATTATAATCTACAAGTATTTGAATGAGAAGGGTTCCCTGTGAGAACTTAATAAATGAATGCTAATTCAGTTACCAATTTGTAGCCATGAAACATAACCAGTCACGTTATTCTGTGTAGCTTGTTTTGGAAAAGATTGCATAACCCATGGAGCCATCCTTCACAAAGTGCATAAAAGTGTCGGCATATATATAATTTATACAGCGCATGTTAGTTATGGTCTGTTTAATAGTATTTAATGCTGTCGCATGACATCATTCTTTCATTTACCCATTGGAAAAAAAAATAAAAAGACCAATCAAAAGCACTTTATAGTGTAAGAAATACGCTTATTGAATTTGATAAAAATTGTAGAAGACAATAAAACAGATTCGCTGGGGGAGGTATCTTTTTAAAGATTTTTGAAGAGTTACTATGGTGGAGTTTGTGCAGTATTTACACTGTAGTTATTTTAATCATAATTTACTTAGGGTGTGTGCGTGTTATCTAATAAGCTGTTAATGTGCCCTCAGCAATTCATTTTGCCGACAGCACAGTAAATTGCTGCATAGCCTTGGCTCTTTATTAGTGGTAATGATTAAATCCAGTTTTAGTTGTACATACTACATTCTATCACTGCCTACGGGGCATCCCTATGGGGTAGGGGGAAGAGAGAAGTCAATGCTTCTAACCTTAATCTGTCCATCTTTTATCCAAAAATCTATTCTGTACATTTTCAGCAGAATATATCCCACTTCTATTTACAGGCGTTCTGTTTTTATGCTGCAGAGAGTAGTGAAGATGTTGTAAGAGAACAGGACTAAGTGCTATAAAATGTTGCATTAAATAAAAGATAGCCATGGTCTTCTCTAGTCAATACAAACACCAGATAAAAGAAAACCTGCTCCTTATTATCGTGTGTGTGTGTGTGTGTGTGTGTAAAATCCTATAAAAAAAAAATCCTGGTTTGCTTTTTTGTTGCTATGATAAAATATTAGCCAAAACTTACATGGGAAAGGAAGCCATGGCAGGAACTCAAGACAGGAACCTAGAGGCAGGAACTGAGGCAGAGGCATGGAGAAACACTGCTTACTGACTTGTTCTCTATGGTTTGTTCAGAGTACTTTCTTATAACACTCAGAACCACCTGTCTAGAGATAGAACCACCCACCATGGCCGGGCCCTCCCACATTAATTATCAAATGTTTCACAGACTTACCTATGGCCAGTTTGACAGAGGCAAATCCTCAAGGATCCTCTCTTCCCAGAGAATAACCAGACAGAAATCCAAGCATCAGCAACAAATATGATGCCAGAATACTCTCATGTGCTCAGTCTGTGGGTGAATCCTCTCAGGGTGTGACTGCACATTGTCTCTGCAAAGACACTTTATCAGATGGGTCATAGAAACGGAAGTAACAAACTCTAGTGTGTCATCCACTCTGCTTTTTTTCAGTTCCAGGCATGAACTTCTGCATATGGCATCTTAGATGTCCAGGATCTGGGTCCACACACTTACCATGAACGAGGTACCTTAGGACCTCACTTTACCTTCAGTTGGAGGTTCTTTCCTCTAAGCTTGGGTTCTGTCCATAGGTCTGTACTTGACCATCAGTTGTTGGGTAGGTATTGGGGAAAATTTCCTACTAAGACTGAATGAGTACCTTGGGGTTTGCCAAAAGCTTCCTTGCTGGCTACCTGGGTGGCACTTTTTGCACTAGGGAGCAGCTTTCTTATGTCTTGGGTTCCATCGTATTTCAGGAGGGAGCAGGGGTGTCTGCAGGCTCCACCCATATCCTGCCACCCTGGCTGGATGGCAGCTCTGTGGAGTATTTTGGTTCAGTGTACCACAGGCACAGTTGGGGCATGGGCCCTAGGTCTTTCCAGCCTCCAGCAACTTTGCCACGTCTCTGTTTGTCTGTGAGTCTCCCATTCCTTTATCCAATCTGAGCACTTTGTACCTGCTTAGGGCTCCCCAGTCCTAGGGAAGTTTCCTTTGCCCTATTTCTCACTGTGACTACCCCCACTCTCTCCTGCCCTCCCTCCCTTCTCTCCAATCCAGATGTTCCAGAACTAAATGTCATTCCTGTTGGGTCCTGCTGAGTGCAAATTTGGAAATGTGGGCTAATGGGGGATCCTGAGTTAATGGCTTCCCCGCCCATGTAACACTTGGCAGAGCTTTTTAGACACACTACTTAGCCTAAAGGAGGATAAGAAGGTGCAATTTCTTGTTTAGAGTGGAGATGGAGGGCAGAGTTTGTTAAGAAGACCTATGAATTCAATGGTGTGGTGGCCCATCTGTACCATCAGGAAAGGGGATGCAGAGAGAGCTTTGTTTCCACTCCCAGTATCCCCAATTCTTCCTCACTTCACCTAGCTCCATGCACAGTGTGTGTGACCAGAGCCCTAAGTGTCTTTATTCTAGTGATGTTAAGTTGAACATGAGAATCTACTTTCCAATCTGATCTTGAGCCTGTCTGGCTTGTGTAATGCTTCCATCCATTGCAGAGTGGTGGTAAGATCAGCCTCCTGGGATGTTGCAGAGAAGAAGATTGGGGTACAGTATTGGCACATTCATCAAAGGAGACCAGTGCCTATGAGATGTCCTCATATGGCCTTAGTCACTGGAAAGATAAACCATAAGGCAGAAATCTAGCTGGAGCCTCAGGAAAGCTCTTCAGTCTAAACACTGTCCAGGGTGAGACTGCCTTTTTGGCTATGTAGCTGACTCCAGGAAGTAATATGGACTATGCTAGGAGGTTAGCAAGCAATAAGCTCAGAAGGAAAGCTAGTGAAGCTGATAGGGGTTAGACCTGGGGTTGATTAGGCTTGAAAAGCTTTGTCTTGGTCTCCCACACCTTGCTCTCACTTTGGGGGTCCCTTCCTCTTGATGCTGGTTCTAAAATATGGCACACAGCCTCGACAAGAACTGCAAAGCCTCCCGAATCAATTCTGTTCTTTTGGATTAATTGCCTAGAGTTACCAAATCTACCTGCTAGTTCGGACGGGAGCCTTAAACAAACTCACCATACAGTAGCATCAAGTCTGGGAGCCACGGTCCTCATTGCTGCTACCCGGCATCAGGGCATCATCTTTGCATCCAGAATACTACTCTGAACCTTTGAACCAGAAACCCCACAGCTTACTGAAACCCCTAAATAGAGCTGGGGCTTCCTTCCTGGTATCTTCTAAGAGCTTCCTTGTTCACAAGATCAAACACATTGTCCCATAGACTCATTACTTTTCTATGTGTGTAGCCACAGCTTAGACCCAATTAATAGTGAGAGATCTCTTTGCTGTCTTGGTCCATTCTCTATTCTTCTTCCTTCCTCCAGCTCTGACCCAGGCTGGTTGCTGAAATCACAGCCTTCATGAGTAGTTAAAGGATACTTTTTTTTTTAACCTCTCCCGGTTAAATTGATCTCTTTTCCTCAGAGACTTCTAGAAATAGGTAGCTTATGAAAACAGGCTAAACAGTGGCTGTTGGGGATGAAATTGGAGTGGAAAGAGGTAATTCCTCCTGGAAAGCCACGGAGCAGCAGGAAGTGTTCTGGCACGCGAGCTTCATAGGAACTTCAAATACATTGTCATCTTTTTACCTGGTCTTAGAAGTCAAAAATGTTGTTTGACAGATTTTTTTCCCTGCCCATGTTTTTTTAATTTCCCCTCTAAACAAAAGCATATGATATATTTTGGTAGGGCCTCCTGTCGTCAGATGTTTAATTTCCTGTGGTTCATCCCAAATTGTCCCTATTAGCCAATTCCTAGTGCAGTGATTCATCTAAAACAAAGCGATTTCCCGGAGGCCCCCACAGCATCTCTGCTTGGCTCCCTGGCCTGGTGAGCAAATGCACCTGCTACTCTGAGAAGGGAAACAAGGCCACCAAAACCATCTTTGTGACATAGGACTCCAGTGTTGCTTTGGATAACAGTCTGCAAACGGCATTTCCCAAGGAAAGGGGGGGGGGAGCTTTGCTCCCCAGTGTTGGAATGTAGACAACTAGCAGGGTGTTTTTAATTACCCGGATGCTCAGGCAAGGAGTGGAGTCAGCTGACAGTTGCCTTCAATATGCAGACTACAAATTATTAGTGCATGAAAATGGCTTCCAAGTTCTGTGGCTGGGTCTAGTAATTTTGGATATTTTCCATGCTATTACTGCCTGCTCCATATACCTTTACTGGTTCTTTTTGAGATTAACTTAATGGCATTCTGCAGAGAGGGACTGCCTACTGAGAGGAGTGCTTGCCTGGGAAGATGGACCGAGTCCCCACTGAGAGGCATTGATTTGGCACAGAGAGATGCCTTAGCATTAATTTACTCGAGTATCACATTATTCAAAACAAATAATGGAAGGCTTTTGAGGAGTCAGAGTCAATATTTGCATTCAACATTTCGGGTCCATTAATGCATATCCCAGGTTGAGAAGGGCTGGGCCCTGCCATGTTGTGCCAAGCTAGTAATACATCCTGTGCTGCCACAGGTATTTCCCTTCAGGCATTAAATGCTGTTTCCCTGCCCTGAAATGTCTCTCAGTCCCCATTATGCTTCTCCAGTGAGCCCATCATTCCCTTGCAGCTCCACTTAGTGGGTGTGTGATGTCCTTGTCCTGCTATCAGCCCCTCGAGTGCCATAGGACTCCTCTGTGGAGACCGATTCCTTAGGGACACAGATGTGGGAACTGAAGCTCTGTGTAATCCCAGGGAGGCTGGAAAACATGTCAAGGTCATGCTGCTCACAAAGCTGTTGTCACCCAGGAGGCCGATCAGAGCAAACTGAATCTCCAGGATCCCCACAGCGGACTCACTAGAACTCCCTGACTCTGTAGTGCCTGGATGACGGTTAACCACTGCTCCGGAGTGGGAAATTGCTGTGACTCACGTAAGTGTCCATCAAAGGTCCACATGTTCAGACTTGATCTCCAGGGTGGCTCTGATGACATGAATGAACCATCAAAAGGCAGGGCCTTATAGGAGGTCTTTATGTCATTAGGGGTGTGCTCCAGAAGGCAGTTATGGTACCCTAGGTCTTCCTGGTTCTCTTTTTGCTTCCCATATAATTGGCTGAGCAGTTTTTTTTCCCACCACCAAGTGTTGCCTCCTCCTCGTGGGCTTAAAGCAGTAGGACTTGCTGATGCTACACTGCACACTAGAGTATTCTGTTACAGAGATCAGAGCCAATGCACAAAACACAGAATACCCTGAATATCAAATAAGAGACTGGAATACTCTGTCCTGGAGAGTCCGTTGTAGCACTGCTCAGCTCCTTCCACTGTTTGACCATGTAGACTTGTCACCCTGGAGCAAAATGACTAAGTGTAGGACACTCAGGGCTGTTGTGTCATTTCACTATTCTCTGGGGCCATTGGTAGGGGTACCTAACTCATTGACACTCTGTAGCCTCTGAGCATCTAAAGCTAAGCCATTCTGAAATTATGCAAGGGACAGAGTCATTGTGAATCCTCCCTTAATTCCCTCCTCCTCCTCTCTATTCAACATCCTGCAAAGACCAAGAGTCCTAGAGAGAAAAGAGATAGCAGTGTTAATTCTATGAAGGGCTCTCCAGTCACCCTCCATAAAGACAGGCCAATTTCCATTTGAAAAGCTTGCTTGTTAATGAGCCCCATTCTCCTAGCCTATCACCCCACAAGCAACCAGGCTGCTTTGAAATCAACACAGTCTATTATGGGTGAAATAAACCCCTCAGAACAAAGGACAGCTCAAGTACAGACAGAAGCTAATGGTAGAAGCCCACGTTGGCCGTTGGCCTCACTGCAGATCTGTTGGTGGCCCCATGGGAGAGTGGTCTTGACCTTTAGGACTCTCCTTGAGCAGGCAAGATTGGATTCAAGAGATGCCCCCATGACTGGTCTTCTCTTGTAGCACCCCAGCCCCACAAGCAGAGCTGCTTCTTAGTGAAAAATGCCTTTGCTTATTTTCTCCAGGTTTCCAAGAGTCCTAGGTGATTGGGGTGGGGGACAGTGATCAAATTTTCCTTTCCTCAAATATCTTTTATTCATGGGGAAAAATAACATGGTTAAATATTTGGTGGGGCAGCAGTTTTGGGTATATTTGAAAAAAATATTTTTAGCAAGTCAGGACCGGGAGATAGTTCAGTTGGGAAAGTTTGCCTCACAAGCATGAGGACCTGAGTTCTGCCTGCAGAACCTATGAAACAATGTTCAGTGTGGTGGCATATGTTTATAATTCCTATGTGGAGAAGGTGGAGACAAAGGAGTGATTGGCAGTTAGCCTAGTGGTACTTGGTGAACTCTAAGCCAAATGAGAAATTTGTCTCCAGAATAGGATGAACTATCTTTGGGCCTATGCACATGGACTCGAGCATACACACACACACACACACACACACACACACACACACACACACACACCTGTCAGCAAATCACAGTGGTTAGCAGGCCATGGAAAATGTCTTTTTCGTTCAGGAGGAATTTGGTTCAGGTCTTAACTGAATTTCATTTTCATTGCATCTCAACATCCAAGCTTCTCTGAATACAGAGAAACAGAAAGAGACAGGACATCTCCAACCAACTCTGAGGGAGAAGGAGTTTCACTTTGCTCAACTGCTACAGCCTCTGCCTCAGTTGCTGCCAGAATAGCTTGAAACCCTGTAGGCAGCCAGCACAGCCACTCACTTACTTCTGATACATTCAGAGGGTAAGGGGGGAAGGGATTGGAAAACTCTTTGTATGGCATCTTCTCATTGATTTTAAAAATTGAACTCATGGTTTTCAATTATACATCTTTTAAAATTCTGTGCTGAAGAAAAATATTCATCTCCATAAAGACAGTGAGGGCAGACAGAAATCACCCCAGAACCAGTGTGTGTCAATCACAAAAGGTGGACCAAACACCAAATACCAGAAACTTGGGTGTCACAAGCTTATCTATTAACAGTGTGAGGGAAAATGCTGCTCTTCCTAACGTAAGCAAAAATCAAGAGTTTTTATTAACAAACAGGAAACAAATCCTGTGTTCTCAATGACTCAGAAAGATGTGCATCCTGGTACTAGCCCATCACCAAGAAATTCCATCCCATCTGCTATGAACAGTACCATGGAATTGGTGTCTCTAAGCGAGCTCATCCCTGTCAGTTTTTTTACCCTTACTGTGTTCCAGGCTTCCGTCCCAGAAATACATGGTCTCAGGCAGCAACGCCACCTTCCCTCCACAGCATCAGTGAGCACAGTCTGCATCTGAGGCCTCTGTGTGTATCAGGGCACTGCCAACATGCATGCCCAACATGCCTCTCTCCTGCTTTCTGCACCCTTTTCTTCAAGTATGGAAAGATGGAGACATTTCCCAAAGTTTCTGCCAAGATGTTCACCCATACTGGTGCTCACAAGACTTGATTTTGTTGGGGTTCTCTGTTTGCTTTCTTGTGATCTTATCTACCCTCTGCTCTGGTAAAGGAAGCACTGTTCTGGCAGCCATTGTCAGAGTAGCCCACATTATTTTTTAAGATGTTTTTATTAGACAAGAAAGACTTGACTATGTCCATCTAATAATGAACTCGGTGTGTAGTGGAAGCTGAGTGGCAAGCTTCCCCTTAGGTATCTCATTGTATAGCATCATGTTTCTGCAATGACTGTCCTTACTCCACCTCTAGCAGGTGTTAACATACAAGTATAAGGGCACATATGCATTTGTGATTCTTCATAGCTGATTTTATTCTTTGGGTGTTTATCATCTTATTAAAGATTTGATCTTCTTACTTCCCAGAGCCTCATTCACATTTTCATATAAATATCAAAATGGTTTGTCAAGTTCTTGTACAAAATCCTCCTGAGTGAGAGACTCAGACTTCATTGGTTCTGTAGAGCCTGGAAGGATTAAACCATTGAGCAGAGACTTTACTTGCGGTGGTATCGGTGTGGTGGTATGGGTGTCTACTTCTCCCATCTTCCATTGCCTCTCTGTAGGATGCTATGCTGATTTCTGTGTAGATTACAAATCTATCAGTAGATGTATGCCCTACTAAATGGTTTTTCATGCTGCTCTGGCTTGTGTCCACAGAAATTAATTTTTCAGTTCTTTCCAATGTGTCGAATACAGTTTGCAATTTTACACACTACTCTCGAATCTTTGACTAATTGAATTATCAAATCTAATTATGTATATCATGTTGCCCCCCAAAACTGGTTTTGAATTTTTCCTTCCTAACATGCATATCTTTGTTTTTCTTGTCTTATCACAATGTCTACGGTGTCTAGTTCAACACTGTGATGATAATGATAATACTAAATGTTTTTGTCTTTTTCCTAACTTCGGGTGTCAGGTTTCAATAGTTGATCAATAAGCACCATCTTTGCTCTGTATGTATGTGCCTTCTTTATCTAAGGAAGCTCCTTTCAATTTGTTGGATTTTTTATGATTAATATTGGACATTATTAATTTCACTTTTTGCTTCTGCTACAATGATTTCAGGTTCTACATTTATAAATGGGATCACTTATTCTTTCCAATCTTCAAATTCTATACAAAAATTTTACTCCTAAAACATAACATAAAGACATCTAAGCTGCTGTTTAGTGTAGGTGAATAAAATGGGAAGATACAGTGTTCTCTTGTATATTCTCACCCTGTGACTGCCTCAAAGGAAAGTGCTTCCCAGTGGCTGGGGTGATACAAATTTGTAATCCTAGCACTTGAGAGGCTAACAGGATTGCTGAGGGTTTGATCCTAGCCTGGGCAATACAATGAGTATCAGGTTATCCTGGGCTAAAACATAAGACCCTACGTTAGTTAATCTATTAATCAATCTATCAACAAGAAAGGCTAACCATTTTGTGACTGAGATATCAATTGCTACATTTCCCCATAAGTTTAAATCCTTAGCTTAATGAAGCAACTGACTGTGTGTGTGTGTGTGTGTGTGTGTGTGTATTTTGAGCCTCATAGCTCAGGCTGATCTCAGATTTACCCTATAACTCAGGATAATCTTGAACTCCTCACTCTCCTGTCTCCAACTTCCAATTCTGGGGTTACAAATGTGTACCACACTTGTTTTCTGTGGTGCTGGTATGAAATACAGGGCTTTGTTCATGCTAGGCAAGCGGCTACCAACTGGGCTACTTCCCCAGCCAGACCATTTATATGCATCCCAATTTGAATATTTGGCAAACCATTTTATAGACATTTTATCTCCCTTGGTGACACAGATATTTGCCAGATTAGACCAGACCGGATTAAAAGTAGATAAAGACAGGTATATTAGGCGGCAGCTCTCCAGTGGGTTCACTGATCTCACAGGTAGAGGTCTGTGAAGTCACACAATTGGGCTAATGCAAAGGAATCTTCTAAAGCTTAGTAGTCGAGGAGTGATGGGATGCCAGCTAGGAGCTGGGACTGTGTCCATACATAGTTTTCTCCAAGCAGACAGAAGAGTTTTCTCTGTGTGGGTGGTGATGGGAAAGGAAGGCAGATGGGGCTTCCAGCTTCTTCGGGGGATGAGCAGGGGTTCCAGTCCAACATTTTTGTCTGAAAAAAATAAAATAAAATAAAACTGAACCAGGCTGCATTTCAAGAAAATAAAAACAAAACACTAAGAATATTTTTTCTTGTCAGTGACAGAACACAAATATTTAAGACAAATTAAAATGTTTGGAAAACTTGCATTGAGCACCTACTAATTTTTGATGCTGGGTGCCCAGGGTTTCCTGGCTCACTAGTTTTGTTATTCACATTGGAATTTGCCCACATAAATTGTTCTCACCAACTACTACTGGCTTGTTTGTATCTTAGTACTTTTTTTTTTAATGGTGACATAGGTAGAGTTCTTGGTGAATACTACAAAATAATATATAAAGATGTGCCAGCTATGGAAAGATCTACACATCTTGGTCATCTAGACTCTGGCTGATTAATCATTGCATGGTACAAAACTTACCTATGGGAGAAAGGCCCATTTGGTGAGTCAAAATGACCAATTTGTTATTTAACATGGGAAAAGAAACTTTTATTTATTTGGAAATGGCCCCCTAGTCATTCTATCTGGGCACCTTTGGAGTGGATCTTTCAGGACTGTCTCTTTAGAGCCTTTGGGCAGTGGCTGCCTTCCCACCTGCAGCTGTTTGAGCAGCAGGCTTCTTCCCTCCTCTTGCTGCCACCTTTGGTGAGCTTCCATTTAGTGTTGAGTGAGGTGCTTTCTGGGAGATGCTTTTGGGATGGCTTCTCTTGGAGGTTTCTTGGCTCCTCTCTTGATTACTCTGTTTTTCATTTTCTTTGCTTTCCTGACTTTGAAATAGTCAGAAGCCATCATGCGCCCCTCCCCTTCTTTGTCTTCCATCTTATTAGCCTGTCGTGTGGCTAACCATTTTGAATTGACTTCTCCCTGGTTCATCCCACCTAGGTTTGGAGGGCACTGTATTGAATGTGAGCCACACACACATTTAAAAGGCGCAACCTGGCTTCTGACCTGAGCGCAAGGTCCACAAGCCACACCCTATTCTGACATCTACAAGCACAAATAGTTTTCCCACATGAGGCCCACCTTCATGAAGCACCTGAACAGGGTCAGTGGAGCTCATTCAGGAGAGACCACTGGGCATCAATGCATACACTCTTCCAGGTCATACTGTTATAGTCCAGTAACTTCATCTGCCAGATTTTGGTCTAGTATGGACAGAAGAAAACATGCTCAATTACCCGACAGAGACATGAAAACCCTTTTCCTTTCTCAACTACATGTCTTTATAGAGTTAGACTTTATACATGTCAGCAAAAAAGAGTCATGAAAGATTGAAAGCAGCTGTGAATCTGAGCACCCAACTGGCTTGAATTAAGTTAAATATTAGAGAAATTTTAAGAATGTGGAACAGTGCTGCCATTTTCTCAAGCTTGTATTAGAAGATGTAATTATTTCTCTTAAGATGATGTTACTTATGTTGACATGTGACAGATTTGTTTCTGTTAGTTCATAAACGAGTCAATACACATCTTTAAAAGCTTAAGTTTAGTGTAGGGTGTGTCAAACAATGATAGGTATTGCTGACATAAATAGAAAACTTTTTAATCTTTAGTAAATTTTGCACCATTAAAACCTATGCATGAAGATCAAAATATTTGAGTAATTTGGGCTTAGATCATAACTCTTCCAGACTTTTCATATTCCCGGGAGAAGATATAGATATGGATATGGATAGGGATAGGGATAGGGATAGGGATAGGGATAGGGATAGGGATAGAGATAGAGATAGAGATAGAGATAGAGATAGAGATAGAGATAGAGATAGAGATAGAGATAGAGATAGAGATAGAGTCTGTGGATTCCTTGTAGGTGTTTGAAGTTTTTGACAAGTCTTATTTTTCTTCTTTTATTAGTATATATTCATTTCACATAGTGATAGGCTTCATAAAGGGATTTATAACTAAACATACCACAAAATCATACCATATTCACCTATAACACCTTTCCCTTCTTCCTCTGGCTAGCTCTGACTAGTCTCCTGTCCCCACTCCTCGCCTGATCCTGTTAGTTTCCCTCCTGTTATCTTCCTTCATACACACACATACACACACACACACACACACACACACACACACACACACACACACACACACAATTTATGTGTCTGTGCTGCATGTGTGCATGTGAACACACATGCAAATATATCATCTAGGAACCACAAATGAGGACAAATATTAATCATTTCTTTTTGAGCTGGCCTATTTGGTTCAATTCATGATACCCAGTGACACAGTGACATCCATTTGTAGCAGATGACATAGTTTTACTTTTCTTTATGGTGAAAAAAATTCTACTTAGTATATGTTTCATATTTTCCTTATGTGTCCATGTGTTGACAAGACAGCTTGGCAGATTTCATAACTTGGCAACTGTGAACAGTGATGACTTTAACATGGATTTACAAGGAGCTCTGTGGAATGTTGAATCTTCAGACATATATTTTTGGAGGGTTTTAGCTGGGTCATGTGCTAGACCTGTTTAGAGTTTTCTTTGTTTTTGTTTTGGAACCTCCACACTGGCTTCCACACTGGCTGGATCTGTTTGCATTCTTCTCAGCAGTGCTTAGAGACTCCTTTTCTTAACATCCTCTCCAGCCTTGGTTGTTGTGTGTTGCTTAATGATAACCTTTCTCATGTGTTGACATAGATCTCAAAGTACTTTTAACTTTCATGACTCTGTCAGTCAAGAATATTGAACATTTTTCTGTATCTTTATTGACCCTTTGTCTATCATCTTTCGAAAATACGTTTATTGATCCATGTATTGACTGGTTGCTTGGTTTTGGAACATTTGGTCTTTAGGGTTCTTTATATGTGTCAGGTACTAATCCTCTGTCAGATGTACAAATAGCAAATATGTTTCTCTCATTTCTTCCCTTAGTTTCTTATTTCATTATTTCTTATGAAATCTTATTAGTTTTATGTAATCTCATCTATCAGTTCTTAGTATCATTTATTCATTCCTAGTGTTTTTGCAGAAATTCTTTGATTATGCCCATGTCTTGAGTTGCTTTTCTGGTGTTTACTTCAGAGTTCCTGGTCTTATACTAAGGTCTTTAATCAGTTTCTAATTTACTTCAGTAAATAAATGAGATGAAAGATATAGATCCAGTGTTATTCATCTATATGTGGATATTCAATTTTCCCAGCACTATTTGTTATGAAGCTGTCTTCTCCACTGAATGCTCTTGGGATCTTTGTAAAAAGTCACATGGCTATAATTTAATTTTGGGTCTTCTACTCCATTTCTTTATCTATCAAATCTGTTTTATGCTAGTGCCATTTTGTAGCTCTGCAGTATAATTTGAAATCAGTACTTACTTTGGCTACTTCAGATCTTTATACTTTTACAAAAATATTGTTAAATGTGTTTATATGTGAGTGAGCATGTGTGTACCCTAGCAGGTAGATATCAGAGAACAACTTTGTAGAGACAATTCTCTCTTTCTACTTTTACATGGATTCTGAATATGAAACCAGGCTTGTGTTAGCCATGTTTCTGGCCTTCAGTTTTATTCTTATTAAGACAAGTATCAGTTAGTGTATGGGTAAAAATCATGCAGTTATGATTTTAATAGTTAATTTAAAAGACAATACATGGGGTAATGTTGTAGAGAGATGGTTCATCAGTTAAAAAACACTTTCTGTTCTTACAGAGTACCCTGGTCTAATTCCCAGCAACCACAAAACCACTTAAAATCATCTATAATTCCAGTTGTAGTGGATCTGATGACTTTTTCTGGCCTTCCTGGGTACCAGATGTGTCTGTGTCACATATATACAATGGGACCCAAAACACACATATACATAAAATAAAATAAATCTTTCAAAAAAGATAGTATTAGAGCCAGGCATGGTGGAACATATTTGTAATTCAAATACTCAGGAGGCTGAGGCAGGAGAATCATGAGTTTGAAGGCAGCCTGGGTTGCATAATGAGATTCTGTATCAAAGAGCAAGCATAAAAAGACAGCATTCACCATTAGCCTTTTAGGTGAAATATTTGTTCCATTTATATTTAATATAACCCTATGTATAAGAAATTATACAAAATATATTTGTTCTTTGATTTTTATTTATTTATTGTTGTGATACTAAGTAATTTTATTTACTCTGTTAGTTGTATGTTCTCCTACTTTAATTTAGTAGTTAAATTGGAGATTATTGCTGGGCCCACCCCAGTCTGGTTCACTTGTATATTATTGATTCTTTAGAGTGAACTTCATAAGAGTTCTCTTCCATTTCTCCATTCAGTGGCCTTCAAATACTTTAGCTAAGTATGACATTGTTCCTTTACATTTTAATTTTACTCAGTTATTATGGTTGCTTTAAGCAGCTATTTCTTTATCAGGGTCACGTCCACATTTACTTTTTCTGGCTTCTGGTTCTTATTGTGTTATTGTAAGCTAGCTTAGAACTACTTTCCTCTTGCCTGAATAATTAATTCTCTTTGCTCTCCCCTACTGCATCCTCTGTCTCTGTCTTTATCTCTGTCTCTGTCTCTTTTAGTATGTCTTTTTCTCTTTCTCTCTTAATAAAATATTGGTGTGTTGTATATGATAAATATGTGTGTGTGTGTGTGTGTGTGTGTGTGTGTGTTCACACATTCTGATACATTTGCTTCTTTGGATATATGTGGTGGTTGTGATATCTTCCTCAATCTCTTTTGTACGCTACTATTATTGTTTATTATTATTATTTTGAAATCTATTATTATATCATTATTATTTTAAAATCTAGTCCCATTGAACCTAGTACTCACTGTTTCAGCTATACTGGTTGACCACCAAACCCCAGGATTCTCCTACCTCTGCCCTCTATTACAGATGAGTGTTTTCCATACATAGCTTTTAAATCGGTGCTGAGATTTGAATTCAGGTCCTCACGCTTGTGCAGCAGGAAGTTTAGACATTGATATCTATTTGCATATGTGGATATATGTGTGCACATGTGCATATTTATATATATTTGTACATAACTATAATATGTATGCATATATGTATACATGTGTCTTAAGTGCATGTATGCATGTTTGTGTGTATGTGCCTGTGCATGCATATATATTTGTGTTTGTGCATGTGTGTATATATGGGTGCATATGTTTTGATGTGCCTGTGCAATGTGTACATGTGAATGTGTGTGTTTAATCTGTGACCACTTCTGCTTTCCAGACACTTCTCTCCCTCCCTCCCTCCCTCCCTCCCTCCCTCCCTCCCTCCCTCCCTCCCTCCCTCCCTTCCTTTCTTCCTCTCCCTCCCTTCCTTTCTCTCTCTCTCCCTCCCTCCCTTTCCCTCCCTTTCCCTCCCTCCCTCCCTCCCTCCCTCCCTCCCTCCCTCCCTCCCTCCCTCCCCTCTCTTGTTCTCACTCTCTCTTTTCCTTTTCAGTGGTTTTCAACTGAAGCGGTTTCTGCATTTGTTCTTTGTAGGAGGAATGGCAGGCCTCACTGACAAGTCGGTGGCTGCATCCCATAAATGGTGGTTGGTAAACAGCAAGTGGGGCTGTACAGGCAAGGAGGTAACTTCCACATGAGGGCCAAACTGAAAGCCTGTGTAAGAGCCTAGAGATTGCTGATGCAGACAACGCCAGCCAATCAGGAACTACCACATGGAGGACATGCTTGCTTGGGAACAATGGGACGTGGATAGAGGGTATATATAAAGGCCGCTCCCCAAGAATTAAGCAACAAGCTTGCTGCCGCATTTTCATCTGCCCTGATTCTGAGCCTTCCCGCCCACTACCTCCTCCAAGGGGGACACCAGGGAGGACAGAGGACTTAGGCAACAGTTCTTCATGGACCCTCTTCTCTGGTGCAGTTCCCTTCCATCTGTTTACTGAGCACAGTTGCTGCACTTATCCAAAGGAACAGGCTCTTTCTCAGCAACACCTGAGTCACCAGTGAGCCTGTTCCTGTAATCCCTTTCCCTTGATTTTGATGATTTCATCCTATCAAATGCTGTTCTTGACCTTTTCTTCATTGAATGACAAATCTCTCATGTAGAAATCCAGTAGGACTTTGGATTCTGCTTTCACCATCCGTTGAAGAGATGGATCATGGAAGATACAATTGACCCCGTACAGAGTTGGCTTTGGGCTTTGGAAAGTGTGACTTATTCTGGTGTGTCCTTGTTCTCAGAATTGTGGCCTTTCAGAATCGCAGCAAGGTGCCTGCATGCTTATTGGGCTCCACCTCAGTGGGCTCTGAACTTCCAGTTTGCTCTCCCCAGGGCTAAGAGACTGCCAAAATCCCTGCTTAGCTTTTAAGCCTCTTAGCAGCTGCTTTCCTCTTGGTTTCTTTCCTCCTTGTCCTGTGTCTGGGAAGCTCAGCATCCACAAAGGCTCTAGGGAAACTGAGCACCATGGCCCAGCCTTCCTTCTCTGGGCTCTTGTGCTTGACTCTTGGCCCCTCTTTTCCTGGCTTGACGGTACTCTGATTTTGTCTTCTTGCTGACTTGTCTTACTGAGATTTTCCTAGGCTGCCACTATCTCTGTTGACTCCACATCCAACACTGTAAATTGGCAAATAATCAGGTGGCCAGAAAACCAGCACTGAAGGAGGGAGCTCACCCTATGCTTCTCCGGGAGCTCATACCCTACAATCTGGTGTCATCAGGTAGTTGTTTGCCCCCATTCAGCCCTTGTAGTTGCTTGCAGTGGCAATATCATTCCCATACAGGCTTTGGTGCCATTAGCAGAGAACTGTTTCTATACTCCCTTAGACTTTTGCAATAGGCTTCTGGGCTGGGAAAAGATGGACCGGGTTTATTCATTGCAAAGGTATAGTCTCTTTTTTCTATCAAATTCGCTTCTTTGGTCAAAATACCTATTTATTTATTTATTTGTGGTGGTGGTGGTGGTGTGTGTGCATGTGTGTATGTGCACATGAATGCATGTGCATACCATGTCTTCTATCCATGAGCTGGAGTCTTAACCCCTCACTGCTATTCTTAAAACTTACAGCTAGTGTCACATCAACTTCCCCAGCAGGAGCAAGGCACACAATATCACAGCTTGGCCCTGTCTCAGGACACAGGGAACACAGGCTTTTCTATGTGGAACAGTACACTGGGAATACTGTAGGATGAATTCTGGCTTAGGAAGTATTTGGGAGGTCTATCAAACAGGTGTGCTCTGGTCTTCTCCAGTGAAACAATGTCCTCATCTCTTCCTTCTATGGCCAACTGACAGTCTGGGTCACTCTTAAGTAACCCCTGCATAAGGTACCCATCTCCTTAGTTTGCTGCTGCCTTTGTTTTGGAGCTATGTGCAGAGGGCCTAGCTCAGCTTCTACAGTATGCAGCCATATCCCAGTTGTCTGCCTTGGGTTTTAACTGTGAAAACAAACCCGTTCTGGGTCATTACCCCATGGTGCCAGCCGGAATTATGATCCTGGCTCATTCTCTCCATATCCTTGGCTCTCAAACAAATAGACCCAGATCTTTGCTTCCGTGTGACCCTGAGCATCTGAAAGCTGGCACTTCCATGCACCAGCCAAAGTTGCCACCAGAACAGGCCCCTTGCTTATTTTCCGCTCTTTCTCCATGTTCTCCTGTCCAAAGGCTGTGTTGTGGTTGGCTCTTTTCCACAGCCTTCTTCCACCCAGAGCTCCTGGCACTGAGTCCTGGAATGAGGTTGAACTTGCCACTTAAATTTAGGAAGCTGGGATGCATGGAATGAGGATGGGTTTCCTCAGAACAGTTTATGATGACCAATTTACAGCCTGAAGCAACTGACTGATAGGCACCAAGCTCTCAGCCCTGCAGGGAAAGCCCTGATGTCTTGGCCACAGACCCTTTGGACTTCAGCCTGGCCTTGGGACCCCCTTCTCAGAATGATCTTTTTATTTTATTGAATTCTATTCTATTTTATATTTTTATAATGCCAAGGATTGGACCCAGGGCCTTGAGCCTGCCAGGAAAGCACTCTAGTGCTGAACCAACCCCCCAGCCCCAGAATGTTCTTTTTAATCATGAAATGAAATTACATATTAAAGTGCATTCATTAGATATTCAAGAGCTCCCAAGTTGACGATTGAGACAACAAGGTTACATGTACCCTGATCTTTTTCAGCATGTCAGTGAGTCAGGGCTCCACGGGGCAAGAAGTGCCTCCCAGCAAGCGCTGCCAGCCATGGCCATGTTGGCATGTAGCTGGCTTCTCACAGCCCCTCTCAATTTCCATCTCTGCAGCTTATGCCACAAGCCTTGCTGCCCACACCAAGAATTAAAAGATGTGCTACACCACAGTAATTTTCTCCACCAAATGGATGGACTGCTGGATCCCGTCCAGGTTGAAACCTAAGCAATGGAAGCCAGAGGTGGGAGCTCAGGCAGTACAGAAGAAGCTACACGAGACAGGCTGCTCATGGGGCTTTCAAATTAAGCTGCTTCGTTTTATCTTAAGGTTAAAGAACACACATATTCATCATGCATACATGCAACCCTTACTGCTTATATCTGAGGTCCATGTCGTTGAGTGCATTTGGGTCTCCTAACACCTGTGCCTGCCTAGCTGCTACTGCTGCCAGGTTAGAACATAAAGCTAGGGGAGCCTTGTGCTCATTGGCTCAGCCTGGATCACTAGAATCCAGCCATTTTAGCAACTCTTTGCGAAGTGTGTAGAGCAACCAGTTAGCCTGAAAGCACAGAGTGTGCCAGATAGTTGATGTGTCATTTCTTCTTGTGTTTGTGCACACAGATACACACCAATAGACACACACTACAGACACATGCATGAGGTTAAGGAAGAGTGGTTTTGCCTGGAAAAGGGTCAAATACTGAATGGCACCATCCCCTTAGATTGTTAATCAGTGGTGGTCACTCCAACATGGGGTTTCACAAGCTGGAGTCCACAGAAAGGCTCTCTAGGGCATGGGTGCAGGCTCTGCTGGAAAGCCCAAGACAGGGATTTCAGAAGCAAGGATTCCAGGATCTGGGATGAAGAGATGCTACAAATTTGGAGGGGTTAACATCTCCAGATTCATAGGTGCCAGTGTGGGAGCAGGGGCTGAGGAATACTGAGGACATAGGCATTCACAGCTTAGCAACTTGTTGCCTGAGCTGAGAGCTGATGAGAAAGAGTGTGTGTATGTATGTATGTGTATATATGTGCATACATATGTACGTGTGTGTATATGAGTGTGCATGCATGTGTATGTTTGTGTAAGGATGCATATGTGTGTGTGGATGTATACATGTGCATATATCTGTGTGCATGCATGTGTATATATGTGTCTGTGTGTTTACGTGTGTGCATGTGCATGCATGTACAAATGTGTGTATATGTATGTGTATATGCATATATACATGTTTGCGTGCACATGTGTGTTAGGAGGCAGGGGCAGGTGGTCACAGACCTCACTATAATGGTAAGTCTGTCACTTCAGCAATTATTTTCTTGTTTCTGACTTCTGTAATGAAAAGACCATCTGCAACCAAGTAATGAAAATCACACATCGTCATTTATAGTGACAGAGCTTTGACAGCCTCATCCCCAGACCCATCTCTGACAGTAGGAGTCTAGTGCAAGAGCCTGTGAGGATGTCCATGCAGCAACCTACATATATAAATTTATAAATATATAACATGCACAGACATACAAACAAACTACACACCTGACTATTGAAACAATGGGTGCGCCGTGTTCCTCCTGGAAGCCAGGCTGGAAGCATTGCCCCGTGAGCCCCATGCCTGAGCATGGCCAGCATGGAGTTCAGTCCTGGTCCACGGACCTGCTTTCTTTCCCATCATCTCAGATTATAATTGGACTGGACAGGTCTTGGGTGTGATCTTGGCAGATGGCATTGCTGTGTTGTAATACCTGAAGGTTAGATGACCCTGATTAGCTGACCATGTTTTGGCCTCTGAGCAGCTTTCTTACTCTGAAGTTACCTACAACATAGCAAGGCACAGGCACAATGGTCTTGGGAAATTTTATTGGAGATTTGTAGGGCCATGCAGGGGGTCATGACCTCTAGTTGAATTTACACCTGATGTCCTATGACTGTGGCCCAGGAACAGGGGTGCAGGGGGTTGGGACCCTATCGGGGCAAGGTACAGGGTAAAGCTCCACTCACCTAGGAGTGAGTACCACACTCACCATTTTAAGGTTCTAATCTCTAACCCCATTCTATTGCTACACAGACGGATATTTCTTGGTAATGAAGTTGGCTTTGTGCCTCTTGGGGAACTTGCTTACCTTTTACTGTGACAGGGTTCCCCCCTGTATTTAGGCAGTCTTTGTAGTTAAAATATTTTATTTTTTATTGCTCTAGAAACATGTAATCATTGTAGGTGAATAGAAAAATGCAGAGAATTATGAATGAAAGAATTACTGTATATTCCCAGAACCCATAGATAAGTGCTATTAACATTTTGTGTATTTCCTTCCGGAATGCTTATTATACAAAGTCGTGTATACTTTTCCTTTCAAAAATGGGATTTCCCTGCAATTGTTGTTTGGTAGCAGGCTTTTTCTGCATCTACTATATCTCAAATTTCCCCAGGTGAATACATGCTTTTCTCCAATATTTTTCTTAATGGCCCTCGGTATTTCATGGAACATATAAGCAGCATCCTCACCACAATGCCAATGTCAGAACAGAGAGAGTGCTGTACAACCAGCTGAGGATTTCCTCTGCTGAGTCTGCACGGTATCTCTGAAGGGTAGGCGGTGGAATCACTCACAGCTGCTTAGCTATCCGATCCACCCAGATTCAGACAAATGTCTTGGCTTTTGATGCTGTAAATCATACTGTGCTGAACCTGATGAGCTCACTGTTGTCTGCACGTGTCTTGGTTTGTTTCCCTTCTTCAGAATTCCTAGAAATGGAACTGCAGGATCAAAGCCTGCACACGTCAACAATTCCAAGCCATCATGCCTGATCTCTCTCCAGAACACTATCACCATTTTTTGTTTCCTTGAGAATAACCCCTTCTGTCATTTTCCCAGGAGTGTTGCTATGAGACAAAGCAAGAATGAAGAATGCTAGAACCTAAGGCTGGAAGGCTGTGTGTCTGAGGATGACCTGGACTACATGCTTCAAAACAAACAAACAAACAAACAAACACAACTCCAATCATGCTGATCAGATCAGATTTTTTTTTCAACGTCATACAAATTGGAATCCTTTGGGATGAGAGAGTCTCAATTAAAAAATTGTCTCTATCAGATGAGCTTGCAGGCAAGTCTATGGGAAATTTTTTTGATTGACAATTGTGTGGGAGGTCCCATAGCACCCCTGGGCTGGTGATCCTGTATGCTTGAAGAAGGGTAATTAAGTTAAATCATGGACAGCAAGCCAGTAAGCGATACTTCCTCATCGTCTCTACATCAGTTCCTGTCTTGAGTTCCTGCCTAACTTCTCTTCTTGATGAACTGTAAGCTACAAAATTAAATAAACTTTTTCCTCCTCAAGTTGCTTTTTGTTTCCACTGTTGTGTTACAGCAACAGAGACCCTAGCTAGGACACCATGCAAACAAAAAATTAAAACCCAGAGCAAAACTAAAAAAGAACCACAAGATCCTAGTAGAATAAGCCCCAGGAGGGCATGGTGAATACTCTGGGCAGCGGGACATTGAGACATTGAAGTGTCCACATTCTCCTCTAAAAGTCCGTTTACTGACAATGGAGTTCTCTGTCCTTTTATCCATTTAGAAACTTAATGTCTTAGAACTGGTTGGCGAAACTTCTTGCTTTTGCAAAGATAAGAACCATGAGTGTCAAACTTTCAGCAAAATTATCCCACAGTTTGTTTCCATTATTTTTGTTATTTATTATTTCTCTTTCTAGCAATACCTTCACTTTTATTGGGAAAAAAATCTGTAGAGTTTTATTTCTGTGTTTCCAAATTTCGGACTTGTGCTTGGAAAAGCCCTTCTTGGAAAATTTTATGTTTATTATATTTTTTTTCAAATAAAAATTTACATGAAATATCATGTATATTGATTCTCATCCTTACAAAATGATACTTTTTCCTCTACTTTATTATTCTATTTGAGATGTATTTTTTGCAATATATAAGGATCTGAGTTGATATTTTCAAGATTAAGAAAATTAGAAGTGCATTTGTGTGTGTCTGTGTACCAAGAGCATACAGATACCTACAAAGGCCAGAAGAGGGCATCAGATCCCTGGATCTGGATTTACAAGCAGTTGGGAGTCATCAGATGTAGGTTCTGGGACCTGAACTCAGATCCTCTGGAAAGTAGAAAGTGTTCTTATCTGCTGAGCCATCTCTTCAGACCATGATTCCACTTTTTGAAAATTGTCAATAAATTGCCCCATGCATCACATGCTCTGTGCCGTCTACATCTATGTGAAGTAAGTACACTTTAGTTTTCTCAAAAGTGTGCATTTTGGTCACATTCTCTGCCCACAGTTACCTGCAGCTTCTGGGGTCACAAGCTTACTGCTGGTGGCTCACATGGTTGTGACACTGATCTTGGAAAGTGTCCAGTGTCTGCGTTTGGTAGTTTTCTTGATCTTTCTTGCACTTCCTGGGATGCAGTATCTGTTCCTTCCAGCTGCATTTTGCTCAGTCTTTGACATGCCGTGCCTCTAGAGCACATTTTATAACAATCTTAGCATCTCTAGATTGCTCTCCATCAGTGCTTCTCTACCTTCTTAATGCCGTCGTCCTTTAATATGGTCTCTCATCTTGTGATGACTGCCAAACATAAAATTATTCTTGTTGCTACTGTAATCTTGCTACTATTATGAATTGTAATGTAAGTATCTGTATTTTCCTATGGTCTTAGGTGGCCCCTGTGAAAGAGTTGTTTGACCCCCAAGGAACATGACCTACAGGCTGTGAACTGCTCTAGAAGATGTTGGAATAGATAGCTTTCCCCACATGTATTCCCAGGCATCCCAACAGAACCTCTATCGTGCCTCTCCTCCTGTGTGTCAACAAGCCCCTTCTATCCCTTTACTCATCCCTCGGATACCCTCTGCCTTCCTCACTTGGCCACCACCATCTTTATCAAGAGAGTGATTTTTGACTTCTCTTGTTTGTTTCAAAAACTAGAGCTCAGCTCTCTCCCCATGTGAACTCCACGTTCTGTTGTAGCCTAAGGTGACTTTCTGTGCAACAGCCCCATATCATCTTAGGGGTTCACCCACACAACACACTCTTGGTATGGACCCCTGAGTGTGTTCTGTATCATACAACCAAGTAGGCAGTGATGGTCCTCGGGCCTTATGAATTCTAGGAAAGTTTGCTGAGGGTTCATGGAAACACAGAGGCATAGGAAGGAAAGACTCCAGGAAAGCTGCCGTCTACCCTCTTCCTCTGCAACCTCTGCTTCTACTGGGTCCTGCCATCTCAGCTGCTCTAAGCAAGCAAAATGCCCATTTCTCAGAAGACAGAGGAGAAAAGAAAAAGGACTCACAAAACATGAATGAGCAGGGAATTCACCATGTGCTCTCTATGGAGATGCCACTTGCTTACTCAGGATGGGCCACTGGCGTCCTCCCTCAAAGCCCACCAGGTGCTTCTGCCTCACATACCCTGAGGAGGTGGGATCCTGTGAATCAAGGCCTTGCTGTTGCTCCGCTCCATATGGCTTACTCCTGAGGCTCAGATTGGAGGTGCAAGACGAGAGCTCTTCCCAGGTCAGGGTGTCCTGGGTGGGGAACCTCAAGTAGCCAATGAGCCGTCAGCCTCTAGAACAATCTGCCATGGCCATGAGCAATTGACTCGGATGCAGCATGCCCCCTCTCTGTGTGGCTTCAGAGAGAAATCAACTCTGTTTTCCTACTGTTTTGCAAATGGATGAAAATGAGCAAAAATGTTGGTCACCATATGAGTCCTTTTATTACAACTGAAAACGAGGAAGGGGTGTTTTTAGTTCAAACAAATAGCATTGCAGGCACAATATGTTACAGTAAGAAAGGCTAATTTCACGTTATTAAATATAATCAGAAACACGACGTGAGGCCTGTTGCGTTGACATGGGGTGCTAGGTATCACAACACCCCTCAGAAGCCTGCCTCGTTTGCATGCTGCTTAAACTTCCTCCTTGATGAGGTTTTGCACGATAACCAGAATATTAAAACATATTAAAAGCAGTCTCACCCTTCCCAGCAAATGTGAACCTGTTATTAGAAGGAAGCGCCCCTCAGCTAGAGCCCCAGGCTTTGCACCTGCAACAGTCATGCTGAAGTCCTGAGACTGGAGTGGAGCTACAGGCTATTCTCTGCTTCCTGATGTCCAGTCTGTACCTTCCTAGGGCTCAGGCATCAAAACTGATCCATCAGTGAGCATGGAGTGTATGTGTGGGTGTGGTGTACCCTTCCATTCTAACCCTTATTTCTATTGTGTGTGAGGGTACCCTCCATTCTAACCCTTATTTCTATAGTGGGTGTGGTGTATCCTCCATTCTAACCCTTATTTCTATTGTGTGTGTGTGGGGGGGTACCCTCCATTCTAACCCTTATTTCTATAGTGGGTGTGGTGTACCCTCCATTCTAACCCTTATTTCTATAGGTGACACATATTTCTTAGGTGACAGATGTTGTCTGCCAACCCCACCTTCAGCTACATTGCAAATATACTTCCTTGCCCATTAATGGAACCTCTTTGGAAGATTCTAGAAGGTTTCTAAAAAAGGAACGAAAATAGGATTTTCCTATAGCTGGTTTGCAACTGATTTCAGCCACATCTAACCCACTATTAATTTCCTAAGTGGAAATTTACCATTCTAATTTTCTGAATGCAGAGATTTAGAACTGTTTTCTATATAACCAGGGTTTTTAAAAATAGATTTCTTTATTATTGTGTGCCTGTGTGCCTGAGTGTATGTTTATCTATCCTGTGTGTGTACTGCCAGAGGAGGCTGAGAGAGTGCATTGAGTCACCATAAACTGGTGTTAATAGGTGGTTGTGAGCTGCCATGTGGGAGCTGGGAATCAACACGGGGTCTTCTGCAAGGGCAGAAAGTATTGTTAAATGCTATACTTCCTAAAGTAGGGTTCTTTAAATGAGGAAGGAAAACAACCAATAGATGAGTTTCTCCCAATGGTCTGTGATTGCCTAGCAATTCTGATGCCCTTTGAATGATGAGAGACACTGCTGGCACAACAGTGTGAAACAGGGATGAAGGTGCCTTACCTAGACCACAAGATGGTCCCAGGATGTTTCTGGGAGGTATTGCAGTTCACCTGTAGAGGTGAATGAATTCTGCACGGGGAGCCGGGGTGCCTCCTAGCTTGACCTTCAGTTCTTCAAGGCAGATTTTCCCGAGCAAGCCTGGATTAATCGTGTTAAATATGTCACAGAGTGCTGGACCCTCCTGCAGGCTCCTGGAATGTGAGATTCTGGTGGTCCACAGGCTATGCAAAGGGCAGGAGGCCAGGAACTGAAGTCTCTGGGACCTGAGGGTGGGGAAACCCACTGAGACACAATGTGAAGTTGGGGGACTGCACTCACATAGTCATAAGGAATGAATCCCTCCAAAGGCAGAGCGATCTGGGGAGGGGATCTTGACCTCCAGAGAACACTTCTATAACTTTAAGTTTTTTCAAACCTTTTAAAAAACGATAGTTCTTAAGTGCTTTAACCTCCCTTTTAGCCTACCACCCACCAGAGGTAATGGAAAAGAAAGGGTACAGGGGTAGTGGGCCCATTTAGAAAGGTGCTTTGGAGCAACTCCTGTCTGTCTTGTCTGGAAATCAGCAGTTCAGTTCACAGGTTAGCAGCGGCAGCTTGATCCACTCACAAACACTTCACAGATACACCAGCAGTCCAGTTCGGTAGAGTTGGGTTAGCAAGCATGAATCAGCAGCAGTGACACTACCTAGCAGAGACAGCCAGGCCTCAGCCTCAGCACAAGTCAGCAGCAGGGACCAGCAGGAACTCCAGGAAAAGTTCTTGGTTGTGCCTCTCTCAGTGAATTGAAGATCAGTGAAGACTTGAGATAAACAAATGTTGCAAAGCTAGCTCTCTAAGCAAGCCAAGCTCAGCCCACTGTCCCTCAAGTCCTTTTTATATTCTGTCCAAACATGATGTGTCCTCCATGGGTCTTGCCTCAGCATGTGTGTCTGTCTCAGTTGACATTACTCTGCCGATCAGCCTGAGTCCACAGAAGTGGCAGGAAACTGCAGCACACCACCAGAGGTTTTTTGTTGTGTTTCTCTCTATGGAGTCCTGACAAGTGCAGCCCAACTACACAATGTAAGACTGACCAATCCATGCATTGTTATCTTAGAATTCTTTATCACATGTCCTCTCTTGTGTTTCCTTTCACCTGTGTCTGCTTCAGCTAAACCTTCCTTCATGTGTTTGCCCCAGAAAAACATCCAACTGACTTTCCAAAGAACCCTTAAGTTTCCACTTCCCACTGCTAAACTTAGCTTTAGCTCGTGTTCAGGCCCAGCTAGGCAATGCTTTGCATCCTTGATAGCAAGAGAGTAAAGGTGTAGTCTCCAGTTGAAGCTGTCATAAAAATCTATCACACATGGGAGGGAGTAGGTGGGGGTGAGGGGTGGGGTAGATAGAGTAAGTTTCTAACCTCTGGCCTATGATCTCTGTGGAATATATATGCAGTGGAAATCCGAGGGTGACTTACCTCTGATGATTCCCACTGGAAAACTCTACCAGTTTCCTTTGACTTTTGCTGTTTGCTTATTTAATTTGAGACAAGATCTCACTATATAGCCCTGGCCGACCTCAATGCAGAGATCAGCCTGCCTCTGCCTCCTGAGTGCTGGGCTTCAAGGCAAAGATCCACCATGTCTGACTGTTCTCCTGTTTCTAAAGTCAATGGTCCCCATTGTCAATTTTAGCCCATCGTGGTAGCATGTTCCTTGCACAATCCAGAGCAACTCCACCCTTTACGAGACAACTCAGCATCAGTTGTCTTTATTCAAGCCTCAGCAGGGCCTCAGAATCCCCACACTTTATCAAAACACCCAAGTTTTCAAACAAAAGCTGTATTGATGGGCTGCCTTCTTCAGTGTTGTAGCATGTCAATAAATTGGTGAATATTTCAGTTTGTTAGATTTCCCCAAGCATTCCAGAGAAATCCTTAGACAATTTCCCGTATAAACTCAGTTAATTGCTTTATATAGTAGAGCTATAGAAGCTGTTTAGATAGACCATATGACAGACAGTCATAAAGCACAGGGTCGACATATTTGTCAATACAGTGATGTATAAGATAATTATTTTTATTATGTGAATTTCTGAGTTGGAATCAAGACCATCTCAGTTGTACTAATGACTGGCAAGGCCTTAACTAGCTGTCAGAGAGCAAGGGGGGAGGCTCTGAGTTATTTCCTCATTCTTCTCCATCCGTCCTCATCTCTGGGATGTAAATCTCAGGGCGCCATAAAATTGAATAAAAAAAAATGTAAGTTTAAATTATTTTTTATTTTAAGTCAGGTAGGAGCATAATAGAAAAAGACCATCAAAAACAATGAGAAGAAATGATTGTTAATTCCTACAGTACTTTGAAACAGAAGCCCAAGAGAATAAATGGAATAAAGATACTATTAAAATTTCCTCTTTTATTATATCTTCGCTGTCAGAGTAATTGTTGCTGTGTCCAATATATTCAAGGGACAATTTACTTGCTGTTTTCTATTAGTTTTTAACATTAACATATACAGAAATAAAATGAATAGCAGGCTTGTTTTGCTTAATTAAATGACTGGCAAGGCCTTCATGCTGGACTCTGCATAATATCTAAAACCTGGACATAGCAGCGCCGAGTAGCCCAAGCCGTGCAAACTCCTTCTTTATTAAGTGAATATTGATGTAGTAGTGTAGATTATTTCCAGGTCACCAAATGCGAAGGATCGCATAGTCCTTTTCCTGCAAGAATTATATATTAGTATTCAGAAAGAAAACAATTTACCATACCATTCAGACACGAGAGACCAGGTTGGCAATGCCTCTTTCCCCTGAGAACCCATCCCTTCCTAGGTAGAGATAGACTCTCTGCAGGGAAGATTTCCCTAATGTCGGTTTACATGGGCTAGGAAGACATGAAGAATTACCTGGAGCCTATGACCTTTTCCCAAACCCAGGTTTGGGTTTCCTTTTATGATTTTGAGTTGGCTAGGGTGTTTAGGTGTCTTCAAAGCTGGGTTCAAATGAGAAACCGTGTTGACTTCATGTGGTAAATGCTAAAGTCAAGTTCTAGTTGTGGCTTTGTTCGGAAGGCAGCCACATGCCAGGCACTGTGCTATTATCTCTGTTCTGCCCAAGTCTGGCCTTGTTTGCTTGATTCCCATATGCATGTGTGTATGTGTATGTGCACACACCACATGTGTCATAATCTAAGAACACTGGGCATTCAGGTTGTCTCCATTTTATAGCTGAGGTGGGAGGCTGGCAATGCAGTAGATGTTCTGAGCTCCTACTGAGAGTCAGCCTTAGATCCTGTGAAAATAAGATCATTCATTCAGTGGCCTATGTACTGTACCTACTGTGTGCCAGGCATTCTTCTTGAAGGGAGGACAGAATGGGACCATAGTTAATAACATAGGTTCAATATTCCATTCCATCTACTTACTTATTTTTGTGCATGAATGTGTGTGCATGCACAACACGAGTGTGGAGATGATCAAATGTGATGTGGAGCTTTCAGGAGTCAGTTCTCTCCTTCCACCATGTGTCACTTGAGGATGGATCATAGATCTTCATGGGGTCTGCTCTTTGGAGGAGTCAGGGTACTTTACTCACTGAGAGACATCTCTGGGGGTGGGGGGGGTGAAGGGGTCAACATTCTAACTTAGTCACAGAGCTCTGTTATCTGTTACTCTGCTGTGACATGCCCCACCATCTCAGCTGTCCTCTGAAAACAAACTGCATCCCAGGAAGTTTAATTGGCTATTTGGAACCAACATGGCTATGTTACAGGGGTGCTACGGGTAGATGTAAGGCCAGGTACCCAGTGTCCATGGCTGCATGGCACACATAGGTAAACGTCCATGTGGTGGGACTCTGCCTGTCAGGGCTAGTTTGCTGCACCCCTTTGCCATGTCCATTTGCTAGCATGTGCAGTCTTTCTAGCTCTTCCTCGTTGTCCCATTTGGAAACTAAAAAGTCATCCAAAATACAAAGTATGTTAGCGGCAAAGAGATCCATTTGTAGCATGTAAACTGATTGAATATAGCCCTTCCTCCTACGGTTAGTGGCATGTGGGGCAGTGAGGCCGGACTTGAATGGTGAAAGATATCATTTTTCACGGTCCTGTACATGAGAGATGGCCGAAGAGCAGCCAACAGGGTGTAAATGCCTGTGCCTATTCAGGCCCCACATCTGTCTCTCAGCTGCAACATAAAAGGGTTGCCTGCACCAGTCCTGATTTCTCCCTGGCCTGCGAAGCTGGTGGCGGCTGGGCAACTCTTACCTGATGCAGAAGCTGACGGGTTTACAGTGAATGTATATCGTGGCACTGACAGCACTCGGGCTCCTCCACAGAGCAGCACGGCCTCTGAGATACAGTAATTCACGTTTCCAATATTGCTAATAAAATTTAACAAATGGAAAACCAAAATGTCAAACAAGCAATAATACTGAAGGTGTTTCTCTTAGGCTGAGTAAAGAAAATCACAGTGACTTTAATTGGGTAGAATAATGAAAGAGAAGAAAGAAAGAAGTGCCGTGAGTTACGGCAACCAGAATAGGAGAGAGTCTGTATAATGTTTATTAAAATGGGTGGTGAAGGTGGCCTGCTTGGGAGGGCTTGTCTTGGGGAAAGGCTGGAAGGGTGAGTGGAAAAATAGGGTTCTAAACTCCTCAAAAGAGAGACAAGAGCCTTGTGGGCAGACCCAGGCACCTGCTGCTGTGTTGGGGTCAGTGTATTATGTTTCACCAAGTTCAAGTTGGGAGGGGGGAAGAGTGAATATCTATAAAGTGCAAGACCCTGGGTAGGTTGTTGAGAAGCCAGCACAGACAGAAAATGTGACACCATCTTAATATTTACCCCTACAAAAAAAAAAAAAAAAAAAAAAAAAAGAAAAAAATCAGATGAAAATCTCCCCCATCCAGACCTTTAAAGAATCCGTTTCGAGACAGAAGTCACTGTACCCTGGCCCCCTCTATCTCAGGCAGCCCTGTGCTCTGGAACATAGGCCCAGATTTCTGAATGATTCTTTTGCCTTGCCTCAAGTGGAGATGACACGCAGGGAGGAAGTGTGGATCATGGTTTGGGTGACCTCCAGCACAATCCCTTGTGCTGCTTGCTCCAGTTGGATTTGCTGCTGCTGACATATCTCGGCTGGCGACTTTCCTTAAAAGTCTATGCCCTGTGGAGGGTCACCAATCACCCAGAAGAAAACTTGGCATTTTTAAAAAAGAAATATTTGGATTGTGTGAATGTAATGCTAATAGAAAGGGAGCGGCTTGGGGCACACACTCATCCCCAGGTCTTGGAATCTGAGGAGGTCTAATGGGGAGAGAGGGGGCCTTAGCTGTAGCTGGATGAGCCCTGAAGATCTCTGTTCTGTAGAAAAGGTAGAAATTAAGAAATGGTACAGACAGACAGCTGTTTCCAGAATGCATGTATGGTATAAGGAGACTCTGTTTCCTTATTCTGAATTCTGTCTTGTTCAGCACCATGGCAGGACACCTCCTGCAGGACACCTTTGGAACCCTGTAGCATTTCACAGTGGTTTTTGTTTCTGTTTTGTTTTGCCTGTAGTCTACTTAAGGATTGGGCGTATATGACAACTCACGGCTTGTCTTGTCCCCTTCTTGTATTTACAATGCTGCAGCCAAGTATCAACACACAAATGAAACAGGAGAATATGTCCAAACACCTAGTTGGCTCCATCTTTCATGCAGAGTCTATCACATTAAGAAAGGTTAATTCCATATTAAATAGAATCAGAAGCACACTGTGAGGCTTGTCATGCTGACACAGGGTGGCAGCTATGCTAAGGTTCTCAGCAGGAAGGCTTGTTATATTTTTTTATATTTTAGTAGATGTCTACTTAGAATTGATCAAACCTTTGCTTCCGAAACACATATGCAACCCCTCCGCACACCCCATAAACCAGACTCTCCGAAAACAATAACGAAGCTTATCAGTCACTCGCCTGGAGTTTGCTTCAGAAAAACCCCCAGCTAGCATGCTGCCGGAGCTCTTAAAACATAGATCTTTTTGTTGTGTTGATAATTCACTACCAGCTTGAGATTGATGGCTATGTGAAGTCCATAAAAGATGTTACCACTATATTTTGTTCTTATGATTTATTTTATCATGTTGTCAAGGTTTGCAGAAAACAAGAAACAAATCAATGAACGTCATGCTTAAATATTAAAGAAGGCTGTAACAGACATTTTTATTCAGATGCCTTGTTCAATCTTGGGGCTCAGAAAAGAGAAGTGGCAACCAAGCTTTTATTTGAATTACTTTTGGGGAAATTAATTTAGGGAGCCCGTTGAATTGCAAATGGCAAAGGTAGGCAACCTTATTTGTTTAAATAGGGATGGATGGAGTTCTTGGAAAAAGCAGTTGGTTAGAACCGGGGAGTGAGTGGATTTTAAAGCATCAGGACCTAGGCTAGAGTGGACTTAACAAGTTCAAGCCTGCAGCACATATAGAAAGGTATTTGGGAAGCAAAGAGATTAAGACGTGGCTTCAGAATAGAGAGGGGTGCAATGCACTTTGCTTGTAAAAGGAACCATTTCCTTCATCCTTATATGACATCAAGATTGCCATCTCTTCCTGGAGCAGACATTGGCCTTTCCCACACATCATCGGATAATGAGCAGAGACTGGCTAACTCTTGCTCCTGTCGCTGAATTTGGATTTCTGAAACAGACCAGTGGAAGCGTTGTCTTGGTTCAGAAACAAGACAAAAAAGAAGAGTGAATGTGTCAGGACACGCTCTAGTCTAGTGTTTATTTCCTTTCAAAAACAAGATGAATGTGCCAAAAAGCGGGGTTCTGGTTTAGGTTCTTTGTGTAGGGCTAGGAAGAGAGAGCCCAGTGTGTAAAGTGATTGACATACAAATATGGGGATCTGAGTTTGTTCCCCAAAACCTACATAAAAAGCCAATAACTGTGGTGCCTGTAAACCCGGAGCAAGGGAGAAAGAGTACAGATGCAAGATTCCCTGTGGTTTACTGACTAGGTAGTCTGCCTGATTTGGTGAGATCTAGGTTCAGTGAGAAACGTGTCTCAAAATATAAAGGGGAGAGCAACGGAGGAAGACACCTCAGGTCTCCACACACGTGTGCACACAGGTGCAGACACACAGGCACAGACGTACTAAAGATCCCATGGCTTCCTGTCAGGCTCCAAATCCACAGAATACAGCCCACATTGTTTCTCAAAACTCAAGTCTGTACCCTTTTGGTCCTCTGTGTCCTCAGATTATCAAAGAAAAAGTAATTAGGGCTCAGTATTGTTCTGTTGTTAAGTGTATTTTATTGTATTTTATTATAGTCTTGTTTTGTGGAAATTGGTAATCAACACAGGGTATATACAGAGATTCCAAATTAACATGAATATTCAATTAACCACAGACCCTGCTCTTTGACCATTCTGAATAAACTCCAGTTTATCTGAATTTGGAAAACAGATAAATTAGGAGGCTATCATTTGCATTACAATAAGATTCTTCATTCCAAGGGATGATTCCTTGTGGGATTCTTTTAAATAGAAAGCTCTCCAAGTACTTTGAAAAATATAATTTGATTTTTAAAAATTCTTGCCTCATGTAATTTCTCAGGAACATGCTATTGTGTGAAGTGAGAGGAATAGCTATTTAATTTGGTAATGAGGTACCTTAATTGCAAATATTTTGGACTTAAAAAAAAATTCCAGTAGAGTAGAATGAAATTCACGCTCAGACTTCAAGCTGAAGTTCCCATCTGTATATCACCTTCCATCTTGGTTGGCTGCAATCCAGTTTTCAGCCCTCTTGATGTTTCTTATTCTATCTGTAGCTGCATAGAAGGAAGCCAGTCACCTGAAGTACAGAGCAGGGCCAGTTTTGTGTCTCTCTGTCAGGGTACAGGGACTGGGGGCGGGGAGTGGTATGGAAGAACAGAGTGTGGAGCTCTAGGGAAGACACGCAATGCCTTGGGGATAACTCAGTCAGTTGTAGTAATTTAGCACAGAAGTAAGTGAACGAGAGGGGACTGAGAATCCCACAAGCCACTGTTGTTTTTGCTTAGCTGGTTTTGTATTCTCTCTCTCTCTCTCTCTCTCTCTCTCTCTCTCTCTCTCTCTCTCTCCCCTATTCCTCCACAATTCCCACCTCCTCTGTCCCCCTACCCAATGTGTGTGTGTGTGTGTGTGTGTGTGTGTGTGTGTGTGTGTGTAGATCCACTGAGGGTCTGAAGAGACTTCCTGGTGTCGAAGACAAAGAGCAGTAACACAGTGAGAGGCAAGTGTCTGTTAAGGCAGAGGCAGCAGAGAGGGATGTTGGATGTCTCTTGAAGAAAGAGATTGGTGGCATGGGTACCCAGGCTTCCACTCTGTCTAGAACATCACATCACCACATGTAAGGAGTTCCTAAGCCATCTGAGGACATGGCCCAGGGTGGAATTTGAAATCAAATTTGATGTGTTGAGGCTTCTGCTCATCTTTCCCTCTGTCCTTATCCCAAGGCAGCATCTCAACCCAGCAAATGTCTCTTGCAGGCCTGCTTTGCACAGATGTTTTCTGCAGCATTGTGGGAACTCAAAGGCCATCTCTTCTATCTTTCATCTTTTCTTTTTGTTACATTACCAAAGTGCTAGTACTGTGGCTAAGGACAGTCTAAGGTCACATAATTAAATGCATTTGGAAATATATATTTAGTTTAGTTATGTTAAGGAGGTTCTAGGAACCAGGTAGAAATGGGACTTAATAGTAAATTTCATTCCCTTTTCAGAGCCTGCCTGAGTACAGGGCTTGGGAAAGCTGTGGGAGAACATGTTCCTGTAAACAGCAGAATCACTGGGAAACAGGCTTGTCTCAGGTGTTCAAGCACATATTTGGAGTTTTGAGCAGATGGATGAACATGTTTATGGTGTTGTGAAGGATGCCTGTGGTTGTAGAACCTTTCTGATTACAAATGCTGTCTATACTGCTGTGGGTCTCACAGCACCCCGCAGGACCTTACTACTACCACCACTGCTATCTTTCCTGGATGTTGGTACCTTTACCACTGTCTCCCTTGTGGTCAAAGAGTCTAGAACAGCAGTAGGTGTCTTCCTAGAGGTTGCCCACAGACTAGGGGTCACCCTTGTTGGAGACAAAAATGTAGTTTCCTTTTTTGTGGATCGACATAGTGCAGGAGCCATACGTTGGGTGCTTCTGGCTAGCGTGCTCTGGAGGTAGCTTCATGTCTCACTGTTGTTGGCTTTCACCCCTTTCTTTCCAGCAGTACCTTCCATGCCTCTGGGCAGCTTCTGCTCTGAAAGCCCCTTTGCCCTGCTTGACATGGTCTATCACTAATCAGTCAGTGTTAGAGTTCATAGCAGAGACATGATACCCACTGGTAACTCCTTTGTTAACAAAGGAGACATACAAACAGGACAGCAGTCAGTGGCACAAGTCCCCAAGCTCTCTGCCTGCAATATTAGAAGAGTACACCACAGGGCCTTCAAGGTCTGAGGATTTTTAGCTAGGAGGTGTTTGAGCCCTGATAAAATTAAGGCTTTCAGTTGGAGCAGATGAAATTTAGAAACTGTTGCCTCTGAACCCATCTAGGTGACACCACATCTGTATACACTGCTCACAGTCATGTCTGTCAATGAACCATCCACTGTCAGGACTATAGGTGGAGTGAATAGCTCTGTGCTCAGTTATCTTCCTATGAATATGCCCAACAACTGGTTTTACTCTTAAAAAAATAATTCTAGGTACCAGCGTCTGAGAGTTCTGAACAGAAAGTTCTTTGGAGTGGCAGCTACAGTGTGAGCTGGTCTCAGTGGCTGTGTCTGAGCAAGCAGACTGGCTTATGATTTTCTGGATAAAGGTAACATGGAGAACCTGTTTCTTTCTTGTGGGAGGACCCTGCACGAGTAGCATCTTTTTCCTACTGTAGCTTTGGGTTATAGAAAAACAGATTCTGCTTTCTTCCTGGCCCTTTTAGAGGCAGATGCAATACTTGATTCATTCAGGAAAGCAAGGGTTGGGTGAATTCTACAATATCATGGAGAAGCAGGGAAACATAAAGCAATTCTACCTCAGTGTCTAGTTGATCATATTCCTAGGTGGTCATCAGCTTTGTAAATGTCCTAGTTTCCCATCCTGGGCCGTCAACCATATCCAATTAGCACTGTTCTGTTGTGGTGCAGTCTGTTCTCCTGATAAGAGTCATGCTCTAACAAAACATAAGCCACCAGAGTCAAGGAAACAGGCAACTTCCCAGGAATTCAGGTGGGGCTACACATAGAAGAACCTTTCTGCCCAGCCCATGCAAGGATACACAGATTCTTGGTGCCAGAAAGGGTTGGCTTGAGCTCAAAGAGGCCACATCGGCTGTCTGCATGGACAGGTCTTATATCTCAAGTGGGTGGAACCTTGTCTAGCTAACATGTCAATAATGTGCCACATTTTGTTGTCCCCTGAATGTCCTCAGAGAATTGGCATCCACATTTCTCTCTATACACATTCTAGTTGTTTCAGACATTCAGCTTACATGTTTGCTCTGTGTAGTGACCAGTTCTGTAAGGGAAGACACTGTGCTAGCAGCTCAGTGGCTGCTCAGACATTTATTCCTCCATTTAACAGTCCAACAGCCTAGGGGTAGCCATCAGGAAATAGAAGCAGTCTGTGCCCTCCCATAAATTTTAGATGGATGGGAAGAGTGACCTGTCTTCAGTGGGTGGGACCTATTGGGAGATATTCAAGAGTCAGCACTGATACAGGCTTCAAAGATGAGGAAGGTAACTTGTAGGGAGCCCCTTCCAGATATCTGGCTGGCTGGCTTCCCAGCTTCCTTGCAAAGTAATAGAGCCCATCCCTTAGAAAACAATTCCTAGTAGGTCACCTCCGGGCTCTCAAACTGTCTGTGGCTCTGTAAGACTTATACCCCCAAAATGTACTTCTTAGTGTCATCAGGCTGACTCCCCATGTAACTTTGCATGCCCTTTCCCAGATGACCTCAGCTCCACTCACTTCTCCAAAGGAGCACAAGTACTGATTTCAAAAGAGATGAATACATCCCAGATCCCATCAGCTGTGTCACCTGGTTAGAAAGTAAGGTCCTTGTAGTTATGCACAAGTAGAGCTCATGAGAAGAGACCCACTTAATATTATTTGGGTTGGCCATGAACCCAGTGACCATTGTCCCCTTAAGAAGTGTACAAAATGGGAGGTGGAATAGGTGTGAAGGTGATGTGCTCCTCCACTCCCATCCATCTGGCCCCTCACTGGTTGGGCCCTGCACCTCTCCTGGGCAATACAATGAAGTTGTCCCTGATGATGAAGGCACAGGTGAACCAGCCCCCAGGGTGTGAGTGCAGGAGAGCTGGCCCAGCCTCTCACAGGCTGCAGCACTTGGGAGAGTGGACCCTGAACCTTGACTGGGCAGCACAGTGGAGCTGACTCTGGAGGCATGTGTATGGGCCCCTGAGGGCACGAGAGCAGGAAAGCTGACCCTGCCTTCTGCAGATGGCTGTGTTGAGTATCCTATCAGAGTAGTGAGGGAGAGCTCTCCCAGGCTTACCTCCTCCGACCAGGGCTCTGAGTTGGTCCACACCAAAATCTATGCCATCTGTGAATGATTGGGACATATGAAAAGGCCAGTCCTGCTGCTCCAAAGCTGGAGGATCTCCATGACACAGGAGGAGTTGTCCCAGTGAGAATCCAATATTGATGGTGTCACAGAAGCTAGAGATCTTGAGCTGGTCCAATGACTCATTGCAATGAACATTTGCAAGTGAAGATGTTTGGACAGAGGGGTACACAATGGGACACATTTTGTGATACACTGCAGCTTCCATGATGAGATATTATCTATGCTTTACTGTTGTTTGAGTGTATGCATTTTGTTTGGGGGGAAGGTTGCAAGGGCGAATGGTGGATATGAGGGTATGGGGAGATGAATGAGACTGGGTGCATGATGTGAAACTCACAATCAATACTTTTTAATATGTGGGGGAAGGGGGGGAGGCCAGGGGTATGGAAATCAAGGCTGGAATAATCCCAACATAGCCCATGACCTAGAAGAGACAGAATGGTTCTTGTCCAGTTTGGAGAGATTGTACTCTGTTGACACTCTAACTTTGGATATATGGCCTTGAACACCATGGTCCTAACTTTCTGTTGTAGTAAGCCACCTGTGTGTGTTAATTTGTCATGGCAGCATTAGGAGGGTAATATACTATCGTTTCTTTATTCCTGGCTAGTATGATGTTCTGCTTCTTCTTGCCTCTGTTATGCTTTTTGTGGCCAAGGACTTAGGAAAAAATCATAGGATAAGTCTCATTCTTCTGTCAGTGCTGCAGAAGGATAACACCTTCTCTTCCTCGCACCATTGTACCTGCATGGGCAGCTTCTCAAGGGGAAGGGCAGGACCTGTCTCCAACATGGCTCTCTCCTTGTTGTTATAAAATGTCCACGAGGTGGGAAGAAGGCCACAGGTATTTGCAGTATTAATACATTTCAACTGAGTCACCTTGGAATAGCCTGAAAAAGCAGGGGGGTGAGGGGAGGTACACTTATACTGACTGTGGTTCATATGCATATACTATCTATTGTCCTTAGAAGAAGCAAAGAATTCAAGTCAACCATCTTAGTCAACATGTGTTCAGGACTGGCCTGACAGTAAAAGTCAGCAACGGACACAAGAGAGGTAGCTCTCTGCTGAGGTGGGTAGCCCTTTCACCTCATATGAAACAGAGATGGAAGCTTTAAGGGGTTATGGGTCATGAGAGATCCACCCTCAGGAATGGATTAATACTATTATATGGGGTATAGATTAAGTACCTCAGGAGTGATCCCCTGAGAGAAATAGTAAGCCAACTTTCGGTTCATCTCACATGTAGCTCTTTCCTTTTGTCCTCTGTAAGACTCAATACAAGGGAGGTGATTGCTCACCGGAATGATTGACCAGGTTGACTTGGCTCATCTGGCTGGCTCAGTGGGTGTCCCCTTTCTCTGTCACCATTCCATGTGTGCTTGGAAGGATGGACTTTCCCAAAAGATAAAGGAGATAGAGGAAGACCATTTCTTAGTCAAGGGCACATGATTAGCTGTGCTGCCCTGCTGTCGATAGAACTCCAAAAGATCGTTCAAGGTCCATTTGTGGGAGGATGTGGGTGGGGCTTCTAAGACTCCAGATACATTTAAATGAGGTGCTTCACATGGCAAGCTGCCTTGGAAAAAACAAAAACAAAATTCTCCATACTGTGTCCCCTACCAGATACTCACAGCATGCATGATCTGGCACCTCTCTGCCTCCAGACCATGACCCAAACAAATATCTATTGTTTCTCACTACCCAGGCTGTGCTACTTGGTCATAGCAACTAGGAATGGGTGAGCAAATCACCTTTTCCCTCGAGAACCTCAGAGCCCAAGAGGAGAGGCTGACCTGCAAGCGACCATGCTTCAATGCTATGTTAACTACCGTTACTGGCTGTGTTCCTAAGCAGTCACTGTGTGAATTCCTGCATGCTGGGTGACAAGGGTTGCCTGTGTTAGCAAATAACAACTCAGGATGCCAAGTTATACTCAGAATTCAGATACATGACAAATGCTGTTTGCTAGTGTAAGTGTGCCCCCAAGCAGTCTATGGGACATACTTAAACCAGAAAGCTATCCATCTTGTATCTGCAAGTCTATTTTTAACCAGGAACCCTTTGAGAGCTCTGAAGTCCAGAGTTAGCCATCACAGCAGTTCTAGGGAAGCAGTAGTAACCAGAACTTGAAGTTACAGATAAGTAAACAGAGGCTGGAGTGGCACAGGTCATCTCATTTTTGCATGACTTTAGTAACTATTTATTTAGGCTACATGGATGTTTAGTGCATTTATGTCAGCTGAGCCCTGAGGCCCAGTGAGCAAATGGAATGTTTCTAGTGTGAGCCCATTGGCGTTGTCTATCTTTGCTCAATGCCTTTAGGTAGATATGAAGAAGAGCTTCATCAGGGGTGGGAGGTGGTTATAGAAAGAATTTGGCAGCTATAGAACCTGGAACCTGTGAGCTGAAAAAGAAAATATCAGGCTTGGAACCTTCAGTGTGTGTCCCAGAGCTCCCTAGAGCAGTCCATGGGTGAAACAATATGGTAGCCACTCTGGATGTTCTTGGTGACCTCTGCTGACTGCATCAGGAGCTCTCCACAAGTGTCTACCCACTGCTAAAAATATAACTTTCTCTATCCTCTGCACTGTCTCAATGGATTCTAGCAGCTGTTGGAGAAGTACCCTCCTCAGATGGGACAAAGTTCTTGTCTTGACATCTGGTGTGCCCCAGAACTGTACAGATGGCCGTCTACTCACCTTTATTTGGTTATCTCAGTAATTTGTGTTGTATGTACCAAGAGTCACCAGATATATGTAGATACAAAGCCACCCATTTGACTCTTTCTCTACTTACACTATGCTGGAAAGAGATGGGATGGCTTTCTGAGCCAACTGTCTCTGCCTCTGCTTGACTGGTCACTTTCCTGAGTTAATTCCCACTCATCTGACCTTGTCTAGCCTGAACAGTTGGGATAGATGCTCTGAATGACAACTGTGCCCATGTTTTGGAGAACAGAACTGTCTTCATGGAACTGTCTTCATGGAACTGCAGTGACCCTCACCCTGAGACTGTCATCACTACAGGCTAGAGCACAGAGGGAAGGAGCATGGCCTCAGGCAAACACATCTCCTGATTCCTGAGGAGTCCAAGTCCTGAATGCCTGAGGGCATTCAATCAATGTGTCTGGTTTCAAATTGGAAGGGCTTTGGAGAGGGCAGGGTGGGACGAGAGGAGCAGACTGGGTGGGGACCAAATGAGGAGACAAAAATTGATTGGTCTCACAAGAGAGGTTAATTCCTGACCAAGAATCGTGACGGCTAAAAGGTCTTACAAATAAGTCCGTGGCAGCTTTGACCCCGGGGCTGATGGAGAAGCATCCTTGAGCAATGTGGGCACTGCTCGGTGCTTGCTCAGGCAGAGGGCAGGAGCTCCCATTTGGGGGAGGTCCTAGCCAACACACAGACAGATGCTTGTAGAGACCCTTTCTCATAAGGGAAGAAGTCTACTATCAGGATACCCTGTAGAACAGTGGTTCTCAACCCTCCTAGTGCTGTGACCCTTTAATATAGTTCCTCATGTTGTGGTACCCCCAACTATGAAATTATCTTATTACTACTCCATAACTATAATTTTGCCACTGTTATGTATCGTAATGTAAATATCTGATATGCAAGTTATCTGATATGTGACCTCCAAATGGGTCATGACCTACAGGTTGAGAACCACTGCTGTAAACCCTTCATTGTTATCCCCCCACCCTCCCCCCCCAAAAAAAAACAAAGTACAGTTCTGAGGCCACAAAGATATCCTGGTGGACACCTACCCATGCCGTCACTCTTTGACTATATTTTTTCCTTCATCCTGGTGAAAGCGTGCAAGCTCTTGAAGGATGAGTTCCACAAGAGCAATAGATGGGCTCATTGTGAAGCTTGGTGTGTTCCTAGCCACAACACCCCAACTTTTCATCAACTTCCTCACTGGCAGCCACTAACAGAGGGTTCTGGGACCCACAGGGTGGGATAGCCTAAGGTCAGAGAAGAGGCAGAGGGAGGCAGAGATATCCTTTCTTATCTTGGTTCTAGCCAATTTGTACCTCTCCCCCTGACACCATGTGGTTGACCTACCACCCTCACTAGGACGGGTGTGGAAATTCTGGAAGATACTGTGTCCCAGATATGGGTGATGTTTTTCTGCAGAGATGAACCAGCAGGTCCTATGAGTAGCCCACAAGTTTTATACATGTAGGAGTTTCAGAATCACATATCGAGAAAAGACAAGTAGATTGCTGATCATCCCACGGCTGAGACAAAATACCTGAGACAATCCTCTTTAGAAGGAAGGTTTGTTTTTTTCGTATCACTTTGTAGCTTGTAGCCCATAGCTGTTGGCCCCGATGCTCTTGAGACTATGGCAAGGCAACTTGTGATGGTGTCAAAGAGTGGTGGTGTACAGTCACTTATCACACAGAAGGAAGGTGAGCAAAAAAGGAATACTTGTTTGGGGTCTCAGTATACCCTCTTGGTCATGAGCCTGGACCTCCCACCAGGCTCCACCTCTTAAAGGTCCCTCTGCCTCCCAGTGGCACCACAGTCAAGACTCAGCCTTGTTTGACTTTCACCCTAAAGGTCAAAGGGTCATGCCTGAGATAACTCATGTGTAATCCACTCTAGACTTCAGTGCCAAGATGGCAGAATGCAGGGAGAGTTGTGCACCTGTCTGGATAAGTGGCTATAACTAGTCACAGCATCTCAAGGTTGTTCTGAGAACAGCAGAGACCAATGTTGCTCACATGCTAGGAAGAGTTAGGTTCAGAATGGGCTCACCAGGTGGCTGCTGACATTCCAGTATCTGTTCTATGTCTTGCAAGTAGCTGTTGGTCATAGCAGTCAACCTTTGTGTTTTTATCCACTTTGTGAGGAGCTGGTTTCTTTAAATCCAGAACCTCCCATCTCTGAAGGCACCAATCAGCGGTGAATGGCAGCCTCATTCTCAGAAAGGGGGCACAGTTGGATACATCTGCCCTGCAGCAAAGAGCCAGGACTCAGGGCCAGATGGCCCAGTTATTTCATCCCCTTGCCAGCTGTGTGACCTCAGGCAAGCCACACACTCTCTGAGCCTTGATCCTCATTTTGAAATGATAGCAGTAATAATCACTTTCTCCTGGGTTGTTATGGGGTTGAGACAGCCTCAGAATGTCCTTTCGACATGGCACTTACTAGACGGCACTTCAGCAAATTAGCTGTTATTGGTGTTTGCTGGGTCTGATGGGGGGGGGGGGTAATGGATGGATGAAAAGAACACAGGGTATGGGAAGAATGATGGAACTGTCCTGTCTGTCACTCTAACTAGTGACAGTCCATAGGATAGAAGCATGAGAGTAGACCTTTGTGGATAGCTTGAACTCCAGTGATGATAGCTGTCAGTGTGGGTTCTCAAACTGTGACAAATGTCCCACATCAGGGCAAGGTGTGAACACAAGGGGCCTAGGGGTGTCTGTTGTGGTGCAGGAGAGGAAGCAGGCACTCTGTACCACTCCAGGAAACATAGACATACATGACGTATTAGTGAAGAGTGGCTGGTTATCCCTGTACCATGCCTCTATCCCTGGGCCTGGGACACCCTGCGTTCTTCAGAGGTCTGCCTGATGGCCAGTCCCCTCACTTCCCATCATATTCCAGCTTTCCCCTCTCACTTCCAAGGCCAGTTTTCTGGGCTAGCTTCTCTGAAGATGCTGCAGGCCTGCCTTCCTCTGATACCAAGAGTGCTGAGTTGGACCTTTAATGAGGCCCTCTGGCCCCACTGGTCCCCTTCCACTCTTCTCCTTGAGCCACCCCAGTCTGTCTCCTCTCTAAAAAGGAAACACTGCATCAGATTATTTCTCCCTTGTGCCAGTCTGGTGCCTAGGAGTCTGTCTCCTTACTCAGGATGCCAACTTAGGAAAACTTGTCAACAACCAAGGAGTAGAGGGGAGTCAGGAAGATGAGGCCTTCAAGGTACAGATTCTGGTGACTACAGTCACAGTAACAGGTGCTTGAATCAGGCTACACTCAATACTTCCCGTGTGTGTTCTCACCCAGCATGGACCGTCAGCTTTCAATGATATCGTGCTCTCTATGATCTTGTCTAATACTTTCTGAGCACTGAAGGCTAGATACAAGTTCAACTTTAGAAAGTTTAGGAAATCCCAGAAAAGTATTTGTGGTCCATGTCATACAAAATACGAGAGAGGCAGTCCCCTCTATACCCCGCCCCCGGGTGCCACCCTGAGTTGCAAAGCCACTTTTGTGGCTTGTCTCTAGATACCTTGGGCATGTGTCTGCTTGTGTATGCATCCACATATGCAGATATGTTCACACATGTGCCTGTGTGTTTGGTCTGACATTTATTTGAAAGTTTGCATTTCTTCCACAGAGTCATTAGATGATTGGACAGCTGATGATACATAAGAATCACTCTGAAAATACCCTTCATGGCGATGGGCTCAGCCTCTTACCATAGTCCCAGGACTCTTAGATTGGTTTTAATAAACTGCATATTTGGTGCTAGATGGTCAGATTGTTATTAGGTGGACAATGAGATACTTGGTCATAATTACAGGGGGAAACAAAGTCAGCATTTATCAAGAGAACAGTTTCTGCTGGTTCCTGTCAGCTCAGGCTGTGTACAGAGACACGCTGTAGAACTGGATCTATACTTGAAAAGTTCTGAAGCATTGATGATGCCAACATGACGAGCTGTCACTTTGTCGTATGCTCCCTGACATGACTAAACCTTAATGGTTGGGTGACTCTGGTGACTCTTGCCAGTCAGGCTACGGACCAGGGTGAGTGGCAGCTGCTGTAATTACTGGGGAAGGAGGACCAAAGCAGACAGAACTTTACTCTTATTCTATATATTCCTGGCAGGCACTCATGTGACATCATTAGCACCACAGAACCGGCTTTGTAGTTAGCTCAAAACCAACGCAGTGTCACCCTACCTGGGTCAGCACCCACCACCCACCTGGTTGGATGGGCAGCCCCCTCTGGCTTGCCTGGAGGGCCAGGCAACCTCCTGAGTGATGCCCACCCAGGCAAGCCAGAGGAGACTTCCCATCCATAGCAGGGGTTACAACCCAGTAAACAGCAGACTTCCCAAGTCAAAGTTGAAATACTCACTATACTGTTCATTGACTTTAATGGACTGAAACTTCATATCCAACTTCCACTTTCTGGACTTGAACAGATACAAACATGAGATAATGGTGAGGCAGGGCTTGGTAGAGGGTTATCCTGACTAAAAGAAGCATGAGAGTCACTGCTACAATTGTTGTTAAAGCATTTTGTGGAGCTGGCTTGAATCCAACTAAGTGTTAACCTAAACTCAATAACGAAAGTAATTCTAATTTTTATTTACACGATAGCTAAGATCCAAACTGGGATTAGATACCCCAAACTATAGCTAAGATCCAAACTGGGATTAGATACCCCAAACTTAAATAATTAAATAACAAAAATATTTGCCAGAGAACTACTAACCACCACTTAAAACTCAAAGGACTTGGCAGTGCTTTATATCCGTCTAGAGGAGCCTGTTCTATAATCAATAAACCTTGCTATACCTCACCATCTCTTGCTAATTCAGTCTATATATCGCCATCTTCAGCAAACCTTTAAAAGGTACTAAAGTAAGCACAAGAA